>NW_027492046.1:0-685000 GCF_021521415.1 Bidens hawaiensis | reverse complement strand
ATAGATCTGAATCATTGATGGTGTTTAATCAATGGTGTAAAATACAAATGGCATATTAGTAATTAATTTAACATTATTACAACATGTATTTAACTCAAAAGGGTATAAATGTACTTGGTGTTTTTGCATCATTAAGAATTTAATCTCTCCATCTGTTACCACCATTTACGCCTTAATTAATTAAATCTTAACCATAATTATCTTGTAATCAGAAGCTCTTATTCAAAAAATATTCAATTTTTAAGACATTCAACCATGTGCTACATTATAAGTAATAGTTTTTGTGGTGGACTTTTGTAACAGCCCAGCTACCGCCGCACCATAATATTCCCCGCTTTGGCCGGGACGTACCATCATTGCCTCACGGATTTGTTTCTGGTCGCCCAGGTAGAGACTTCCCAGGAGATCACCCATCCTGATACTACTCCCACCCGAGTATGCTTAACTGTGGAGTTCTCTTCTCATCCACTACCATTAAACACCCAAAATGCGTTATGATGGGGAAGGTATCCACTTCCTTATAAAGAAGGTTTTGTTCTCCTCCCCAACCGATGTGGGATGTCACAATCCACCCCCTAGGGGTCTAGCGTCCTCGCGGGACCTGGCACCACCGATCCGGCCCTGGCTCTGATACCATCTTCTACAGCCCAGCTACCGCTGCACCATAATATTGTCCGCTTTTGCCGGGACGTACCACCATCGCCTCATGGATTTGTTTTTGGTTGTCCAGGTGGAGACTTCCCAGGAGGTCACCCATCCTGATACTACTCCCACCCGAGCACGCTTAACTGTGGAGTTCTCCTCTCATCCACTATCATTAAGCACCTAAAACGCCTTATGATGGGGAATGTATTCATCTCCTTATAAAAAAGGTTTTGTTCTCCTCCCCAACCGATGTGGGATGTCACAAAACAACTTAAAATGTATATATTATTAAAAACGTGTACCATATTAATAGGACACGAGGTGTTTGGACATATATGACGTTGTACCCACCGAAGGTGGGTTTCTCACAAATCCCCTCGTTTTAATAATTAAATGTTTTATAAATGTTTTTGGGGGAAAGACACATTTCGTAAGCATTTAATACGGGTTAAATCAGACTGGCGTGAAATACTTAGGCAAGGAAACAACTGCCTAAATATAGTATGAACGCGAAGGTAAAGAAACAACTGCCCGATCGTTATAACCGTTAACCTTGCATTGGGACGTAGAAATATTGATAGATCTATTGGGGTGACGCCCTGCCTGCCGACCAGTCGCTCTGGTTAAATGTTGGGGGCAAATATTTTGAGTTTGGTATGTGTCGGGTTATAGATTTAAATTCCTTGCATGTATCATATTTTTTGCAAACTTATGACTAATACACTTGTTACAATAATAAAATGTTGGATAAAGTTTGAATTATGGATTACCTTCGTAAGCATTCGAAGATGATTATATATATTGATACGACTATAAGTCGTTAACGCGATTTTCGCTACTTCAATGAAAGTTGATTTCGGGCCTTATGGACGAAGTGGTATTTATGAAAATAATTAAACAAATAAAAGCTTTGTTTCAAAATACATGGTTTTAAAAATTGAGAACTCACCAACCTTGCGTTGACAAAATATTTTAAATGTGTCTTTCAGGTAAATGAAAAGGTGGAAGCTTCGTGGAGGGCGCGTGAAAAGATGACGTGTGTGTTTGAATGGAAACTGTTGACTTTTCAATATTTGGACTTGTATTTGAATAAAATCGTGTATTATGACACGTGTAAAAACTCTTATGGTTAAATAAAGTCCAACTTATGTATTATATGTAGATTTGATTGTGATTGGCTGAAATGGCGTCTGTCATCACCCGAAACGACTTAGTAAAAGTCTTCCGCTGTTTAATTAAGATTTTCGGGGTGTGATAACTTTTAATAAATTTTTAACATCGTCTCAGTTATTATACCTACACACATATAAAACCTACATACATGCATAACCAACGTACATACATACATATATACATGCCTACACATACCACATACATACGTGCGTACGTACGTCCCTACACATACCACATACATACGCACGCACCTACGTACGTACATACATACATACATACCTACATACTTACATTCCTACACATATCTGCATACCTACATACCTACGTACTTATGGACACACCTACACATACCTATATACAAACATACCTACATACGTACATGCATCCGTGAGTACATACCTACACATAAATACAAGCAGTTGACAAAACTAATTAATTAAGATGATGTAAAATTTTCTTTTATAAAAATATGTTTGAAGTATGATGGTGAACATATGTAAAAAAATTGCAAACTCATATCAATGGGATGTGTAGGTAAAACAGAGTATGTTGGCATGTATGATATGTAGTGCTTATTCGTAATATACAAAATAGTTTACTAGTTACAACAGCTTGTATAGAAAAACATTAATTTAAATAATTGTGGGGCACTAATGTTAAGATAAGGAATACGTATAATATGTACAGTAATTAAAGACAAATAAAGTATAGTTGTCATATTCAAATGTTTAAGAAAAATAAAAAATAAAATATTACTTGCAAATGTTTAAAGAATACATAAACTAACCTCTTGCAAATGTTTAAAGAAAATAAAAAATAAAATATTATTTGAAACCTCCAACAATTAATAGTTACCATATTCACACATTTGTGGAGATTACAACTATACCCTTCAACACAAATTAAAGATAAAATTAAAAAGAAAATTTATGATTGGTTATAATGATTTTTCGCACTTCTAGCACTTAAAACACTTCTGAAATGAACCTAATCCTATATATATATATATATATATATATATATATATATATATATATATATATAGGGGAGGGATATTTTGAGAACCTTGTTGAGAAGAACTTAAGAACTTATTCATGACCACACAAAATAGATTGGATTATGTGGTGAGATTAAATGTGATCATTAACTTATACCGTGTAATACACGGGTTTCTAAAGCTAGTATGTATATATATGTACACACATGTTTTATATATATATATATATGTTTGTATAATTTAAGGTAGATGATAATGTACATATGTGTACATTACGCAACTGGAGATTAAATGAAATTATACACATGTGTATAGGTATAATACGAATTAATTTTTTTATGGAACCATAATGAAAAGAATTATGGTTTTTTTTACTTTTTAAAAATTTTTGTTTTTTTATAATTTTTTAGTTGTTTTTTTTTTTGTGGTCCAAAATGGTTTTCAAAGTTCTCAATTTGCAAAAGGTTCTCTTAGGATCCTTACCCTACACACACACACACACACATATATATAGGGGAGATTTCAAATGAGAACCACATTGAGCTTTAAGAACTCGATCTAACAAATTTTTTTTTGAATTTTTTTTACACATACGTAATATATGTAGGTTACATATACGTAAAAAAAATTACAAAATTTTTTACGCACCGAGTCGACTTATTACATATGTGTAACGAACGCTTAAAATTGTGTAATCACAATACATCTTTATTTTCTCTCATACTTTAATTTTTGTTCTACCATCGGTATACAATAATAAAGCAATGCCACTGGAAGCAACATTTAAAACAATAAGCTCTTTAGATCTGAAGTCTTTCACAAAAATGTATAAGTCCACTGTCACAATAGTGTTATACTAAATATAAAAAAATAGAAAATCTGTCTATGATTTTTAAAACTTATTAAACATTGAACATTTGTAAGAAATAAACAGAATTATTATAGTTGTCTTCAATACGAAGATGTCTTCAAAATTAGATGCGAGTGTACTCTTTACAAATAAACTCTTTTATATACATTTTAATTTTTTAAAAAATATCTTTATGACACGTAATTATATATATAGTAATATTTTTTTTATATTAAGTATGTTTACAATATAATTTATAGCATTAATAATTCAATCAATGGAGATTGACCAATTAATACGATATGTTGAATTTATAATCAATACTATATTTAGAACCAGGATATTTTTTTTCTTTTCTACCAATAGAAGAGAAGTGATTTGGGAGGGAATTTGATAGTAAGAATTAACCTTAGAATGCCATATGTCCAGAATTATTTTCTTTTATTAGTATAGGTAGATTATACATATATGTATAACTTAGCTAAACCGATAATTTTTTTTATTAAACCGGGATGATAAAATAAGAATTTTGGTTTTTTTTACTCTTTTTTGTTTTTTTATTTTATGATTTTTTTTTATTTTTGGGTTTTTGGTGGTCCAAAATTGTTCTCATGGCTCTCGATTCCCAAAAGGTTCTCACATGATCCTGATCTTAAATATATATAAACTATGTCGGGTACACTCGGGTATATAATCGGGTAAATAGGGATATGTTATCAGGTAATTGGGTAAGCCACAAATACCATGCCCACCGCAAACCTGTGAAAATTTTCAAAAGTCATCCCAAACCCATCCATACCCTAGTGGGCCGGGCATTACTTGTCTCAAATATTTTGGTTTTTTCCATCGGGTTCGGGTTTCATTGTTATTCCTTACATGAACACAAATATTTGTCTTATAAAAAAGGGCCGACTAATGTAGGTGAAGGCGGTTAATGCATGAGAGAGGAGGTTGATGATGGTGGGTGGTAATCGGAAGTTAACTGGTGACGGAAAGGATAGACCGACGGTGGAGAATATGTAGAAGAGAGAAATTAAATTAGGGTTTGATGATGAAAATATTTCACAAATAAATGAGATGGTATAATTCGTTTAAGGACTATCCGGGTTTGGTGAAACCTATAACCCGTAAAATTATTGTTTGATGGTTAAGGAGTTATTTCACAAATAAATGAGAAGTTATAACCCTTTTAAAAGCTATCCGGGTTAGGTAAGACCCATGACACGCAAAAATTGTTGCTTGATTATGAAAGTGTTTTCACAAATACAAGAGATATTATAACCCATTTAAGGACTATTCGGGTTTGATAAGACCCATATCCGTGAATTCGGTCAAAAGCATGAGAAGTCTTAAATTACAAATCAAGTAATCTGGTGGCTTTAGAGGGGGTTAAGAGCAACCAGAGAGTGACACATAGGATTTTTTAGTAGACATTTATATAGAATATTGAAAGAGTCAAACAAGCTGTTCAAATATTATGTGTTTATTATGTGTTGTTTTCGAGTTAAAGACCTTATATCCAACACTATACCACCTATATATGTATCTTTTATGATTTGAACCCTCCGCCATTAGAATATAGGAGATGCATCTCACCATCATGTCGTTTTCTTTGGGGCCAAGTAAAACATTAAATGGCAATGGATTTTAGAATTTATTAATTATGAAGTTGAAATTGTTGGGTTTATTGTGTTATGTATTATGCATTTGTTAGTTGTCATAATTGGCAAAACAGAAGAATTTATGACGTTTTTGTGGTTAGAATTGAGTAAACCATTTTGTAACAACTAAAAGCCAAGTAACTAATTAACCATAGTGTAAATTAAGCTATTTCATATACATGTTGAAGAAACACTAACCGGACCCCGGGCAGATTACGGGTAACCTGGGGGTTAGATAGATGTTTCCCACGAGGGGTTAGACCCGGTAAAGATGGTTCTTCTGATAACCTGCAAAACAGACACCGTGAGCTTGTCACTGAGAAGGGGGGGGGGGTTCCTCCTTGTGACCACCCTCCGGCGTGAGAATCAGACTAGATTGCTCTTTAAATATAAATGTATATTAAGAGATTGCTAGAGCAGATATCAGGTATAATATGATAAGATATGATGTTAAGATGAGATGGTCATACCATTTGTGGTATTTATAGCCGGAGGTAGGTTTCCAAGGAGGTGTGGCCTGCTGAATAGTATTCCTGTTCCACCAACAGTGGCCTACGCACGTGCCATACTGGTAGTTGGTGAGTAGGCAGCGGCTGATAGTGACCAGGCCTGCTGTGTACTATTCCTTTTTCACCAACTACAGGCTAGGCACGTGGTATGTCAGGAGTTGGGGAGTAGGTAGCGGCTAATAGTGACATACAGTACAGGAGCATGCTGCTCGCCATACTGTTGTCAATGAGCTGTCGTATCTTTGGACAGATCTTTTGCCCATACCTCGTCAGGTACAGTAAAAGATCCTCAGTATCGTACGGACTGGCTCATTTGGGCGGGAGTATTCCCCCTCCCGCCTTTGTGCGGGAATGTTCCCGGCTTGCTCATTCCTTCTTCAGGTGACTGCTGAATTATTATGAGAGTTAAGCCTTGTGCGTGTAGCCATGCTGCGCGGGTGGCCTTCCCTGATGGCCGGTATCCGTAACTGCGGGAACAGGCGGAGTACCTGAGAACCATTGGTAGGCGTTTCCTGCAGGGACAGCTTGTGTACCGCACGTGAGGACGTCACGTCTCTCAGCGTGGTGGGTCCTGCTGATCCAGTTGGTTTCTGCGCAGACGTTCCTTTAGTTTAGTCTTGCGGGTTCAACCGCGCAGACGTCCGTAAAGGAGTCTTGCGGGTTGAACTTCGCAGACGTCCCTTTTCAAGGTGAGTCTGTGGGTCCAACTGGGCTCTGCTGGGACCTACCTCTTCAAGTCCCCCCAGTCCAATGTTCTTCTCATGAATGTTTAATAAAGTGAGGTGAACTTTTGGACTTAAGCAAAGGGTTTTTGAAAAGGGTTTAGTTTTAAGGTTTTCCATGGGGATTCTTCCCACGGAAGTCCTAATGTCACGCAGAATTTCCCACTGTTCTGCTTGATCTTTGGGTATGATGCGGGTAGGTCTGTAACCTGCTCGCAAGTCAGGAGCGTTGAGTACCTCTTGTGTAGATTCTCCATGAGGTTTTGGTAGTTTTGAACATAGTGATCAATTATGTTAAAACCACCAATTCCATCTTGAAGTTTCAAACAATCTAGTTCTCAACGTTCCCGCTATGCGGGGATGTTATTCCCGTGTGCGCAAGCATGGCCCAGAAGATCCTTCTTGGTTTCATTTCCCTGCGGAGTGCTAGGTATGTGAAGGGTTTCGCCTTGACACTGTACCCGCAACCGTCTTATAGTTACTTTAATCCCAAGGTATTCCTGGCGTCAATTCCCTGCAGGTGCTAGGTATGTGAAGGGTTTTGCCTTAACACTGTACCCGCACCCGTCTTATAGTTACTTGGTTGCCGAGGTATTCCTGGCGTCAATTCCCTGCAGGTGCTAGGTATGTGAAGGGTTTTGCCTTAACACTGTACCCGCACCCGTCTTATAGTTACTTGGTTGCCGAGATATTTTTGGCTTCAATTCCCTGCGGGTGCTAAGTATGTGAAGGGTTTTGCCTTGACACTGTACCCGCACCCGTCTTATAGTTACTTGGTTGCCAAGGTAAGGCGTATATTCCCGCTTACTTTTGAATCTTTGAGACTTGCGTTATAAACGTTATATGAATTGCGCACGCATATTTTAGTTTATTTTAGCAATTTTCCCAGTGTTTTGGATAAGTTAACCTTTGAACGTGACAGAATAGGTGTGAAGTTTTGCTTCCTTTCGTGATTGTGCGGGTAGGACCGTCACTTGCACTTAGTAGGATGGCTAAACTTTACCTATATCTGACCTGCGTGTAGGTTTTCCTCATCCTTTTTTTTTTGAAATTTCTAAGTGTTTAGGATAAGTTAACCTTTGAACGTGGTAGATAATAGGTGTGAAGTTTTGCTTCCTCTTTCGTGATTGTGCGGGTAGGACCGTCACTTGCACTTGGATGGCTAAACTTTACCTATATCTGACCTGCGTGTAGGTTTTCCTCATCCTTTTGTTAGAAATTCTGTTTTGAACCGTTCGACGCGCGGTTGTCAATAGGTTAATGTTCAGTTTCCTTTATCATAATTCATGCGGATAGACCGGCACTTTCATTTAGTGGGATGACTGAACTTTTCCCCTTCAACTGACCTGCGTGAAGGTTTGCCGTTTTTTGGGTTTATGCGGGTTTTGCCGCCTTCCCCACGCAACGACTTTCCTCGTAATTATGTGGTGAAGACCGGCATATCCGTGTGGAAAGTTTACAAGTATAAAATCATCAGCGTCAATGTTCTAAAGAGAATCATTTCCATTAAAAGTGGCTCTGGGCCTTTTACAAATTTGGAATTGATCTACATGTAACACTTGCGTAATTGAGCTCCGTTCCATGTTCTTGGGACGGGAGTGCCATCGAGCCTTTCGAGCCGGTATGCGCCCTTTCCCAGCACTTGTTTGATAACGTACGGACCTTCCCAGACAGGAGTCAGCTTTCCTGGGCGATCTTGGTTCGAAGCCTCGTTGTTACGCAATATGTAGTCTCCTTCATCGAAGTTGCAGAGTTTTACCCGCGTGTTGTAGTACTTTTGCATTTGTCGTTTGTAGTTCTCTTCACGCATTGCGGCTAAGTCTCTGCGTTCCTCGGTTAGCATAAGGTCTAACCGTCTTTCCGCATTATTATCCTCTGGTTGAATCATGACCCTTGGTGAGGGTAAACCAATTTCGACCGGGACCATGGCTTCAGTGCCATAAGTGAGGCTGAACGGGGTTTCTCCCGTACTTGCCTTTTTCATCGTTCTGTGTGCCCAAAGTACGTGTGGAACTTCGTCCACCCAGCCGGATCTGTGTTTCAATAGTCTTCTCTTTATGCCGTCGACGATGCTCCTATTTGCTCTTTCCACCTCACCATTACCCTGCGGGTGCGCCACCGAGGTAAAGGTGTGGGTGATTTGAAGTTCTTTAAGCCACTGTTGTAGCTTCTTGTCAGCAAAGTTGGTGCCGTTATCGCTCACCAAATTCTGTGGGAGCCTGAAACGACAAATGATAAATTCCCAAATGAATTTCTTGATATGTTTTGCGGTCGTTTGGGCTAAGGGTTTTGCTTCTATCCACTTGGTGAAGTAGTCGATGGCGACCACTAGAAACTGGACGTTCCCTGCTGCTGTGGGAAATGGGCCAGTCACGTCGATGGCCCACTTCTGAAATGGCCATGCAGAGGTGACTGGAACAAGTTCATTCTTCGGGCGATGCGTGTTGGGTGCGTAGAGCTGACATGACCTGCATTTTCTGATGTACGCCAGCGCATCCGTATGCATCCCCGGCCAAAAGTATCCCGCGTTGTTTAGCTTAGCTACAACTGTGCGTGGACCTGCATGTATCCCACAGATGCCTTCGTGTACTTCCCTTAGGAGGTAGTTGGCATCTTGGTCGTCAACGCATCTGAGGAGGGGGCCAAGAAAGTTACGTCTGTAAAGGACGTCATCAATGAGTTGATAGTTCAATGCTTTACAGCGTAGTTTTCTTGCCTGTGTTTTTGACTCTGGTAGTATGCCCGCCGCAAGGTAATTTATTATTGGTGTCATCCACGTATACTTCCAAGTTTCTCCCAATTTGGGCATGAAACTCTTTGTCCATCAGGCGCTGGTATGTGGACCCGGCATTCTTAAGTCCGAATGGCATCATTTGATAACAGAATGTGCCATCGGGCGTCCGAAATGCGGTTTTGTCCTGATCGTCAACGGCCATGTGGATTTGATGGTATCCTTTATACGCATCAAGGAAGCATTTAAGGCGAAACGGTGATAACGAATCTACCTTAAGATCAATTTCGGGTAACGGGTAACAATCTTTGGGGCATGCTTTGTTCAAGTCTTTGAAATCTATGCACATGCGCCATTGCTTGTTAGACTTTGGTACCATAACGGGATTTGCAACCCAAGTTTGATATCTGCTAACGCGTACGATGCCCGCGTCAAGGAGTTCCTTGACTTGGGTTCTACACGCGTTAGCTTGTTCCGCCCCCATTACTCTACGCTTTTGTATGACCGGCGTAAAAGCCTGGTCACACTTGAGCTTATGCTCTGCTTTACTTCGAGGTACACCAGTCATGTCTGCTGGTTTCCATGCGAAGATGTCAGCGTTTTTTTGTAGTAAGCGTTTGAGTAATGTGCGCGTAGGATCAGTTATTGTTGGGCCAATGGTAACCGCCTGGTCGGGGTATTTTCCATTAAAAGCCCATTCTTCTGGTTCGGTGATGGTGGGTTTAGCCATCTTTGGTTTGGGTGTTGATGAGACAGATGCGATGCATACCTGGGGAATACCGGTGACCATCGCCACGCCCTCAGCTGTTGGCCATCCCATCATGCCGTGGACTGAAGATACTACGGCGTTGAATCTTGCCATCCCGTCTCTCCCGAAGAGAATGTCGTACGTGTGGTGTGGCTTCCTCATTACGACAAAGTCTACATCCTCTGTGCGGGAGAGTTTTCCGTCTGTGAGAGTGACGGGGAAAGATAGGATGCCCAGAGGGGTGTTTGTGCTGCCGTCGAACCCTTCCATCGAGGCGTAGACCGTTTCCAAGCGTTCCTTGTCTTCATCATCTAACTTGTCGAAGAACTGCCTGTACATAACTGTTGATGAGGCACCGTTGTCAACAAGAGTGCGGGAAGTGATGTAGTGTCCCAGCTGGCTTTTGATGACGATAGGGCCCTCTTTGCTGGGTCCTCCTGTCACTCGCGGGAAGCGCACCTCAGCTTCTTTCCATGCGCATGGTTCTGTCGTCTGTCTTTTTCTTCCTCTGATGTTACCACGAACCATGTGAATGCTGATGTCAACGGGCTTTCGTCCGTTGCTTTTGTATCGGTTGTCATTCTGCCCTCTATTCCTGATTGATGCCACCAGGTGTGTAAGTTTGCCTTCCTTGACGAATGTTTCGATAATATTCCTCAGAGATAAACACTTCTCAGTGGTGTGACCCTTTGTGCCGTGAAAGTCACAGTATTTGCTCTGGTCTGCGTCAGGTCGTTGTCGGACCGTTGGAGCTTTTGGCCATGGAAGTTTCTCAGTGGCAAATATCTCAGTGACGCTTTTGGTGAGGGGCGTCCACCTGGTGTGTTGGCCTGATGGGTGTGTATTATCCCTTCCGCCTAATAGGGAGCGAGAGCTGGATGAGGTGTCAAAGTTTACCCTTGACTGCCATATGCTTGGCTTCCTCCTTTTGTTTTGCCAGGCGGACTGGACGCTATTTTCTCTAGTCCCCTGCGTGTAGAAGTTTGTAGTCTGGGGCAGATTCCCACCCAGTTGCTTCTCCGTTTCGGCAAAGCGCTTGGCTGCCGTCATGATGGCATCCCATGTGGGTGGCATGCCATCTTTTCCCGTCAACGTGCGGATAAGTTCTGGGTATTCGGCGCCCTGGATGAAAGCGGCGCGAACAAGGTCTTCGCTTATAACGCCCAGACTCAGCTTTTTCGAGTTAAAGCGAGTGATGAAGTCTAGTAAAGGTTCATCCTTATCTCTAACGCAGTTGAGGATCGTCCACTGCTCTTCAATATACTTCCTCTGTTGACTGAAGTGTTGGCTGAACTTGTGTTGGAAGTCCGCCCAATCATAAATGTGGTGGACCGGTAAACGGTCAAACCACGCTCTAGCCGCTCCAACCAGTGTCATCTGGAACATATAACACCACGTGGGTTCCGTCCAGCTGCTGACGGTTGCCCCCGCTATGAATCTGTTCAGGTGATCATCTGGGTCGGATATACCATCATAGGTGCCGATGTTGGGCATCTGCTTGGCACTTTTTGGGGCGATTGCTTCCGCAATGTCCCTTGCAAACTTGGATGTTCCCGCGTTTGCAGCAGTTGGTCTGAAGGTTTTGGAGAAGTCACGTGGGTTTCCCCCCGCGTTTCTTTGTTTGAAGGTTTCTCCGAAATTCCTTCTCGTTTGGAAGTCCGTTTCCTTATGCTTCCCTTTCGCCCTAAGGCGAGGGTTTGCGTCGGTGTCGGATTCCTCCTGATCATCGTCCGAGGACTCGCACTCACTGCTCATGTTGAGCTGTTGGCGAGTGCTTCCAAATTCGTCAGCCTGTTGGACGGAACGTAAGCGTTCGTCCAACTCAGCTTGGAATTCCTTCTGACGTGCCTCCGCCCACGCTTTAACTTGTTCAAGTGTTTGGCGGGGGAGTCTCGTCCGCTGTCTTTCCACCTGGGTATTATTGAATCCCAGGGGATGGTTGTTTACTGCACTTGCCCCAGCTTGGGTAACCGGGGTAGTGTTCGTAAAATTTGTGTGCTCGCCGGTGTTCCCCCCAGTAGCTGGGGTTGTGGTTACCGGGGCTTCCTGGTAACTCGTTGGCCTTAGGACCGGAGTAACGTTAACCATCTTTCCAGAAGTTTGAAAAAACTGGAGAAAAATGAAGTTCTAGCTTTATGCACGGATGGCGCCAATGAAGAAACACTAACCGGACCCCGGGCAGATTACGGGTAACCTGGGGGTTAGATAGATGTTTCCCACGAGGGGTTAGACCCGGTAAAGATGGTTCTTCTGATAACCTTCAAAACAGACACCGTGAGCTTGTCACTGAGAAGGGGGGGAGGTTCCTCCTTGTGACCACCCTCCGGCGTGAGAATCAGACTAGATTGCTCTTTAAATATAAATGTATATTAAGAGATTGCTAGAGCAGATATCAGGTATAATATGATAAGATATGATGTTAAGATGAGATGGTCATACCATTTGTGGTATTTATAGCCGGAGGTAGGTTTCCAAGGAGGTGTGGCCTGCTGAATAGTATTCCTGTTCCACCAACAGTGGCCTACGCACGTGCCATACTGGTAGTTGGTGAGTAGGCAGCGGCTGATAGTGACCAGGCCTGCTGTGTACTATTCCTTTTTCACCAACTACAGGCTAGGCACGTGGTATGTCAGGAGTTGGGGAGTAGGTAGCGGCTAATAGTGACATACAGTACAGGAGCATGCTGCTCGCCATACTGTTGTCAATGAGCTGTCGTATCTTTGGACAGATCTTTTGCCCATACCTCGTCAGGTACAGTAAAAGATCCTCAGTATCGTACGGACTGGCTCATTTGGGCGGGAGTATTCCCCCTCCCGCCTTTGTGCGGGAATGTTCCCGGCTTGCTCATTCCTTCTTCAGGTGACTGCTGAATTATTATGAGTTAAGCCTTGTGCGTGTAGCCATGCTGCGCGGGTGGCCTTCCCTGATGGCCGGTATCCGTAACTGCGGGAACAGGCGGAGTACCTGAGAACCATTGGTAGGCGTTTCCTGCGGGGACAGCTTGTGTACCGCACGTGAGGACGTCACGTCTCTGAGCGTGGTGGATCATGCTGATCTAGTTGGTTTCTGCGCAGACGTTCCTTTAGTTTAGTCTTGCGGGTTCAACCGCGCAGACGTCCTTTAAGGAGTCTTGCGGGTTGAACTGCGCAGACGTCCCTTTTCAAGGTGAGTCTGTGGGTCCAACTGGGCTCTGCTGGGACCTACCTCTTCACATGTGTTAAAAGTTACATCACTTTCTTTTCTCAACGATAAATTTTTTAAAAAATAGAAGCGTCAAATGACTGCTAAAAGAAGTGTAATTGTGAACATGTAAAGGGATTGAAAAAAGGTGGGTAAAGTACATACATATACGTGGATGATCCATGATATAAGATGGGGCTGTGGAGTTGCAGGAAGCCACATGGCATTGCATGCATAGACTATACATGTGGCATCCACTGTTGAAAACATGCAAACCGCCACCTGATAAGTATTCATGGTTTTGGGTTCATTAACAAACAAACCGCACATGGTTTTCGCCCTGCCCAGCATAGTCAACACTTGTACTTTTTTTTCTGCCTTTCCTTTTCAAACATATTAGTATTAATTTTCCTTATTATTATTATTATTATTATTATTGTATACTAAGGCTGAGGGGTGTGGGGGGCGCGAGAGGGGGCGCGAGTGGGGGCGCCATCCAATAATATTGTGACGTGTGGCAGAGAGAGAAGCTTGATAAGATGGGTGTTGGTAGTGGTGATAGCGCCCCGGGGCATGGTGTGGAGGGGCGCGAGAGGGGGCGCGAGCGGTTTATTTTTTTATTTTTTTATAAATGTATTAAAAAAACGTATTATTAAAAAAACAATAAATTATTTAAAAAACACACATTTTTTTGAAAATTCATAATAAAAAAAACATACTAAAAATTAAACAAACAATAATATTTAATAATAACACTAATCTAATACAAGATCATCTGGTCTCCTCGCCCACAAATGTTCAACCAACTCATGTCGAAGCTCCCCGTGTATCTCACGGCTCTTGATATTTGCTATGTTATGAAGTTTTTGTTGATCACTGATTGTGGACGGTTGTGGCGGAATGTCACCTTGGTAGTTTTGGCATATAGCTTTGCCCTCGTCTTCTAACGTCATGTTGTGTAGGATAAGACACGTGTAGACGACGTCCATTATCCTCTCCCGAGTCCAATAACGTATCGGGTTCGCCAGAACATAATATTGTTTTTTTATAGCTCCAAAAGCTCTTTCGATATCTTTTCTAGCAGACTCTTGCTTCTTCGTAAAATACTTCCGTTTGTCGGCGATTGGATCTGTAAAAGCTTGAACTAACACAGCCCATTCGTTGTAAATACCATCGACCAGATAGTACCCGTACTTGAAGAGTTCTCCATTTGCAACAAAAGATTGAGGTGGTTCAACCCCGTCGATAAGGTCGTTGATCAAATGTGACTGATCGATAACATTAAGGTCGTTATTTGACCCAGCAACACCAAAAAAAGCATGCCAGAACCAAAGATCCTGTGACACCGCCGCCTCAAGTATGAGGGTCGGCCCTTCATGATCACCACGGTGGAACTGACCTCGCCAGGCCGTTGGACACATAGCCCATCCAACATGCGTACAATCGATGCTACCTAGCATCCCAGGAAAACCATGTTTTTCTGCGTGCACCTCATATATGCGTTGGATGTCATACGTTGTAGGTTTACGCAGATATCTCCGAGCGTAAGTCGATATGACTCCTACGTACAATATATATTAGAAAATGTAATAAATATTTAGTAAAAAGTAAAATTAATGTTTTTTACCTTGGCAGAAAAAATGAAGGGATTCACGTGCAACCCTTTTCGACATCTGTAAATACTCATCCAAAGCGTCCGACGAGATGCCGTACGCTAATTGACGGATAGCAGCCGTGCATTTTTGAAGAGGTGTAAAACCGGGAAGACCCCTAGCATCCTCCCTTTGTTGAAAAAAGGGATACCGTGCCTCTAAATCACTCGCTATACGCGTGAACAATTGCCTGCTCATTCGAAAACGAGTTCGAAAATCCGACTCCGCGTATACCGGTTGAGGGCTAAAATAATGCCTCATCAAAGTTTCGTTAGCACCCGATCGATCACGATCACGAGGTGGTGCTCTAACCCTCGGGAGTCGGGGTTGATGGGCTTGATTTTGCAAGAGATTGACCACGGCTGCGGTCAAAACTCCCCCTACTTGAAGAAGCAAATCATCCTCTTCTGAGGAGTCGGAATCAGACGAGTACGACGACATTATTTTTAAAGGTTTCGAAGATAGGGTGATTTTGGGTTTTGTGTGTGGTATGTGATATTGGTTTTGGTTGTAGTATGTGAGAATGGTTGGAGTTTGATATGTGAGAATGGTTGGTGTTTGATATGTATTGTGATATATATAGATGATTTTATTAAAAAAAAAAATATTTTTTTATTAATTATTTAAGCCTCCCAACGGCTCTTTCCTTTTCCCACAGCCCATAACGAGCGCTACCTCCCTTGCGCCTGCCTCGTTTTCCGCTCTCGCGCCCCTCTCGCGCCCCACTCGCGCCCCGGTGGTGTGGCTCTCGCGCCCCGGGGCGCTATCGAACGCCTTCTCGCGCCCCTCCTAGCGCTCCGCACCCCTCGGCCTAAGGCTGAGGGGTGTGGGGGGCGCGAGAGGGGGGCGCGAGTGGGGGCGCCAGCCAATAATATTGTGACGTGTGGCAGAGAGAGAAAGTTGATAAGATGGGTGTTGGTAGTTGTGCTCGCGCCCCGGGACATGGTGTGGAGGGGTGCGAGAGGGGACGCAAGCGGTTTTTTTTTTAATTTTTTATAAATGTATTAAAAAACGTATTATTAAAAAAACTGGACTGTGCTTAAACGTATTATTAAAGAATACACACAATTACACACTGGACTGTGTGTAAACTTGTCTTGGCTTGTGCTTAATCTCTTAGGCTTTGTCTTTTTGTGTATGTATATATTATATATATGCAGGTACAATATGTACGTATTATATATATGCAGGTACAATATGTATATATTGTATATATTAATATATATTATATATTATGTGTGTAGCAGGAGGAGAAGAAAAGAAGAACAATGAGCCCAACGGCTCTATTTCACTTCCCAAGAACCCTTCACGCCATTCCCAGCCGCTAGCCCATCCGCGCCTGCCTCTTTTTCCGCGCTCGCGCCCCTCTCGCGCCCCTCTCGCGCCTCGGTGGTGTGGTGCTCGCGCCCCGGGGCGCGAGCGGAAGGGCTTTCGCGCCCCTTCTAGCGCTCCACACCCCTCAGCCTAATATAAAGTTCACATTTTGAAAAAATAAAATAAAATAAAATTTGTATGCTAATATAATGGATGGCGATGGGAAAAAAAGGAAGACATCATATAATAGTTCAACTCAATTTTGATAAGATTTAAGATGAATTGATGAACATATATTTTAAGTTAGTTAATAAAAAAACATCAATTTTGTCCTTGTTACGCATGCACCGTTGATTTGCAAAGCCTGTACCATTGATGACTAGTCTAGAATATATATAAAATGAATAAAATATTGGTATCCACTATTATAAAAATAAAAAGTCATAACATGGGCATTAAATATTGCCAATGATGTATTTATTATCCTATACAAACGTCTTGATTAATTGTTTAACTTGATAAAAAAAACGTATATTACAAAATATATAATTCTTATTTTGGTTAGTTATTTATCAGCCACTTATACATGAGGCACGTGTCCTTTTAGTTGAAGTGTAGATATGTACATTGAAATTAAATTAAATATTAAAAACAATGTTAGAATTCATAGGATAGGACTGGTGGGTCATTTCTTTCAATTTGTTTATTATTTACTATTTCTACCGGTTTCTAATTAAATAAGTCAAGTGTTTCTTTACCGTCAACAAAACCATGCCTGCCACAGGTATTAATTCACTTTGAAGTCATGATTTACACACGGTATAATTTTGTTTCTTATCCTCATAAAATATCAAATTCTGGAATATATTTTAACGAATAATATATTTTTCTTCTGGAATCAAAAGTGATGGTCAAAAATAGTTGTTCAAAGCGTAGGAGTAACGGCCACGTGTTTTTGAAAATAGTGTACACAAATTCTTTTGTTAACGAAATTATTTTAATATTATTTATTACACAAAACATCTACCTTTGTTAAAAAAAGAATTTACACAAAAATGTATCATACGTTATGATTGTACAAGAATTAATACAAGATTAGTGCTAAAACTTGAGAACTTTAGAAAATTTTAGCAAAGAGAGAAAGTAATGAAAATGTATCACTTATGAATGTGTATGTATGAGGTGTATTTTCTCCTTTACATTGAGCTAATATTTATACTACAAACGATTAACTTTTTCTCTAGACAAGATTAACTATTTGATGGTCATGTAGTATGACACATTATCAATAAGTTTGACAAAGTGCTCATCCACTTGCTTGGAAGATCTAGATGGGTAAATCTTGATTGTGAAATAGATATTCATAACACTCCCCTTTGGTTGACACTTGGCAAACTTTGGGGACTTGAAGTACTGACTCGTTAAAAACCTTACTAAAGAAAAACCCAATGGGATAAAAACTTTAGCTAAGGAAAAAAGAGTGCAGTTTGTAGCTTCCCCTCAAGTTGCAATATATAATGTGTTACATCCTCTGTACATGGCGCATGCCAATGTCATGAACGTGTTTCTGGAATGTTGCTGTGGGAAGTGCTTTTGTGAAAAGATCAGCTGAGTTGTTGCTTGATTGGACATATCTCATCTCAACCTGATTGTCTTTAATAAGGTCCCGAGTATACTCAAAGTATCTTGGTGGTATATGCTTTGTTCTGTCACTTTTGATATACCCTTCCTTCAACTGCGAGACACAAGCTACATTACCTTCATAGATAGGAATTGGACTTTGATCTTTCTCTAGTCCACTAGAAGTTAATATGTGTCGTGACATAGATCTTAACCATACGCATTTTCTTGAAGTTTCATGCAGTGCAACGACTTCAGCATGATTTGAAGATGTTGCAACAAGTGTTTGCTTTTGTGAACGCCATGAAATTGCAGTTCCTCCATTTTTAAATACGTATCCAGTTTGAGATTTTGCTTTATGGGGATCAGACAAATAACCTGCATCTGCATAACCAACTAACCCTTCTTTTGAATCATTAGGATAAAACAAGCCTAAATCAACAGTACCTCGAAGGTATCGAAAAATGTGTTTAATCCCATTCCAGTGCCTTTTAGTAGGGGCTGAACTAAATCTTGCTAACAAATTAACTGCAAAAGAAATGTCAGGTCTTGTACAGTTAGTAAGATACATAAGAGCTCCAATTGCACTGAGATATGGTATCTCTGGACCAAGAATCTCTTCATCATCTTCACAAGGACGAAATGGATCATTGTCAACTGTGACATTTGTCAATTTCGGGTCTTGTTTGTATTTGTTTATTATGTAAACCGACCCGATTTGTAAACCGAAGCTTATGTTATAATCAAAATGATGGATTTATGTTACAATATTGTTTCACACTTGTTGGGTCTTGAAAACATCCTATTTTTATTTTTATTTATTTATTTATTTATTTATTTTTTTGTTGTTTTGTGATTTTGTCTTGATCCATTTTGCATGAAAACTCTTGTGTCTCACACCCATATTTGACCACCAACATTACCCTATATATACACCACCTTTCCTCTTCATTTTCCTTTGCTACAACTCCAAAAAAAAAAATTCTCTCAAACATCAAAGATTCAATGTTATCTTCTTAAGTGTTCTTGAAGGATTTTGGTCTTTCATCTTAATTAGTTTATGTAGCCTTATTAATACTTGTTTATGGTTGCGCAACATATATATAATATACACCCCTTGTTTACCTTTGGTAGTTACTTCTCCGATTCCGGTCGGTGAGGTTTCGGACCCCATAAGGCAAGGCTTCATGGAGGACTTCGTGTCTTTGATATATATACATCTATATAACTTGTTCATACATATTAATCTTGCTTATTTTAGTTTGTTGGTCATGTTTACAAGTTCCATGGTTATGGGTTTTTAAAAGTCTATGCTTCGGTTTAACCGGAAATAGCTCTAAACCGTAAACCGAACTTTGTTACTAGTTTTGTTTGTTTAAACATACTTAGTGTTAGATCTAAGTTTCTAAAATCATTTTTACAAATTCTATGGTTATGGGTTTGTAGAATCTTACCTCGGTCTTAACCCGAAACACGATCCGAATCGAAAACCGAACTTTTGTTTAAAGACTTTATTGTTAACTTTTGGTATTTTTTTATTTGTACATTATTATACAAGTTCTTTAGTGTTTGGACATGTGGAAACCATCTATGAACTTGTTGTGAGATGGAAACCGAACCAAACCGATTCTTGCTCGCTTAAGACACACAAGTGTGTTTTTTTAGCCATCAAGACTTGTATATTTCTTTAAAAATAGTTACAAATTGATTTTTAAATATTTTCTTAAGTACTTGGAAATGTTGGATCCAACTTGATCTCATAACAAAGTTTGGACCGACAAAACCGAACACTCGCTTAAAGTGCGTTGTTAGTTCTAAAACAATGGAACTACATACTTGGTTAAGTCTTATTAAATTTTATTGAGTTATCTCATAACATTCAATATTTTGGAAAGTTGACTTTGGGTTTGACCAATTATCAAGACCCGAACCGACAACCCGAACACTCGATAAAAAAAACCTGTCTTAGCATCTTTATTCCAAAGGGATTTGCATTCTTGCATTTTACCCACCTTATTACTTAACATAGGTTGAGTAAATATTAAGGTTAGATACTTTAACCCGGTTTCGAGCAAACTTACATTTTTAAAGGGTTATTATTATAAATTCTTAAATAGTCACATTTTAAACCTTGAACTTTAATTATTTACATTTCTCAACATTTATTTTGTTTAAAGACCTTCAAGACAACCTTTCTAAATTCAAGACTTCTTTTCTTTTTAGGCATTGTGCGTTAAACTCGTCGTTCCGACAAATCTCCAAATTATCATTTTCAAGTTTACCACTTGAAGGTGAGTACTTCATACCCCATTTTCCATCTTTTATTTTGGGGGTGACATTTCATACTTATTCAACAAAATGCTTTATATTTGAATCTTAAACCACAAACGTAGTTGTATACTTTACCTAAATAATTGCTCGATTTGGTGTTCTATGCTTATATGCCTATGTGTTTATCGCTTTTGGTTGGTGGAACTATAAAATCCTAGACTATTTGCCATCCCCTTATAGCAAGGTGTCGTTAACGTAATGCAATTAACGATAACTATAAAATCTTAGACTATTTGGCATCCCCTTATAGCTAGGTGTCGCTAATGTGTTTAGCGATATCTATTTATCCAAATTACCGCTTTTATTTATCGTTTCGTATGCAAGTTTTGTGGCTATCTTTATTATATACTAATATGATTAAACTTATGAATTGCTCACCCCACCTTTGTGTTGACAAACTTTATTGTATGAAATGTTGCAGTTTGCATCTTGGTTGATTTATGATTGTGAAGAAAACGATATCAAAGACCATAGGATATTAGTAAAAATGAACAATATCAAATTTGCCATATTTTTTGATATCTTGTTTATGGTTATTTTATGGATAATTGTTATGTGACATTTTCGATGTTGTGAAATGAAATGAGTTTATTAAATACTGTCACTTTAATTAGTGTCATGTGCTTATGGACAATCGTTACACCTCGGCATGTTCTGCCGCCTTTGGTCGGGGTGTGACATCAACATTGAGTGATCTGACAACCGTCAGGGTGCTTAAAGGATTTGCTTTGTCCATATTGAAATGCTTTAGAGTTTCTTAGTATAAGTTGACTGATGCACAAGTATGCCATTATGCATATGCTTAATCTGTAAACCAAGACAATATTTGGTTTTTCCAAGGTCTTTCATTTCAAATTCTTTCTTTAAAAGAGCAATTGCTTCATTGATTTCTTTTTGCGTTCCAATTATATTTAGATCATCAACATACACAGCTATGATCACATATCCTGACGTTGTCTTCTTAATGAAGATGCATGGACAAATAAGATTATTTGTGTATCCTTTACTTATCAAATAATCACTCAAACGATTATACCACATCCTTCCAGATTGTTTTAGTCCATATAAGGATCTTTGTAACTTGATGGAATACATTTCCTTAGGCTTTGAGCTTAATACTTCTGGGAGTTTAAATCCATCAGGAATTTTCATATAGATGTCACTATCTAGTGATCCATATAAGTAAGCTGTGACAACGTCCATAAGGCGCATCTCTAAATTTTTATAGACTGCTAAGCTGATTAAATATCTAAAGGTTATTCCATCCATAACAGGGGAATATGTTTCCTCATAATCAATCCCTGGCCTTTGAGAAAAACCTTGAGCTACAAGCCTAGCTTTGTATCTTGTAACTTCATTTTTCTTATTTCGTTTTCGTACAAAAACCCATTTGTACCCTACTGGCCTTACAAACTTTGGTGTAATAACAATAGGTCCAAAAACCTTTCGTTTGTTAAGTGAATCTAATTCAGCTTGCATAGCGCATTTCCATTTATCCCAGTCATGTCTATTTTGACAATCATTAACAGATTTTGGCTCAGGATCATCATCTCTACTCATGATGTCATTTGCTACAGAATAAGAAAATATTTCATCAATATTTTCCATTTCATATTGATTCCACAAGATATGTGTCTGACCATAGTTTATTGACATTTCTTTATTATTATCAACATCCTCC
Organism: Bidens hawaiensis; assembly: GCF_021521415.1. Classification (NCBI taxonomy): domain Eukaryota; kingdom Viridiplantae; phylum Streptophyta; class Magnoliopsida; order Asterales; family Asteraceae; genus Bidens; species Bidens hawaiensis. The sequence continues at coordinate 663,186 of NW_027492046.1, read as the reverse complement.
TCATGGGAGGTTTTAGTATTCAATGTTTCATCAAGATCATTCACTTTGTGATTAACTTCCTTTTCAAGAGTTTTTCTTTTTCGAGGATTTTTATCTTTTGAACCGATTGGTCTTCCACGTTTCAAACGTTTCTGAGATTCATGAGCCATTTTATTATCTACTTGATTATTTGGAATCTCAATTCGAGCTGGGGCATTAGCAGCTGGTATGTGAGATTTAGTAACTCTGTTTATATCAGTAAATGCATTAGGCAATTGATTTGCAATTTCTTGTATGTGCATTACTTTTTGAACCTCTGTCTCACATTGTTTAGTCCTTGGATCAAAATGTAACAATGTAGGTACATACCATGAGACATCATTTTCTTGTTTTTTCTTTTCTCCCCCTAATGGAGGGAAAAATGCCTCATTAAAACGGCAATCAGCAAAAAGTGCTGTAAATACATCACCCGTTAAAGGTTCAAGATATCTTATAATGGAAGCCGATTCGTACCCAACATATATTCCCAACCTTTTTTGAGGTCCCATTTTTGTGCGTTATGGTGGTGCAATAGGAACATACACTGCATACCCAAAAATTCTAATATGGGATATATCAGGTTGTTGGCTAGAGGAAAGTTGTAGAGGAGAGTATTTATGATTTGCACTTGGTCTCAAACGAATTAATGAGCCAGGATGTAAAATTGCATGACCCTAAATAGACACAGGAAGTTTTGTTCTCATTATTAATGATCTAGCTATTAACTGTAGATGTTTAATCAACGATTCAGCTAAGCCATTTTGTGTGCGTACATGAACAACGGGGTGCTCGACTATAATTCCCACAGACATGCAATAAGCGTTAAAAGCATGTGATGTAAATTCACCAGCATTATCAAGTCTCATTCTTTTAATAGTGTAATTAGGGAAATGTGCTCGTAATTTAATAATTTGTGGAAGAAATTTAGTAAAAGCTATATTACGAGTTGATAACAAAGAGACATGAGACCATCTACTTGATGCGTCTATTAAAACCATGAAGTATCTAAATGGCCCACATGCTGGATGAATTGGCCCACATATATCTCCTTGAATTCTTTCAGAAATACAGGTGATTCCTTTTCAACTTTTACAGGCGAAGGCTTTGTAATTAATTTTCTAAGAGAACAAGATGTACACATAGGAATTTTATCTGATTGTCGAATCTTTTGATATTTCAATGAATGCCCCTGAGTATTCTCAATTATTCTTTTCATCATTTTAGATCCTGGATGGCCTAATCTGTCATGCCATAAATTAAATGTCTCAGGATCACAAAAATTTTCTTTGACTGCCATATGTGCTTGCGGCACATTAATATGTGTATAGTGTAAGCCAGAATGGAGCATTGGCAGTTTTTCTAATATCTGATCTTTGCTTATGATATGCAAATATTTTTCATTACCAACAGTCTTTGACTGAGTATCATATCCATTATGATATATGTTTTGAAACTCAACAAATTTCTTGTTGATTTTGGGGAAAAACAAAGCATTTTATATAATGAGCTTTGTACCATTTGGTAAATCTAAATTAGCTTTTCCCACTTCTTCTATCAAGTTTGCAGGACCTAATATTGTATTCACGATCCCATTTGTTGGTTTCATTTCATAAAAATATTTTTTAAATCTAAGTATAGTACGCGTGGCTCCACTGTCCGCTATACATATATCTTCTTCATTTGTTTGACCTTGTGCTCCACTGATGTTCATTTTAATCTTGAAAGTATTAAGAAAAATAATAAGTGTATAACGAAGACATTAAGATATTTTAATTAGAAATTTATTTCATCGAAAGACAAACGGTACATAAAGGAAAAACACATAATTAAAGATAAAACACACAATTAAATATAGTAGGAAACACACTCAGTTGTTGCATATAATTATTGTGGTCAAGCAACATTTGTTTCACAGTTCCACATCAAAGTCTGCAGTGTTCAGCTCAACACCGAGATCATCAAAGTTGTCCACATGGTTCACTTCCTTCTCTTTTCTTTTGAGAGAGGATTGGTAAAGTTCACATAGATGTGGAGCTGTGCGACAAGCCTTTGACCAGTGGTTTGTACTACTACATCTAAAACATGAAGTGCTATTGTTTTCGAACCTACCAGCTTCATTCCATTTATTGTGTTGGTTGGAATTGCTATTTTTGTGGAGCGTGATAATTGGTAGTTCTTTGATTTCGGCCACGACCACGTCCACGGCCATGAAAATTTCCTCGGTAATTATTATTACCTTTGAAAAGACGGTTTCGACCATTAAAATAACTTTTATCAAAATGGCCACGACCACAGCTTCGTACCCTCTTTTTCCCAGAGTCTTTAGTATCATTATTAGTAGCAACATTTGCTTCTGGGATTGCTAGTGATCTGGTGGGATGAGATTGATGATTTTTCATTAAAAGCTCGTTATTCTTTTCTGCTACGAGGAGAAATGAATTTAGATCGGAATATCTTTTAAAATTTTGCAACCTATATTGTTGTTGCAAATATATTTGATGCATGAAATGTGGAGAAAGTTTTCTCCAACATATCCTCCTCAGTAACAGTTTGCCCACAAAATCGGAACGTTGAGCATATTCTGAACAAAGCAGAGGTGTACTCATTTACTTTTTTTAAATCTTGGAACCTGAGATTGTTCAATTCATCTCTAGCAGTGGGAAGTAGAACTTCCCTTTGATGGTCAAATCTGCTTTTTTAATCTTCCACAAAATGTATGAATCCTCACAATTTTAATACTCAAATTGTAACATCTCATCAATGTGTTTGTGGAGGAAGACATCGACTTTTGCCCTGTCTTGTTCTTCGCAATTATTTCCCTCCATTATCGTTTTCAAAACACCTATTGATTTGAGATGTCGTTTAACATGTGCCGTCCACGACATATAATTATCTCCGGTGATGTTAAGAGCTGGAAGTTCAAGTTTTGCGATGTTTGCCATTTTATTACTAAACACAAATAAGATAAACATTAGGATTACATACTTACTAAAATTGAAAGAAAATACAAAGGTAGAGCTAGAAATAGATAAAGGAAAATGAAAAAATCAAACTCCTTAGGTGGGGGATTACAAATTAAGAACAATAGGATTATCAATATTATGGTGGTTAACACCAAAACCGGATGGATCATTTCTTGAAAATTATCTTGAGTATCTTGAGTTGAAGAGTGTTTATGGTGAAAGAAACGAGATTGAAAATTGAAAATTTATAGGTAATTTTATACCCGTTTAATAACGGTAATATTACCGTTATAACCGTTGCATAACGGTTATATATATATATATATATAATATTAATTATTTTAAAGTAAGATAATAAATAAGATATTAAATGAAGTTTATTTTATAAAGTATATAATTAGTACGCACAATGATAAGAATAAAAATGTTAGTAAACATAAATAAATGTAAGCTTTAACTGGAATATTAGTGTGCATATATAAATAAAAGTTAGTTGCGATGAAAGTAAAAGTTAGATGCATAATGAAAAGTTAGACGCGTAAATAAAAGTTAGTAAAAGTTAGATGCTTAATTAAATGTTAGATGCATAAATAAAAGTTAGATTGTTAGTAGTCTCATTGTTGTCAAATTTTAATAACATTCTTTATTCTTACTTATTATTGGTATTACTTTATATATGTATGTGTGTGTATATTTATAATATATAAAATTAAAGAAGTGTTTATGATATTTATGTGGATACCTTTGTGTCTAATACATTTCTTGATTAGGATATAAGCTGCTCGTGCTGATAACGTGTTATGATTTTACAAGAATTAACACAAGATTAGTGCTAAAACTTGAGAACTTTAGAAAATTTTAGCAAAGAGAGAAAGTAGTGAAATATATCACTTATGAATGTGTATGTATGAGGTGCATTTTCTCCTTTACATTGAACTAGTATTTATACTATAAAAGATTAACTTTTTCTCTAGACAAGATTAACTATTTGATGGTCATGTAGTATGGCACATTATCAATAAGTTTGATAAAGTGCTCATCCACTTGCTTGGAAGATCTAGATGGGTAAATCTTGATTAAGTTCATGAACGCAATTTTTAGAGCATTCTCAATCTATTCCCTACCATATATATCATAATTATATTAATAATCACTGTTTTTCCCTCTTCTATTTAATAAAATAATACTTTTTATATCTTGATCTTTATTATTATCTTTTCTCTTTTCTCCACTTATAATTATTTTTAAAAAATATTAAAAAATTATACGGTATAAAATATAAACAGTAAAACCTCAAATTTAACTTTCCCACATAACATTTTCTCTCTCCTCTACTCACAACCACTCATAACCATACCATATAATTTACAAATCTCATTCACATATTTTTTAGAGAACAGGCTGAAAATGCTATTAATAACGTGTGTTTCACATTTGTATTCATTTACATACTACGTTTAGGTACATATATATTTTTAATAAGATAAATGTATTCATCTTTTAGACTTGGAAATTTTGTAACCAACTTATTTCTGCATTACCTCCTTCCAATATTCAACTTTAACACCTGATCGGGAAATAGCGGATTGCCATTTAGGGGACCACGAAATCAAGTTGTTGCCAAGGTACATGCAATACCCTTAAATGGATCAGCGTGAGTCCCCTAATCGACATCAAAGTAAGTCGTGACGGCAGGAAATGGAGTGGTAGGTATTAATTACTTGGTAAGTGAGGAAGTGAATATATGAATTGGATGACTTGATGATGGGGGGGGGGGGGGGTTTGGTTTTCTTTGTATGTATTTCAATTTCAATAAAAAGTGAAACATTCTTTTGTGTGATTTAATTTGAAGGAATTAGCTTTAGTTAAAAGTGAAACTAATTTTGTGAATTCATCTGTGTTTCTAAGAAAAACATGTGACGATGACGTATAATAGAAGGTGCCTGCCGAAATAAACAAACAAATAAATGAATAAAAAAGTACAAGTGAAAGTAGAGAAAGCAAAGGTTATCCAGGAAAAAGTGAAGAGTGCGTGTTATCCACTTTCTGCTTTGGTTTGGTTTGGGTTTGCCTATTTAAACTCTCCTTCCTCCACTCTTCTTCTCATCCCATTTCACTCCGTTCTTCTATATCCCATCCTCTGTTTCGTTGGTTTCGTTATTTTTCTTTTAGTACTCAGGTATGCATTTTTTTCTTCATTTTTCTTTCTGCATCTTTTAACTTAATGTTTCTAGAGAAATTTAGCTATGAATTCCATTTTACTAAATAAAATAAAATAAAATGTTTGGTATGCGGATAATACAATTACATAATAATCATATTTGACTTGACAAATCAATCAATCAATCCATCAGAACAGTTCCGTGCACTTGTAAACATACTCTTGATCGATCTGTAAACCTCCTCTGCAGTTGAGTTGAAGATGGCCGAACGTGTACTGACCCGTGTTCACAGTCTTCGTGAGCGCCTCGATTCTACTCTCGCCACCCATCGTAATGAAATCCTTATGGTCCTTTCAAGGTATATACATCCTCTTCTTAATTATTATTCGTAGTAGTAGTAGCAGCTTAATTAATTAATCATCAGAGCATATATATATGTTTGTGTTCAGGATTGAAAGCCATGGTAAAGGAATATTGAAGCCCCACCAGCTGATGTCAGAGTTTGAAGAGATCTGCAAAGAGGATCAGAGCAAACTCATCCATGACGGCGCCTTTTATGAGGTCCTCAAGTCCACCCAGGAAGCGATTGTGCTGCCTCCATGGGTGGCCCTTGCTATTCGTCTCCGGCCGGGTGTATGGGAGTATGTTCGAGTCAATGTCAACGCCCTGGTGGTGGAGGAGCTGAGTGTTCCCGAGTACCTTCACTTCAAAGAGGAACTGGTGGATGGAACCTCCAACGGCAACTTCGTTCTGGAACTGGACTTCGAACCTTTCACGGCCTCCTTCCCCCGCCCCACCCTCACCAAGTCCATTGGGAACGGGGTGGAGTTCCTCAACAGGCATCTCTCTGCTAAGATGTTTCATGACAAGGACAGCATGCACCCGCTCCTCGATTTCCTACGAACCCACCACTGCAAGGGCAAGACAATGATGCTCAATGATCGCATCCAAAACCTGAATGCTCTCCAATCGGTGCTGAGGAAGGCCTCCGAGTACCTGTCTACGCTGGACGCATCCACTCCATACTCTGAGTTCGAGCATAAGTTCCAAGAGATCGGCTTGGAGAGAGGCTGGGGCAACAAAGCCGAGGGCGTCACGGAGATGATCCAGATGCTGCTGGACCTCCTGGAGGCCCCTGACGCCTGCACGCTCGAGAAGTTCCTTGGAAGAATCCCCATGGTGTTCAACGTCGTCATCCTTTCTCCCCATGGCTACTTCGCCCAGGAGAACGTGTTGGGGTACCCGGACACCGGTGGCCAGGTGGTTTACATTCTGGATCAGGTTCCCGCCTTGGAGAAGGAGATGCTGAGGAGGATAAAGGAGCAAGGCCTTGATATCGTTCCTCGCATCCTCATTGTCACAAGGCTCCTCCCTGATGCTGTAGGCACCACCTGCGGGCAGCGTCTTGAGAAAGTGTTTGGAGCAGAGCACTCTCACATCCTCCGAGTCCCCTTTAGAACCGAAAAGGGAATTCTTCGCAAATGGATCTCTCGCTTTGAGGTGTGGCCATACATTGAGACCTTCACCGAGGATGTTGCTAAGGAAGTTACCGCAGAGCTGCAGGCAAAACCAGATTTGATCATCGGTAACTACAGTGAGGGCAATCTGGTTGCCTCTTTGCTGGCTCACAAGTTGGGTGTGACTCAATGCACCATTGCTCATGCCCTGGAGAAAACCAAGTACCCTGATTCTGATATCTACTGGAAGAACTTTGACAACAAGTATCATTTCTCTTCTCAGTTCACAGCTGATCTTATTGCAATGAACCATACCGACTTCATCATCACCAGTACTTTCCAAGAGATTGCTGGAAGGTAATACATACATACTTTTCAAATTGCTACTGCTTAACATGTGTTGACATATGTTGTTGTTTTCAGCAAGGACACAGTTGGACAGTACGAGTCCCATACCGCCTTCACAATGCCTGGACTGTACAGGGTGGTCCATGGGATTGATGTTTTTGACCCCAAGTTCAATATTGTATCCCCTGGTGCTGATATGGGGATCTACTACTCTTACACCGAGAAAGACAAGAGGCTCACAGCCCTCCACCCTGAAATCGATGAGCTTCTCTTCAGTTCTGTTGAGAATGAAGAACACCTGTAAGTTAGTTGGATTCATTTTCTGATTCAAACATGTGGTCATGCTAACAGAATAGAATGGAACGTGATGCAGATGTGTGTTGAAAGACAAGAGTAAGCCGATTCTGTTCACCATGGCCAGACTCGACAATGTGAAGAACCTAACAGGACTGGTGGAGTGGTACTCCAAGAATGACCGGCTTCGTGAGCTGGTGAACCTTGTTGTGGTGGGTGGTGACAGAAGGAAGGAGTCTAAAGACCTTGAAGAGCAGGCGCAGATGAAGAAGATGCACGAGCTGATCGAGAACTACAAGCTCAACGGCCAGTTCAGATGGATATCTTCCCAGATGAACAGAGTGAGGAACGGGGAGTTGTATCGTGTGATTGCAGACACGAGGGGAGCGTTTATTCAGCCTGCGTTTTATGAGGCATTCGGGCTGACGGTGGTGGAGGCCATGACCTGTGGGCTGCCCACGTTTGCAACACTTCACGGGGGCCCTGCTGAGATCATTGTTCATGGGAAATCTGGGTTCCATATCGACCCGTATCATGGGGACCAGGTCACCGAGTTGCTTGTCAATTTCTTTGAGAAGACCAAACAAGATCCTTCGTACTGGGAGACCATTTCCAAGGGTGGCCTGCAGCGTATCCAGGAGAAGTAAGCAAGCAAGCGATTAAACCTAAGCAAGTAAACGTAAACATAAACATAAACATAAACATAAAAACATGTATTTGTTTGTTTTGTAGATACACATGGCAGATCTACTCGGACAGGTTGCTGACATTGGCCGGAGTTTACGGATTCTGGAAGCATGTGTCAAAGCTTGACAGGCTTGAGATCCGTCGTTATCTCGAAATGTTCTATGCTCTCAAGTACCGTAAAATGGTAAGCAGGCCCCAAATATATTTAATTTGATTATCAATAATATGCAGTATTAGTATAGTTAATTAAGCATGGTGATTTGTGTGTTTGAAGGCGGAATCTGTTCCTTTGGCTGTTGATGAGTAGGCAAAAGGAGGAGGGGCTGGGTGATCCACATGATAACATAAATATAATAAAGTGGAGCACAAGAGAAGAGAAGAGAGCATTTTGAAAGGCTTTTGGTTTTGATTTTGATTGTGTATTTGTGTGTTCAATTTCCCTTTCATTGCCAGCCATTTGTGTGATTGACTCCTGCATTGGCCCAAATTAGAATTTCTTATGAATGTTGTTTCTAGTAACTATTCTCTGTTTAACACACACATAAACATATACATATACATATACATAATAGATGAAATCCTACTATTTGGTGGCCAAGTACTAACCAGGTTTCACCTGATTCCTTAGTACAACAAGAACCTCTCATTTAGAATATTAGAGCCACTATGCCTATCTTTTCTTATATAAAGTTTTCTTCGTAATAGTAGCTTTTGCCTTCAAATTAATTGCAATTTGAAGTTTGCAATTATTATTTACTTCAATTCCTCCCAACTTGAAATTTAATAATCTCTGCTTTTTACATTTCCAAGCACCTTTCAGGACATGTAGATATACAATTTAAGAACTCTATTTGTAAGTAATTAATCTATCCTTTTACATAACATCTATCAAGATAAAATAAAATAGAACCCACCCTGGATAATACAAAAACATATGTGATGGATGGATGTCCTTAATTCAAATCTGGTTGGAACTGATAATCTGAAATGAAAAAGCAAGTGAAACTTGATCTAAGCTATACATGGGTGTGAGATCATTGTATTGTGTCTTGTTTTCATTTGAATAATATTGAATGAGTCATAATGAATTACCATATAAAAATCGGTGTTTTTTATATTGTTCAATCCAATAAAATCCAACCATCTAAAAATTACATCACGGTAAGTATTATCAAACTCAAATACATGTTTTTTGAACAGGCATATATAAAAAGTCATATATCCAACCAATCAAAATTCAAATCACATCAATCGTCCATCATATTGGGTTCATACCTTACATAAATAGTAAGTATTGATTGGATCATGTTATGGGTCAAATGACTCAAATCATTTGCTTTTAATAATGCTTGGGTTGGGTTGGACCGAACAAGATGGGTTGATAAAAAACAACCAAAAAGTAAAACGAGCATATCTTGGGCTAAAATATTCGTTACGACCGGGTTTCTCGACGAAAGGAATCTGAATATGTGGTTTTCTTTGACCGCGTTTCCCTATCAAAAACAACCAAAAAGTAAAACGAGCATATCTTGGGCTAAAATATTCGTTACGACCGGGTTTCTCGACGAAAGGAATCTGAATATATGGTTTTCTTTGACCGCGTTTCGCTATGCAACGTGTATATGTCCGTCGCGATACGCCATGGACATAAAAACGTGAAAAAAAGGGTTTTGACCTATATGTTCTATTTTACGAACCCTAATAAGATATCGTCCATCTATGTTCTTTGGCCGTGTTGCATGCTTGAACCATACGTGTGATTCTGTTATCGTTAATTGTTAAACTCGTTTAAGTGTTTGTTGCTTCCAAACAAAACCTGCTAGTGTGATCAGCACTCGACAAAACTTAAAAAATGTTTCTTTATAATTAAATAAACAACCAAACGGATGGCCTTGACAACATGCTCTTCTGGATTCGATACCTGACTTACCCTGTCTATAGGTAAATTAGGTTTTTGCATGATCGGTACGACACGGTCATCAACGTGCCCGAGATTCACTTATCGAGTTTGAGTACATTCGCGAGCCTAAACGAAAAAAAAAAAAAAACTGAAACACTATTTTGGTCTCATACGTCGCCATGTCAGTACGAGTTCTCAACAAATTCAACGGTCATGGCTTTGCTAAATATAGCAGGCCAGGGAAACTCAAAGCAGACTAAACAAAGAATTGATGTCGAGGTTGAACCATGACCCACCCGAGTTGCAAGCTGAAAAGTGGGGGGATATGGTTAAGTAAACACCAAGGGTTACTAGACAAATCATTAACAGAGTACAAGGAAGAGATTCAGTGCATGTATGACCGTGTTGTGTCTGTTGCAACTACAACTAGAAAGCAAACACTACATCTGGTAGCAGTGTGGTTGTTAGGTGGGGAAGATTATAACTTCCGTTTGCAGGTTACAAGGTTTGTAAGAGTCTAAAATCTATATAGGAAATGGTTTAGTTATTTCTATCTTGATTATTTGTAATTTCTATCTTGCAAGAATGAAATCGAGATAAAAATAAAAAATGATAATAATACGTCTTCTCCAACACGTTCATACGACCTCGCTGCGAAGTGCGAGCTATATTACTAGTATATATAATATGAGTCAAAATCCATAACTCTTATGTGAAACCATAAATAATAACGACAATTGCGGTAAGGCTCCTTTCTAATAGGTAAAACTACCAAGTTATAAGGAGAAACGTATGATCATACTTATTGAGGATGAGGATAAGACCAACCAACAAAAAACAATAAACACTTAGCAATTAGTCATATGAGGTACATAACACACAATCGAGCAATTATTCTAAATAACACATAAACTAGAGTTTGCGGTTTGAAGATCCAAGTCTTAAATCATTTTGTTTGAGTAAGAAAGCTACCCCCAAAGTATAAAAGCGAAAACGGGGATGAAATTACTCACTTAGAAAAAGAGACGTTGATGAAGAATTACTTAGAATAAAACTTCAAGAAAACGAGCTCAACGGTTCAACGTACGTGTCTGATGTTTGGTTTATTTGTACATATATTAGTTCGTTAACGTAGTTGTTTTATTCGTTTAAAGTAGGAACTTTGGTACTTCATACGTGTTTATTGTGTTTCAGGTCACAAGTACTTAACGCACTTAATTTGGACCTACACGAGCATGAAATGAAGTCTCGGGAAGATCGGACCCGTTATACAAGTGTTGGAAACAAAGAGAAACAAATTGGTTGAAATTCAGCTCCCAGAGTAAGCTACTCTGGAATCAGAGTAGCCTACTCCGATGCCAAATTAGGTCATAGTAAGGCAGTCAGATTTCAGAGTAAGGCAGTTAGATTTCAGAGTAAGGATTTTCACCCAAAGTAAGCTACGCCAGGGGTCAGAGTAGCTTACGCTGGGTCGCGAAATTCAGTTTTAAAGCATGGGTCCATCTGCTATATAAGCCATAAAACCCTAGATCGTAAAGAACATCATTCCACCCGTTTTGGGGACGAACTTTGGCCATTTTGGGAGATCCAAAACACCTCCAATCACTACAAAATCCATGTTTCATCATCCCGAATCAAGACTTGAAGATCATATGATGACCATGAGAGGCTAGACCCTCCGAATCATACCCGGGATGTAGAGTATTGTATTTAACAGTTTTTCTCATGTATTGATGTCTGGTATTATTGTGCATTCAGTCAATTTAGGTTTATATCGATCAGAACGATTAGTTTGCCAGTTGCTATGATAATTGCTTATAGGGTTGTTTTGACTAGTTTGAATGTGATGAAGCATACGCTTGCCCTTAGTTGAGTCACACTGGCAGGGACCGTTTGATAACCAGTGCCGTGTGTTAGCGAGCGTGGATGCCTAAGGTTTATCTAGTTAGTCCATTTGAGTTGATCATTGATAGTTAATATGTTAATTGAACATGAGATGGCTGTTTATTTACTTACTTGAACCCCGGGTGTAATTTGCTCTTAGTAATTGCTTGATAATTGTTTGTTTGTTTGTTTATCGTAAAACAAATTCATTTGCTAGTGTGATCAGCACTTTAAATTGAACTACCTCATAATGTTAAGAACCAGTTTCACATTACACTGACCACATACTCCTCGTGGTTCGACACCCTACTTACCCTAAATAGCTTAAGGTGATTAGGACACTGATTTAATTGGTTTTGACTAGATAACGACAGTCTAGCATCAGTGTCCTAAATTTGGAAGACTTGAGTTAATATTTAGTCTTGAAGATGGAATATAAATGATAAACTAGTTCATAAAAACAAGGCTTGGGTTTTCGGGATTTTAGTGCTGGTGTGCACGATTCCACTAATGTAAGAATCAAGATCCAACTTTTAAAGATTTGTTCGGTTTAGTCGGTTCGAGACTTGATAAAGCACCAAATCCTAATCCAACTTACCAAACTATTTAAATATATGAATTACTTCAATAAAATCAGTAGCTTAAACAAGTTTGAGAATTTTATTAATTAAAGTCTCAAACTCGGTTTTAATCGAGTGTAAGTCGGCCCCGTCTTAGTATAATACCAAGTTTGGTTCCGACATACCATAATCTTTGAAATATAAATAATTTAAAGTGAAACATAAGTTAAAAAGGTTAGGAAAGATTTTTTGTGGTTTGAACGGTGACTAGCTCATTAAGACGAGCAGTTCGACTTTTACTCTATTTTTACCCGAAACTTCGTTTAAACCAAGATTTGTTCCAACACTTCCAAATTATTAAGTAATATGAGAAATATAAAGTAAAACATAACTAAAAAGATATGTTGAACTTTTGGTGGTTTGAACATTGACTACCTTGTTAAAACAAGTGTTCTGTTTTACCCGGTTTTTACCCGAAACTTGGATTCAAGCCAAGATTTGTTCTAAACTTCCATAACAACCTTATAATAACTAAAATATAAAGAACAACTCATATCTAAAGTGTTTGATACAGCATGGTAGCTAAAAGTAAATTAAAGTGCTTAAACGAGTATTTGGTTCTTGACTCGGTATGAAACCGAGGATGGTTACCACATTTCAAACACCATAGAACTAAAATATAAAGGAAAACTCATATCTAGAATGTTTCATGCAACATGGTTGCTTAAAAGTTAATTAAAGTGTTTAAACGAGTGTTCGGTTTTGGTTCGATCCTTGACTCGGTATGAAACCAAGGATGGTTACCACATGTCACCATAGAACTAAAACAAAGTAAATTTTCCAAACCTAAACTCAAACAATAAAGTTACGCGAGTGAACTTCCTGAAAACGATCGAAACGGGCCTAAAATGCATAAATATGTGTTTGAATGCCCACAAGCCTTAAATAAAGATGAAAATGGTTTTCTCAACATAAAATAACTTAGAACAACTGAAAATATAAAAAACATATACCCGAAAAGGATTGAAATGCAAGAATCGATTCCGTTGACTTTTAAAGTCAAACTTAAGCAAAACTAACTATAACAACTTGCAAGTTCAAACAATTTGAGAGAGAAAGATGAAGACGAGAAGGGGAAATGACTGAGATTGGATGGGTATTTATGAGGAAAGATTAGGGTTCGAAGGATTGGGTAAAAGCTTTGTCCGGTGGATAAACCAATACACTTTGATACTTTATTTAAAAATAAGTTTTAAATTAAATAAATTATTAACAGGGATAAAAACATGTTTGGAGAGTTCTAGAATAATTATGGGTTAAGTCTTTGTTGGTTTGGATGGTTACAACACGAGTTCGGCCCTTAAACGAGCTTAAACGAACCAAAAACGTTAAAAAAACTAATTTTGTTGAAACAAACTGTAGGCAAGCTACGCAGTGGGCTGAGGCCAGCCCTACGCGCTACGTGAGGTGGGGGTTCTAGGCCAAACTTTGTTTTTTGGCAATTTAATCTATGTAGTTTGTTTTAAGTCGTTTTGAGTACAAAATAAACATTTTAAACACCATTAAAGACTTTAGAATAAAATGACATGTATGAAACATGATTACATTAATTTATTAATATCCAAAGATCCGAAAAACAAAATGGACCGGTTTACAATACGAAAACAAATACAAGAAAATGACACATGCCACAAAAGTAATATTAGACATATCTTGTTCTTTAAGCAAAATCAATTATTGTTCAAAGCCATTGACCTACAAACCTAATCATTTTATTCCCAAACAAGCCAAGAGAGCACACACAAAAACCATGTGACTAATACATGTGTATACAGCATGTGTCAACTAAACATTAATTGCATATGTATTATCTCTTATTGTGGAACCACTATGGATTGTGAAATCTCAACCAAGAAAGCAAATTAAAGTGTTGGAGATACAATTATATATATATGTTTAATCCCTCAAAACAATTTACTTGTATCTGAAGTGGACACCAAAAGTAAACTCTATAAGCAATCTCTTTTGAAATTGGATATTAATGGCTGTAAATCTACAAAGTGTACACCATACATCCACAAATAGGAAGCACTAGCAGCTTACAAATACAATTAGCTAGGGTTTACAGAAGAGTATTATATATAGTATAGTATGAGAATTTGAAAACAAGGCCAGCAACAAATAATAAATGAATTAGCTAGCAAGCATACAAGTCCACGAGCGTTTTCAAGCATCCATAAGAGGTGTTCGAAGAGAACCACCTCGCAATCCACCGTGTCCCTGTCACCAGAACGTTCTAGCAGCTCCTGGAACACCGGGTGCTCCGCAAGCTCTAAGCTTATATAGTAGTGAAGAAACGTGGATCGGCTCACAGGTAGACGATCAATTTTCCTCGGGTATGAGTATGCTATTTCACCGATGGTTCTCCGGAGTATGAATTCTTCCACCTACAAAACGAGCAGCACCGTGAACTTACCCCTCAGAAAGGGACAGAGGGGTCCTCTTTGGGGTAACCCTCCGGTGTGAGAATAAGAGATTGTAGGAGAAGATAATAATAATCTGAGAGTGAGTAAGGAATTGGAATGTATTTTCTTGCTTACCTCCCCTTGTGGAGGTGGTGTGGTATTTATAGTGTTAGGGTTTCCAATAATTGGGCTCAGATCCCATTAGGGCCTTTTTGGCCTTCTCCTATTGCTTTGCGCCACGTGTCCTTAGGACACCTGGTGCTTTTTCATTGATTATTCTCTGACCTAGGTATTTCACCTGACCCATGTGCAATCACGTGGTAGCACATGGGTTTTGCTGAGTTGTCCACCTTTCATTGGCAGCTGTCAACATCAGCATATTCTTATTCCTTAAAGGATACCTTCTGGAAGGTTGTCTGACGAGCACAATCAAGGTTGTCCTTATCCTGATTTGGATAAGGACGAGGTTGATTATGTGCATGTGTGATATGCGCCTATCCTGAGGATGCGCGAGGTCTTCTCTTTATTCTCACGCGCAGATGTTTCATGCGCAGATGTGATATGCGCAAGCATATGTAATATGCGCCACGCGCAGATGCGCCACGCGCAGATGTGATATGCGTGAGCATATATGATGCGTGAGCATGTGATATGCGCCACGCGCAGATGCGCCACGCGCAGATGTGATATGCGTGAGCATATATGGTGCGTGAGCATGTGATACGCGTGAGCATATGTGATATGCGTGAGCATATGTGATATGCGCCATGCGCATAGGTTTTGGTTTTGTGCCTTCATGATATCTTGATTTCAAGCCTCTTGTCTATATCTTGTGGGTTGACCCGCCCCCGCTCGATGTTAAGGCGGGTACATACCTCTTCAAGTAGCGGCATCTCGACTTGCCAACATAGACCGCATGGCAATGATCAGGGTTATGGTAGTCGGCCGCAATAGCACTACTGCTGCTATTGCTACTTCTGCTAGGCTTACTGAAGGAGTGCCATATCTTGAGCACTGATTTAAGCTTTGTTAGCTTACCTCTAGCCATATTAATATATATGGATGAGATGAAGATGAGTATTAAAATGATGAGCAAGTGGGAAGGAATGTATGAGAGAATAGGGTTGTATGCTTGCCATTATATATATGTATGTGTAAGTAGGGTAGAAGAAAACAGCATGTTTGGGGTGGTGGGGCCATGCACATTGTTGTTATGGCTGGCAGGTTGCTGATACTGACAAGTTGGAGGACATACCCATTTGAGATTTGGTCTGGTCTGGTCTGGTCTGGTGTCTATTAGTTGTTGATTAATATACTGTACGTAGCTAGTTTTTGGCTGTTGGGGCATAATTGTTGGTTGTCTCTTCACAATCATAAAAACCTCCCTAGCTTTTTTCATAAATATTATAGAGCATGTTATATTTTTTTGGTTCCTTCTTGTGATTTAGTAAATGACTGAAACCTTAAAATAAGAGAGACACATTATACTTCAAGTATGATTAAAATCAGGCTTAGGATTTAGTAAATGATTGAAACCTAAAGAGAGAGAGAGAGGCATTATATTTCAAGTCTGATTAAAATCACAAATCAGGCTTGGGATTTAGTAAATGATTGGAATCTTTAACGAAAATGGAGAGAGATTAAGATTAAGATAAGATATTCTCCCTGGGCCTCTTTTAAATTCTAATAGGAGATGAAAACCCCAAGTTCTTCACATTTTTGTCTTTTATTTTTTTTTCTTTTTTTTAATAAAGAAAGGGAAAGCAATAGGTTCACTTCACTTAAACACAAGAAATTGATTTTAACTTTAAAATCCCAATATACATAGTACTAATTATTTTAAGTTGTTTGAAAATGCCTCTAATTAGGAGATGCTTTATAAGTAAAGAGACATGATATCTATATTTTTATTGTTAGACTAACTTATAATTTTTGTTTATTTACAGTATTGCAACTTCTGGAATATATGTTATTTAAAGAATTGAATTTCAATGAGTGTCATTTATACAAAAAATTGCTTCGCTTCTTGTCTTTTATCCTTACTGCCATTCACTTTTATCTATTAAATTTTGGTATGTGTCAAGAAGATTAGAAGATGAGAACATATATGTAATTGTCCCTCGATCTGTTTAAGCTTTGACAGTTATAGACATCCCCCATCTCTATCTATACACTTCCATTATATAATTCAATCCAATCCAATCCAATTCCCGATTCAACTTCACACATGGATCACAATAGTACAGCTGATATATGTGTAAAGAGAGATTAATGGTGGAGCTCCCTATCAAAGATTCTTCCACAGCTGTGATCAATATCAGGTAAAAGCTTCTAAACCGTTTACAGCCTGTTAAACTCAAATAAGTCAAATCAACTGGTTGCATATCTTCTTGTAACCCTACAACTCTCGTTATACTTCTCTTTCTCTTCCCATTAGTAATCGCTGCTCAACTCACTGGAGTTAGACTAGACACCATAACTCTAATTTGCCTAGTATTTATTGTGCAAATGTCCCACTCCGTTTTATCTAGTGGATTTCACTTGCTACAAACTATTGACTCGTATTTGGACCAACTGGAATGCAAAGGAGGGTAACGGGTGGGTCAATAACTCAAAAGATATAATGAACAATAACCAACATATGATTTATTTCTAATATTTTGATTTTAATAATCCAAACTATCATATATTGACCAATAACAATTCATACTTACAGTTTGGCTAATGATAATTCTAATTGTCAGTTTTGTTGCAAAGAGTAATCCCGATAGCATATTTGCTATATATTTTACACTCAATTTACATTTGGTTAATGCTTGATGTTGCTAGTACGTTTCTCCTTATCGTTCAAAATCATTATTGTGAAAGACATCAAGTAATTAATATAAAAATTAAGTATAAATCTATGACATTTATATTTATGCTACATGGATTGTTATTGTTAACAAATTGAAAGTTATAATTATCATTAGTTTCAAGTTTAAGTATTGATAATTATCAGCCAATACGTCGGGTTAAGATTATTAAGATATATTTATTCCTTTTTTTTTAATTAAGAAAGACAATAAATTTAGGGCTATGTAAGGTAAGGGGGTTTGATATTTATTTATAAGGTTCATGCATCAATAGGATTGGAAAGCGACAGCCATGTGCGAGGGATAAATATAAGTCGTTTAGTTTGTCTTCTTCCTCCACCATATGATACCGTTTGTTAATCAAAGAAACGACCACTACCAAACAAATAACAAATAAGCCAAGAAGATGCCTGTGCTTGTTTACAAACAAATATATATTCTCAAAAAGTGAACGGAATACATGCTTTTCTATTATACGATTTGTAAGGCCCCGTTACCGGTAGCCCTACTTTCGTGTTAGATTTACTCATAAACACAGTTCTAAATATCAGAGTTAACTAAAACATTTACATAATTCATAACTTGTCTCAAAACATCCTTTGTCTTTCAACATTTAAGCATTAAAATTAAAACATCATACGTCTTCAGATGCCAGACTCTTGTTCAGTGCCACGTGTCTCCTCAAGCGAGCTGCCTCATCCTACTCACCTGCGTGCATACTAAAAGTCAGCTACGCTGAGTGAGTTCTAGATAATCACATAATCATACCATTCACATAACATTATATTCTTTCATTCATACTTTCATACTTTCATACTTTCTTACTTTCTTACTTTCTTTTGTATTAACTTACCTTCATATCTTACGTTATAAAGAGCATTACGCCCTACATTCCTCGAGTATTATTAGGGCTCGGTACCCTCTTTCCTCGAGTATTATTAGGGATCGGTACCCTCTTTCCTCGAGTATTATTAGGGCTCGGTACCCTCCTTCCTCGAGTATTATTAGGGCTCGGTTCCCTCCTTCCTCGAATATTAGTAGAGTTCGGTTCCCTAGTTCTCGAATATTAGTAGGGTTCGATTCCGTCTTCGTTACCATACAACCATACATTATCATTTCTTTCTTTTATTATCTCTATCACGTTCATACACATAAACATACATAACATACTTATCTTATACATAGCGTTACAACCTGACAGTACGTGCAATATCCGAAGATCGTTCACGTATCATCAAGCAATCATTCATACATTTCACATTATCCACATAAGCATACACTTATCTCTTAGGATAAGCGTATTAACAAACATATTGAGTATGCACACAGCCCCGAAAACATAACACATAAATGGGGCTAGAAACTCACCTGAACACGGTTACGTTCACCGTTAATCGTAATCCCTTTCTTCAGTTGTGCACGGCTGACTGTATAACAAGTATACGTATCAATTAACTATCACTTCTCATAATGTATTTCTATCTTTATATGACCCACAACGAACGGGGGTCCGGGGCAGCGCCCCTGGCAGCGGGGTCTAGGGGCGGCAGCCCCTAGCAGGGTCCAAGAGGCAGAGCCCCTGGCTGGGGTCGAGCCGCCAGGTCAGCTTGGAAAAATTTTATTTCCATTAACTGTCTTAACACATTTTTCATTAGATTTTTTAATTTATTTTCTAATCGAACTTGACTTTAAGCAAAGTTAAACCTTAGGCGAACTTAGCTTTAGGCGAAGTTATCAGGCGAACTTGGCTTTAGGCGAAGTTAAACCTAAGGCGAACTTAGCTCTAGGCGAAGTTATCAGGCGAACTTGGCTTTAGGCGAAGTTACCATCAGGCGAACTTTGCTTCAGGCGAAGTTGTCAGCAGGCGAACTTGACCTCAGGCGAAGTTACCAGTTAGGCGAACTTGACCTCAGGCGAAGTTACCAGTTAGGCGAACTTAGCTTTACAGCGAAGTTGCCATCAGGCGAACTTAGCTTTCAGGCGAACTTAGCTTGCAGGCGAAGTTCATCAGGCGAACTTGGCTTGCAGGCGAAGTTCATCACTTTGAAGGCGAAGTTGCCCAGATGAAGGCGAAGTTGCCCAGATAACCGCAGTTTCGGTTTCTGTCCAACATTTCGAGCGATTTTAACACCCTTGTTACGGTTCAACATCACCCACTACGCTTCCCGACCATTTTCGGTCGTTTATACACTAAAAGCTCGGATCTTTAAACTTCAAAGATCAAGAATCATACCTTTATGAGCTTGTTTGGGTCTTGTTTATTTGCTTAATCACAACTAGTCTCTCTCTCTCTCACTCTCGGATCTCGCCTCTCTCTTCCGGCCGCTGGCGGTTGAGGTGTGTGGTGTGCGTGTTTTGGAAGTGTTAGAGAGTATGGTAAAAATGAAGATATTTTGGGATTTTGGGGGTATTTATATCCCTAAAATCCCATTCTCATTTAACCCATCTCAATTAATCCAAGTCCAAGACCCGCTCCTTACCCGATATTAATTAATTGCGCGAAATCACTAAACATAACTTCCTTTATTCATCATTAAAATTTTAGGATGTTACACGATTGCACACTAAACATTTTATGGTTGCATTATATACTTTCTAAAACATAATTTTAAAATATAATTACACAATTCCATCAATAAACACAAACTCTATGATAGTTGTTAATGAATTAGCAGAATTGTATCGATTTAACATCGAAGAACGCAAACTCAACACAACTTATGAACTAGATCAATTCAAGATGAAATCCCAAATTGAGTTAGGGTTAACACATTTTTATTAAATATGAAAGAAATGAAAGAGACGAGAATGAAAACGATCATGAATGAAATCAAATTGAACGAACTAAGTACCACGTCTATGACAAGCCCTTATATATCCTAACTGCTTGTTGTTGGACACTAACTAACTATCTTTCAAGAAGTATAAAACACCTCTTGAAGTTTATTCCCTATAGTGAACCTTTTATCAGGAGTAGAGTCTCAAATGTAGTAAAAGAATTAGAAAAACAAACACTTCATCCGTAGTACACAAATTCTTACACGTATCATTCATCACGTAATACTCTACTACTCCGGAGAAGTAACTCTCTCATGGTAACCCACTCTAGAGAAGCCACACTTTATTAAACAAGATGTTTAACTATGAATTAAACTAAGCATCACTTCCAAGTTTCAACAATAGTTTATACTCGTCTTGTTTCATAACAATGATTTTAAAATGTTCTATTTATCCATTGCTATAAATACAGACTATTTTTTATTAAATCGAATGTTTCTTTTAGGCTTATGTAGAAAATAAAGGGCGAATGAATTTCATAAAAATTTTCATAATTATTTGTTAGATTATGGAATACTCTTTTCCTTTGATCCTCCATGTAAGCAACATGCTTCACTAACCGTCTCCCTAAATGGCAGAGACCACCGTCCACCGGCATACAAACGTCTCACTAGTGGTATAGGTGGTGATACCTTACAAACGCCATGCTAAACAAGGTAATTATCACCTTAAATTGGTGTATTGGTCTCACAGAACATTCACATTCCATCCATCATTTTTACCCTATAATTTAACTAAAATTCATACTATTTAAAATTTGATACTTGTAGGTCTCGAAATCGGATCCGACAACGAAGGGCTTTGTTCTTGATAAGTGCTCGAGACGGGTGCGGTATAAACAAACGATCGAACAAATATATAAAGATAATATTGAACAACTCCGTAACCGGTAACAAAAGATTCATAACATTAAACGAACCGATCCCACCCAAGGTGAGCTCCCCTTGGGTGGTTGTTTACACACTACAAAACACACACATACATATGACTACAAGACCCTATTTATAGCTAAAACAAATACATTCTAGAAGATCTTTCTCTCCCGTTGAAGCTAAGCGCGTGCGTCGAAGTTCTCGTCTCGTGTCCGAAATTCTAGCCTACTTTAATTATTAACTTGACTGTAAATATATAACGGGTTTCATACTTTGATATCGCAAGTCACATTTTTGGCCTTACAATCACCCCCTTGACTTGTGATCTCAAAACATCGTCGAACCGTGTCTCTCATTTTCGCAAATCAACCCGATGACCGAAACTTCTTCAATCACCCCTCAAGGTATGATCCACATAATTCATTCATGAAGACATTCTTGCTTCTTTATCCCTCTCGGATCTTAAGCAATATAGGTTTAGAAGAGCTTGACGAAATACCGGGGACAACGATCAAATGGCAACGCTTATTATTTCCGAGAATGAAATTATTTAAGTAACTCACCCTTAATAAATAAGTATCCTAGATACTCGTATCCCACATTTTCTGGGTGAGAACTTAAACAATTTAATTCCCTATTAAATTCAACTTGTTCAAAAATTATCACCTTAATAAATAAGCATCTCGGATGCTCGTAGCCCACGTTTTCTGGATCCAATTCTCGAACGCCTTGAAAATAACATATAAATAATATGCTTTGAACACTGTCCAATAATGACGAAACCCGAACAAATTTGACTTTCTTCAGTTTGGTCAACCCCGAACATCAGCAACAAAAATAATTTTAACATCTTGAACCCAAAATTTAACTTACAAGCATCTGGTCCATAATAAAATAATCTGGCCCAAACTTACAATACACTCTAGCCTACAATTTAAAATTCAGCCCAGATCCACACTAATAAAGCCCAGCATGTATATGTCACAAACCCTAGCTGCAAACTTATTATGTTGCTGCCCCCTCATATATCAACTTGCCGGAAAGACATTTTTCTGGCAACCATTTCCGACCACCACAGCGCCGCCTCCTCCTCCTTCCACAGATCCACGTACTAATCAACAACAACTACCATTATCAACCATCGTTACAGTAAAGTGTGACTGAACACTTGAAACTCGCCGGAGTTCTGACACCCATTTCCGGCCACCCTTACAAAAAAAAATCCGGTCAACAACATCAAGTGTCGTCATCATCACCAGCCACCGGTGACCTCCGCCATAACCACTTCCTTCACGAAGACCATCACTGTAACCGGAGGTGGTAGCCGACCATCTCTCCTTCCAGACTCTCACTCTAGTGTTTGTGACATAACCAATGATTTAACAGCATGATGTAACATAGCACGAGAATGAACCAATGATTTGATTATTAGGGATGGAGCTTACATTCTTCAACCTCCACTGACACAAATACCGTCTGTTCAATTTTTCTTTTTTTTTTTTAATACAAGATTCATAAAAACTTCATAAAACTCTAAATCGAACCTTTAACCGGCAGTGAATCCAGATCCACAAAGAGACAAACATTGAGCACCTTTATTTCCCCAAATCTTCACACTTTATTTCCAAGTATCAATGAAATTAACATCTCGGTTCTAGTAATAGCGGAAATAGAACCCGATTATCAAGAACAAAGTTGAATGATAAGATTCGACCCGCTTTGATACCAATTGTAGGTCCTGAAACCAGATCCGATAACAAAGGGCTTTGTTCTTGATAAGTGCTCGAGACGGGTGCGGTATAAACAAACGATCGAACAAATATATAAAAATAATATTGAACAACTCCGTAACCGGTAACAAAAGATTCATAATATTAAATGAACCGATCCCACCCAAGATGAGCTCCCCTTGGGTGGTTGTTTACACACTGCAAAACACACACATACATATGACTACATGACCCTATTTATAGCTAAAACAAGTACATTCTAGAAGATCTTTCTCCCCCGTTGAAGCTAAGCACGTGCGTCGAAGTTCTCGTCTCGTGCCCGAAATTCTAGCTCACTTTAATTATTAACTTGATCGTAAATATATAACGGGTTTCATACTTTGATATCGCAAGTCATATTTTTGGCCTTACAATACTCATTTTTAAAAATTTCCCACAACCCATCCACCATCTTTATCTTCATCTTAATCACAAACAATTATTTATCATATTTCTTGTTTTCATACACTCACGCAAATTTAAAGAGTGGTGAATAGTAACTTTTTATATATAAAAAACTTGTATAGCAACTTTTTATAAGTTAGGGTTGGGATAAACAAATAATGGATGCGTTGAAGTTAGTTTTTAGTAAATTCTTTTTAAATTTAAAGATGGAGTACAAGAATTTGCAAGTAAAAACATAAAAACTTTTAAGTTCCTCTCTTTATTGTCTTTTGATCTACTTTATAAAATGGAAGAATGAGAGAGATCAAGATGTATAAATTAAATTGGTGTATTGGTCTCACTAAGGTAATGATCACCTTAATACAAGAATTTGCAAGTAAAAACATGAAAGCTTTTAAGTTCCTCTCTTGGTTGTCTTTTGATCTACAATTCAACCATAAATGCAAGAATGAGAGATTAAGATGTATAAATTTGTTGAGTTTTAGTGGATGGAGTGGGGCTCAGGACCCCCTAGGAGGTACCGTATGGGAAGATCGGGAGCACCGTCCCGTGACCAACGGTACTGAAAAAATCATCCCGGCGTTGCGAGTACATGCCACTCTCCTTGCCAATTATTTTTTCTTTTTCCTTCTTATTTTTTATCTAAAAAACATGTCTGGCATGGTGGCTGTGGTGATTGATGGTGGCAGAGCACGGTGGATCAGTGGCTATGATGGGCGATGGTGGCGACAGTGGTTGAAGATGAAGACGACGTTCTTTTAGGGCTTTTTCTTAATATGTCAATTGTTTTCTAGCCCCTCACATTTCATTTAGATAGCTTTATTTGGAGATCGATTAAATTTTAAAAAAGTTTCAGTATTTTATATCTTAACAAAAAAATAATTTTGAAGGGTGATTAAATATTAAAAAAACTATCTAGATTAAATTATATTTTTTTCCTTAGCTTTATATAAAAAACAACACTTAATTTATTTATTTAAAAAACTATTTTTTTATTTTAATGTTATATTATGTTTTTAATTTAAAAATAATTTAGTTTAATATTAAAAATAAATTGGTTGAAAGGTGGATTAAGATTGCTGTGGGGGTAATTGTAAGGGTTGTGAATTGGGATGTGAGAAGAGATGGTGTGATCTTATTACTATTTACTAGAGTTATCTTTGAATCCTTAAAAAGAATGATATACAATCGAACAATGAAACTCAATTTAATTTAATAACAAATGTTGAAACAAAAACTTTAAAATTATATAATCCAACAATATGTTTGGCGGAATTTAATCACTAAATCCCAAACATATTGTTGGTTAAATAAATGGGTCGGTTCGGTTCGGTTATAGAGGTTTTGAATTATTTCTAACCAAAACCGATCCGTATTTGACGGTTTTTAAAAATTCATTAACCGACCCACTGGTTATGTCGGTTATCGGTTAAAATCAGTTTGATTATATCGGTTATAGTTCGGTTTAATGATTATGGCAGTTAAGTTGTTCACCTCTAACTACTACATTTGGTGTTCTCTAACTCATGTCACACATGCAAAAGTACCATAAAGAAGTATCTAAAAGTAGTGTTTTGAAACCGGGACCGGCCGGTTCGACCAAGACCCAGTAGGCATTCCGGTCCGGTTCGCATTATATAGCCCGTTTTCTAATAACCCGGCCGGGTCTGGCGGGTCACGGTTCGACCGGAACTGGTGGACTACTGGTTAAACCGGAAAAACTACCTTTTTTAATTATTAAATAAAAAAGGACGTACCAAACGGGAGTTGAACCCAGACAGATCCCGATTTGAATGCTTTGAGAAACACCAAATGCCAACCAACCAGCCTATGTTGGTGCTTTTAATTGTGGATTTTTGATTCTAAATTCATTTGAAAACAATTATGGAGCTTCAAAAGGAAAGTAAAACCCCACGTTTAGAGTTCCACCAGACCACCACCGTATGTTTAGTAATTTACACATTGTAAGTTTATAATGGTTTTATTTTTGCTTTAATTTTATTGCTCTAGTTTATTTTCTAAATTGTAACTGGACGGGAAGTTGATTATTATTATTGTTTTACATATATATATATTATTTATTACATCATCTGTGTCAATGTTCGGTCCGATCTTCTGAGCCAGTTCGACCAGTGACCCAGTAAGATATCCGTATCAATGTTCGGTACGAGTCTGAAAACATTGTTTAAAAGGAGTCTCAAATTAGTAATGAATTCAGAATTGATAAGCATATATGAATATATAATAGAAAATCTAAGTAGGGCATGTATTAATTAGGTATAAGAAGTAGAGATGACGTATGCACGAGTGACACAAACCTCTTTGTTTGGGCCAGGCCCAGTTAGAGGCATAGTCTAGTAGTTACTAGATAGATGATTTTAGTTTTGTAGTTGGATGAGATGCATCCACGTCAACTTGGGTGAAGATATGGTGTCCTGTCCTCCCCTCACTCACTCACTCATCATCATCTTCCTCCATATTCTTCTTCTTCTTCATATGCAAAGAAAGAAAGAAAGAAAGTAAAACTAATTAATGGCGTCTCTGGCAAAGCCCCTTCTTCTTCCATCTGTGCTCCCGACTACCTGTTGTAATCGACAACACCCACTCGCTGCTGTTGCTTTCAAATCCAACTTCCTCCAGGGCCAAAGCCTCTCACTTTCTTCATCTTCTGTTACTTGTTTAACCAGCAGCAAGACCTCCCCCATTGTTTGTGCAAAGGTACCTACATTTAACAGCTTATTAATAATAATAATAATATCCTGACGTACGGACACTTAAAGTATATATTATAATTATGTTTAGGTGAACAAAGGGTCTGTGCCCCCGTCTTTCACACTTAAAGATCAAGACGGTAAGAATGTGAGCCTCTCCAAATTCAAAGGCAAGCCTGTTGTCGTCTACTTCTACCCTGCTGATGAAACCCCTGGTTGCACCAAACAGGCAGCTCACTCACCCTCACCCTCCCTTAGCTAGGCATTCATGTTTGATACTTATTATTACTTAATTAATAATTAAATACCCGTTGTACGCACGTTATTCCGCAGGCATGTGCATTCAGGGACTCTTATGAAAAATTCAAAAAGGCGGGAGCGCAGGTTGTTGGGATCAGTGGTGATGATGCAGCATCACACAAGGTATATATATATATAAGTGCAATATATATATGGCCGATGTTTATTAATATTACTATTTCTATGCAGGCATTTGCAAAGAAATACAGACTCCCGTTTACGTTGCTGAGCGATGAGGGCAACAAAGTGCGAAAAGACTGGGGTGTCCCGTCTGATCTTTTTGGTACATTGCCTGGCCGACAGACGTATGTTCTTGACAAGAACGGGGTCGTTCAGCTTATCTACAACAACCAGTTTCAGCCTGAGAAACACATTGACGAGACCTTGAAGTTGCTTCAGACTCTTTAATTCATTCAGTCAGGTAGCTGACAAAACAACTCAACAAACTTGCATGTCTATCATTTATTTATACAAATGAATCTATCATTTCTTTCTTTCTTTAACATAAAACTCAGTATTTGATTTAGTTATCATGGAATTTATTCAAATATTATGGAGTAAAGTTTTCGGCTAAGTTGGAAACAACTGAAAGATTTGTTTGGACATTATATATTGATTCAGTACACAAATTCAAGGTTTCAAATTTAATGATTATTGTATGACTTTTTAAAATAACTATGTACGCTGTCATTGAGAAAATACTTTTCTTAAATATATAATAAAAAGATTACAAATACAAGGTGAGTTTAAATTTACATATAGCGTATGATGTAAGTCTAAATCTTGTACGATGTACTTAAAGAACCTGTACATTTAATTTGACAAAGTGCATAGCGTTTTGTGAGTGTGCACCATCATGACAAATTCTATTTAGTACCAATCATTAATATATTTTATGAATTAAGACGAATATAGGCTTGGGTTCTGCTATAACATCTGTTATCGCTTTTGGAATTAAATCTTCCATCCGAATCATCTCTCTCCATCATGTCATCTTTCTTCTCCTTACCCGACTGGCTGGCTATATAACGCTCCTTACAAGCAATAGGTTCTAATTTTGTTAGGTATCGCTAAAATTTCAAAATTATGAACTAGAAATTAAATACTTAAATTGAATACATTAATAGACACGTAAATTAGTTAATAAAAAAATAAGCGCATAAATTATGTCAATCAACGATGTACCCGTTTAAGGGTAAAAAGAGTCAATCAATGATGAAATCGAACACTTGAATGAAGGAATTCAAGTATGATAATTGGCCACACATGACAAAACTCCTCTCCTAGCCAAATTATGTTGCTTTGAAGTTTGGAAATTTTATGTTATGTTTTTCTTTACGTAGTCCATATAAAAGTCAACCAACTTTTGGGTCAACTTCTCAATTTCTCATCGCAAACTTAGGGTGTGCCACGGACGAGATGACATGAACATTCAGGATGCTAATATGTATGGGAGTTTTTATTTTTGTGCGAATGTCTATCACTCACTTATAGATTTTTTTGGCATTGTTTGGCCATCCGGTGAGGTTAAAGAACAAATATATATATATATATAATACCACAAATTGTTAAATGCATAATATACATACAGTATATTTAAAATTGATCTCTACATATTCATCTTTTTAGTAGACCTGTGTCATATGCCATAGTTGGATCCACAACCAACCCTCTACTAAGGTTGTCAAGTTCTTGTAACCAAACGCACTATATACTGAAAATATTATATCTTACAATATTCTTAAAATTGGACTCTTTCACATTTGTTTTTGTTAAATGATATGCATCATCGACTTGTTGGGTGGATAGGTTGGTCTTATAGGGTGGCTTAGAGGAGATCAAAATTTATCTTTATCTAAGTTTTTGGTTTATCTATTATTTGCATTAATCTATTAGTCTTTGTTTAAGTTTTAAAATTTGAAGTGTTTGAGTTTGGGTAGGAGTCTCGTACGGGTGGTTATATAAACCAAATTAGTTCTTTGTTTCTTTTATGCACTTTTTATTTTCTTGTTTTCATTTATCAAAAAGAGTCGCTCTCAAATTTTGAGCAAATCGGTTGTTGTTGGTTGGTTTTTGATTATCGGTTCACTTGTCCCAAGTTTAACAAGTGGTATCAAAGCCAAACCCGCGAATCATGTCAGAGGTCCAAGTCGTTGGTGGTGTGAAGAAGTTGAACAACTCGAACTATAATACATGGGCGACATGTATGAAGTCATATCTGCAAGGGCAAGATCTGTGGGAAGTTGTCAATGGTGAAAGCACCGTGGAGCCGAGGAATGATGTGAACGGGGCTGTTGGGAAGTGGCGAGTGAAAGTCGGTAAAGCCATGTTCTACTTGAAAACAACAATCGATGAAGAGCTGTTGGAACATATCCAAGATCTCGAAACACCGAAACCGGCGTGGGATGCGTTGGCTGCGTTATTCTCTAAGAAAAATGATACCAAACTCCAACTTTTGGAGAATGAGTTATTGTCGATAAGCCAACGGGAACTTACTATACCACAATACTTTCACAAAGTGAAGACGTTATGTTGGGAAATTGGAGAATTGGATCAACAAGCTAGGATCGGGGATGCAAGGATGAAGAGAATCATTATTCACGGGTTGAAACCCGAGTTCCGAAGCTTCGTTGCAGCTCTACAAGGATAGGCAAACCCACCTACACTTGGTGAGTTTAAAAATTACTTGGCAAGCCAAGAAGCTTTAATGAAGTAGATGGGAGAGGTTTCGGTTGGTCCGTCAAAGGCCCGAAGACCAAGCCTTGTATGCCGGGAAAGGGAAGAACGGTTTTTGAACCGGGAAGTTTCATAGTCGAGAAAAGTATAATGAGAAAAAGAAGCCATGGCATAAGAAAGAAAGAGAGGTTAAAGGAGACAAAGCCGAAGAAAATAACAAGAGTTCTGGTGAAAAGAAGTTTTCATTCAGGTGCTACCAGTGCGGAAGAAAGGGTCACATAGCTCAAAATTGTCCAGGAAAGAATCAAGAAGAAGGGAATAATGCGGAAGTTGAACTAGATGATGAGTGGGATGTCGAAGCATACTTCGCTTAAGAAACCGATGCGCATGCTTACACGGGAACTGTTCAACCGAAAGCAAATAAATTTGATGACTGGATTGTTGATTCCGGATGCTCGAACCACATGACCGGGGAAAAAGGCAAGTTATTGAATCAAATAAAATATGGTGGAAGCAAAGTGGTTGTTTTTGCTGATAACTCAAAACATTCGATCGCGCATATCGGAGACGTGGCGTTCCTGGCCGGTTCAAGTAAAAACGATTTAACACTGAAAGATGTGTATCACGTGCCCGGTATGAAGAAGAATTTGTTGTCAGTCCCTCAACTTACTGATGCAGGTCATTACGTGTTGTTCGGGCCGAACGATGTTAAAGTGTTCGACCACTTTGAAACTCCAAGTAAACCGGTTTTACAAGGTAAAAGAAACGAGACAATGTATGTTCTCTCGGCTGAATTGCTTATGTAGAGAAGACCCGAAGTAACGAAAACGCCGATTTATGGCATCGACGGCTCGGTCATGTCTGGTTCGATAAACTCGATATTATGATGAAGAAGCAAACGGTAAGGGATTTGCCGGCTTATGAAGTGCACCCGGATCATGTATGTGCTGGATGCCAATTTGGGAAGGCGAAACAACAACGTTTGATGAATCCGAGACTAAGTCGAGTGCTCCTCTCGACCTTGTCCATACGGATGTTTTTGGGGCTGTGAATCAACCATCGATAAGTGGTAAGCGCTTTATAATCACGTTTATTGATGATTATTCACGTTTGATGTGGCTATATTTTATGGTACAGAAGTCCGAAGCGTTTGAGAAATTCAAAGAATTCAAGCTAGAAGTCGAACGAATAACAGGAAAAGAAATAAAGGTTCTAAGGTCCGATAATGGTGGCGAATACACGTCGCACGAGTTCAATGATTTTCTGAAAAGAAACAAGATTGGGAGACAACTTACGTGTTCAAATACGCCTCAACAGAATGGTGTATCGGAGAGAAAGAATCGGCATTTAGCTGAAGTTTCGGGAAGTATGTTGCACGATAAGAATGTACCATGAGGTTATTGGGCCGAGTCAATGATGACAGCAACCTATGTAATTAATCGGCTGCCACAACAAGGACTGGAGTACACATCACCTTATGAAAGGATGTTTGGAAGAAAACCGAGTGTTAAGCATCTGAAAGTGTTTGGGTGTGTGAGTTACTTGTTTATTCCCAGCCACCTACGTCATAAATTAGAGGAGAAAGTTGTTCGGTGTATTTTTGTGGGATACGATTCTCAACGAAAAGGGTGGCGCTGTTTGGATTCGACAACAAAGAAGTGTTACATCTCTCGTAATGTGGTGTTTGATGAGATGTCGGCTTGGTGGTCGTCAAGTAGACAAGCTTTACCCGATACCGAAGTTTTGAAAGAAGAATTGTCTCAAGTAAGTTTGAATTTTTATGATAATTCTAATGGAGATAATGATGAGGCTAGTACAAGTCATGAGACAACTGAGGTAAGCGATCAAGTTCAAAAAGAAGAAGTACCGTCTAGAAGATCGACTCGAGATCGGAAGCCAAACCCACGATATGCTAATGTAGCAATGGTTGAAGAACAGGTTGTCGAGCCGGACTCGTTTGATGAAGCGAGTAAGAAAGCAGAGTGGGTCGAAGCAATGCGAGCCGAGATGTCAGCTCTTGAAGGAAATCAAACATGGGAATTGGTTCCGTTACCGGAAGAAGTGAAGCCAATTTCGTGTAAATGGGTCTAAAAAGTGAAGCGTAGACCAGACGTCACAGTGGAAAGATGTAAATCTCGGCTCGTGGCCCGGGGGTTCTCACAACAATACGGTTTAGACTACGAAGAAACTTTTAGCCCGGTTGCAAAATTAACAACTGTCCGAACCGTCATAGCTTTGGCTGTAAGCAAAGGGTGGAATATGTGGCAGATGGATATTAATAATGCTTTCTAATACGGAAGCTTAGATCATACCATACAAATGACACAACCGGCTGGGTTCGTTAGCTCGAGTAATCCAAATTATGTTTGTAGATTAAAGAAAGCTTTGTATGGTCTAAAGCAGTCGCCGCGGGCGTGGTTCGGGAAGATGGCTGAATTTCTCGAACACAATGGGTTTTCCATCACGACCTCAGATTCAAGTTTGTTCGTTAAGACCTTTGGAAAAAAGGTGGTGGTAGTATTGGTTTATGTTGATGATTTAATAATCACCGGTGATTTCGAAGAGGTGATTAATCAACTAAAAGAAAACCTTAACACGCGGTTCAAGTTGAAAGATCTAGGTCGGTTACAACATTTTCTTGGGCTAGAGCTTGAATACAAAAAAGGGTCTGTGGTTTTGCATCAAAGGAGGTATGTAATTAATTTGCTACAAAAATTTGGTATGAATTGTTGCAAACCGGCGTCAACTCCAATCGATGTGAATGCAAAGTTGTATCCGGACGAAGGAACTGAACTAGAATATCCGTCCGAGTATAGGCGCATGGTGGGAAGTTTGGTATATCTCACGTTGACAAGGCCCGATATCGCGTTTGCGGTTGGTGTTTTAAGTAGGTTTATGCAAACTCCAAGAAAGCCTCATATGTATGCCATGTAAAGAGTTTTGAGGTATGTTAAATCAACTTACAGGATGGGTGTTGAATTTAAGAAGGAGTCGTATGCTAAACTTAGAGGTTTTTGTGATGTCGATTACGCCGGCGATCCGGGAAGTAGAAGGTCGACGTCGGGGTATGTGTTTATGTTCGGTTCAAGTGTCATATCATGGTGTAGTAAGAGAAAACCGACAGTGTCTCTTTCAACTACCGAAGCGGAGTACCGTGCTTCTGCACTAGCGGCTCAAGAGTTGGTATGGCTGGTTCGTTTGTTAAAAGATTTGGGACAGAATATTGAGTATGAAGTGGAGTTGTTTTGTGATAACAAGTCGGCTTGGCCGAGAACCCGGTGTTTCATGCGCGTACTAAGCACGTGGAGGTACATTATCATCATTTTGTTCGTGACAAGGTGTTGAATCATCATTACTTGTATCCACATGTATGTGGATATAAGTAAGCAAGTAGCAGATGTGTTCACGAAGGGGTTACCGAGTGCTAAAATGAATGAGTTCTATGCTACGATGGGAATGAATACAGTCGATGTTGAGAGGGAGTATTAAACGATATGCATCATTGACTTGTTGGGTGGATAGGTTGGTCTCATGGGGTGGCTTGGAGGAGATCAAAATTTATCTTTATCTTTTAAGTTTAAGTTTTTGGTTTATCCATTATTTGCATTAATCTATTAGTCTTTGTTTAAGTTTTAAAATTTGAAGTGTTTGAGTTTGGGTAGGAGTCTTGTACGGGTGGTTATATAAACCCAATTAGTTCTTTATTTCTTTTATGCACTTTTTATTTTCTTGTTTTCATTAATCAAAAAGAGTCACTCTCAAATTTTGAGCAAATCGGTTGTTGTTGTTGGTTGGTTTTTGATTATCGGTTCACTTGTCCCAAGTTTAACAGTTTTAACATTTATTTCATATTTTCAATAAATATTTTTAGTAAAGGTTCTATACTAAGAAAGTATTTTAATTAAAAAAAAAAGTCAATTTCACCATCAATTCTGTCACACTAGTATAATATTAATAGTTATTATTGATGGGTATAGAAGCTTTGTTTTCAATCCTAAATGGAGATTAATATTGCCTTTGTACTACATGAACGAAAGAGTTAAGGTCGCTCTTTAGTTGTCCAATAACATGATTAGCTTCCATGTTAATTATTGCATGCTACGCTAGCGAATTCCATATCCATAATCCATGGTTGATATTTATGTGGTGGTGCCGTCTCATGCCCCAAAAAAGATGATAGCTAGCAATTGTGGTGATCGATGATGAGGCACGTATGTAGCTTGGACTTGATTGTTCATATGTTAGTTTAAACATGAACATCACCAGGGCTGCCCCACTATTTAAAACCATGGCCCAATCCTAATCAATAAAATAATACCAGGCTCCACAACCCAATAATTCTAATCTAATACTTTGGAATTTTTTTTTTCTTTCAAATTTTACATTTTATTTTTCTTCTGTCGACAGAACCAAAATTATAAATAACTGGTTGGTTATTATTATAATCTAGGAGTAAAAGAAAGTGATTATATGAAATGATTTTGATTCCCATGTGGCTGAATAATTAGGACGTGAATGTTATATATATAATATAATAATAATATATATAAAGGGATAATATTTATTGTTTAGTCAGGTGACGTGTTGTGCTTGAGAGAATTTCATGCATCCCTTAACGTTTGTTGATTTCACATCTACTGGGTTAAATCTGGAGTATCAGTTATACCTTTTTCCAATTCATATTATTTAATTTGTGACACATAGGGGTAAATGCATATGTCCAAATAAGGTATCACAATTAAAACATCGTTTGCTTCTAATAAAAATCAAATTCAAACGAGATCTCAATACAACTAAAGTAATAGTATCACTAGTGACATGCGCAGTGCATGTGATTAACATAATGCACACACCAAAGTATACTCAGTACATGTAGTGTAATCACCAATATATTCACTAAACTTTTACCATTTTGTATCATTTTTATGTTTTCAAGAGTTGATTTGCACATACCGTTTCACTGAATTACAAGAGTATCACATCATATATTTTTTTTAATCTTGCGCGATCAACACCATATGATTTATTTCTTGTTTTCAATTAGTATATCACCGTCTATTACTAATATTATTGGTGGATTAGGTTTAATTTTACATGTAATATATATGTACATAATAGATGTGTTAAAGAGTAAAAAGTGTGACACATGCATAATAGCTATTATGGAATGTCATGAGATGGGATGTGATGCATTCATTCGTGATTGTTGTGGGTCATGACTCATGAGTGGAGATGCGTGGGGAGATGGAGACATATGTGATATGTCCGATCGATTCAACCCTAAATAGGATAACTATCTGAATATCTAAAAACCACTTAGATATATTGGTTAATTATGATTATGATTATGATTATGATTATGATTATGATGTGAATACAAAATTAATTCCAAGTAAAGAGTTGTCCACCGAGATCATCAAAGTCTGCAGTGTTCAGCTCAACACCGAGATCATCAAAGTTGTCCACATGGTTCACTTCCTTCTCTTTTCTTTTGAGAGAGGCTTGGTAAAGTTCACATAGATGTGGAGCTGTGCGACAAGCCTTTGACCAGTGGTTTGTACTACTACATCTAAAACATGAAGTGCTATTGTTTTCGAACCTACCAGCTTCATTCCATTTATTGTGTTGGTTGGAATTGCTATTTTTGTGGAGCGTGATAATTGGTAGTTCTTTGATTAAGGCCACGAACACGTCCACGGCCATGAAAATTTCCTCGGTAATTATTATTACTTTTGAAAAGACGGTTTCGACCATTAAAATAACTTTTATCAAAATGGCCACGACCACAGCTTCGTACCCACTTTTTCCCAGAGTCTTTAGTATCATTATTAGTAGCAACATTTGCTTCTGGGATTGCTAGTGATTCGGTGGGATGAGATTGATGATTTTTCATTAAAAGCTCGTTATTCTTTTCTGCTACGAGGAGAAATGAATTTAGATCGGAATATCTTTTAAAATTTTGCAACCTATATTGTTGTTGCAAATATATTTGATGCATGAAATGTGGAGAAAGTTTTCTCCAACATATCCTCCTCTAACAGTTTGCCCACAAAATCGGAACGTTGAGCATATTCTGAACAAAGCAGAGGTGTACTCATTTACTTTTTTTAAATCTTGGAACCTGAGGTTGTTCAATTCATCTCTAGCAGTGGGAAGTAGAACTTCCCTTTGATGGTCAAATCTGCTTTTTTAATCTTCCACAAAATGTATGAATCCTCACAATTTTAATACTCAAATTGTAACATCTCATCAATGTGTTTGTGGAGGAAGACATCGACTTTTGCCCTGTCTTGTTCTTCGCAATTATTTCCCTCCATTATCGTTTTCAAAACACCTATTGATTTGAGATGTCGTTTAACATGTGCCGTCCACGACATATAATTATCTCCGGTGATGTTAAGAGCTGGAAGTTCAAGTTTTGCGATGCTTGCCATTTTATTACTAAACACAAATAAGATAAACATTAGGATTACATACTTACTAAAATTGAAAGAAAATACAAAGGTAGAGCTAGAAATAGATAAAGGAAAATGAAAAAATCAAACTCCTTAGGTGGGAGATTACAAATTAAGAACAATAGGATTATCAATATTATGGTGGTTAACACCAAAACCGGATGGATCATTTCTTGAAAATTATCTTGAGTATCTTGAGTTGAAGAGTGTTTATGGTGAAAGAAACGAGATTGAAAATTGAAAATTTATAGGGTAATTTTATACCCGTTTGATAACGGTAATATTACCGTTATAACCGTTGCATAACGGTTATATATATATATATAATATTAATTATTTTAAAGTAAGATAATAAATAAGATATTAAATGAAGTTTATTTTATAAAGTATATAATTAGTACGCACAATGATAAGAATAAAAATGTTAGTAAACATAAATAAATGTAAGCTTTAACTGGAATATTAGTGTGCATATATAAATAAAAGTTAGTTGCGATGAAAGTAAAAGTTAGATGCATAATGAAAAGTTAGATGCGTAAATAAAAGTTAGTAAAAGTTAGATGCTTAATTAAATGTTAGATGCATAAATAAAAGTTAGATTGTTAGTAGTCTCATTGTTGTCAAATTTTAATAACATTCTTTATTCTTACTTATTATTGGTATTACTTTATATATGTATGTGTGTGTATATTTATAATATATAAAATTAAAGAAGTGTTTATGATATTTATGTGGATACCTTTGTGTCTAATACATTTCTTGATTAGGATATAAGCTGCTCGTGCTGATAACGTGTTATGATTTTACAAGAATTAACACAAGATTAGTGCTAAAACTTGAGAACTTTAGAAAATTTTAGTAAAGAGAGAAAGTAGTGAAATATATCACTTATGAATGTGTATGTATGAGATGCATTTTCTCCTTTACATTGAACTAGTATTTATACTATAAAAGATTAACTTTTTCTCTAGACAAGATTAACTATTTGATGGTCATGTAGTATGGCACATTATCAATAAGTTTGATAAAGTGCTCATCCACTTGCTTGGAAGATCTAGATGGGTAAATCTTGATTAAGTTCATGAACGCAATTTTTAGAGCATTCTCAATCTATTCCCTACCATATATATCATAATTATATTAATAATCACTGTTTTTCCCTCTTCTATTTAATAAAATAATACTTTTTATATCTTTATCTTTATTATTATCTTTTCTCTTTTCTCCACTTATAATTATTTTTAAAAAATATTAAAAAATTATACGGTATTAAATATAAACAGTAAAACCTCAAATTTAACTTTCCCACATAACATTTTCTCTCTCCTCTACTCACAACCACTCATAACCATACCATATAATTTACAAATCTCATTCACATATTTTTTAGAGAACAGGCTGAAAATGCTATTAATAACGTGTGTTTCACATTTGTATTCATTTACATACTACGTTTAGGTACATATATATTTTTAATAAGATAAATGTATTCATCTTTTAGACTTGGAAATTTTGTAACCAACTTATTTCTGCATTACCTCCTTCCAATATTCAACTTTAACACCTGATCGGGAAATAGCGGATTGCCATTTAGGGGACCACGAAATCAAGTTGTTGCCAAGGTACATGCAATACCCTTAAATGGATCAGCGTGAGTCCCCTAATCGACATCAAAGTAAGTCGTGACGGCAGGAAATGGAGTGGTAGGTATTAATTACTTGGTAAGTGAGGAAGTGAATATATGAATTGGATGACTTGATGATGGGGGGGGGGGGGGGGTTTGGTTTTCTTTGTATGTATTTCAATTTCAATAAAAAGTGAAACATTCTTTTGTGTGATTTAATTTGAAGGAATTAGCTTTAGTTAAAAGTGAAACTAATTTTGTGAATTCATCTGTGTTTCTAAGAAAAACATGTGACGATGACGTATAATAGAAGGTGCCTGCCGAAATAAACAAACAAATAAATGAATAAAAAAGTACAAGTGAAAGTAGAGAAAGCAAAGGTTATCCAGGAAAAAGTGAAGAGTGCGTGTTATCCACTTTCTGCTTTGGTTTGGTTTGGGTTTGCCTATTTAAACTCTCCTTCCTCCACTCTTCTTCTCATCCCATTTCACTCCGTTCTTCTATATCCCATCCTCTGTTTCGTTGGTTTCGTTATTTTTCTTTTAGTACTCAGGTATGCATTTTTTTCTTCATTTTTCTTTCTGCATCTTTTAACTTAATGTTTCTAGAGAAATTTAGCTATGAATTCCATTTTACTAAATAAAATAAAATAAAATGTTTGGTATGCGGATAATACAATTACATAATAATCATATTTGACTTGACAAATCAATCAATCAATCCATCAGAACAGTTCCGTGCACTTGTAAACATACTCTTGATCGATCTGTAAACCTCCTCTGCAGTTGAGTTGAAGATGGCCGAACGTGTACTGACCCGTGTTCACAGTCTTCGTGAGCGCCTCGATTCTACTCTCGCCACCCATCGTAATGAAATCCTTATGGTCCTTTCAAGGTATATACATCCTCTTCTTAATTATTATTCGTAGTAGTAGTAGCAGCTTAATTAATTAATCATCAGAGCATATATATATGTTTGTGTTCAGGATTGAAAGCCATGGTAAAGGAATATTGAAGCCCCACCAGCTGATGTCAGAGTTTGAAGAGATCTGCAAAGAGGATCAGAGCAAACTCATCCATGACGGCGCCTTTTATGAGGTCCTCAAGTCCACCCAGGAAGCGATTGTGCTGCCTCCATGGGTGGCCCTTGCTATTCGTCTCCGGCCGGGTGTATGGGAGTATGTTCGAGTCAATGTCAACGCCCTGGTGGTGGAGGAGCTGAGTGTTCCCGAGTACATTCACTTCAAAGAGGAACTGGTGGATGGAACCTCCAACGGCAACTTCGTTCTGGAACTGGACTTCGAACCTTTCACGGCCTCTTTCCCCCGCCCCACCCTCACCAAGTCCATTGGGAACGGGGTGGAGTTCGTCAACAGGCATCTCTCTGCTAAGATGTTTCATGACAAGGACAGCATGCACCCGCTCCTCGATTTCCTACGAACCCACCACTGCAAGGGCAAGACAATGATGCTCAATGATCGCATCCAAAACCTGAATTGAAGAGGTAAGTCCCAGCAGAGCCCAGTTGGACCCGCAAGACTCACCTCAGAGACGTCTGCGCAGTCGGACCCGCAAGACTCACCTCAAAGAGGGACGTCTGCGCGGTTGGACCCACAAGACTCACCTTATGAGGGACGTCTGCGCAAAGACCAACTGGATCCGCAGGACCCACCATGCTCAGAGACGCGACGTCCTTACGCGCAGTACGCAAGCTGCTCCCGCAGGAAACGCCTCCCAATGGTCGACGTACTCCGCCTGTTCTCGCAGCTACGGATACTAGCCATCAGGGAAGGCTACCCGCACAGCAAGGCTACACGCACAAGGCACTAACTCTCAAAATAATTCAATAATGTCACCTGAAGAAGGAATGAGCAAGCCGGGAACACTCCCGCCAAAAGCCGGGAATACTCCCGCCCAAATGAGCCAGTCCGTACGATACTGGAGGATCTTTTGTACTGTACCTGCCAAGGTATGGACAAAAGATCTGACCAAAGCTGCGACAGCTCACTGACAACAGTACGACGGGCAGCACGCTCTAGTACTTAAAGTCACTATCAGCCGCTGCCTACTCACCAACCCCTGTCGGGGCACGTCCATAGCCTGCAGTTGGTGGAAAAGGAATAGTACACAGCCGGCCTGGTCACTATCAGCCGCTGCCTACCCACCAACCATCAGCATGGCACGTGCGTAGCCCACAGTTGGTAGAACAGGAATACTATTTAGCCGGCTGTACCTGCTTGGAAACCTACCTTCGGCTATAAATACTCCAACACCTTGGAACGGTATCATCATCTTATATCTCCATATATTATCTGATATCTGCTCTAGTCATTTCTCTTAATATACACTTATATTCAAGAGCAATCTAGTCTGATTCTCACGCCGGAGGGTGGTCACAAGGAGGTACCCCCCCTTCTCAGTGACGAGCTCACGGTGTCTGTTTTGCAGGTCATCGGAAGAATAACCATCTTGCCGGACACAACCCTCGTGGGAAACATCTATTTAACCCCCAGATTATCCGTAATCTGCCCGGGGTCGATTAGTGTTTCTTCATTGGCGCCATCCGTGCATAAAAGATAGAACTTGAATCTTTTTCAGTTTTTTTTTCAAAACTTCTGGAAAGATGGTTAAGGTTACTCCGTTGCCAATGCCAACGAGTGACCAAGAAACTCCGGTAACCACAACCTCAGCTACTGGGGGGAACACCGGCGAGCACACAAATTTTACGAACACTACCCCGGTTACCCAAGCCAGGGCAAGTGCAGTAAATTTTACGAACACTACCCCGGTTACCCAAGCCGGGGCAAGTGCAGTAAACAATCATCCCCTGGGATTCATTGATACCCAGGTGGAAAGACAACAGACGAGGCTCCCCCGCTAAACACTTGAACAAGTTAAAGCGTGGGCGGAAGCACGTCAGAAGGAATTCCAAGCTGAGTTGGACGAACGCTTACGTTCCATCCAACAGGCTGACGAATTTGGAAGCACTCAACAGCTCAACATGAGTAGTGAGTGCGAGTACTCGGAGGAATCCGACACCGACGCAAACCCTCGCCATAGGGCGAAAGGGAAGCGTAAGGAAACGGACTTCCAACCGAGAAGAAATTTCGGAGTCACCTTCAAACCAAGGAACGCGGGGGGAAACCCACGCGACTTCTCCAAAACCTTTAGACCAACTGCTGCAAATGCGGGAACATCCAAGTTTGCAAGGGACATTGCGGAAGCAATCGCCCCGAGAAGTGCCAAACAGATGTCCAACATCGGCACTTATGATGGTATATCTGACCCAGACGATCATTTGAACAGATTCATAGCGGGGGCAACCGTCAGCAACTGGACGGAACCCACGTGGTGTTATATGTTCCAGATGACGCTGGTTGGAGCGGCTAGAGCGTGGTTTGACCGTCTACCGGTCCACCACATCTACGATTGGGCAGACTTCCAACAGAAGTTCAGCCAACACTTCAGTCAACAAAGAAAGTACACGGAAGAACAATGGACGATCCTCAACTGCATCCGAGAGGAAGATGAATATTTGCTAGACTTCATCACTCGCTTCAACTCAAAGAAGCTGAGTCTGGGCGCTATTAGCGAAGATCTTGTTCGCGCTGCTTTCATCCAGAGCGCGAAAGATCCAGAGCTCATCCGCACCTTAACGGGTAAAGACGGCATGCCATCCACATGGGATGCCATCATGACAGCAGCTAAACGCTTCGAGGAAACAGAAAAGCAACTGGGTAGAGATCTTCCCCAAAGCACAAACCTCTACACCCAGAAAACAAGAGAAAACAACGTCCTTACCGCCCGACTAAACAAAAAGAGGAAGCTAGGTATTTGGCAGTCAAGGGTAAACTTTGACACCTCATCCGGCTCGCACCCTCGGTTAGGCGGAAAGGACAACATGCAGTCGTCGAACCGGAACTCCAGATGGACACCACTCACCAAAAGCGTCATCGACATATTCGCCACTGAGAGGCTCTCATGGCCAGAGGCTCCAATTATCCGACAGCGTCCAAACGCTGATCAAAGCAAATTCTGTGACTTCCACAGGACAAGAGGCCACACCACCGAGGAATGCTTAGACTTGAAGGACATCGTCGAAGCATTTGTCAGAGATGGGACACTCACGCACCTCGTGGCGTAATGAACGCTGAGCAGGCTAATGCGTGTTGAACCCCAGTTGGGAAAAACACGAATGAAACTGCAGCTTCAATGTTGGAGACTACATACTGCGTAAACAACGAGATTCGAACCAAGTGCATATCGGCTCGAAAGGCTCGATGACACTACCATCCCAAGAACATGGAAATGAGCTCAATTACACAGGCTGCATGTAGATCAATTCCAAACTTGTAAAGAAAAGGCCTAGAGCCACTTCTAATGGAAATGATTCTCCTTATCACATTGACGCTGATGATCTTACATTTATAAACTTTCCACACTGATATGGACGGCGGCAAAACCCGCATAAACACAAAAAACGGCAAAAATTTCAAACAGATGACAACCTTCACGCAGGTCAGTTATAGGTAAAGTTTGGTCATCCCACTAAATGAAAGTGCCGGTCCTATCCGCACAATCATGATAGAGGAAAATGAACTTTAACCTATTGACAACCGCACGTCGAACGGTTAACTTATTCAAAACACTGATATGCCGGTATTCACCGCATAAATAAGTGGAGACGTCGTTGCGTGTGGACGGCGGCAAAACCCGCATAAACACAAAAAACGGCAAACCTTCACGCAGGTCAGTTATAGGTAAAGTTTGGTCATCCCACTAAATGAAAGTGACGGTCCTACCCGCACAATCATGATATAGGAAACTGAACACTAACCTATTGACAACCGCGCATCGAACGGTTAACTTATTCAAAACACTGATATGCCGGTATTCACCGCATAAATAAGTGGAGACGTCGTTGCGTGTGGACGGCGGCAAAACCCGCATAAACACAAAAAACGGCAAACCTTCACGCAGGTCAGTTATAGGTGAAGACTGGTCATCCCACTAAATGAAAGTGACGGTCCTACCCGCACAATCATGATAGAGGAAACTAAACACTAACCTATTGACAACCGCGCGTCGAACAGTTAACTTATTCAAAACACTTGGAAAATTGCTGTTAAACTAAAGTATGCACGAGCGAATCATATATTGTTTATGCGGCAAAACAAGTGCCAAATTAAGCTATAATATGCATGAGCAAGTCATATAACGTTTATAAAGCAAGTCATCCAGTAAAATTGGCGGTCCTACCCGCACAAACATTTATATTTCATAAAAAATTCAAACATTACAATGGCCGGGTATCTACCCGCCTACAGAAATATAAATCTATCCTAACGGTGGGAAGGGATCTCAAGGTTCAAACTTCAGGACCACTCCCTCCAAACCCACTTGTACCCGCACCATCAGTTGGCTGTGGCGGTTCAAGGAAAGTCTTGAGAATGGTTAGCCCATCATCAGCAGCAGCAATTTCTTTCACCTTCTCCACCACCGGATGCGGGAAGGCAGCATACTGGTTCACTGCTTGGTCATAAGCAAGTTCAGTATCCACATCATATAGAGGGAAGTTGGAAGGCGGAATGCCCTTCTCAACAAACCCTAGACCAAGCAGGAAGCCAGCCTTTTCCCCATCCTCATGAGAAGCGTTGAGGGCTGCGCTCATGGCATCGTCATAAGATGTGTTCGTGAAGATCCGATGCACAACCTACAAGAAAAAAAACAGTATCAAAACCTTTTCTAAGTACAAAGAAAAGCGTAAAGATATTATGAAGCTACGCATACCTGCGATAACGCTTCTCGTAGAAGCCATTCCTTGGTGATCAGAGCCTCCTGGAGGGCAGCTTGAGCTTGGTTAAGGGCGCGTTCGGCTTCATTTTTGTTAAGGTTGGCAAGCAACACTTCCTTAGCAGCAGCCTATTCAACGCCCTTTAGCTTACGCTCAGTGTGGTCAAGCATACCCCTCTGATCCAAGATCTCTTGGAGCTTCTTGGCGTCTTCCATAGCCAAAGCATCATGAGCCTGCTGAAGCCTCTCTAGTTTGGCTTTAAGCTCCTCATTTTCGGCGCGCAGAGGTTCAGCAACGGCTTCAGCCTTGGTGGCCCTCTCGGTCGCGTTCCGCGCAGTTTCCTTAGCCAACCGAAGTTGTTCGTTAACAGCTTGGGTAGCCTTGGAACGGGCCTCGAGCCGGGCCTGCACTTCAACCTCGAGGGCCTTGAAGGCCTTTTCCTTCTCGCAGCAATTGCGGAAAGTCTCCTGTTCTCCTCCCGGATAGCCCGCGCCTGAGCCACTTCTTGGATACGCGCAACCTTTAACTTGTCATTTTCACGACAAAGCAACTCGACGCGTGGCTGCATCCGGGCAAGGAGAATCCGAAGCTCATTTGTCAGCCTAACCTCCTGGTAGCTAGACATGGCTTCCCCCAACGCGCCACTTGGGGCCGCGTGACGCGCCCACTCGACGCAGTCCACAGCCGTCCGAAGGGTTGTTCCCCGGCGGATGTTCCACCGTGGAACATACACCTCATTCGAATCCGACACTGCAAAAACAAAAAACAGTTAGGAAAAGATGATAAAAATATAAAAAGGCCAAAATAACCCTACGCGCCTGTAGGGTCGATAACAGGCCGGTAGCCGCCAAACCCATCACCCGAACCTAACGGATAACCATCCAAGAGGTCAGGCAGATGGGAAGGAGGCAGAGATTGGCTAGAAGCCCCGAACATACCTGCTGAACCGGCCGGGGACGAGGTAGTCGCCGGTGCCGGAGGCACGGTTGAAGCCGCCGCGGTAGAGACCATCGGAGGTGAACTCACTGGAGGTGAACTCACAACCGTGGCCGCCGCTGCGAAGGAGCCCGCGGAAATAATCACCGCCGGCTCAGTGAAGGATTCCGTGAAGATCGCACTGACAGCCGGCGGGGATGATGTTACAGTTGGAACAGTTGCCTCAACAGGATGAGCAACTGAACCAATACTGCAAACAGGCGTAGCCGCCTGGGTCATCGCCTCGGGTAGGTTGACCAAACCTACCGTCATGGGTCCAGAACTGCTCCTCCCCGCATCACTTTGGAATGCGGTAGCATCCACGCCTGCATGAAGACGATATTAAAAACAATGGCGGAAAGAATTGCGGGTAAGATTAATTTACACTTACGAGTTTTCTTGAGCTTGAAGGTTCTGACAGGCGGGGACGAACCAGATGGAGCCGGCCTCTTCACGCCGGTCACCGTCGTCGTACTGGGCGGATCGGAGGTGACAGCTGTCTCAACCTCCGAGACAGTTGTCTCACCACCACCAGGGTTCCCCGCCACCTCCTCACTCTCGGTCTCCGAGTCAGACCGGTTCCCCTGATCGGCGGAGGCAACCTTCGCCTTGCCTTTCCCGCCAGCAGCCTTCTTCCTCGCGAAGAAAGGACCATCTGCGGATTCCTCATCAGAAGATGACAAAATTAGAGGAATTCCAGCAGAGGTTTGAGCATTGAGAGGGCGAGGGTTAAATAATCTTTTACCTGGCCGCGTGGCGCTCAGTATCTCGTGGCACGGCGGGTAGACCTCCACAAACCGATCCGCAGTTTGCTCAAGGATGGGCAACTCGTTCTCATCAAGAGCACGAGTACCCATCCGAGCGGGACCACCGCTCTCCCGCGGCTGCAGAAGAGATTGCAAGTTGTTTCCCTCTGAAAATAGACAGAAACAGTTAGAAGAAAAACCCTAAATCAGCAAAAAGATATGAAGCATACCGTACGGG
Organism: Bidens hawaiensis; assembly: GCF_021521415.1. Taxonomy (NCBI): domain Eukaryota; kingdom Viridiplantae; phylum Streptophyta; class Magnoliopsida; order Asterales; family Asteraceae; genus Bidens; species Bidens hawaiensis. The sequence goes on along the minus strand of NW_027492046.1, from coordinate 618,191 downwards.
ATAGAGTTCAAACCGTATTCGAGGACAATGGGAATCTGTGGCGCCTCCGCCCCAGCATCCTTCCACACCCGGCTCATCCCGAGCATAACCATCCCGGACTCCGCAAAGCGGTAAACCGGAGTCTGGATCCGGGAAATCTTGGAAAACCATTCCGCCTCCTGGTAGTTGGAGGCGTGAAGGCTCGGAAGTGCTCTCCCGTTCTTGAATGTCCTCGCTATGGGGACGACACGGGCAGAGATGTAGAAGAACTCCCGCTTCCAAGACCGAAGACTGCGCTCGGTAGCACAGATCTTCAAACCCTTGATCCGGGTGACCAAGGTGTACCAGCCTTGGATGCACCTCCAGGAGTAGAAGGTCATCGGGCGGTCGACGTGGGGCTCCACACCAAGAATGAGGCACACCCATTAAAAATGACGGATCTTGGCGATCGCCATTGGATGTACCTCCGTCAGGTGCACACCGTGTCTTTCCAAAACACGGTATACAAACTTCGTCAATGGGAACCTGAGATTCCCATAGACGAAGAACGCATCATATACCCCTATCTTGCATTTGGGGGCATCGTACACCGTCTGATGAGGCCCAGGAAACTCAGGCTCGAAAGGCTCGAGCATGAACTTCCTGACCATGTACTGATAGGCGTCGACGGAAAGAGCACACTGGCACTCACCAGCAGTACTCTTGTCATCCTTGTCCGACGTGGACGAAGGATTCTCGAGGTATACATCGGACTCCTCGACAGTAACCTCAGGATCATGAGTAGAAGACATGTTTTAGATGTAAAGAAGAACGATTTCAGGAGAATGCTCGACAGAAAAGTTAGAGTATTCGCCGGAAATCGTTTAGCAGAAGAAGAGAGAAGTGAAACTGTGAGTTGAGATGCATCCTCTCCTCCCTTTATATACTCATCGCAATGAATGCGATGAATTTAATGCGGAAGAGAGAGGAAAACGCAGGTGCAATGAAACTATGACACGTGGAAAAAGCAAGCTGACAACAACTGTCGACAGGACGCGCGCCGTAAACTTCGCGGCCACGCGCCCGAAAACTAGCGCCCACGCGCCTGAAAAAGCGTCTGGAATGACCATATACTGTCACGTCGCCATAACTTCATGCACGTCCTGAAACTGTCAGAAGAAACCGTCAGACCACGCTGACGTCCCTTCAACGGTTAGACTGTTCTTATCCTTTCACCAACTCTTCGAATTTCAAAAAGATTCAAAAGTAAGCGGGACTATACCCCTTACCTTGGAAACCAAGTAACTATAAGACGGGTGCGGGTACAGTGTCAAGGCAAAACCCTTCACATACTTAGCACCCGCAGGTAATTGAAGCCAAGTATACCTCGGCAACCAAGTAACTATAAGACGGGTGCGGGTACAGTGTCAAGGCAAAACCCTTCACATACTTAGCACCCGCAGGGAATTGAAGCCAGGAATACCTTGGAAGTAAAGTAACTATAAGACGAGTGCGGGTACAGTGTTAAGGCGAAACCCTTCACATACTTAGCACTCCGTAGGGAATTGAAACCAAGAAGGATCTTCTGGGCCATGCTTGCGGAAAGGGATATAACATCCCCGCATAGCGGGAACGTTGAGAACTAGATTGTTGGAAGCTCCAAGATGGAATTGGTTGTTTAACATAATTGATCACTATGTTTAAAACTACCAAAACCCCGTGGAGAATCCACACAAGTGAAACTCAACGCTCCTGACTTGCGAGGAGGTTACACACCTACCCGAATCATACCCAAAGATCAAGCAGAACAGTGGGAAATTCTGCACGTGACATTAGGAAACCCGCGGGAAGAATCCCCGCGGAGAACCTTAAAACTAAACCCTTTTCAAAACCCCTTTGCTTAAGTCCAAAAGTTCACCTTATTAACAATTCATGAGAAGAACATTGGACTGGGGGGACTTGAAGAGGTAGGTCCCAGCAGAGCCCAGTTGGACCCGTAAGACTCACCTCAGAGACGTCTGCGCAGTCGGACCCGCAAGACTCACCTCAAAGAGGGACGTCTCCGCGGTTGGACCCGCAAGACTCACCTTAGGAGGGACGTCTGCGCAAAGACCAACTGGATCCGCAGGACCCACCATGCTCAGAGACGCGACGTCCTTACGCGCAGTACGCAAGCTGCTCCCGCAGGAAACGCCTCCCAATGGTCGACGTACTCCGCCTGTTCTCGCAGCTACGGATACTAGCCATCAGGGAAGGCTACCCGCACAGCAAGGCTACACGCACAAGGCACTAACTCTCAAAATAATTCAATAATGTCACCTGAAGAAGGAATGAGCAAGCCGGGAACACTCCCGCCAAAAGTCGGGAATACTCCCGCCCAAATGAGCCAGTCCATACGATACTGGAGGATCTTTTGTACTGTACCTGCCAAGGTATGGACAAAAGATCTGACCAAAGCTGCGACAGCTCACTGACAACAGTACGACGGGCAGCACGCTCTAGTACTTAAAGTCACTATCAGCCGCTGCCTACTCACCAACCCCTGTCGGGGCACGTCCATAGCCTGCAGTTGGTGGAAAAGGAATAGTACACAGCCGGCCTGGTCACTATCAGCCGCTGCCTACCCACCAACCATCAGCATGGCACGTGCGTAGCCCACAGTTGGTAAAACAGGAATACTATTTAGCCGGCTGTACCTGCTTGGAAACCTACCTTCGGCTATAAATACTCCAACACCTTGGAACGGTATCATCATCTTATATCTCCATATATTATCTGATATCTGCTCTAGTCATTTCTCTTAATATACACTTATATTCAAGAGCAATCTAGTCTGATTCTCACGCCGGAGGGTGGTCACAAGGAGGTACCCCCCCCCCCCCTTCTCAGTGACGAGCTCACGGTGTCTGTTTTGCAGGTCATCGGAAGAATAACCATCTTGCCGGACACAACCCTCGTGGGAAACATCTATTTAACCCCCAGATTATCCGTAATCTGCCCGGGGTCGATTAGTGTTTCTTCATGAATGCTCTCCAATCGGTGCTGAGGAAGGCCTCCGAGTACCTGTCTACGCTGGACGCATCCACTCCATACTCTGAGTTCGAGCATAAGTTCCAAGAGATCGGCTTGGAGAGAGGCTGGGGCAACAAAGCCGAGGGCGTCACGGAGATGATCCAGATGCTGCTGGACCTCCTGGAGGCCCCTGACGCCTGCACGCTCGAGAAGTTCCTTGGAAGAATCCCCATGGTGTTCAACGTCGTCATCCTTTCTCCCCATGGCTACTTCGCCCAGGAGAACGTGTTGGGGTACCCGGACACCGGTGGCCAGGTGGTTTACATTCTGGATCAGGTTCCCGCCTTGGAGAAGGAGATGCTGAGGAGGATAAAGGAGCAAGGCCTTGATATCGTTCCTCGCATCCTCATTGTCACAAGGCTCCTCCCTGATGCTGTAGGCACCACCTGCGGGCAGCGTCTTGAGAAAGTGTTTGGAGCAGAGCACTCTCACATCCTCCGAGTCCCCTTTAGAACCGAAAAGGGAATTCTTCGCAAATGGATCTCTCGCTTTGAGGTGTGGCCATACATTGAGACCTTCACCGAGGATGTTGCTAAGGAAGTTACCGCAGAGCTGCAGGCAAAACCAGATTTGATCATCGGTAACTACAGTGAGGGCAATCTGGTTGCCTCTTTGCTGGCTCACAAGTTGGGTGTGACTCAATGCACCATTGCTCATGCCCTGGAGAAAACCAAGTACCCTGATTCTGATATCTACTGGAAGAACTTTGACAACAAGTATCATTTCTCTTCTCAGTTCACAGCTGATCTTATTGCAATGAACCATACCGACTTCATCATCACCAGTACTTTCCAAGAGATTGCTGGAAGGTAATACATACATACTTTTCAAATTGCTACTGCTTAACATGTGTTGACATATGTTGTTGTTTTCAGCAAGGACACAGTTGGACAGTACGAGTCCCATACCGCCTTCACAATGCCTGGACTGTACAGGGTGGTCCATGGGATTGATGTTTTTGACCCCAAGTTCAATATTGTATCCCCTGGTGCTGATATGGGGATCTACTACTCTTACACCGAGAAAGACAAGAGGCTCACAGCCCTCCACCCTGAAATCGATGAGCTTCTCTTCAGTTCTGTTGAGAATGAAGAACACCTGTAAGTTAGTTGGATTCATTTTCTGATTCAAACATGTGGTCATGCTAACAGAATAGAATGGAACGTGATGCAGATGTGTGTTGAAAGACAAGAGTAAGCCGATTCTGTTCACCATGGCCAGACTCGACAATGTGAAGAACCTAACAGGACTGGTGGAGTGGTACTCCAAGAATGACCGGCTTCGTGAGCTGGTGAACCTTGTTGTGGTGGGTGGTGACAGAAGGAAGGAGTCTAAAGACCTTGAAGAGCAGGCGCAGATGAAGAAGATGCACGAGCTGATCGAGAACTACAAGCTCAACGGCCAGTTCAGATGGATATCTTCCCAGATGAACAGAGTGAGGAACGGGGAGTTGTATCGTGTGATTGCAGACACGAGGGGAGCGTTTATTCAGCCTGCGTTTTATGAGGCATTCGGGCTGACGGTGGTGGAGGCCATGACCTGTGGGCTGCCCACGTTTGCAACACTTCACGGGGGCCCTGCTGAGATCATTGTTCATGGGAAATCTGGGTTCCATATCGACCCGTATCATGGGGACCAGGTCACCGAGTTGCTTGTCAATTTCTTTGAGAAGACCAAACAAGATCCTTCGTACTGGGAGACCATTTCCAAGGGTGGCCTGCAGCGTATCCAGGAGAAGTAAGCAAGCAAGCGATTAAACCTAAGCAAGTAAACATAAACATAAACATAAACATAAAAACATGTATTTGTTTGTTTTGTAGATACACATGGCAGATCTACTCGGACAGGTTGCTGACATTGGCCGGAGTTTACGGATTCTGGAAGCATGTGTCAAAGCTTGACAGGCTTGAGATCCGTCGTTATCTCGAAATGTTCTATGCTCTCAAGTACCGTAAAATGGTAAGCAGGCCCCAAATATATTTAATTTGATTATCAATAATATGCAGTATTAGTATAGTTAATTAAGCATGGTGATTTGTGTGTTTGAAGGCGGAATCTGTTCCTTTGGCTGTTGATGAGTAGGCAAAAGGAGGAGGGGCTGGGTGATCCACATGATAACATAAATATAATAAAGTGGAGCACAAGAGAAGAGAAGAGAGCATTTTGAAAGGCTTTTGGTTTTGATTTTGATTGTGTATTTGTGTGTTCAATTTCCCTTTCATTGCCAGCCATTTGTGTGATTGACTCCTGCATTGGCCCAAATTAGAATTTCTTATGAATGTTGTTGTTTCTAGTAACTATTCTCTGTTTAACACACACATAAACATATACATATACATAATAGATGAAATCCTACTATTTGGTGGCCAAGTACTAACCAGGTTTCACCTGATTCCTTAGTACAACAAGAACCTCTCATTTAGAATATTAGAGCCACTATGCCTATCTTTTCTTATATAAAGTTTTCTTCGTAATAGTAGCTTTTGCCTTCAAATTAATTGCAATTTGAAGTTTGCAATTATTATTTACTTCAATTCCTCCCAACTTGAAATTTAATAATCTCTGCTTTTTACATTTCCAAGCACCTTTCAGGACATGTAGATATACAATTTAAGAACTCTATTTGTAGTAATTAATCTATCCTTTTACATAACATCTATCAAGATAAAATAAAATAGAACCCACCCTGGATAATACAAAAACATATGTGATGGATGGATGTCCTTAATTCAAATCTGGTTGGAACTGATAATCTGAAATGAAAAAGCAAGTGAAACTTGATCTAAGCTATACATGGGTGTGAGATCATTGTATTGTGTCTTGTTTTCATTTGAATAATATTGAATGAGTCATAATGAATTACCATATAAAAATCGGTGTTTTTTATATTGTTCAATCCAATAAAATCCAACCATCTAAAAATTACATCACGGTAAGTATTATCAAACTCAAATACATGTTTTTTGAACAGGCATATATAAAAAGTCATATATCCAACCAATCAAAATTCAAATCACATCAATCGTCCATCATATTGGGTTCATACCTTACATAAATAGTAAGTATTGATTGGATCATGTTATGGGTCAAATGACTCAAATCATTTGCTTTTAATAATGCTTGGGTTGGGTTGGACCGAACAAGATGGGTTGATAAAAAACAACCAAAAAGTAAAACGAGCATATCTTGGGCTAAAATATTCGTTACGACCGGGTTTCTCGACGAAAGGAATCTGAATATGTGGTTTTCTTTGACCGCGTTTCCCTATCAAAAACAACCAAAAAGTAAAACGAGCATATCTTGGGCTAAAATATTCGTTACGACCGGGTTTCTCGACGAAAGGAATCTGAATATATGGTTTTCTTTGACCGCGTTTCGCTATGCAACGTGTATATGTCCGTCGCGATACGCCATGGACATAAAAACGTGAAAAAAAGGGTTTTGACCTATATGTTCTATTTTACGAACCCTAATAAGATATCGTCCATCTATGTTCTTTGGCCGTGTTGCATGCTTGAACCATACGTGTGATTCTGTTATCGTTAATTGTTAAACTCGTTTAAGTGTTTGTTGCTTCCAAACAAAACCTGCTAGTGTGATCAGCACTCGACAAAACTTAAAAAATGTTTCTTTATAATTAAATAAACAACCAAACGGATGGCCTTGACAACATACTCTTCTGGATTCGATACCTGACTTACCCTGTCTATAGGTAAATTAGGTTTTTGCATGATCGGTACGACACGGTCATCAACGTGCCCGAGATTCACTTATCGAGTTTGAGTACATTCGCGAGCCTAAACGAAAAAAAAAAAAACTGAAACACTATTTTGGTCTCATACGTCGCCATGTCAGTACGAGTTCTCAACAAGTTCAACGGTCATGGCTTTGCTAAATATAGCAGGCCAGGGAAACTCAAAGCAGACTAAACAAAGAATTGATGTCGAGGTTGAACCATGACCCACCCGAGTTGCAAGCTGAAAAGTGGGGGGATATGGTTAAGTAAACACCAAGGGTTACTAGACAAATCATTAACAGAGTACAAGGAAGAGATTCAGTGCATGTATGACCGTGTTGTGTCTGTTGCAACTACAACTAGAAAGCAAACACTACATCTGGTAGCAGTGTGGTTGTTAGGTGGGGAAGATTATAACTTCCGTTTGCAGGTTACAAGGTTTGTAAGAGTCTAAAATCTATATAGGAAATGGTTTAGTTATTTCTATCTTGATTATTTGTAATTTCTATCTTGCAAGAATGAAATCGAGATAAAAATAAAAAATGATAATAATACGTCTTCTCCAACACGTTCATACGACCTCGCTGCGAAGTGCGAGCTATATTACTAGTATATATAATATGAGTCAAAATCCATAACTCTTATGTGAAACCATAAATAATAACGACAATTGCGGTAAGGCTCCTTTCTAATAGGTAAAACTACCAAGTTATAAGGAGAAACGTATGATCATACTTATTGAGGATGAGGATAAGACCAACCAACAAAAAACAATAAACACTTAGCAATTAGTCATATGAGGTACATAACACACAATCGAGCAATTATTCTAAATAACACATAAACTAGAGTTTGCGGTTTGAAGATCCAAGTCTTAAATCATTTTGTTTGAGTAAGAAAGCTACCCCCAAAGTATAAAAGCGAAAACGGGGATGAAATTACTCACTTAGAAAAAGAGACGTTGATGAAGAATTACTTAGAATAAAACTTCAAGAAAACGAGCTCAACGGTTCAACGTACGTGTCTGATGTTTGGTTTATTTGTACATATATTAGTTCGTTAATGTAGTTGTTTTATTCGTTTAAAGTAGGAACTTTGGTACTTCATACGTGTTTATTGTGTTTCAGGTCACAAGTACTTAACGCACTTAATTTGGACCTACACGAGCATGAAATGAAGTCTCGGGAAGATCGGAGCCGTTATACAAGTGTTGGAAACAAAGAGAAACAAATTGGTTGAAATTCAGCTCCCAGAGTAAGCTACTCTGGGATCAGAGTAGCCTACTCCGATGCCAAATTAGGTCAGAGTAAGGCAGTCAGATTTCAGAGTAAGGCAGTTAGATTTCAGAGTAAGGATTTTCACCCAAAGTAAGCTACGCCAGGGGTCAGAGTAGCTTACGCTGGGTCGCGAAATTCAGTTTTAAAGCATGGGTCCATCTGCTATATAAGCCATAAAACCCTAGATCGTAAAGAACATCATTCCACCCGTTTTGGGGACGAACTTTGGCCATTTTGGGAGATCCAAAACACCTCCAATCACTACAAAATCCATGTTTCATCATCCCGAATCAAGACTTGAAGATCATATGATGACCATGAGAGGCTAGACCCTCCGAAAAATACCCGGGATGTAGAGTATTGTATTTAACAGTATTTCTCATGTATTGATGTCTGGTATTATTGTGCATTCAGTCAATTTAGGTTTATATCGATCAGAACGATTAGTTTGCCAGTTGCTATGATAATTGCTTATAGGGTTGTTTTGACTAGTTTTAATGTGATGAAGCATACGCTTGCCCTTAGTTGAGTCACACTGGCAGGAACCGTTTGATAACCAGTGCCGTGTGTTAGCGAGCGTGGATGCCTAAGGTTTATCTAGTTAGTCCATTTGAGTTGATCATTGATAGTTAATATGTTAATTGAACATGAGATGGTTGTTTATTTACTTACTTGAACCCCGGGTGTAATTTGCTCTTAGTAATTGCTTGATAATTGTTTGTTTGTTTGTTTATCGTAAAACAAATTCATTTGCTATTGTGATCAGCACTTTAAATTGAACTACTTCATAATGTTAAGAACCAGTTTCACATTACACTGACCACATACTCCTCGTGGTTCGACACCCTACTTACCCTAAATAGCTTAAGGTGATTAGGACACTGATTTAATTGGTTTTGACTAGATAACGACAGTCTAGCATCAGTGTCCTAAATTTGGATGACTTGAGTTAATATTTAGTCTTGAAGATGGAATATAAATGATAAACTAGTTCATAAAAACAAGGCTTGGGTTTTCGGGATTTTAGTGCTGGTGTGCACGATTCCACTAATGTAAGAATCAAGATCCAACTTTTAAAGATTTGTTCGGTTTAGTCGGTTCGAGACTTGATAAAGCACCAAATCCTAATCCAACTTACCAAACTATTTAAATATATGAATTACTTCAATAAAATCAGTAGCTTAAACAAGTTTGAGAATTTTATTAATTAAAGTCTCAAACTCGGTTTTAATCGAGTGTAAGTCGGCCCGGTCTTAGTATAATACCAAGTTTGGTTCCGACATACCATAATCTTTGAAATATAAATAATTTAAAGTGAAACATAAGTTAAAAAGGTTAGGAAAGATTTTTTGTGGTTTGAACGGTGACTAGCTCATTAAGACGAGCAGTTCGACTTTTACTCTATTTTTACCCGAAACTTGGTTTAAACCAAGATTTGTTCCAACACTTCCAAACTATTAAGTAATATGAGAAATATAAAGTAAAACATAACTAAAAAGATATGTTGAACTTTTGGTGGTTTGAACATTGACTACCTTGTTAAAACAAGTGTTCTGTTTTACCCGGTTTTTACCCGAAACTTGGATTCAAGCCAAGATTTGTTCTAAACTTCCATAACAACCTTATAATAACTAAAATATAAAGAACAACTCATATCTAAAGTGTTTGATACAGCATGTTAGCTAAAAGTAAATTAAAGTGCTTAAACGAGTATTTGGTTCTTGACTCGGTATGAAACCGAGGATGGTTACCACATTTCAAACACCATAGAACTAAAATATAAAGGAAAACTCATATCTAGAATGTTTCATGCAACATGGTTGCTTAAAAGTTAATTAAAGTGTTTAAACGAGTGTTCGGTTTTGGTTCGATCCTTGACTCGGTATGAAACCAAGGATGGTTACCACATGTCACCATAGAACTAAAACAAAGTAAATTTTCCAAACCTAAACTCAAACAATAAAGTTACGCGAGTGAACTTCCTGAAAACGATCCAAACGGGCCTAAAATGCATAAATATGTGTTTGAATGCCCACAAGCCTTAAATAAAGATGAAAATGGTTTTCTCAACATAAAATAACTTAGAACAACTGAAAATATAAAAAACATATACCCGAAAAGGATTGAAATGCAAGAATCGATTCCGTTGACTTTTAAAGTCAAACTTAAGCAAAACTAACTATAACAACTTGCAAGTTCAAACAATTTGAGTGAGAAAGATGAAGACGAGAAGGGGAAATGACTGAGATTGGATGGGTATTTATGAGGAAAGATTAGGGTTCGAAGGATTGGGTAAAAGCTTTGTCCGGTGGATAAACCAATACACTTTGATACTTTATTTAAAAATAAGTTTTAAATTAAATAAATTATTAACAGGGATAAAAACATGTTTGGAGAGTTCTAGAATAATTATGGGTTAAGTCTTTGTTGGTTTGGATGGTTACAACACGAGTTCGGCCCTTAAACGAGCTTAAACGAACCAAAAACGTTAAAAAACTAATTTTGCTGAAACAAACTGTAGGCCAGCTACGCAGTGGGCTGAGGCCAGCCCTACGCGCTACGTGAGGTGGGGGTTCTCGGCCAAACTTTGTTTTTTGGCAATTTAATCTATGTAGTTTATTTTAAGTCGTTTTGAGTACAAAATAAGCATTTTAAACACTATTAAAGACTTTAGAATAAAATGACATGTATGAAACATGATTACATTAATTTATTAATATCCAAAGATACGAAAAACAAAATGGACCGGTTTACAATACGAAAACAAATACAAGAAAATGACACATGCCACAAAAGTAATATTAGACATATCTTGTTCTTTAAGCAAAATCAATTATTGTTAAAAGCCATTGACCTACAAACCTAATCATTTTATTCCCAAACAAGACAAGAGAGCACACACAAAAACCATGTGACTAATACATGTGTATACAGCATGTGTCAACTAAACATTAATTGCATATGTATTATCTCTTATTGTGGAACCACTATGGATTGTGAAATCTCAACCAAGAAAGCAAATTAAAGTGTTGGAGATACAATTATATATATATGTTTAATCCCTCAAAACAATTTACTTGTATCTGAAGTGGACACCAAAAGTAAACTCTATAAGCAATCTCTTTTGAATTGGATATTAATGGCTGTAAATCTACGAAGTGTACACCATACATCCACAAATAGGAAGCACTAGCAGCTTACAAATACAATTAGCTAGGGTTTACAGAAGAGTATTATATATAGTATAGTATGAGAATTTGAAAACAAGGCCAGCAACAAATAATAAATGAATTAGCTAGCAAGCATACAAGTCCACGAGCTCTTCTAAAGAGTCCTGTTGAGGGACCGCGTTTTCAAGCATCCATAAGAGGTGTTCGAAGAGAACCACCTCGCAATCCACCGTGTCCCTGTCACCAGAACGTTCTAGCAGCTCCTGGAACACCGGGTGCTCCGCAAGCTCTAAGCTTATATAGTAGCGGCGTCTCGACTTGCCAACATAGACCGCATGGCAATGATCAGGGTTATGGTAGTCGGCCGCAATAGCACTACTGCTGCTATTGCTACTTCTGCTAGGCTTACTGAAGGAGTGCCATATCTTGAGCACTGATTTAAGCTTTGTTAGCTTACCTCTAGCCATATTAATATATATGGATGAGATGAAGATGAGTATTAAAATGATGAGCAAGTGGGAAGGAATGTATGAGAGAATAGGGTTGTATGCTTGCCATTATATATATGTATGTGTAAGTAGGGTAGAAGAAAACAGCATGTTTGGGGTGGTGGGGCCATGCACATTGTTGTTATGGCTGGCAGGTTGCTGATACTGACAAGTTGGAGGACATACCCATTTGAGATTTGGTCTGGTCTGGTCTGGTGTCTATTAGTTGTTGATTAATATACTGTACGTAGCTAGTTTTTGGCTGTTGGGGCATAATTGTTGGTTGTCTCTTCACAATCATAAAAACCTCCCTAGCTTTTTTCATAAATATTATAGAGCATGTTATATTTTTTTGGTTCCTTCTTGTGATTTAGTAAATGACTGAAACCTTAAAATAAGAGAGACACATTATACTTCAAGTATGATTAAAATCAGGCTTAGGATTTAGTAAATGATTGAAACCTAAAGAGAGAGAGAGAGGCATTATATTTCAAGTCTGATTAAAATCACAAATCAGGCTTGGGATTTAGTAAATGATTGGAATCTTTAACGAAAATGGAGAGAGATTAAGATTAAGATAAGATATTCTCCCTGGGCCTCTTTTAAATTCTAATAGGAGATGAAAACCCCAAGTTCTTCACATTTTTGTCTTTTATTTTTTTTTCTTTTTTTTAATAAAGAAAGGGAAAGCAATAGGTTCACTTCACTTAAACACAAGAAATTGATTTTAACTTTAAAATCCCAATATACATAGTACTAATTATTTTAAGTTGTTTGAAAATGCCTCTAATTAGGAGATGCTTTATAAGTAAAGAGACATGATATCTATATTTTTATTGTTAGACTAACTTATAATTTTTGTTTATTTACAGTATTGCAACTTCTGGAATATATGTTATTTAAAGAATTGAATTTCAATGAGTGTCATTTATACAAAAAATTGCTTGGCTTCTTGTCTTTTATCCTTACTGCCATTCACTTTTATCTATTAAATTTTGGTATGTGTCAAGAAGATTAGAAGATGAGAACATATATGTAATTGTCCCTCGATCTGTTTAAGCTTTGACAGTTATAGACATCCCCCATCTCTATCTATACACTTCCATTATATAATTCAATCCAATCCAATCCAATTCCCGATTCAACTTCACACATGGATCACAATAGTACAGCTGATATATGTGTAAAGAGAGATTAATGGTGGAGCTCCCTATCAAAGATTCTTCCACAGCTGTGATCAATATCAGGTAAAAGCTTCTAAACCGTTTACAGCCTGTTAAACTCAAATAAGTCAAATCAACTGGTTGCATATCTTCTTGTAACCCTACAACTCTCGTTATACTTCTCTTTCTCTTCCCATTAGTAATCGCTGCTCAACTCACTGGAGTTAGACTAGACACCATAACTCTAATTTGCCTAGTATTTATTGTGCAAATGTCCCACTCCGTTTTATCTAGTGGATTTCACTTGCTACAAACTATTGACTCGTATTTGGACCAACTGGAATGCAAAGGAGGGTAACGGGTGGGTCAATAACTCAAAAGATATAATGAACAATAACCAACATATGATTTATTTCTAATATTTTGATTTTAATAATCCAAACTATCATATATTGACCAATAACAATTCATACTTACAGTTTGGCTAATGATAATTCTAATTGTCAGTTTTGTTGCAAAGAGTAATCCCGATAGCATATTTGCTATATATTTTACACTCAATTTACATTTGGTTAATGCTTGATGTTGCTAGTACGTTTCTCCTTATCGTTCAAAATCATTATTGTGAAAGACATCAAGTAATTAATATAAAAATTAAGTATAAATCTATGACATTTATATTTATGCTACATGGATTGTTATTGTTAACAAATTGAAAGTTATAATTATCATTAGTTTCAAGTTTAAGTATTGATAATTATCAGCCAATACGTCGGGTTAAGATTATTAAGATATATTTATTCCTTTTTTTTTTAATTAAGAAAGACAATAAATTTAGGGCTATGTAAGGTAAGGGGGTTTGATATTTATTTATAAGGTTCATGCATCAATAGGATTGGAAAGCGACAGCCATGTGCGAGGGATAAATATAAGTCGTTTAGTTTGTCTTCTTCCTCCACCATATGATACCGTTTGTTAATCAAAGAAACGACCACTACCAAACAAATAACAAATAAGCCAAGAAGATGCCTGTGCTTGTTTACAAACAAATATATATTCTCAAAAAGTGAACGGAATACATGCTTTTCTATTATACGATTGCACACTAAACATTTTATGGTTGCATTATATACTTTCTAAAACATAATTTTAAAATATAATTACACAATTCCATCAATAAACACAAACTCTATGATAGTTGTTAATGAATTAGCAGAATTGTATCGATTTAACATCGAAGAACGCAAACTCAACACAACTTATGAACTAGATCAATTCACGATGAAATCCCAAATTGAGTTAGGGTTAACACATTTTTATTAAATATGAAAGAAATGAAAGAGACGAGAATGAAAACGATCATGAATGAAATCAAATTGAACGAACTAAGTACCACGTCTATGACAAGCCCTTATATATCCTAACTGCTTGTTGTTGGACACTAACAAACTATCTTTCAAGAAGTATAAAACACCTCTTGAAGTTTATTCCCTATAGTGAACCTTTTATCAGGAGTAGAGTCTCAAATGTAGTAAAAGAATTAGAAAAACAAACACTTCATCCGTAGTACACAAATTCTTACACGTATCATTCATCACGTAATACTCTACTACTCCGGAGAAGTAACTCTCTCATGTAACCCACTCTAGAGAAGCCACACTTTATTAAACAAGATGTTTAACTATGAATTAAACTAAGCATCACTTCCAAGTTTCAGCAATAGTTTATACTCGTCTTGTTTCATAACAATGATTTTAAAATGTTCTATTTATCCATTGCTATAAATACAGACTATTTTTTATTAAATCGAATGTTTCTTTTAGGCTTATGTAGAAAATAAAGGGCGAACGAATTTCATAAAAATTTTCATAATTATTTGTTAGATTATGGAATGCTCTTTTCCTTTGATCCTCCATGTAAGCAACATGCTTCACTAACCGTCTCCCTAAATGGCAGAGACCACCGTCCACCGGCATACAAACGTCTCACTAGTGGTATAGGTGGTGATACCTTACAAACGCCATGCTAAACAAGGTAATTATCACCTTAAATTGGTGTATTGGTCTCACAGAGCATTCACATTCCATCCATCACATTCCATCCATCATTTTTACCCTATAATTTAACTAAAATTCATACTATTTAAAATTTGATACTTGTAGGTCTCGAAACTGGATCCGACAACGAAGGGCTTTGTTCTTGATAAGTGCTCGAGACGGGTGCGGTATAAACAAACGATCGAGCAAATATATAAAGATAATATTGAACAACTCCGTAACCGTAACAAAAGATTCATAACATTAAACGAACCGATCCCACCCAAGGTGAGCTCCCCTTGGGTGGTTGTTTACACACTACAAAACACACACATACATATGACTACAAGACCCTATTTATAGCTAAAACAAATACATTCTAGAAGATCTTTCTCCCCCGTTGAAGCTAAGCGCGTGCGTCGAAGTTCTCATCTCGTGTCCGAAATTCTAGCCTACTTTAATTATTAACTTGACTGTAAATATATAACGGGTTTCATACTTTGATATCGCAAGTCACATTTTTGGCCTTACAATCACCCCCTTGACTTGTGATCTCAAAACATCGTTGAACCGTGTCTCTCATTTTCGCAAATCAACCCGATGACCGAAACTTCTTCAATCACCCCCTCAAGGTATGATCCACATAATTCATTCATGAAGACATTCTTGCTTCTTTATCCCTCTCGGATCTTAAGCAATATAGGTTTAGAAGAGCTTGACGAAATACCGGGGACAACGATCAAATGGCAACGCTTATTATTTCCGAGAATTAAATTATTTAAGTAACTCACCCTTAATAAATAAGTATCCCAGATACTCGTATCCCACATTTTCAGGGTGAGAACTTAAACAATTTAATTCCCTATTAAATCCAACTTTTTCAAAAATTATCACCTTAATAAGCATCTCGGATGCTCGTAGCCCACGTTTTCTGGATCCAATTCTCGAACGCCTTGAAAATAACATATAAATAATATGCTCTGAACACTGTCCAATAATGACGAAACCCGAACAAATTTGACTTTCTTCAGTTTGGTCAACCCCGAACATCAGCAACAAAAATAATTTAAACATCTTGAACCCAAAATTTAACTTACAAGCATCTGTTCCATAATAAAATAATCTGGCCCAAACTTACAATACACTCTAGCCTACAATTTAAAATTCAGCCCAGATCCACACTAATAAAGCCCAGCATGTATATGTCACAAACCCTAGCTGCAAACTTATTATGTTGCTGCCCCCTCATATATCAACTTGCCGGAAAGACATTTTTCTGGCAACCATTTCCGACCACCACAGCGCCGCCTCCTCCTCCTTCCACAGATCCACGTACTAATCAACAACAACTACCATTATCAACCATCGTTACAGTAAAGTGTGACCGAACAGTTGAAACTCGCCGGAGTTCTGACACCCATTTCCGGCCACCCTTACAAAAAAAAATCCGGTCAACAACATCAAGTGTCGTCATCATCACCAGCCACCGGTGACCTCCGCCATAACCACTTCCTTCACGAAGACCATCACTGTAACCGGAGGTGGTAGCCGACCATCTCTCCTTCCAGACTCTCACTCTAGTGTTTGTGACATAACCAATGATTTAACAGCATGATGTAACATAGCACGAGAATGAACCAATGATTTGATTATTATGGATGGAGCTTACATTCTTCAAGCTCCACAGACACAAATACCGTCTGTTCAATTTTTCTTTTTTTTTAATACACGATTCATAAAAACTTCATAAAACTCTAAATCAAACCTTTAACCGGCAGTGAATCCAGATCCACAAAGAGACAAACATCGAGCACCTTTATTTCCCCAAATCTTCACACTTTATTTCCAAGTATCAATGAAATTAACATCTCGGTTCTAGTAATAGCGGAAATAGAACCCGATTATCAAGAACAAAGTTGAATGATAAGATTCGACCCGCTTTGATACCAATTGTAGGTCCTGAAACCAGATCCGATAACAAAGGGCTTTGTTCTTGATAAGTGCTCGAGACGGGTGCGGTATAAACAAACGATCGAACAAATATATAAAAATAATATTGAACAACTCCGTAACCGGTAACAAAAGATTCATAATATTAAATGAACCGATCCCACCCAAGATGAGCTCCCCTTGGGTGGTTGTTTACACACTGCAAAACACACACATACATATGACTACATGACCCTATTTATAGCTAAAACAAGTACATTCTAGAAGATCTTTCTCCCCCGTTGAAGCTAAGCACGTGCGTCGAAGTTCTCGTCTCGTGCCCGAAATTCTAGCTCACTTTAATTATTAACTTGATCGTAAATATATAACGGGTTTCATACTTTGATATCGCAAGTCATATTTTTGGCCTTACAATACCCATTTTTAAAAATTTCCCACAACCCATCCACCATCTTTATCTTCATCTTACTCACAAACAATTATTTTATCATATTTCTTGTTTTCATACACTCACACAAATTTAAAGAGTGGTGAATAGTAACTTTTTATATATAAAAAACTGGTATAGCAACTTTTTATAATTTAGGGTTGGGATAAACAAATAATGGATGGGTTGAAGTTAGTTTTTAGTAAATTCTTTTTAAATTTAAAGATGGAATACAAGAATTTGCAAGTAAAAACATAAAAACTTTTAAGTTCCTCTCTTTATTGTCTTTTGATCTACTTTATTAAATGGAAGAATGAGAGAGATCAAGATGTATAAATTAAATTGGTGTATTGGTCTCACTAAGGTAATGATCACCTTAATACAAGAATTTGCAAGTAAAAACATGAAAGCTTTTAAGTTCCTCTCTTGGTTGTCTTTTGATCTACAATTCAACTATAAATGCAAGAATGAGAGATTAAGATGTATAAATTTGTTGAGTTTTAGTGGATGGAGTGGGGCTCAGGACCCCCTAGGAGGTACCGTATGGGAGGATCGGGAGCACCGTCCCGTGACCAACGGTACTGAAAAAATCATCCCGGCGTTGCGAGTACATGCCACTCTCCTTGCCAATTATTTTTTCTTTTTCCTTCTTATTTTTTATCTAAAAAACATGTCTGGCATGGTGGCTGTGGTGATTGATGGTGGCAGAGCACGGTGGATCAGTGGCTATGATGGGCGATGGTGGCGACAGTGGTTGAAGATGAAGACGACGTTCTTTTAGGGCTTTTTCTTAATATGTCGATTGTTTTCTAGCCCCTCACATTTCATTTAGATAGCTTTATTTGGAGATCGATTAAATTTTAAAAAAGTTTCAGTAATTTATATCTTAACAAAAAAATAATTTTGAAGGGTGATTAAATATTAAAAAAACTATCTAGATTAAATTATATTTTTTTCCTTAGCTTTATATAAAAAACAACACTTAATTTATTTATTTAAAAAACTATTTTTTTTTATTTTAATGTTATATTATGTTTTTAATTTAAAAATAATTTAGTTTAATATTAAAAATAAATTGATTGAAAGATGGATTAAGATTGCTGTGGGGGTGATTGTAAGGGTTGTGAATTGGGATGTGAGAAGAGATAGTGTGATCTTATTACTATTTACTAGAGTTATCTTTGAATCCTTAAAAAGAATGATATATAATCGAACAATGAAACTCAATTTAATTTAATAACAAATGTTGAAACAAAAACTTTAAAATTATATAATCCAACAATATGTTTGGCGGAATTTAATCACTTAATCCCAAACATATTGTTGGTTAAATAAATGGGTCGGTTCGGTTATAGAGGTTTTGAATTATTTCTAACCAAAACCGATCCGTATTTGACGGTTTTTAAAAATTCATTAACCGACCCACTGGTTATGTCGGTTATCGGTTAAAATCAGTTTGATTATATCGGTTATAGTTCGGTTTAATGATTATGGCAGTTAAGTTGTTCACCTCTAACTACTACATTTGGTGTTCTCTAACTCATGTCACACATGCAAAAGTACCATAAAGAAGTATCTAAAAGTAGTGTTTTGAAACCGGGACTGGCCGGTTCGACCAAGACCTAGTAGGCATTCCGGTCCGGTTCGCATTATATAGCCCGTTTTCTAATAACCCGGCCGGGCCTGGCGGGTCACGGTTCGACCGGAACTGGTGAACTGCTGGTTAAACCGGAAAAACTACCTTTTTTAATTATTAAATAAAAAAGGACGTACCAAACGGGAGTTGAACCCAGACAGATCCCGATTTGAATGCTTTGAGAAACACCAAATGCCAACCAACCAGCCTATGTTGGTGCTTTTAATTGTGGATTTTTGATTCTAAATTCATTTGAAAACAATTATGGAGCTTCAAAAGGAAAGTAAAACCCCACGTTTAGAGTTCCACCAGACCACCACCGTATGTTTAGTAATTTACACATTGTAAGTTTATAATGGTTTTATTTTTGCTTTAATTTTATTGCTCTAGTTTATTTTCTAAATTGTAACTGGACGGGAAGTTGATTATTATTATTGTTTTACATATATATATATTATTTATTACATCATCTGTGTCAATGTTCGGTCCGATCTTCTGAGCCAGTTCGACCAGTGACCCAGTAAGATATCCGTATCAATGTTCGGTACGAGTCTGAAAACATTGTTTAAAAGGAGTCTCAAATTAGTAATGAATTCAGAATTGATAAGCATATATGAATATATAATAGAAAATCTAAGTAGGGCATGTATTAATTAGGTATAAGAAGTAGAGATGACGTATGCACGAGTGACACAAACCTCTTTGTTTGGGCCAGGCCCAGTTAGAGGCATAGTCTAGTAGTTACTAGATAGATGATTTTAGTTTTGTAGTTGGATGAGATGCATCCACGTCAACTTGGGTGAAGATATGGTGTCCTGTCCTCCCCTCACTCACTCACTCATCATCATCTTCCTCCATATTCTTCTTCTTCTTCATATGCAAAGAAAGAAAGAAAGAAAGTAAAACTAATTAATGGCGTCTCTGGCAAAGCCCCTTCTTCTTCCATCTGTGCTCCCGACTACCTGTTGTAATCGACAACACCCACTCGCTGCTGTTGCTTTCAAATCCAACTTCCTCCAGGGCCAAAGCCTCTCACTTTCTTCATCTTCTGTTACTTGTTTAACCAGCAGCAAGACCTCCCCCATTGTTTGTGCAAAGGTACCTACATTTAACAGCTTATTAATAATAATAATAATATCCTGACGTACGGACACTTAAAGTATATATTATAATTATGTTTAGGTGAACAAAGGGTCTGTGCCCCCGTCTTTCACACTTAAAGATCAAGACGGTAAGAATGTGAGCCTCTCCAAATTCAAAGGCAAGCCTGTTGTCGTCTACTTCTACCCTGCTGATGAAACCCCTGGTTGCACCAAACAGGCAGCTCACTCACCCTCACCCTCCCTTAGCTAGGCATTCATGTTTGATACTTATTATTACTTAATTAATAATTAAATACCCGTTGTACGCACGTTATTCCGCAGGCATGTGCATTCAGGGACTCTTATGAAAAATTCAAAAAGGCGGGAGCGCAGGTTGTTGGGATCAGTGGTGATGATGCAGCATCACACAAGGTATATATATATATAAGTGCAATATATATATGGCCGATGTTTATTAATATTACTATTTCTATGCAGGCATTTGCAAAGAAATACAGACTCCCGTTTACGTTGCTGAGCGATGAGGGCAACAAAGTGCGAAAAGACTGGGGTGTCCCGTCTGATCTTTTTGGTACATTGCCTGGCCGACAGACGTATGTTCTTGACAAGAACGGGGTCGTTCAGCTTATCTACAACAACCAGTTTCAGCCTGAGAAACACATTGACGAGACCTTGAAGTTGCTTCAGACTCTTTAATTCATTCAGTCAGGTAGCTGACAAAACAACTCAACAAACTTGCATGTCTATCATTTATTTATACAAATGAATCTATCATTTCTTTCTTTCTTTAACATAAAACTCAGTATTTGATTTAGTTATCATGGAATTTATTCAAATATTATGGAGTAAAGTTTTCGGCTAAGTTGGAAACAACTGAAAGATTTGTTTGGACATTATATATTGATTCAGTACACAAATTCAAGGTTTCAAATTTAATGATTATTGTATGACTTTTTAAAATAACTATGTACGCTGTCATTGAGAAAATACTTTTCTTAAATATATAATAAAAAGATTACAAATACAAGGTGAGTTTAAATTTACATATAGCGTATGATGTAAGTCTAAATCTTGTACGATGTACTTAAAGAACCTGTACATTTAATTTGACAAAGTGAATAACGTTTTGTGAGTGTGCACCATCATGACAAATTCTATTTAGTACCAATCATTAATATATTTTATGAATTAAGACGAATATAGGCTTGGGTTCTGCTATAACATCTGTTATCGCTTTTGGAATTAAATCTTCCATCCGAATCATCTCTCTCCATCATGTCATCTTTCTTCTCCTTACCCGACTGGCTGGCTATATAACGCTCCTTACAAGCAATAGGTTCTAATTTTGTTAGGTATCGCTAAAATTTCAAAATTATGAACTAGAAATTAAATACTTAAATTGAATACATTAATAGACACGTAAATTAGTTAATAAAAAAATAAGCGCATAAATTATGTCAATCAACAATGTACCCGTTTAAGGGTAAAAAGAGTCAATCAATGATGAAATCGAACACTTGAATGAAGGAATTCAAGTATGATAATTGGCCACACATGACAAAACTCCTCTCCTAGCCAAATTATGTTGCTTTGAAGTTTGGAAATTTTATGTTATGTTTTTCTTTACGTAGTCCATATAAAAGTCAACCAACTTTTGGGTCAACTTCTCAATTTCTCATCGCAAACTTAGGGTGTGCCACGGACGAGATGACATGAACATTCAGGATGCTAATATGTATGGGAGTTTTTATTTTTGTGCGAATGTCTATCACTCACTTATAGATTTTTTTGGCATTGTTTGGCCATCCGGTGAGGTGAAAGAACAAATATATATATATATAATACCACAAATTGTTAAATGCATAATATACATACAGTATATTTAAAATTGATCTCTACATATTCATCTTTTTAGTAGACCTGTGTCATATGCCATAGTTGGATCCACAACCAACCCTCTACTAAGGTTGTCAAGTTCTTGTAACCAAACGCACTATATACTGAAAATATTATATCTTACAATATTCTTAAAATTGGACTCTTTCACATTTGTTTTTGTTAAATGATATGCATCATCGACTTGTTGGGTGGATAGGTTGGTCTTATAGGGTGGCTTAGAGGAGATCAAAATTTATCTTTATCTAAGTTTTTGGTTTATCTATTATTTGCATTAATCTATTAGTCTTTGTTTAAGTTTTAAAATTTGAAGTGTTTGAGTTTGGGTAGGAGTCTCGTACGGGTGGTTATATAAACCAAATTAGTTCTTTGTTTCTTTTATGCACTTTTTATTTTCTTGTTTTCATTTATCAAAAAGAGTCGCTCTCAAATTTTGAGCAAATCGGTTGTTGTTGGTTGGTTTTTGATTATCGGTTCACTTGTCCCAAGTTTAACAAGTGGTATCAAAGCCAAACCCGCGAATCATGTCAGAGGTCCAAGTCGTTGGTGGTGTGAAGAAGTTGAACAACTCGAACTATAATACATGGGCGACATGTATGAAGTCATATCTGCAAGGGCAAGATCTGTGGGAAGTTGTCAATGGTGAAAGCACCGTGGAGCCGAGGAATGATGTGAACGGGGCTGTTGGGAAGTGGCGAGTGAAAGTCGGTAAAGCCATGTTCTACTTGAAAACAACAATCGATGAAGAGCTGTTGGAACATATCCAAGATCTCGAAACACCGAAACCGGCGTGGGATGCGTTGGCTGCGTTATTCTCTAAGAAAAATGATACCAAACTCCAACTTTTGGAGAATGAGTTATTGTCGATAAGCCAACGGGAACTTACTATACCACAATACTTTCACAAAGTGAAGACGTTATGTTGGGAAATTGGAGAATTGGATCAACAAGCTAGGATCGGGGATGCAAGGATGAAGAGAATCATTATTCACGGGTTGAAACCCGAGTTCCGAAGCTTCGTTGCAGCTCTACAAGGATAGGCAAACCCACCTACACTTGGTGAGTTTAAAAATTACTTGGCAAGCCAAGAAGCTTTAATGAAGTAGATGGGAGAGGTTTCGGTTGGTCCGTCAAAGGCCGAAGACCAAGCCTTGTATGCCGGGAAAGGGAAGAACGGTTTTCGAACCGGGAAGTTTCATAGTCGAGGAAAGTATAATGAGAAAAAGAAGCCATGGCATAAGAAAGAAAGAGAGGTTAAAGGAGACAAAGCCGAAGAAAATAACAAGAGTTCTGGTGAAAAGAAGTTTTCATTCAGGTGCTACCAGTGCGGAAGAAAGGGTCACATAGCTCAAAATTGTCCAGGAAAGAATCAAGAAGAAGGGAATAATGCGGAAGTTGAACTAGATGATGAGTGGGATGTCGAAGCATACTTCGCTTAAGAAACCGATGCGCATGCTTACACGGGAACTGTTCAACCGAAAGCAAATAAATTTGATGACTGGATTGTTGATTCCGGATGCTCGAACCACATGACCGGGGAAAAAGGCAAGTTATTGAATCAAATAAAATATGGTGGAAGCAAAGTGGTTGTTTTTGCTGATAACTCAAAACATTCGATCGCGCATATCGGAGACGTGGCGTTCCTGGCCGGTTCAAGTAAAAACGATTTAACACTGAAAGATGTGTATCACGTGCCCGGTATGAAGAAGAATTTGTTGTCAGTCCCTCAACTTACTGATGCAGGTCATTACGTGTTGTTCGGGCCGAACGATGTTAAAGTGTTCGACCACTTTGAAACTCCAAGTAAACCGGTTTTACAAGGTAAAAGAAACGAGACAATGTATGTTCTCTCGGCTGAATTGCTTATGTAGAGAAGACCCGAAGTAACGAAAACGCCGATTTATGGCATCGACGGCTCGGTCATGTCGGGTTCGATAAACTCGATATTATGATGAAGAAGCAAACGGTAAGGGATTTGCCGGCTTATGAAGTGCACCCGGATCATGTATGTGCTGGATGCCAATTTGGGAAGGCGAAACAACAACGTTTGATGAATCCGAGACTAAGTCGAGTGCTCCTCTCGACCTTGTCCATACGGATGTTTTTGGGGCTGTGAATCAACCATCGATAAGTGGTAAGCGCTTTATAATCACGTTTATTCCCAGCCACCTACGTCATAAATTAGAGAAGAAAGTTGTTCGGTGTATTTTTGTGGGATACGATTCTCAACGAAAAGGGTGGCGCTGTTTGGATTCGACAACAAAGAAGTGTTACATCTCTCGTAATGTGGTGTTTGATGAGATGTCGGCTTGGTGGTCGTCAAGTAGACAAGCTTTACCCGATACCGAAGTTTTGAAAGAAGAATTGTCTCAAGTAAGTTTGAATTTTTATGATAATTCTAATGGAGATAATGATGAGGCTAGTACAAGTCATGAGACAACTGAGGTAAGCGATCAAGTTCAAAAAGAAGAAGTACCGTCTAGAAGATCGACTCGAGATCGGAAGCCAAACCCACGATATGCTAATGTAGCAATGGTTGAAGAACAGGTTGTCGAGCCGGACTCGTTTGATGAAGCGAGTAAGAAAGCAGAGTGGGTCGAAGCAATGCGAGCCGATATGTCAGCTCTTGAAGGAAATCAAACATGGGAATTGGTTCCGTTACCGGAAGAAGTGAAGCCAATTTCGTGTAAATGGGTCTAAAAAGTGAAGCGTAGACCAGACGTCACAGTGGAAAGATGTAAATCTCGGCTCGTGGCCCGGGGGTTCTCACAACAATACGGTTTAGACTACGAAGAAACTTTTAGCCCGGTTGCAAAATTAACAACTGTCCGAACCGTCATAGCTTTGGCTGTAAGCAAAGGGTGGAATATGTGGCAGATGGATATTAATAATGCTTTCTAATACGGAAGCTTAGATCATACCATACAAATGACACAACCGGCTGGGTTCGTTAGCTCGAGTAATCCAAATTATGTTTGTAGATTAAAGAAAGCTTTGTATGGTCTAAAGCAGTCGCCGCGGGCGTGGTTCGGGAAGATGGCTGAATTTCTCGAACACAATGGGTTTTCCATCACGACCTCAGATTCAAGTTTGTTCGTTAAGACCTTTGGAAAAAAGGTGGTGGTAGTATTGGTTTATGTTGATGATTTAATAATCACCGGTGATTTCGAAGAGGTGATTAATCAACTAAAAGAAAACCTTAACACGCGGTTCAAGTTGAAAGATCTAGGTCGGTTACAACATTTTCTTGGGCTAGAGCTTGAATACAAAAAAGGGTCTGTGGTTTTGCATCAAAGGAGGTATGTAATTAATTTGCTACAAAAATTTGGTATGAATTGTTGCAAACCGGCGTCAACTCCAATTGATGTGAATGCAAAGTTGTATCCGGACGAAGGAACTGAACTAGAATATCCGTCCGAGTATAGGCGCATGGTGGGAAGTTTGGTATATCTCACGTTGACAAGGCCCGATATCGCGTTTGCGGTTGGTGTTTTAAGTAGGTTTATGCAAACTCCAAGAAAGCCTCATATGTATGCCATGTAAAGAGTTTTGAGGTATGTTAAATCAACTTACAGGATGGGTGTTGAATTTAAGAAGGAGTCGTATGCTAAACTTAGAGGTTTTTGTGATGTCGATTACGCCGGCGATCCGGGAAGTAGAAGGTCGACGTCGGGGTATGTGTTTATGTTCGGTTCAAGTGTCATATCATGGTGTAGTAAGAGAAAACCGACAGTGTCTCTTTCAACTACCGAAGCGGAGTACCGTGCTTCTGCACTAGCGGCTCAAGAGTTGGTATGGCTGGTTCGTTTGTTAAAAGATTTGGGACAGAATATCGAGTATGAAGTGGAGTTGTTTTGTGATAACAAGTCGGCTTGGCCGAGAACCCGGTGTTTCATGCGCGTACTAAGCACGTGGAGGTACATTATCATTTTGTTCGTGAAAAGGTGTTGAATGGAGAGATTGGTCTGATGTATGTGTATACAAGTAAGCAAGTAGCAGATGTGTTCACGAAGGGGTTACCGAGTGCTAAAATGAAAGAGTTCTATGCTAAGATGGGAATGAATACAGTCGATGTTGAGAGGGAGTATTAAACGATATGCATCATTGACTTGTTGGGTGGATAGGTTGGTCTCATGGGGTGGCTTGGAGGAGATCAAAATTTATCTTTATCTTTTAAGTTTAAGTTTTTGGTTTATCCATTATTTGCATTAATCTATTAGTCTTTGTTTAAGTTTTAAAATTTGAAGTGTTTGAGTTTGGGTAGGAGTCTTGTACGGGTGGTTATATAAACCCAATTAGTTCTTTGTTTCTTTTATGCACTTTTTATTTTCTTGTTTTCATTAATCAAAAAGAGTCGCTCTCAAATTTTGAGCAAATCGGTTGTTGTTGTTGGTTGGTTTTTGATTATCGGTTCACTTGTCCCAAGTTTAACAGTTTTAACATTTATTTCATATTTTCAATAAATATTTTTAGTAAAGTTTCTATACTAAGAAAGTATTTTAATTAAAAAAATAGTTAATTTCACCATCAATTTTGTCACACTAGTATAATATTAATAATTATTATTGATGGGTATAGAAGCTTTGTTTTCAATCCTAAATGGAGATTAATATTGCCTTTGTACTACATGAACGAAAGAGTTAAGGTCGCTCTTTAGTTGTCCAATAACATGATTAGCTTCCATGTTAATTATTGCATGCTACGCTAGCGACTTCCATATCCATAATCCATGGTTGATATTTATGTGGTGGTGCCGTCTCATGCCCCAAAAAAGATGATAGCTAGCAATTGTGGTGATCGATGATGAGGCACGTATGTAGCTTGGACTTGATTGTTCATATGTTAGTTTAAACATGAACATCACCAGGGCTGCCCCACTATTTAAAACCATGGCCCAATCCTAATCAATAAAATAATACCAGGCTCCACAACCCAATAATTCTAATCTAATACTTTGGAATTTTTTTTTTTCTTTCAAATTTTACATTTTATTTTTCTTCTGTCGACAGAACCAAAATTATAAATAACTGGTTGGTTATTATTATAATCTAGGAGTAAAAGAAAGTGATTATATGAAATGATTTTGATTCCCATGTGGCTGAATAATTAGGACGTGAATGTTATATATATAATATAATAATAATATATATAAAGGGATAATATTTATTGTTTAGTCAGGTGAGGTGTTGTGCTTGAGAGAATTTCATGCATCCCTTAACGTTTGTTGATTTCACATCTACCGGGTTAAATCTGGAGTATCAGTTATACTTTTTTCCAATTCATATTATTTAATTTGTGACACATAGGGGTAAATGCATATGTCCAAATAAGGTATCACAATTAAAACATCGTTTGCTTCTAATGAAAATCAAATTCAAACGAGATCTCAATACAACTAAAGTAATAGTATCACTAGTGACATGCGCAGTGCATGTGATTAACATAATGCACACACCAAAGTATACTCAGTACATGTAGTGTAATCACCAATATATTCACTAAACTTTTACCATTTTGTATCATTTTTATGTTTTCAAGAGTTGATTTGCACATACCGTTTCACTGAATTACAAGAGTATCACATCATATATTTTTTTTAATCTTGCGCGATCAACACCATATGATTTATTTCTTGTTTTCAATTAGTATATCACCGTCTATTACTAATATTATTGGTGGATTAGGTTTAATTTTACATGTAATATATATATGTACATAATAGATGTGTTAAAGAGTAAAAAGTGTGACACATGCATAATAGCTATTATGGAATGTCATGAGATGGGATGTGATGCATTCATTCGTGATTGTTGTGGGTCATGACTCATGAGTGGAGATGCGTGGGGAGATGGAGACATATGTGATATGTCCGATCGATTCAACCCTAAATAGGATAACTATCTGAATATCTAAAAACCACTTAGATATATTGGTTAATTATGATTATGATTATGATTATGATTATGATTATGATGTGAATACAAAATTAATTCCAAGTAAAGAGTTATATGTTGGCAAAGTACGTAGTTATAATTGAATTTAAATATAACATTAAAAGATCTATATATTGAAATAGCAATCATAAGATTGCACTCTTATGCTCCAACCCTCATATGGTCACCCATTCAAATTATAATTATTGCTAATTTAAAGTGATATTTTAGATTCAAATATACATTAACCTACAGTAATAATAATAAAAAATAATACACACATACATAGGTTTATAACCTTTTAATTCTCATATAGTGCAATCCTTTGTGAAAGATTATGACAGTTATAACTGTATTAATGGAAAATTCATCAGAGAGTTACCAAGTAGAGTGAGCATTGTTACCATCGAACTTAAGTCACTGCTCCTTAGTATGTGAGCAAAGGTTTAATACACACACATACATAGTTTTATTTAATATTTAGAATAGTTATAAAAGTAAATTAATAGCTAGAACAAAAGATTTCCTTTTGAAGGGAATGAAAGGGTTAATAATAATAATAATAATAATAATAATAATAAGGAAAAATAAAGGGAAAAGGAGGACAAGTAAAGTAAGTTATAAAGGCAGGCAGAGAGTTGTTTGGTTTGGGAGATTCAATTCCTACGCCAGGCACCACGGTCATAATTATAATATATAATTAATATTTTACAAGTTTAAACCGACATCCACCTTAAGCTTCCCGGCTTTCTTTCTTTCTTTCTTTCACCGGCAATCCATGAGTGAAGTTTTCTTTATGCATGGTGTTTTGAAAATGAAAGCAGAGTCAAATGGTACGTTGTTATCCGGTATAATATGTTTATTTCATTTCAATTTGATTAGAGGGAGGGTTAAAATCAGGAAGGAAGGATCATTCTTTCTTTCTGGGCAATAAGTCCAGTCCATGACTGCTACGAATTTACATATTTGTGGCCGGGTGGGTCCTCGTCATGGCCATTACATATCATTTGCATTTATGCTTTCACTTAGCTTAGCTGCCAGAAACCCACCCATCATATATATATATATATATATATATATATATATTTATTTATAACAGTATTAGTTTTTGTAAGTGATTTAGATATTGATACACATTGTTATGTGTTGTTTTTGGGTTTTTGTGTTAAGGAATATCAAATAATTACAAAGTAATGCATTCAGATTTGTGGCATGCTTGTGCTGGGCCTTTAGTCTCTTTGCCCCCTGTAGGAAGTCTTGTGGTTTACTTTCCGCAAGGTCACAGCGAGCAAGTAAGTCTTTACTTTCTTTCTTCCACACATGATCGAGAATATTCAACTGCCTGGTAATTTATTCTGTTTAAGGTTGCAGTATCCATGAAGAAAGATACACAAAACATCCCAAACTATCCCAATCTTCCTTCTAAGCTCATCTGCATGCTTCATAATGTCGTCTTGCATGTAGTCATTCATTCATTCATTCCCCTTATCTTATGTTACGCAATAATAATACTTGTTGTTTCGACATCATTGATTGTTGCTTTGGGTTAGGCTGATGCTGAAACTGATGAAGTCTATGCCCAAATGACTCTTCAACATGTAAATAAAGTAAGTCAGCTGGATGCTTCTAAATATGTTTATGTTGATTCTTGACATTAAAGTAGTGGAATTGTGCAGTATGACCAGGAAGCATTACTCATGTCTGATATGGGTCAGCAAAGCAAACAGCCTGCAGAGTTCTTCTGTAAAACTCTTACGGCTAGTGACACAAGCACTCATGGTGGATTTTCTGTACCACGTCGAGCGGCTAAGAAGATTTTCCCACCTTTGGTATGTCAAACAACAGTCATATGATTGTGCTTTCAATTTATTAAGATTTCACCCTGCACATGTTTTTATAGGATTTCTCTATGCAACCTCCAGCTCAGGAACTTGTAGCTAGAGATTTACATAACCAAACATGGACATTCAGACATATTTATCGAGGTTTGTTCAAATCTTTCTGTTGCCCGGATCGATTATTCGGTTATAGGATTAGTATGAACAAGATGAGCATGCACATAACATGTGGTTGCGTGTAGGGACTTGAGACACCATGACAAAAGAAACAGACACTAATATTGTTGATAACTTGGTACAATGGGTGGGTATTATACCTTTGACCTTTGAAAATGATGATGAAATAATCATTTTTAACTAACTAACTAATAGACGTGTATCTATTGTGAAATGGCGGATCCTAAATCTGGTTAATTTACAGCAGTTTGACTTTATATTTGACCTGTTTTGACTTCTAAATTGCATAGATTTCTTGATTAAAGCTAAGTCTAACACTTTCTTTCTTCCTCTATTCATTAAACTATATTTAATTTGTCTCTCTGGCACTTATACTTTAAACAAGTAGTTTGTTTTTGGATAGATTATGTGTATTAGCACCCTCTAGCAAGCACTGCCAAACTAGAAGTATGTTGGATGCATACTTGATGCTTTATAATAATAGTTTTGTATATTCAGCAGCTTAATTAGACTTCAACTTTATGTATGTTGTCTATTGATGTTATTTACATTTCTATACTGATCCAAGGCAACCTTCGCCTTGCCTTTCCCGCCAGCAGCCTTCTTCCTCGCGAAGAAAGGACCATCTGCGGATTCCTCATCAGAAGATGACAAAATTAGAGGAATTCCAGCAGAGGTTTGAGCATTGAGAGGGCGAGGGTTAAATAATCTTTTACCTGGCCGCGTGGCGCTCAGTATCTCGTGGCACGGCGGGTAGACCTCCACAAACCGATCCGCAGTTTGCTCAAGGATGGGCAACTCGTTCTCATCAAGAGCACGAGTACCCATCCGAGCGGGACCACCGCTCTCCCGCGGCTGCAGAAGAGATTGCAAGTTGTTTCCCTCTGAAAATAGACAGAAACAGTTAGAAGAAAAACCCTAAATCAGCAAAAAGATATGAAGCATACCGTACGGGATAGAGTTCAAACCGTATTCGAGGACAATGGGAATCTGTGGCGCCTCCGCCCCAGCATCCTTCCACACCCGGCTCATCCCGAGCATAACCATCCCGGACTCCGCAAAGCGGTAAACCGGAGTCTGGATCCGGGAAATCTTGGAAAACCATTCCGCCTCCTGGTAGTTGGAGGCGTGAAGGCTCGGAAGTGCTCTCCCGTTCTTGAATGTCATCGCTATGGGGACGACACGGGCAGAGATGTAGAAGAACTCCCGCTTCCAAGACCGAAGACTGCGCTCGGTAGCACAGATCTTCAAACCCTTGATCCGGGTGACCAAGGTGTACCAGCCTTGGATGCACCTCCAGGAGTAGAAGGTCATCGGGCGGTCGACGTGGGGCTCCACACCAAGAATGAGGCACACCCATTAAAAATGACGGATCTTGGCGATCGCCATTGGATGTACCTCCGTCAGGTGCACACCGTGTCTTTCCAAAACACGGTATACAAACTTCGTCAATGGGAACCTGAGATTCCCATAGACGAAGAACGCATCATATACCCCTATCTTGCATTTGGGGGCATCGTACACCGTCTGATGAGGCCCAGGAAACTCAGGCTCGAAAGGCTCGAGCATGAACTT
Organism: Bidens hawaiensis; assembly: GCF_021521415.1. Lineage (NCBI taxonomy): Eukaryota > Viridiplantae > Streptophyta > Magnoliopsida > Asterales > Asteraceae > Bidens > Bidens hawaiensis. The sequence continues at coordinate 586,756 of NW_027492046.1, read as the reverse complement.
CCTGACCATGTACTGATAGGCGTCGACGGAAAGAGCACACTGGCACTCACCAGCAGTACTCTTGTCATCCTTGTCCGACGTGGACGAAGGATTCTCGAGGTATACATCGGACTCCTCGACAGTAACCTCAGGATCATGAGTAGAAGACATGTTTTAGATGTAAAGAAGAACGATTTCAGGAGAATGCTCGACAGAAAAGTTAGAGTATTCGCCGGAAATCGTTTAGCAGAAGAAGAGAGAAGTGAAACTGTGAGTTGAGATGCATCCTCTCCTCCCTTTATATACTCATCGCAATGAATGCGATGAATTTAATGCGGAAGAGAGAGGAAAACGCAGGTGCAATGAAACTATGACACGTGGAAAAAGCAAGCTGACAACAACTGTCGACAGGACGCGCGCCGTAAACTTCGCGGCCACGCGCCCGAAAACTAGCGCCCACGCGCCTGAAAAAGCGTCTGGAATGACCATATACTGTCACGTCGCCATAACTTCATGCACGTCCTGAAACTGTCAGAAGAAACCGTCAGACCACGCTGACGTCCCTTCAACGGTTAGACTGTTCTTATCCTTTCACCAACTCTTCGAATTTCAAAAAGATTCAAAAGTAAGCGGGACTATACCCCTTACCTTGGAAACCAAGTAACTATAAGACGGGTGCGGGTACAGTGTCAAGGCAAAACCCTTCACATACTTAGCACCCGCAGGTAATTGAAGCCAAGTATACCTCGGCAACCAAGTAACTATAAGACGGGTGCGGGTACAGTGTCAAGGCAAAACCCTTCACATACTTAGCACCCGCAGGGAATTGAAGCCAGGAATACCTTGGAAGTAAAGTAACTATAAGACGAGTGCGGGTACAGTGTTAAGGCGAAACCCTTCACATACTTAGCACTCCGTAGGGAATTGAAACCAAGAAGGATCTTCTGGGCCATGCTTGCGGAAAGGGATATAACATCCCCGCATAGCGGGAACGTTGAGAACTAGATTGTTGGAAGCTCCAAGATGGAATTGGTTGTTTAACATAATTGATCACTATGTTTAAAACTACCAAAACCCCGTGGAGAATCCACACAAGTGAAACTCAACGCTCCTGACTTGCGAGGAGGTTACACACCTACCCGAATCATACCCAAAGATCAAGCAGAACAGTGGGAAATTCTGCACGTGACATTAGGAAACCCGCGGGAAGAATCCCCGCGGAGAACCTTAAAACTAAACCCTTTTCAAAACCCCTTTGCTTAAGTCCAAAAGTTCACCTCATTAACAATTCATGAGAAGAACATTGGACTGGGGGGACTTGAAGAGGTAGGTCCCAGCAGAGCCCAGTTGGACCCGTAAGACTCACCTCAGAGACGTCTGCGCAGTCGGACCCGCAAGACTCACCTCAAAGAGGGACGTCTCCGCGGTTGGACCCGCAAGACTCACCTTAGGAGGGACGTCTGCGCAAAGACCAACTGGATCCGCAGGACCCACCATGCTCAGAGACGCGACGTCCTTACGCGCAGTACGCAAGCTGCTCCCGCAGGAAACGCCTCCCAATGGTCGACGTACTCCGCCTGTTCTCGCAGCTACGGATACTAGCCATCAGGGAAGGCTACCCGCACAGCAAGGCTACACGCACAAGGCACTAACTCTCAAAATAATTCAATAATGTCACCTGAAGAAGGAATGAGCAAGCCGGGAACACTCCCGCCAAAAGTCGGGAATACTCCCGCCCAAATGAGCCAGTCCATACGATACTGGAGGATCTTTTGTACTGTACCTGCCAAGGTATGGACAAAAGATCTGACCAAAGCTGCGACAGCTCACTGACAACAGTACGACGGGCAGCACGCTCTAGTACTTAAAGTCACTATCAGCCGCTGCCTACTCACCAACCCCTGTCGGGGCACGTCCATAGCCTGCAGTTGGTGGAAAAGGAATAGTACACAGCCGGCCTGGTCACTATCAGCCGCTGCCTACCCACCAACCATCAGCATGGCACGTGCGTAGCCCACAGTTGGTAAAACAGGAATACTATTTAGCCGGCTGTACCTGCTTGGAAACCTACCTTCGGCTATAAATACTCCAACACCTTGGAACGGTATCATCATCTTATATCTCCATATATTATCTGATATCTGCTCTAGTCATTTCTCTTAATATACACTTATATTCAAGAGCAATCTAGTCTGATTCTCACGCCGGAGGGTGGTCACAAGGAGGTACCCCCCCCCCTTCTCAGTGACGAGCTCACGGTGTCTGTTTTGCAGGTCATCGGAAGAATAACCATCTTGCCGGACACAACCCTCGTGGGAAACATCTATTTAACCCCCAGATTATCCGTAATCTGCCCGGGGTCGATTAGTGTTTCTTCATGAATGCTCTCCAATCGGTGCTGAGGAAGGCCTCCGAGTACCTGTCTACGCTGGACGCATCCACTCCATACTCTGAGTTCGAGCATAAGTTCCAAGAGATCGGCTTGGAGAGAGGCTGGGGCAACAAAGCCGAGGGCGTCACGGAGATGATCCAGATGCTGCTGGACCTCCTGGAGGCCCCTGACGCCTGCACGCTCGAGAAGTTCCTTGGAAGAATCCCCATGGTGTTCAACGTCGTCATCCTTTCTCCCCATGGCTACTTTTCCCAGGAGAACGTGTTGGGGTACCCGGACACCGGTGGCCAGGTGGTTTACATTCTGGATCAGGTTCCCGCCTTGGAGAAGGAGATGCTGAGGAGGATAAAGGAGCAAGGCCTTGATATCGTTCCTCGCATCCTCATTGTCACAAGGCTCCTCCCTGATGCTGTAGGCACCACCTGCGGGCAGCGTCTTGAGAAAGTGTTTGGAGCAGAGCACTCTCACATCCTCCGAGTCCCCTTTAGAACCGAAAAGGGAATTCTTCGCAAATGGATCTCTCGCTTTGAGGTGTGGCCATACATTGAGACCTTCACCGAGGATGTTGCTAAGGAAGTTACCGCAGAGCTGCAGGCAAAACCAGATTTGATCATCGGTAACTACAGTGAGGGCAATCTGGTTGCCTCTTTGCTGGCTCACAAGTTGGGTGTGACTCAATGCACCATTGCTCATGCCCTGGAGAAAACCAAGTACCCTGATTCTGATATCTACTGGAAGAACTTTGACAACAAGTATCATTTCTCTTCTCAGTTCACAGCTGATCTTATTGCAATGAACCATACCGACTTCATCATCACCAGTACTTTCCAAGAGATTGCTGGAAGGTAATACATACATACTTTTCAAATTGCTACTGCTTAACATGTGTTGACATATGTTGTTGTTTTCAGCAAGGACACAGTTGGACAGTACGAGTCCCATACCGCCTTCACAATGCCTGGACTGTACAGGGTGGTCCATGGGATTGATGTTTTTGACCCCAAGTTCAATATTGTATCCCCTGGTGCTGATATGGGGATCTACTACTCTTACACCGAGAAAGACAAGAGGCTCACAGCCCTCCACCCTGAAATCGATGAGCTTCTCTTCAGTTCTGTTGAGAATGAAGAACACCTGTAAGTTAGTTGGATTCATTTTCTGATTCAAACATGTGGTCATGCTAACAGAATAGAATGGAACGTGATGCAGATGTGTGTTGAAAGACAAGAGTAAGCCGATTCTGTTCACCATGGCCAGACTCGACAATGTGAAGAACCTAACAGGACTGGTGGAGTGGTACTCCAAGAATGACCGGCTTCGTGAGCTGGTGAACCTTGTTGTGGTGGGTGGTGACAGAAGGAAGGAGTCTAAAGACCTTGAAGAGCAGGCGCAGATGAAGAAGATGCACGAGCTGATCGAGAACTACAAGCTCAACGGCCAGTTCAGATGGATATCTTCCCAGATGAACAGAGTGAGGAACGGGGAGTTGTATCGTGTGATTGCAGACACGAGGGGAGCGTTTATTCAGCCTGCGTTTTATGAGGCATTCGGGCTGACGGTGGTGGAGGCCATGACCTGTGGGCTGCCCACGTTTGCAACACTTCACGGGGGCCCTGCTGAGATCATTGTTCATGGGAAATCTGGGTTCCATATCGACCCGTATCATGGGGACCAGGTCACCGAGTTGCTTGTCAATTTCTTTGAGAAGACCAAACAAGATCCTTCGTACTGGGAGACCATTTCCAAGGGTGGCCTGCAGCGTATCCAGGAGAAGTAAGCAAGCAAGCGATTAAACCTAAGCAAGTAAACGTAAACATAAACATAAACATAAACATAAAAACATGTATTTGTTTGTTTTGTAGATACACATGGCAGATCTACTCGGACAGGTTGCTGACATTGGCCGGAGTTTACGGATTCTGGAAGCATGTGTCAAAGCTTGACAGGCTTGAGATCCGTCGTTATCTCGAAATGTTCTATGCTCTCAAGTACCGTAAAATGGTAAGCAGGCCCCAAATATATTTAATTTGATTATCAATAATATGCAGTATTAGTATAGTTAATTAAGCATGGTGATTTGTGTGTTTGAAGGCGGAATCTGTTCCTTTGGCTGTTGATGAGTAGGCAAAAGGAGGAGGGGCTGGGTGATCCACATGATAACATAAATATAATAAAGTGGAGCACAAGAGAAGAGAAGAGAGCATTTTGAAAGGCTTTTGGTTTTGATTTTGATTGTGTATTTGTGTGTTCAATTTCCCTTTCATTGCCAGCCATTTGTGTGATTGACTCCTGCATTGGCCCAAATTAGAATTTCTTATGAATGTTGTTGTTTCTAGTAACTATTCTCTGTTTAACACACACATAAACATATACATATACATAATAGATGAAATCCTACTATTTGGTGGCCAAGTACTAACCAGGTTTCACCTGATTCCTTAGTACAACAAGAACCTCTCATTTAGAATATTAGAGCCACTATGCCTATCTTTTCTTATATAAAGTTTTCTTCGTAATAGTAGCTTTTGCCTTCAAATTAATTGCAATTTGAAGTTTGCAATTATTATTTACTTCAATTCCTCCCAACTTGAAATTTAATAATCTCTGCTTTTTACATTTCCAAGCACCTTTCAGGACATGTAGATATACAATTTAAGAACTCTATTTGTAGTAATTAATCTATCCTTTTACATAACATCTATCAAGATAAAATAAAATAGAACCCACCCTGGATAATACAAAAACATATGTGATGGATGGATGTCCTTAATTCAAATCTGGTTGGAACTGATAATCTGAAATGAAAAAGCAAGTGAAACTTGATCTAAGCTATACATGGGTGTGAGATCATTGTATTGTGTCTTGTTTTCATTTGAATAATATTGAATGAGTCATAATGAATTACCATATAAAAATCGGTGTTTTTTATATTGTTCAATCCAATAAAATCCAACCATCTAAAAATTACATCACGGTAAGTATTATCAAACTCAAATACATGTTTTTTGAACAGGCATATATAAAAAGTCATATATCCAACCAATCAAAATTCAAATCACATCAATCGTCCATCATATTGGGTTCATACCTTACATAAATAGTAAGTATTGATTGGATCATGTTATGGGTCAAATGACTCAAATCATTTGCTTTTAATAATGCTTGGGTTGGGTTGGACCGAACAAGATGGGTTGATAAAAAACAACCAAAAAGTAAAACGAGCATATCTTGGGCTAAAATATTCGTTACGACCGGGTTTCTCGACGAAAGGAATCTGAATATGTGGTTTTCTTTGACCGCGTTTCCCTATCAAAAACAACCAAAAAGTAAAACGAGCATATCTTGGGCTAAAATATTCGTTACGACCGGGTTTCTCGACGAAAGGAATCTGAATATATGGTTTTCTTTGACCGCGTTTCGCTATGCAACGTGTATATGTCCGTCGCGATACGCCATGGACATAAAAACGTGAAAAAAAGGGTTTTGACCTATATGTTCTATTTTACGAACCCTAATAAGATATCGTCCATCTATGTTCTTTGGCCGTGTTGCATGCTTGAACCATACGTGTGATTCTGTTATCGTTAATTGTTAAACTCGTTTAAGTGTTTGTTGCTTCCAAACAAAACCTGCTAGTGTGATCAGCACTCGACAAAACTTAAAAAATGTTTCTTTATAATTAAATAAACAACCAAACGGATGGCCTTGACAACATGCTCTTCTGGATTCGATACCTGACTTACCCTGTCTATAGGTAAATTAGGTTTTTGCATGATCGGTACGACACGGTCATCAACGTGCCCGAGATTCACTTATCGAGTTTGAGTACATTCGCGAGCCTAAACGAAAAAAAAAAAAACTGAAACACTATTTTGGTCTCATACGTCGCCATGTCAGTACGAGTTCTCAACAAGTTCAACGGTCATGGCTTTGCTAAATATAGCAGGCCAGGGAAACTCAAAGCAGACTAAACAAAGAATTGATGTCGAGGTTGAACCATGACCCACCCGAGTTGCAAGCTGAAAAGTGGGGGGATATGGTTAAGTAAACACCAAGGGTTACTAGACAAATCATTAACAGAGTACAAGGAAGAGATTCAGTGCATGTATGACCGTGTTGTGTCTGTTGCAACTACAACTAGAAAGCAAACACTACATCTGGTAGCAGTGTGGTTGTTAGGTGGGGAAGATTATAACTTCCGTTTGCAGGTTACAAGGTTTGTAAGAGTCTAAAATCTATATATGAAATGGTTTAGTTATTTCTATCTTGATTATTTGTAATTTCTATCTTGCAAGAATGAAATCGAGATAAAAATAAAAAATGATAATAATACGTCCTCTCCAACACGTTCATACGACCTCGCTGCGAAGTGCGAGCTATATTACTAGTATATATAATATGAGTCAAAATCCATAACTCTTATGTGAAACCATAAATAATAACGACAATTGCGGTAAGGCTCCTTTCTAATAGGTAAAACTACCAAGTTATAAGGAGAAACGTATGATCATACTTATTGAGGATGAGGATAAGACCAACCAACAAAAAACAATAAACACTTAGCAATTAGTCATATGAGGTACATAACACACAATCGAGCAATTATTCTAAATAACACATAAACTAGAGTTTGCGGTTTGAAGATCCAAGTCTTAAATCATTTTGTTTGAGTAAGAAAGCTACCCCCAAAGTATAAAAGCGAAAACGGGGATGAAATTACTCACTTAGAAAAAGAGACGTTGATGAAGAATTACTTAGAATAAAACTTCAAGAAAACGAGCTCAACGGTTCAACGTACGTGTCTGATGTTTGGTTTATTTGTACATATATTAGTTCGTTAATGTAGTTGTTTTATTCGTTTAAAGTAGGAACTTTGGTACTTCATACGTGTTTATTGTGTTTCAGGTCACAAGTACTTAACGCACTTAATTTGGACCTACACGAGCATGAAATGAAGTCTCGGGAAGATCGGAGCCGTTATACAAGTGTTGGAAACAAAGAGAAACAAATTGGTTGAAATTCAGCTCCCAGAGTAAGCTACTCTGGGATCAGAGTAGCCTACTCCGATGCCAAATTAGGTCAGAGTAAGGCAGTCAGATTTCAGAGTAAGGCAGTTAGATTTCAGAGTAAGGATTTTCACCCAAAGTAAGCTACGCCAGGGGTCAGAGTAGCTTACGCTGGGTCGCGAAATTCAGTTTTAAAGCATGGGTCCATCTGCTATATAAGCCATAAAACCCTAGATCGTAAAGAACATCATTCCACCCGTTTTGGGGACGAACTTTGGCCATTTTGGGAGATCCAAAACACCTCCAATCACTACAAAATCCATGTTTCATCATCCCGAATCAAGACTTGAAGATCATATGATGACCATGAGAGGCTAGACCCTCCGAAAAATACCCGGGATGTAGAGTATTGTATTTAACAGTATTTCTCATGTATTGATGTCTGGTATTATTGTGCATTCAGTCAATTTAGGTTTATATCGATCAGAACGATTAGTTTGCCAGTTGCTATGATAATTGCTTATAGGGTTGTTTTGACTAGTTTTAATGTGATGAAGCATACGCTTGCCCTTAGTTGAGTCACACTGGCAGGAACCGTTTGATAACCAGTGCCGTGTGTTAGCGAGCGTGGATGCCTAAGGTTTATCTAGTTAGTCCATTTGAGTTGATCATTGATAGTTAATATGTTAATTGAACATGAGATGGTTGTTTATTTACTTACTTGAACCCCGGGTGTAATTTGCTCTTAGTAATTGCTTGATAATTGTTTGTTTGTTTGTTTATCGTAAAACAAATTCATTTGCTAGTGTGATCAGCACTTTAAATTGAACTACTTCATAATGTTAAGAACCAGTTTCACATTACACTGACCACATACTCCTCGTGGTTCGACACCCTACTTACCCTAAATAGCTTAAGGTGATTAGGACACTGATTTAATTGGTTTTGACTAGATAACGACAGTCTAGCATCAGTGTCCTAAATTTGGAAGACTTGAGTTAATATTTAGTCTTGAAGATGGAATATAAATGATAAACTAGTTCATAAAAACAAGGCTTGGGTTTTCGGGATTTTAGTGCTGGTGTGCACGATTCCACTAATGTAAGAATCAAGATCCAACTTTTAAAGATTTGTTCGGTTTAGTCGGTTCGAGACTTGATAAAGCACCAAATCCTAATCCAACTTACCAAACTATTTAAATATATGAATTACTTCAATAAAATCAGTAGCTTAAACAAGTTTGAGAATTTTATTAATTAAAGTCTCAAACTCGGTTTTAATCGAGTGTAAGTCGGCCCGGTCTTAGTATAATACCAAGTTTGGTTCCGACATACCATAATCTTTGAAATATAAATAATTTAAAGTGAAACATAAGTTAAAAAGGTTAGGAAAGATTTTTTGTGGTTTGAACGGTGACTAGCTCATTAAGACGAGCAGTTCGACTTTTACTCTATTTTTACCCGAAACTTGGTTTAAACCAAGATTTGTTCCAACACTTCCAAACTATTAAGTAATATGAGAAATATAAAGTAAAACATAACTAAAAAGATATGTTGAACTTTTGGTGGTTTGAACATTGACTACCTTGTTAAAACAAGTGTTCTGTTTTACCCGGTTTTTACCCGAAACTTGGATTCAAGCCAAGATTTGTTCTAAACTTCCATAACAACCTTATAATAACTAAAATATAAAGAACAACTCATATCTAAAGTGTTTGATACAGCATGTTAGCTAAAAGTAAATTAAAGTGCTTAAACGAGTATTTGGTTCTTGACTCGGTATGAAACCGAGGATGGTTACCACATTTCAAACACCATAGAACTAAAATATAAAGGAAAACTCATATCTAGAATGTTTCATGCAACATGGTTGCTTAAAAGTTAATTAAAGTGTTTAAACGAGTGTTCGGTTTTGGTTCGATCCTTGACTCGGTATGAAACCAAGGATGGTTACCACATGTCACCATAGAACTAAAACAAAGTAAATTTTCCAAACCTAAACTCAAACAATAAAGTTACGCGAGTGAACTTCCTGAAAACGATCCAAACGGGCCTAAAATGCATAAATATGTGTTTGAATGCCCACAAGCCTTAAATAAAGATGAAAATGGTTTTCTCAACATAAAATAACTTAGAACAACTGAAAATATAAAAAACATATACCCGAAAAGGATTGAAATGCAAGAATCGATTCCGTTGACTTTTAAAGTCAAACTTAAGCAAAACTAACTATAACAACTTGCAAGTTCAAACAATTTGAGTGAGAAAGATGAAGACGAGAAGGGGAAATGACTGAGATTGGATGGGTATTTATGAGGAAAGATTAGGGTTCGAAGGATTGGGTAAAAGCTTTGTCCGGTGGATAAACCAATACACTTTGATACTTTATTTAAAAATAAGTTTTAAATTAAATAAATTATTAACAGGGATAAAAACATGTTTGGAGAGTTCTAGAATAATTATGGGTTAAGTCTTTGTTGGTTTGGATGGTTACAACACGAGTTCGGCCCTTAAACGAGCTTAAACGAACCAAAAACGTTAAAAAACTAATTTTGCTGAAACAAACTGTAGGCCAGCTACGCAGTGGGCTGAGGCCAGCCCTACGCGCTACGTGAGGTGGGGGTTCTCGGCCAAACTTTGTTTTTTGGCAATTTAATCTATGTAGTTTGTTTTAAGTCGTTTTGAGTACAAAATAAGCATTTTAAACACTATTAAAGACTTTAGAATAAAATGACATGTATGAAACATGATTACATTAATTTATTAATATCCAAAGATACGAAAAACAAAATGGACCGGTTTACAATACGAAAACAAATACAAGAAAATGACACATGCCACAAAAGTAATATTAGACATATCTTGTTCTTTAAGCAAAATCAATTATTGTTAAAAGCCATTGACCTACAAACCTAATCATTTTATTCCCAAACAAGACAAGAGAGCACACACAAAAACCATGTGACTAATACATGTGTATACAGCATGTGTCAACTAAACATTAATTGCATATGTATTATCTCTTATTGTGGAACCACTATGGATTGTGAAATCTCAACCAAGAAAGCAAATTAAAGTGTTGGAGATACAATTATATATATATGTTTAATCCCTCAAAACAATTTACTTGTATCTGAAGTGGACACCAAAAGTAAACTCTATAAGCAATCTCTTTTGAATTGGATATTAATGGCTGTAAATCTACGAAGTGTACACCATACATCCACAAATAGGAAGCACTAGCAGCTTACAAATACAATTAGCTAGGGTTTACAGAAGAGTATTATATATAGTATAGTATGAGAATTTGAAAACAAGGCCAGCAACAAATAATAAATGAATTAGCTAGCAAGCATACAAGTCCACGAGCTCTTCTAAAGAGTCCTGTTGAGGGACCGCGTTTTCAAGCATCCATAAGAGGTGTTCGAAGAGAACCACCTCGCAATCCACCGTGTCCCTGTCACCAGAACGTTCTAGCAGCTCCTGGAACACCGGGTGCTCCGCAAGCTCTAAGCTTATATAGTAGCGGCGTCTCGACTTGCCAACATAGACCGCATGGCAATGATCAGGGTTATGGTAGTCGGCCGCAATAGCACTACTGCTGCTATTGCTACTTCTGCTAGGCTTACTGAAGGAGTGCCATATCTTGAGCACTGATTTAAGCTTTGTTAGCTTACCTCTAGCCATATTAATATATATGGATGAGATGAAGATGAGTATTAAAATGATGAGCAAGTGGGAAGGAATGTATGAGAGAATAGGGTTGTATGCTTGCCATTATATATATGTATGTGTAAGTAGGGTAGAAGAAAACAGCATGTTTGGGGTGGTGGGGCCATGCACATTGTTGTTATGGCTGGCAGGTTGCTGATACTGACAAGTTGGAGGACATACCCATTTGAGATTTGGTCTGGTCTGGTCTGGTGTCTATTAGTTGTTGATTAATATACTGTACGTAGCTAGTTTTTGGCTGTTGGGGCATAATTGTTGGTTGTCTCTTCACAATCATAAAAACCTCCCTAGCTTTTTTCATAAATATTATAGAGCATGTTATATTTTTTTGGTTCCTTCTTGTGATTTAGTAAATGACTGAAACCTTAAAATAAGAGAGACACATTATACTTCAAGTATGATTAAAATCAGGCTTAGGATTTAGTAAATGATTGAAACCTAAAGAGAGAGAGAGAGGCATTATATTTCAAGTCTGATTAAAATCACAAATCAGGCTTGGGATTTAGTAAATGATTGGAATCTTTAACGAAAATGGAGAGAGATTAAGATTAAGATAAGATATTCTCCCTGGGCCTCTTTTAAATTCTAATAGGAGATGAAAACCCCAAGTTCTTCACATTTTTGTCTTTTATTTTTTTTTCTTTTTTTTAATAAAGAAAGGGAAAGCAATAGGTTCACTTCACTTAAACACAAGAAATTGATTTTAACTTTAAAATCCCAATATACATAGTACTAATTATTTTAAGTTGTTTGAAAATGCCTCTAATTAGGAGATGCTTTATAAGTAAAGAGACATGATATCTATATTTTTATTGTTAGACTAACTTATAATTTTTGTTTATTTACAGTATTGCAACTTCTGGAATATATGTTATTTAAAGAATTGAATTTCAATGAGTGTCATTTATACAAAAAATTGCTTGGCTTCTTGTCTTTTATCCTTACTGCCATTCACTTTTATCTATTAAATTTTGGTATGTGTCAAGAAGATTAGAAGATGAGAACATATATGTAATTGTCCCTCGATCTGTTTAAGCTTTGACAGTTATAGACATCCCCCATCTCTATCTATACACTTCCATTATATAATTCAATCCAATCCAATCCAATTCCCGATTCAACTTCACACATGGATCACAATAGTACAGCTGATATATGTGTAAAGAGAGATTAATGGTGGAGCTCCCTATCAAAGATTCTTCCACAGCTGTGATCAATATCAGGTAAAAGCTTCTAAACCGTTTACAGCCTGTTAAACTCAAATAAGTCAAATCAACTGGTTGCATATCTTCTTGTAACCCTACAACTCTCGTTATACTTCTCTTTCTCTTCCCATTAGTAATCGCTGCTCAACTCACTGGAGTTAGACTAGACACCATAACTCTAATTTGCCTAGTATTTATTGTGCAAATGTCCCACTCCGTTTTATCTAGTGGATTTCACTTGCTACAAACTATTGACTCGTATTTGGACCAACTGGAATGCAAAGGAGGGTAACGGGTGGGTCAATAACTCAAAAGATATAATGAACAATAACCAACATATGATTTATTTCTAATATTTTGATTTTAATAATCCAAACTATCATATATTGACCAATAACAATTCATACTTACAGTTTGGCTAATGATAATTCTAATTGTCAGTTTTGTTGCAAAGAGTAATCCCGATAGCATATTTGCTATATATTTTACACTCAATTTACATTTGGTTAATGCTTGATGTTGCTAGTACGTTTCTCCTTATCGTTCAAAATCATTATTGTGAAAGACATCAAGTAATTAATATAAAAATTAAGTATAAATCTATGACATTTATATTTATGCTACATGGATTGTTATTGTTAACAAATTGAAAGTTATAATTATCATTAGTTTCAAGTTTAAGTATTGATAATTATCAGCCAATACGTCGGGTTAAGATTATTAAGATATATTTATTCCTTTTTTTTTTAATTAAGAAAGACAATAAATTTAGGGCTATGTAAGGTAAGGGGGTTTGATATTTATTTATAAGGTTCATGCATCAATAGGATTGGAAAGCGACAGCCATGTGCGAGGGATAAATATAAGTCGTTTAGTTTGTCTTCTTCCTCCACCATATGATACCGTTTGTTAATCAAAGAAACGACCACTACCAAACAAATAACAAATAAGCCAAGAAGATGCCTGTGCTTGTTTACAAACAAATATATATTCTCAAAAAGTGAACGGAATACATGCTTTTCTATTATACGATTGCACACTAAACATTTTATGGTTGCATTATATACTTTCTAAAACATAATTTTAAAATATAATTACACAATTCCATCAATAAACACAAACTCTATGATAGTTGTTAATGAATTAGCAGAATTGTATCGATTTAACATCGAAGAACGCAAACTCAACACAACTTATGAACTAGATCGATTCACGATGAAATCCCAAATTGAGTTAGGGTTAACACATTTTTATTAAATATGAAAGAAATGAAAGAGACGAGAATGAAAACGATCATGAATGAAATCAAATTGAACGAACTAAGTACCACGTCTATGACAAGCCCTTATATATCCTAACTGCTTGTTGTTGGACACTAACAAACTATCTTTCAAGAAGTATAAAACACCTCTTGAAGTTTATTCCCTATAGTGAACCTTTTATCAGGAGTAGAGTCTCAAATGTAGTAAAAGAATTAGAAAAACAAACACTTCATCCGTAGTACACAAATTCTTACACGTATCATTCATCACGTAATACTCTACTACTCCGGAGAAGTAACTCTCTCATGTAACCCACTCTAGAGAAGCCACACTTTATTAAACAAGATGTTTAACTATGAATTAAACTAAGCATCACTTCCAAGTTTCAGCAATAGTTTATACTCGTCTTGTTTCATAACAATGATTTTAAAATGTTCTATTTATCCATTGCTATAAATACAGACTATTTTTTATTAAATCGAATGTTTCTTTTAGGCTTATGTAGAAAATAAAGGGCGAACGAATTTCATAAAAATTTTCATAATTATTTGTTAGATTATGGAATGCTCTTTTCCTTTGATCCTCCATGTAAGCAACATGCTTCACTAACCGTCTCCCTAAATGGCAGAGACCACCGTCCACCGGCATACAAACGTCTCACTAGTGGTATAGGTGGTGATACCTTACAAACGCCATGCTAAACAAGGTAATTATCACCTTAAATTGGTGTATTGGTCTCACAGAGCATTCACATTCCATCCATCACATTCCATCCATCATTTTTACCCTATAATTTAACTAAAATTCATACTATTTAAAATTTGATACTTGTAGGTCTCGAAACCGGATCCGACAACGAAGGGCTTTGTTCTTGATAAGTGCTCGAGACGGGTGCGGTATAAACAAACGATCGAGCAAATATATAAAGATAATATTGAACAACTCCGTAACCGTAACAAAAGATTCATAACATTAAACGAACCGATCCCACCCAAGGTGAGCTCCCCTTGGGTGGTTGTTTACACACTACAAAACACACACATACATATGACTACAAGACCCTATTTATAGCTAAAACAAATACATTCTAGAAGATCTTTCTCCCCCGTTGAAGCTAAGCGCGTGCGTCGAAGTTCTCATCTCGTGTCCGAAATTCTAGCCTACTTTAATTATTAACTTGACTGTAAATATATAACGGGTTTCATACTTTGATATCGCAAGTCACATTTTTGGCCTTACAATCACCCCCTTGACTTGTGATCTCAAAACATCGTTGAACCGTGTCTCTCATTTTCGCAAATCAACCCGATGACCGAAACTTCTTCAATCACCCCCTCAAGGTATGATCCACATAATTCATTCATGAAGACATTCTTGCTTCTTTATCCCTCTCGGATCTTAAGCAATATAGGTTTAGAAGAGCTTGACGAAATACCGGGGACAGCGATCAAATGGCAACGCTTATTATTTCCGAGAATTAAATTATTTAAGTAACTCACCCTTAATAAATAAGTATCCCAGATACTCGTATCCCACATTTTCAGGGTGAGAACTTAAACAATTTAATTCCCTATTAAATCCAACTTTTTCAAAAATTATCACCTTAATAAGCATCTCGGATGCTCGTAGCCCACGTTTTCTGGATCCAATTCTCGAACGCCTTGAAAATAACATATAAATAATATGCTCTGAACACTGTCCAATAATGACGAAACCCGAACAAATTTGACTTTCTTCAGTTTGGTCAACCCCGAACATCAGCAACAAAAATAATTTAAACATCTTGAACCCAAAATTTAACTTACAAGCATCTGTTCCATAATAAAATAATCTGGCCCAAACTTACAATACACTCTAGCCTACAATTTAAAATTCAGCCCAGATCCACACTAATAAAGCCCAGCATGTATATGTCACAAACCCTAGCTGCAAACTTATTATGTTGCTGCCCCCTCATATATCAACTTGCCGGAAAGACATTTTTCTGGCAACCATTTCCGACCACCACAGCGCCGCCTCCTCCTCCTTCCACAGATCCACGTACTAATCAACAACAACTACCATTATCAACCATCGTTACAGTAAAGTGTGACCGAACAGTTGAAACTCGCCGGAGTTCTGACACCCATTTCCGGCCACCCTTACAAAAAAAAATCCGGTCAACAACATCAAGTGTCGTCATCATCACCAGCCACCGGTGACCTCCGCCATAACCACTTCCTTCACGAAGACCATCACTGTAACCGGAGGTGGTAGCCGACCATCTCTCCTTCCAGACTCTCACTCTAGTGTTTGTGACATAACCAATGATTTAACAGCATGATGTAACATAGCACGAGAATGAACCAATGATTTGATTATTATGGATGGAGCTTACATTCTTCAAGCTCCACAGACACAAATACCGTCTGTTCAATTTTTCTTTTTTTTTAATACACGATTCATAAAAACTTCATAAAACTCTAAATCAAACCTTTAACCGGCAGTGAATCCAGATCCACAAAGAGACAAACATCGAGCACCTTTATTTCCCCAAATCTTCACACTTTATTTCCAAGTATCAATGAAATTAACATCTCGGTTCTAGTAATAGCGGAAATAGAACCCGATTATCAAGAACAAAGTTGAATGATAAGATTCGACCCGCTTTGATACCAATTGTAGGTCCTGAAACCAGATCCGATAACAAAGGGCTTTGTTCTTGATAAGTGCTCGAGACGGGTGCGGTATAAACAAACGATCGAACAAATATATAAAAATAATATTGAACAACTCCGTAACCGGTAACAAAAGATTCATAATATTAAATGAACCGATCCCACCCAAGATGAGCTCCCCTTGGGTGGTTGTTTACACACTGCAAAACACACACATACATATGACTACATGACCCTATTTATAGCTAAAACAAGTACATTCTAGAAGATCTTTCTCCCCCGTTGAAGCTAAGCACGTGCGTCGAAGTTCTCGTCTCGTGCCCGAAATTCTAGCTCACTTTAATTATTAACTTGATCGTAAATATATAACGGGTTTCATACTTTGATATCGCAAGTCATATTTTTGGCCTTACAATACCCATTTTTAAAAATTTCCCACAACCCATCCACCATCTTTATCTTCATCTTACTCACAAACAATTATTTTATCATATTTCTTGTTTTCATACACTCACACAAATTTAAAGAGTGGTGAATAGTAACTTTTTATATATAAAAAACTGGTATAGCAACTTTTTATAATTTAGGGTTGGGATAAACAAATAATGGATGGGTTGAAGTTAGTTTTTAGTAAATTCTTTTTAAATTTAAAGATGGAATACAAGAATTTGCAAGTAAAAACATAAAAACTTTTAAGTTCCTCTCTTTATTGTCTTTTGATCTACTTTATTAAATGGAAGAATGAGAGAGATCAAGATGTATAAATTAAATTGGTGTATTGGTCTCACTAAGGTAATGATCACCTTAATACAAGAATTTGCAAGTAAAAACATGAAAGCTTTTAAGTTCCTCTCTTGGTTGTCTTTTGATCTACAATTCAACTATAAATGCAAGAATGAGAGATTAAGATGTATAAATTTGTTGAGTTTTAGTGGATGGAGTGGGGCTCAGGACCCCCTAGGAGGTACCGTATGGGAGGATCGGGAGCACCGTCCCGTGACCAACGGTACTGAAAAAATCATCCCGGCGTTGCGAGTACATGCCACTCTCCTTGCCAATTATTTTTTCTTTTTCCTTCTTATTTTTTATCTAAAAAACATGTCTGGCATGGTGGCTGTGGTGATTGATGGTGGCAGAGCACGGTGGATCAGTGGCTATGATGGGCGATGGTGGCGACAGTGGTTGAAGATGAAGACGACGTTCTTTTAGGGCTTTTTCTTAATATGTCGATTGTTTTCTAGCCCCTCACATTTCATTTAGATAGCTTTATTTGGAGATCGATTAAATTTTAAAAAAGTTTCAGTAATTTATATCTTAACAAAAAAATAATTTTGAAGGGTGATTAAATATTAAAAAAACTATCTAGATTAAATTATATTTTTTTCCTTAGCTTTATATAAAAAACAACACTTAATTTATTTATTTAAAAAACTATTTTTTTTTATTTTAATGTTATATTATGTTTTTAATTTAAAAATAATTTAGTTTAATATTAAAAATAAATTGATTGAAAGATGGATTAAGATTGCTGTGGGGGTGATTGTAAGGGTTGTGAATTGGGATGTGAGAAGAGATAGTGTGATCTTATTACTATTTACTAGAGTTATCTTTGAATCCTTAAAAAGAATGATATATAATCGAACAATGAAACTCAATTTAATTTAATAACAAATGTTGAAACAAAAACTTTAAAATTATATAATCCAACAATATGTTTGGCGGAATTTAATCACTTAATCCCAAACATATTGTTGGTTAAATAAATGGGTCGGTTCGGTTATAGAGGTTTTGAATTATTTCTAACCAAAACCGATCCGTATTTGACGGTTTTTAAAAATTCATTAACCGACCCACTGGTTATGTCGGTTATCGGTTAAAATCAGTTTGATTATATCGGTTATAGTTCGGTTTAATGATTATGGCAGTTAAGTTGTTCACCTCTAACTACTACATTTGGTGTTCTCTAACTCATGTCACACATGCAAAAGTACCATAAAGAAGTATCTAAAAGTAGTGTTTTGAAACCGGGACTGGCCGGTTCGACCAAGACCTAGTAGGCATTCCGGTCCGGTTCGCATTATATAGCCCGTTTTCTAATAACCCGGCCGGGCCTGGCGGGTCACGGTTCGACCGGAACTGGTGAACTGCTGGTTAAACCGGAAAAACTACCTTTTTTAATTATTAAATAAAAAAGGACGTACCAAACGGGAGTTGAACCCAGACAGATCCCGATTTGAATGCTTTGAGAAACACCAAATGCCAACCAACCAGCCTATGTTGGTGCTTTTAATTGTGGATTTTTGATTCTAAATTCATTTGAAAACAATTATGGAGCTTCAAAAGGAAAGTAAAACCCCACGTTTAGAGTTCCACCAGACCACCACCGTATGTTTAGTAATTTACACATTGTAAGTTTATAATGGTTTTATTTTTGCTTTAATTTTATTGCTCTAGTTTATTTTCTAAATTGTAACTGGACGGGAAGTTGATTATTATTATTGTTTTACATATATATATATTATTTATTACATCATCTGTGTCAATGTTCGGTCCGATCTTCTGAGCCAGTTCGACCAGTGACCCAGTAAGATATCCGTATCAATGTTCGGTACGAGTCTGAAAACATTGTTTAAAAGGAGTCTCAAATTAGTAATGAATTCAGAATTGATAAGCATATATGAATATATAATAGAAAATCTAAGTAGGGCATGTATTAATTAGGTATAAGAAGTAGAGATGACGTATGCACGAGTGACACAAACCTCTTTGTTTGGGCCAGGCCCAGTTAGAGGCATAGTCTAGTAGTTACTAGATAGATGATTTTAGTTTTGTAGTTGGATGAGATGCATCCACGTCAACTTGGGTGAAGATATGGTGTCCTGTCCTCCCCTCACTCACTCACTCATCATCATCTTCCTCCATATTCTTCTTCTTCTTCATATGCAAAGAAAGAAAGAAAGAAAGTAAAACTAATTAATGGCGTCTCTGGCAAAGCCCCTTCTTCTTCCATCTGTGCTCCCGACTACCTGTTGTAATCGACAACACCCACTCGCTGCTGTTGCTTTCAAATCCAACTTCCTCCAGGGCCAAAGCCTCTCACTTTCTTCATCTTCTGTTACTTGTTTAACCAGCAGCAAGACCTCCCCCATTGTTTGTGCAAAGGTACCTACATTTAACAGCTTATTAATAATAATAATAATATCCTGACGTACGGACACTTAAAGTATATATTATAATTATGTTTAGGTGAACAAAGGGTCTGTGCCCCCGTCTTTCACACTTAAAGATCAAGACGGTAAGAATGTGAGCCTCTCCAAATTCAAAGGCAAGCCTGTTGTCGTCTACTTCTACCCTGCTGATGAAACCCCTGGTTGCACCAAACAGGCAGCTCACTCACCCTCACCCTCCCTTAGCTAGGCATTCATGTTTGATACTTATTATTACTTAATTAATAATTAAATACCCGTTGTACGCACGTTATTCCGCAGGCATGTGCATTCAGGGACTCTTATGAAAAATTCAAAAAGGCGGGAGCGCAGGTTGTTGGGATCAGTGGGGATGATGCAGCATCACACAAGGTATATATATATATATATAAGTGCAATATATATATGGCCGATGTTTATTAATATTACTATTTCTATGCAGGCATTTGCAAAGAAATACAGACTCCCGTTTACGTTGCTGAGCGATGAGGGCAACAAAGTGCGAAAAGACTGGGGTGTCCCGTCTGATCTTTTTGGTACATTGCCTGGCCGACAGACGTATGTTCTTGACAAGAACGGGGTCGTTCAGCTTATCTACAACAACCAGTTTCAGCCTGAGAAACACATTGACGAGACCTTGAAGTTGCTTCAGACTCTTTAATTCATTCAGTCAGGTAGCTGACAAAACAACTCAACAAACTTGCATGTCTATCATTTATTTATACAAATGAATCTATCATTTCTTTCTTTCTTTAACATAAAACTCAGTATTTGATTTAGTTATCATGGAATTTATTCAAATATTATGGAGTAAAGTTTTCGGCTAAGTTGGAAACAACTGAAAGATTTGTTTGGACATTATATATTGATTCAGTACACAAATTCAAGGTTTCAAATTTAATGATTATTGTATGACTTTTTAAAATAACTATGTACGCTGTCATTGAGAAAATACTTTTCTTAAATATATAATAAAAAGATTACAAATACAAGGTGAGTTTAAATTTACATATAGCGTATGATGTAAGTCTAAATCTTGTACGATGTACTTAAAGAACCTGTACATTTAATTTGACAAAGTGAATAACGTTTTGTGAGTGTGCACCATCATGACAAATTCTATTTAGTACCAATCATTAATATATTTTATGAATTAAGACGAATATAGGCTTGGGTTCTGCTATAACATCTGTTATCGCTTTTGGAATTAAATCTTCCATCCGAATCATCTCTCTCCATCATGTCATCTTTCTTCTCCTTACCCGACTGGCTGGCTATATAACGCTCCTTACAAGCAATAGGTTCTAATTTTGTTAGGTATCGCTAAAATTTCAAAATTATGAACTAGAAATTAAATACTTAAATTGAATACATTAATAGACACGTAAATTAGTTAATAAAAAAATAAGCGCATAAATTATGTCAATCAACAATGTACCCGTTTAAGGGTAAAAAGAGTCAATCAATGATGAAATCGAACACTTGAATGAAGGAATTCAAGTATGATAATTGGCCACACATGACAAAACTCCTCTCCTAGCCAAATTATGTTGCTTTGAAGTTTGGAAATTTTATGTTATGTTTTTCTTTACGTAGTCCATATAAAAGTCAACCAACTTTTGGGTCAACTTCTCAATTTCTCATCGCAAACTTAGGGTGTGCCACGGACGAGATGACATGAACATTCAGGATGCTAATATGTATGGGAGTTTTTATTTTTGTGCGAATGTCTATCACTCACTTATAGATTTTTTTGGCATTGTTTGGCCATCCGGTGAGGTGAAAGAACAAATATATATATATATAATACCACAAATTGTTAAATGCATAATATACATACAGTATATTTAAAATTGATCTCTACATATTCATCTTTTTAGTAGACCTGTGTCATATGCCATAGTTGGATCCACAACCAACCCTCTACTAAGGTTGTCAAGTTCTTGTAACCAAACGCACTATATACTGAAAATATTATATCTTACAATATTCTTAAAATTGGACTCTTTCACATTTGTTTTTGTTAAATGATATGCATCATCGACTTGTTGGGTGGATAGGTTGGTCTTATAGGGTGGCTTAGAGGAGATCAAAATTTATCTTTATCTAAGTTTTTGGTTTATCTATTATTTGCATTAATCTATTAGTCTTTGTTTAAGTTTTAAAATTTGAAGTGTTTGAGTTTGGGTAGGAGTCTCGTACGGGTGGTTATATAAACCAAATTAGTTCTTTGTTTCTTTTATGCACTTTTTATTTTCTTGTTTTCATTTATCAAAAAGAGTCGCTCTCAAATTTTGAGCAAATCGGTTGTTGTTGGTTGGTTTTTGATTATCGGTTCACTTGTCCCAAGTTTAACAAGTGGTATCAAAGCCAAACCCGCGAATCATGTCAGAGGTCCAAGTCGTTGGTGGTGTGAAGAAGTTGAACAACTCGAACTATAATACATGGGCGACATGTATGAAGTCATATCTGCAAGGGCAAGATCTGTGGGAAGTTGTCAATGGTGAAAGCACCGTGGAGCCGAGGAATGATGTGAACGGGGCTGTTGGGAAGTGGCGAGTGAAAGTCGGTAAAGCCATGTTCTACTTGAAAACAACAATCGATGAAGAGCTGTTGGAACATATCCAAGATCTCGAAACACCGAAACCGGCGTGGGATGCGTTGGCTGCGTTATTCTCTAAGAAAAATGATACCAAACTCCAACTTTTGGAGAATGAGTTATTGTCGATAAGCCAACGGGAACTTACTATACCACAATACTTTCACAAAGTGAAGACGTTATGTTGGGAAATTGGAGAATTGGATCAACAAGCTAGGATCGGGGATGCAAGGATGAAGAGAATCATTATTCACGGGTTGAAACCCGAGTTCCGAAGCTTCGTTGCAGCTCTACAAGGATAGGCAAACCCACCTACACTTGGTGAGTTTAAAAATTACTTGGCAAGCCAAGAAGCTTTAATGAAGTAGATGGGAGAGGTTTCGGTTGGTCCGTCAAAGGCCGAAGACCAAGCCTTGTATGCCGGGAAAGGGAAGAACGGTTTTCGAACCGGGAAGTTTCATAGTCGAGGAAAGTATAATGAGAAAAAGAAGCCATGGCATAAGAAAGAAAGAGAGGTTAAAGGAGACAAAGCCGAAGAAAATAACAAGAGTTCTGGTGAAAAGAAGTTTTCATTCAGGTGCTACCAGTGCGGAAGAAAGGGTCACATAGCTCAAAATTGTCCAGGAAAGAATCAAGAAGAAGGGAATAATGCGGAAGTTGAACTAGATGATGAGTGGGATGTCGAAGCATACTTCGCTTAAGAAACCGATGCGCATGCTTACACGGGAACTGTTCAACCGAAAGCAAATAAATTTGATGACTGGATTGTTGATTCCGGATGCTCGAACCACATGACCGGGGAAAAAGGCAAGTTATTGAATCAAATAAAATATGGTGGAAGCAAAGTGGTTGTTTTTGCTGATAACTCAAAACATTCGATCGCGCATATCGGAGACGTGGCGTTCCTGGCCGGTTCAAGTAAAAACGATTTAACACTGAAAGATGTGTATCACGTGCCCGGTATGAAGAAGAATTTGTTGTCAGTCCCTCAACTTACTGATGCAGGTCATTACGTGTTGTTCGGGCCGAACGATGTTAAAGTGTTCGACCACTTTGAAACTCCAAGTAAACCGGTTTTACAAGGTAAAAGAAACGAGACAATGTATGTTCTCTCGGCTGAATTGCTTATGTAGAGAAGACCCGAAGTAACGAAAACGCCGATTTATGGCATCGACGGCTCGGTCATGTCGGGTTCGATAAACTCGATATTATGATGAAGAAGCAAACGGTAAGGGATTTGCCGGCTTATGAAGTGCACCCGGATCATGTATGTGCTGGATGCCAATTTGGGAAGGCGAAACAACAACGTTTGATGAATCCGAGACTAAGTCGAGTGCTCCTCTCGACCTTGTCCATACGGATGTTTTTGGGGCTGTGAATCAACCATCGATAAGTGGTAAGCGCTTTATAATCACGTTTATTCCCAGCCACCTACGTCATAAATTAGAGAAGAAAGTTGTTCGGTGTATTTTTGTGGGATACGATTCTCAACGAAAAGGGTGGCGCTGTTTGGATTCGACAACAAAGAAGTGTTACATCTCTCGTAATGTGGTGTTTGATGAGATGTCGGCTTGGTGGTCGTCAAGTAGACAAGCTTTACCCGATACCGAAGTTTTGAAAGAAGAATTGTCTCAAGTAAGTTTGAATTTTTATGATAATTCTAATGGAGATAATGATGAGGCTAGTACAAGTCATGAGACAACTGAGGTAAGCGATCAAGTTCAAAAAGAAGAAGTACCGTCTAGAAGATCGACTCGAGATCGGAAGCCAAACCCACGATATGCTAATGTAGCAATGGTTGAAGAACAGGTTGTCGAGCCGGACTCGTTTGATGAAGCGAGTAAGAAAGCAGAGTGGGTCGAAGCAATGCGAGCCGATATGTCAGCTCTTGAAGGAAATCAAACATGGGAATTGGTTCCGTTACCGGAAGAAGTGAAGCCAATTTCGTGTAAATGGGTCTAAAAAGTGAAGCGTAGACCAGACGTCACAGTGGAAAGATGTAAATCTCGGCTCGTGGCCCGGGGGTTCTCACAACAATACGGTTTAGACTACGAAGAAACTTTTAGCCCGGTTGCAAAATTAACAACTGTCCGAACCGTCATAGCTTTGGCTGTAAGCAAAGGGTGGAATATGTGGCAGATGGATATTAATAATGCTTTCTAATACGGAAGCTTAGATCATACCATACAAATGACACAACCGGCTGGGTTCGTTAGCTCGAGTAATCCAAATTATGTTTGTAGATTAAAGAAAGCTTTGTATGGTCTAAAGCAGTCGCCGCGGGCGTGGTTCGGGAAGATGGCTGAATTTCTCGAACACAATGGGTTTTCCATCACGACCTCAGATTCAAGTTTGTTCGTTAAGACCTTTGGAAAAAAGGTGGTGGTAGTATTGGTTTATGTTGATGATTTAATAATCACCGGTGATTTCGAAGAGGTGATTAATCAACTAAAAGAAAACCTTAACACGCGGTTCAAGTTGAAAGATCTAGGTCGGTTACAACATTTTCTTGGGCTAGAGCTTGAATACAAAAAAGGGTCTGTGGTTTTGCATCAAAGGAGGTATGTAATTAATTTGCTACAAAAATTTGGTATGAATTGTTGCAAACCGGCGTCAACTCCAATTGATGTGAATGCAAAGTTGTATCCGGACGAAGGAACTGAACTAGAATATCCGTCCGAGTATAGGCGCATGGTGGGAAGTTTGGTATATCTCACGTTGACAAGGCCCGATATCGCGTTTGCGGTTGGTGTTTTAAGTAGGTTTATGCAAACTCCAAGAAAGCCTCATATGTATGCCATGTAAAGAGTTTTGAGGTATGTTAAATCAACTTACAGGATGGGTGTTGAATTTAAGAAGGAGTCGTATGCTAAACTTAGAGGTTTTTGTGATGTCGATTACGCCGGCGATCCGGGAAGTAGAAGGTCGACGTCGGGGTATGTGTTTATGTTCGGTTCAAGTGTCATATCATGGTGTAGTAAGAGAAAACCGACAGTGTCTCTTTCAACTACCGAAGCGGAGTACCGTGCTTCTGCACTAGCGGCTCAAGAGTTGGTATGGCTGGTTCGTTTGTTAAAAGATTTGGGACAGAATATCGAGTATGAAGTGGAGTTGTTTTGTGATAACAAGTCGGCTTGGCCGAGAACCCGGTGTTTCATGCGCGTACTAAGCACGTGGAGGTACATTATCATTTTGTTCGTGAAAAGGTGTTGAATGGAGAGATTGGTCTGATGTATGTGTATACAAGTAAGCAAGTAGCAGATGTGTTCACGAAGGGGTTACCGAGTGCTAAAATGAAAGAGTTCTATGCTAAGATGGGAATGAATACAGTCGATGTTGAGAGGGAGTATTAAACGATATGCATCATTGACTTGTTGGGTGGATAGGTTGGTCTCATGGGGTGGCTTGGAGGAGATCAAAATTTATCTTTATCTTTTAAGTTTAAGTTTTTGGTTTATCCATTATTTGCATTAATCTATTAGTCTTTGTTTAAGTTTTAAAATTTGAAGTGTTTGAGTTTGGGTAGGAGTCTTGTACGGGTGGTTATATAAACCCAATTAGTTCTTTGTTTCTTTTATGCACTTTTTATTTTCTTGTTTTCATTAATCAAAAAGAGTCGCTCTCAAATTTTGAGCAAATCGGTTGTTGTTGTTGGTTGGTTTTTGATTATCGGTTCACTTGTCCCAAGTTTAACAGTTTTAACATTTATTTCATATTTTCAATAAATATTTTTAGTAAAGTTTCTATACTAAGAAAGTATTTTAATTAAAAAAATAGTTAATTTCACCATCAATTTTGTCACACTAGTATAATATTAATAATTATTATTGATGGGTATAGAAGCTTTGTTTTCAATCCTAAATGGAGATTAATATTGCCTTTGTACTACATGAACGAAAGAGTTAAGGTCGCTCTTTAGTTGTCCAATAACATGATTAGCTTCCATGTTAATTATTGCATGCTACGCTAGCGACTTCCATATCCATAATCCATGGTTGATATTTATGTGGTGGTGCCGTCTCATGCCCCAAAAAAGATGATAGCTAGCAATTGTGGTGATCGATGATGAGGCACGTATGTAGCTTGGACTTGATTGTTCATATGTTAGTTTAAACATGAACATCACCAGGGCTGCCCCACTATTTAAAACCATGGCCCAATCCTAATCAATAAAATAATACCAGGCTCCACAACCCAATAATTCTAATCTAATACTTTGGAATTTTTTTTTTTCTTTCAAATTTTACATTTTATTTTTCTTCTGTCGACAGAACCAAAATTATAAATAACTGGTTGGTTATTATTATAATCTAGGAGTAAAAGAAAGTGATTATATGAAATGATTTTGATTCCCATGTGGCTGAATAATTAGGACGTGAATGTTATATATATAATATAATAATAATATATATAAAGGGATAATATTTATTGTTTAGTCAGGTGAGGTGTTGTGCTTGAGAGAATTTCATGCATCCCTTAACGTTTGTTGATTTCACATCTACCGGGTTAAATCTGGAGTATCAGTTATACTTTTTTCCAATTCATATTATTTAATTTGTGACACATAGGGGTAAATGCATATGTCCAAATAAGGTATCACAATTAAAACATCGTTTGCTTCTAATGAAAATCAAATTCAAACGAGATCTCAATACAACTAAAGTAATAGTATCACTAGTGACATGCGCAGTGCATGTGATTAACATAATGCACACACCAAAGTATACTCAGTACATGTAGTGTAATCACCAATATATTCACTAAACTTTTACCATTTTGTATCATTTTTATGTTTTCAAGAGTTGATTTGCACATACCGTTTCACTGAATTACAAGAGTATCACATCATATATTTTTTTTAATCTTGCGCGATCAACACCATATGATTTATTTCTTGTTTTCAATTAGTATATCACCGTCTATTACTAATATTATTGGTGGATTAGGTTTAATTTTACATGTAATATATATATGTACATAATAGATGTGTTAAAGAGTAAAAAGTGTGACACATGCATAATAGCTATTATGGAATGTCATGAGATGGGATGTGATGCATTCATTCGTGATTGTTGTGGGTCATGACTCATGAGTGGAGATGCGTGGGGAGATGGAGACATATGTGATATGTCCGATCGATTCAACCCTAAATAGGATAACTATCTGAATATCTAAAAACCACTTAGATATATTGGTTAATTATGATTATGATTATGATTATGATTATGATGTGAATACAAAATTAATTCCAAGTAAAGAGTTATATGTTGGCAAAGTACGTAGTTATAATTGAATTTAAATATAACATTAAAAGATCTATATATTGAAATAGCAATCATAAGATTGCACTCTTATGCTCCAACCCTCATATGGTCACCCATTCAAATTATAATTATTGCTAATTTAAAGTGATATTTTAGATTCAAATATACATTAACCTACAGTAATAATAATAAAAAATAATACACACATACATAGGTTTATAACCTTTTAATTCTCATATAGTGCAATCCTTTGTGAAAGATTATGACAGTTATAACTGTATTAATGGAAAATTCATCAGAGAGTTACCAAGTAGAGTGAGCATTGTTACCATCGAACTTAAGTCACTGCTCCTTAGTATGTGAGCAAAGGTTTAATACACACACATACATAGTTTTATTTAATATTTAGAATAGTTATAAAAGTAAATTAATAGCTAGAACAAAAGATTTCCTTTTGAAGGGAATGAAAGGGTTAATAATAATAATAATAATAATAATAATAATAAGGAAAAATAAAGGGAAAAGGAGGACAAGTAAAGTAAGTTATAAAGGCAGGCAGAGAGTTGTTTGGTTTGGGAGATTCAATTCCTACGCCAGGCACCACGGTCATAATTATAATATATAATTAATATTTTACAAGTTTAAACCGACATCCACCTTAAGCTTCCCGGCTTTCTTTCTTTCTTTCTTTCACCGGCAATCCATGAGTGAAGTTTTCTTTATGCATGGTGTTTTGAAAATGAAAGCAGAGTCAAATGGTACGTTGTTATCCGGTATAATATGTTTATTTCATTTCAATTTGATTAGAGGGAGGGTTAAAATCAGGAAGGAAGGATCATTCTTTCTTTCTGGGCAATAAGTCCAGTCCATGACTGCTACGAATTTACATATTTGTGGCCGGGTGGGTCCTCGTCATGGCCATTACATATCATTTGCATTTATGCTTTCACTTAGCTTAGCTGCCAGAAACCCACCCATCATATATATATATATATATATATATATATATTTATTTATAACAGTATTAGTTTTTGTAAGTGATTTAGATATTGATACACATTGTTATGTGTTGTTTTTGGGTTTTTGTGTTAAGGAATATCAAATAATTACAAAGTAATGCATTCAGATTTGTGGCATGCTTGTGCTGGGCCTTTAGTCTCTTTGCCCCCTGTAGGAAGTCTTGTGGTTTACTTTCCGCAAGGTCACAGCGAGCAAGTAAGTCTTTACTTTCTTTCTTCCACACATGATCGAGAATATTCAACTGCCTGGTAATTTATTCTGTTTAAGGTTGCAGTATCCATGAAGAAAGATACACAAAACATCCCAAACTATCCCAATCTTCCTTCTAAGCTCATCTGCATGCTTCATAATGTCGTCTTGCATGTAGTCATTCATTCATTCATTCCCCTTATCTTATGTTACGCAATAATAATACTTGTTGTTTCGACATCATTGATTGTTGCTTTGGGTTAGGCTGATGCTGAAACTGATGAAGTCTATGCCCAAATGACTCTTCAACATGTAAATAAAGTAAGTCAGCTGGATGCTTCTAAATATGTTTATGTTGATTCTTGACATTAAAGTAGTGGAATTGTGCAGTATGACCAGGAAGCATTACTCATGTCTGATATGGGTCAGCAAAGCAAACAGCCTGCAGAGTTCTTCTGTAAAACTCTTACGGCTAGTGACACAAGCACTCATGGTGGATTTTCTGTACCACGTCGAGCGGCTAAGAAGATTTTCCCACCTTTGGTATGTCAAACAACAGTCATATGATTGTGCTTTCAATTTATTAAGATTTCACCCTGCACATGTTTTTATAGGATTTCTCTATGCAACCTCCAGCTCAGGAACTTGTAGCTAGAGATTTACATAACCAAACATGGACATTCAGACATATTTATCGAGGTTTGTTCAAATCTTTCTGTTGCCCGGATCGATTATTCGGTTATAGGATTAGTATGAACAAGATGAGCATGCACATAACATGTGGTTGCGTGTAGGGACTTGAGACACCATGACAAAAGAAACAGACACTAATATTGTTGATAACTTGGTACAATGGGTGGGTATTATACCTTTGACCTTTGAAAATGATGATGAAATAATCATTTTTAACTAACTAACTAATAGACGTGTATCTATTGTGAAATGGCGGATCCTAAATCTGGTTAATTTACAGCAGTTTGACTTTATATTTGACCTGTTTTGACTTCTAAATTGCATAGATTTCTTGATTAAAGCTAAGTCTAACACTTTCTTTCTTCCTCTATTCATTAAACTATATTTAATTTGTCTCTCTGGCACTTATACTTTAAACAAGTAGTTTGTTTTTGGATAGATTATGTGTATTAGCACCCTCTAGCAAGCACTGCCAAACTAGAAGTATGTTGGATGCATACTTGATGCTTTATAATAATAGTTTTGTATATTCAGCAGCTTAATTAGACTTCAACTTTATGTATGTTGTCTATTGATGTTATTTACATTTCTATACTGATCCAAGGCAACCTTCGCCTTGCCTTTCCCGCCAGCAGCCTTCTTCCTCGCGAAGAAAGGACCATCTGCGGATTCCTCATCAGAAGATGACAAAATTAGAGGAATTCCAGCAGAGGTTTGAGCATTGAGAGGGCGAGGGTTAAATAATCTTTTACCTGGCCGCGTGGCGCTCAGTATCTCGTGGCACGGCGGGTAGACCTCCACAAACCGATCCGCAGTTTGCTCAAGGATGGGCAACTCGTTCTCATCAAGAGCACGAGTACCCATCCGAGCGGGACCACCGCTCTCCCGCGGCTGCAGAAGAGATTGCAAGTTGTTTCCCTCTGAAAATAGACAGAAACAGTTAGAAGAAAAACCCTAAATCAGCAAAAAGATATGAAGCATACCGTACGGGATAGAGTTCAAACCGTATTCGAGGACAATGGGAATCTGTGGCGCCTCCGCCCCAGCATCCTTCCACACCCGGCTCATCCCGAGCATAACCATCCCGGACTCCGCAAAGCGGTAAACCGGAGTCTGGATCCGGGAAATCTTGGAAAACCATTCCGCCTCCTGGTAGTTGGAGGCGTGAAGGCTCGGAAGTGCTCTCCCGTTCTTGAATGTCATCGCTATGGGGACGACACGGGCAGAGATGTAGAAGAACTCCCGCTTCCAAGACCGAAGACTGCGCTCGGTAGCACAGATCTTCAAACCCTTGATCCGGGTGACCAAGGTGTACCAGCCTTGGATGCACCTCCAGGAGTAGAAGGTCATCGGGCGGTCGACGTGGGGCTCCACACCAAGAATGAGGCACACCCATTAAAAATGACGGATCTTGGCGATCGCCATTGGATGTACCTCCGTCAGGTGCACACCGTGTCTTTCCAAAACACGGTATACAAACTTCGTCAATGGGAACCTGAGATTCCCATAGACGAAGAACGCATCATATACCCCTATCTTGCATTTGGGGGCATCGTACACCGTCTGATGAGGCCCAGGAAACTCAGGCTCGAAAGGCTCGAGCATGAACTTCCTGACCATGTACTGATAGGCGTCGACGGAAAGAGCACACTGGCACTCACCAGCAGTACTCTTGTCATCCTTGTCCGACGTGGACGAAGGATTCTCGAGGTATACATCGGACTCCTCGACAGTAACCTCAGGATCATGAGTAGAAGACATGTTTTAGATGTAAAGAAGAACGATTTCAGGAGAATGCTCGACAGAAAAGTTAGAGTATTCGCCGGAAATCGTTTAGCAGAAGAAGAGAGAAGTGAAACTGTGAGTTGAGATGCATCCTCTCCTCCCTTTATATACTCATCGCAATGAATGCGATGAATTTAATGCGGAAGAGAGAGGAAAACGCAGGTGCAATGAAACTATGACACGTGGAAAAAGCAAGCTGACAACAACTGTCGACAGGACGCGCGCCGTAAACTTCGCGGCCACGCGCCCGAAAACTAGCGCCCACGCGCCTGAAAAAGCGTCTGGAATGACCATATACTGTCACGTCGCCATAACTTCATGCACGTCCTGAAACTGTCAGAAGAAACCGTCAGACCACGCTGACGTCCCTTCAACGGTTAGACTGTTCTTATCCTTTCACCAACTCTTCGAATTTCAAAAAGATTCAAAAGTAAGCGGGACTATACCCCTTACCTTGGAAACCAAGTAACTATAAGACGGGTGCGGGTACAGTGTCAAGGCAAAACCCTTCACATACTTAGCACCCGCAGGTAATTGAAGCCAAGTATACCTCGGCAACCAAGTAACTATAAGACGGGTGCGGGTACAGTGTCAAGGCAAAACCCTTCACATACTTAGCACCCGCAGGGAATTGAAGCCAGGAATACCTTGGAAGTAAAGTAACTATAAGACGAGTGCGGGTACAGTGTTAAGGCGAAACCCTTCACATACTTAGCACTCCGTAGGGAATTGAAACCAAGAAGGATCTTCTGGGCCATGCTTGCGGAAAGGGATATAACATCCCCGCATAGCGGGAACGTTGAGAACTAGATTGTTGGAAGCTCCAAGATGGAATTGGTTGTTTAACATAATTGATCACTATGTTTAAAACTACCAAAACCCCGTGGAGAATCCACACAAGTGAAACTCAACGCTCCTGACTTGCGAGGAGGTTACACACCTACCCGAATCATACCCAAAGATCAAGCAGAACAGTGGGAAATTCTGCACGTGACATTAGGAAACCCGCGGGAAGAATCCCCGCGGAGAACCTTAAAACTAAACCCTTTTCAAAACCCCTTTGCTTAAGTCCAAAAGTTCACCTCATTAACAATTCATGAGAAGAACATTGGACTGGGGGGACTTGAAGAGGTAGGTCCCAGCAGAGCCCAGTTGGACCCGTAAGACTCACCTCAGAGACGTCTGCGCAGTCGGACCCGCAAGACTCACCTCAAAGAGGGACGTCTCCGCGGTTGGACCCGCAAGACTCACCTTAGGAGGGACGTCTGCGCAAAGACCAACTGGATCCGCAGGACCCACCATGCTCAGAGACGCGACGTCCTTACGCGCAGTACGCAAGCTGCTCCCGCAGGAAACGCCTCCCAATGGTCGACGTACTCCGCCTGTTCTCGCAGCTACGGATACTAGCCATCAGGGAAGGCTACCCGCACAGCAAGGCTACACGCACAAGGCACTAACTCTCAAAATAATTCAATAATGTCACCTGAAGAAGGAATGAGCAAGCCGGGAACACTCCCGCCAAAAGTCGGGAATACTCCCGCCCAAATGAGCCAGTCCATACGATACTGGAGGATCTTTTGTACTGTACCTGCCAAGGTATGGACAAAAGATCTGACCAAAGCTGCGACAGCTCACTGACAACAGTACGACGGGCAGCACGCTCTAGTACTTAAAGTCACTATCAGCCGCTGCCTACTCACCAACCCCTGTCGGGGCACGTCCATAGCCTGCAGTTGGTGGAAAAGGAATAGTACACAGCCGGCCTGGTCACTATCAGCCGCTGCCTACCCACCAACCATCAGCATGGCACGTGCGTAGCCCACAGTTGGTAAAACAGGAATACTATTTAGCCGGCTGTACCTGCTTGGAAACCTACCTTCGGCTATAAATACTCCAACACCTTGGAACGGTATCATCATCTTATATCTCCATATATTATCTGATATCTGCTCTAGTCATTTCTCTTAATATACACTTATATTCAAGAGCAATCTAGTCTGATTCTCACGCCGGAGGGTGGTCACAAGGAGGTACCCCCCCCCCTTCTCAGTGACGAGCTCACGGTGTCTGTTTTGCAGGTCATCGGAAGAATAACCATCTTGCCGGACACAACCCTCGTGGGAAACATCTATTTAACCCCCAGATTATCCGTAATCTGCCCGGGGTCGATTAGTGTTTCTTCATGAATGCTCTCCAATCGGTGCTGAGGAAGGCCTCCGAGTACCTGTCTACGCTGGACGCATCCACTCCATACTCTGAGTTCGAGCATAAGTTCCAAGAGATCGGCTTGGAGAGAGGCTGGGGCAACAAAGCCGAGGGCGTCACGGAGATGATCCAGATGCTGCTGGACCTCCTGGAGGCCCCTGACGCCTGCACGCTCGAGAAGTTCCTTGGAAGAATCCCCATGGTGTTCAACGTCGTCATCCTTTCTCCCCATGGCTACTTCGCCCAGGAGAACGTGTTGGGGTACCCGGACACCGGTGGCCAGGTGGTTTACATTCTGGATCAGGTTCCCGCCTTGGAGAAGGAGATGCTGAGGAGGATAAAGGAGCAAGGCCTTGATATCGTTCCTCGCATCCTCATTGTCACAAGGCTCCTCCCTGATGCTGTAGGCACCACCTGCGGGCAGCGTCTTGAGAAAGTGTTTGGAGCAGAGCACTCTCACATCCTCCGAGTCCCCTTTAGAACCGAAAAGGGAATTCTTCGCAAATGGATCTCTCGCTTTGAGGTGTGGCCATACATTGAGACCTTCACCGAGGATGTTGCTAAGGAAGTTACCGCAGAGCTGCAGGCAAAACCAGATTTGATCATCGGTAACTACAGTGAGGGCAATCTGGTTGCCTCTTTGCTGGCTCACAAGTTGGGTGTGACTCAATGCACCATTGCTCATGCCCTGGAGAAAACCAAGTACCCTGATTCTGATATCTACTGGAAGAACTTTGACAACAAGTATCATTTCTCTTCTCAGTTCACAGCTGATCTTATTGCAATGAACCATACCGACTTCATCATCACCAGTACTTTCCAAGAGATTGCTGGAAGGTAATACATACATACTTTTCAAATTGCTACTGCTTAACATGTGTTGACATATGTTGTTGTTTTCAGCAAGGACACAGTTGGACAGTACGAGTCCCATACCGCCTTCACAATGCCTGGACTGTACAGGGTGGTCCATGGGATTGATGTTTTTGACCCCAAGTTCAATATTGTATCCCCTGGTGCTGATATGGGGATCTACTACTCTTACACCGAGAAAGACAAGAGGCTCACAGCCCTCCACCCTGAAATCGATGAGCTTCTCTTCAGTTCTGTTGAGAATGAAGAACACCTGTAAGTTAGTTGGATTCATTTTCTGATTCAAACATGTGGTCATGCTAACAGAATAGAATGGAACGTGATGCAGATGTGTGTTGAAAGACAAGAGTAAGCCGATTCTGTTCACCATGGCCAGACTCGACAATGTGAAGAACCTAACAGGACTGGTGGAGTGGTACTCCAAGAATGACCGGCTTCGTGAGCTGGTGAACCTTGTTGTGGTGGGTGGTGACAGAAGGAAGGAGTCTAAAGACCTTGAAGAGCAGGCGCAGATGAAGAAGATGCACGAGCTGATCGAGAACTACAAGCTCAACGGCCAGTTCAGATGGATATCTTCCCAGATGAACAGAGTGAGGAACGGGGAGTTGTATCGTGTGATTGCAGACACGAGGGGAGCGTTTATTCAGCCTGCGTTTTATGAGGCATTCGGGCTGACGGTGGTGGAGGCCATGACCTGTGGGCTGCCCACGTTTGCAACACTTCACGGGGGCCCTGCTGAGATCATTGTTCATGGGAAATCTGGGTTCCATATCGACCCGTATCATGGGGACCAGGTCACCGAGTTGCTTGTCAATTTCTTTGAGAAGACCAAACAAGATCCTTCGTACTGGGAGACCATTTCCAAGGGTGGCCTGCAGCGTATCCAGGAGAAGTAAGCAAGCAAGCGATTAAACCTAAGCAAGTAAACGTAAACATAAACATAAACATAAACATAAACATAAAAACATGTATTTGTTTGTTTTGTAGATACACATGGCAGATCTACTCGGACAGGTTGCTGACATTGGCCGGAGTTTACGGATTCTGGAAGCATGTGTCAAAGCTTGACAGGCTTGAGATCCGTCGTTATCTCGAAATGTTCTATGCTCTCAAGTACCGTAAAATGGTAAGCAGGCCCCAAATATATTTAATTTGATTATCAATAATATGCAGTATTAGTATAGTTAATTAAGCATGGTGATTTGTGTGTTTGAAGGCGGAATCTGTTCCTTTGGCTGTTGATGAGTAGGCAAAAGGAGGAGGGGCTGGGTGATCCACATGATAACATAAATATAATAAAGTGGAGCACAAGAGAAGAGAAGAGAGCATTTTGAAAGGCTTTTGGTTTTGATTTTGATTGTGTATTTGTGTGTTCAATTTCCCTTTCATTGCCAGCCATTTGTGTGATTGACTCCTGCATTGGCCCAAATTAGAATTTCTTATGAATGTTGTTGTTTCTAGTAACTATTCTCTGTTTAACACACACATAAACATATACATATACATAATAGATGAAATCCTACTATTTGGTGGCCAAGTACTAACCAGGTTTCACCTGATTCCTTAGTACAACAAGAACCTCTCATTTAGAATATTAGAGCCACTATGCCTATCTTTTCTTATATAAAGTTTTCTTCGTAATAGTAGCTTTTGCCTTCAAATTAATTGCAATTTGAAGTTTGCAATTATTATTTACTTCAATTCCTCCCAACTTGAAATTTAATAATCTCTGCTTTTTACATTTCCAAGCACCTTTCAGGACATGTAGATATACAATTTAAGAACTCTATTTGTAGTAATTAATCTATCCTTTTACATAACATCTATCAAGATAAAATAAAATAGAACCCACCCTGGATAATACAAAAACATATGTGATGGATGGATGTCCTTAATTCAAATCTGGTTGGAACTGATAATCTGAAATGAAAAAGCAAGTGAAACTTGATCTAAGCTATACATGGGTGTGAGATCATTGTATTGTGTCTTGTTTTCATTTGAATAATATTGAATGAGTCATAATGAATTACCATATAAAAATCGGTGTTTTTTATATTGTTCAATCCAATAAAATCCAACCATCTAAAAATTACATCACGGTAAGTATTATCAAACTCAAATACATGTTTTTTGAACAGGCATATATAAAAAGTCATATATCCAACCAATCAAAATTCAAATCACATCAATCGTCCATCATATTGGGTTCATACCTTACATAAATAGTAAGTATTGATTGGATCATGTTATGGGTCAAATGACTCAAATCATTTGCTTTTAATAATGCTTGGGTTGGGTTGGACCGAACAAGATGGGTTGATAAAAAACAACCAAAAAGTAAAACGAGCATATCTTGGGCTAAAATATTCGTTACGACCGGGTTTCTCGACGAAAGGAATCTGAATATGTGGTTTTCTTTGACCGCGTTTCCCTATCAAAAACAACCAAAAAGTAAAACGAGCATATCTTGGGCTAAAATATTCGTTACGACCGGGTTTCTCGACGAAAGGAATCTGAATATATGGTTTTCTTTGACCGCGTTTCGCTATGCAACGTGTATATGTCCGTCGCGATACGCCATGGACATAAAAACGTGAAAAAAAGGGTTTTGACCTATATGTTCTATTTTACGAACCCTAATAAGATATCGTCCATCTATGTTCTTTGGCCGTGTTGCATGCTTGAACCATACGTGTGATTCTGTTATCGTTAATTGTTAAACTCGTTTAAGTGTTTGTTGCTTCCAAACAAAACCTGCTAGTGTGATCAGCACTCGACAAAACTTAAAAAATGTTTCTTTATAATTAAATAAACAACCAAACGGATGGCCTTGACAACATGCTCTTCTGGATTCGATACCTGACTTACCCTGTCTATAGGTAAATTAGGTTTTTGCATGATCGGTACGACACGGTCATCAACGTGCCCGAGATTCACTTATCGAGTTTGAGTACATTCGCGAGCCTAAACGAAAAAAAAAAAAACTGAAACACTATTTTGGTCTCATACGTCGCCATGTCAGTACGAGTTCTCAACAAGTTCAACGGTCATGGCTTTGCTAAATATAGCAGGCCAGGGAAACTCAAAGCAGACTAAACAAAGAATTGATGTCGAGGTTGAACCATGACCCACCCGAGTTGCAAGCTGAAAAGTGGGGGGATATGGTTAAGTAAACACCAAGGGTTACTAGACAAATCATTAACAGAGTACAAGGAAGAGATTCAGTGCATGTATGACCGTGTTGTGTCTGTTGCAACTACAACTAGAAAGCAAACACTACATCTGGTAGCAGTGTGGTTGTTAGGTGGGGAAGATTATAACTTCCGTTTGCAGGTTACAAGGTTTGTAAGAGTCTAAAATCTATATATGAAATGGTTTAGTTATTTCTATCTTGATTATTTGTAATTTCTATCTTGCAAGAATGAAATCGAGATAAAAATAAAAAATGATAATAATACGTCTTCTCCAACACGTTCATACGACCTCGCTGCGAAGTGCGAGCTATATTACTAGTATATATAATATGAGTCAAAATCCATAACTCTTATGTGAAACCATAAATAATAACGACAATTGCGGTAAGGCTCCTTTCTAATAGGTAAAACTACCAAGTTATAAGGAGAAACGTATGATCATACTTATTGAGGATGAGGATAAGACCAACCAACAAAAAACAATAAACACTTAGCAATTAGTCATATGAGGTACATAACACACAATCGAGCAATTATTCTAAATAACACATAAACTAGAGTTTGCGGTTTGAAGATCCAAGTCTTAAATCATTTTGTTTGAGTAAGAAAGCTACCCCCAAAGTATAAAAGCGAAAACGGGGATGAAATTACTCACTTAGAAAAAGAGACGTTGATGAAGAATTACTTAGAATAAAACTTCAAGAAAACGAGCTCAACGGTTCAACGTACGTGTCTGATGTTTGGTTTATTTGTACATATATTAGTTCGTTAATGTAGTTGTTTTATTCGTTTAAAGTAGGAACTTTGGTACTTCATACGTGTTTATTGTGTTTCAGGTCACAAGTACTTAACGCACTTAATTTGGACCTACACGAGCATGAAATGAAGTCTCGGGAAGATCGGAGCCGTTATACAAGTGTTGGAAACAAAGAGAAACAAATTGGTTGAAATTCAGCTCCCAGAGTAAGCTACTCTGGGATCAGAGTAGCCTACTCCGATGCCAAATTAGGTCAGAGTAAGGCAGTCAGATTTCAGAGTAAGGCAGTTAGATTTCAGAGTAAGGATTTTCACCCAAAGTAAGCTACGCCAGGGGTCAGAGTAGCTTACGCTGGGTCGCGAAATTCAGTTTTAAAGCATGGGTCCATCTGCTATATAAGCCATAAAACCCTAGATCGTAAAGAACATCATTCCACCCGTTTTGGGGACGAACTTTGGCCATTTTGGGAGATCCAAAACACCTCCAATCACTACAAAATCCATGTTTCATCATCCCGAATCAAGACTTGAAGATCATATGATGACCATGAGAGGCTAGACCCTCCGAAAAATACCCGGGATGTAGAGTATTGTATTTAACAGTATTTCTCATGTATTGATGTCTGGTATTATTGTGCAT
Source organism: Bidens hawaiensis (assembly GCF_021521415.1). NCBI lineage: Eukaryota > Viridiplantae > Streptophyta > Magnoliopsida > Asterales > Asteraceae > Bidens > Bidens hawaiensis. The sequence continues at coordinate 548,100 of NW_027492046.1, read as the reverse complement.
TCAGTCAATTTAGGTTTATATCGATCAGAACGATTAGTTTGCCAGTTGCTATGATAATTGCTTATAGGGTTGTTTTGACTAGTTTTAATGTGATGAAGCATACGCTTGCCCTTAGTTGAGTCACACTGGCAGGAACCGTTTGATAACCAGTGCCGTGTGTTAGCGAGCGTGGATGCCTAAGGTTTATCTAGTTAGTCCATTTGAGTTGATCATTGATAGTTAATATGTTAATTGAACATGAGATGGTTGTTTATTTACTTACTTGAACCCCGGGTGTAATTTGCTCTTAGTAATTGCTTGATAATTGTTTGTTTGTTTGTTTATCGTAAAACAAATTCATTTGCTAGTGTGATCAGCACTTTAAATTGAACTACTTCATAATGTTAAGAACCAGTTTCACATTACACTGACCACATACTCCTCGTGGTTCGACACCCTACTTACCCTAAATAGCTTAAGGTGATTAGGACACTGATTTAATTGGTTTTGACTAGATAACGACAGTCTAGCATCAGTGTCCTAAATTTGGAAGACTTGAGTTAATATTTAGTCTTGAAGATGGAATATAAATGATAAACTAGTTCATAAAAACAAGGCTTGGGTTTTCGGGATTTTAGTGCTGGTGTGCACGATTCCACTAATGTAAGAATCAAGATCCAACTTTTAAAGATTTGTTCGGTTTAGTCGGTTCGAGACTTGATAAAGCACCAAATCCTAATCCAACTTACCAAACTATTTAAATATATGAATTACTTCAATAAAATCAGTAGCTTAAACAAGTTTGAGAATTTTATTAATTAAAGTCTCAAACTCGGTTTTAATCGAGTGTAAGTCGGCCCGGTCTTAGTATAATACCAAGTTTGGTTCCGACATACCATAATCTTTGAAATATAAATAATTTAAAGTGAAACATAAGTTAAAAAGGTTAGGAAAGATTTTTTGTGGTTTGAACGGTGACTAGCTCATTAAGACGAGCAGTTCGACTTTTACTCTATTTTTACCCGAAACTTGGTTTAAACCAAGATTTGTTCCAACACTTCCAAACTATTAAGTAATATGAGAAATATAAAGTAAAACATAACTAAAAAGATATGTTGAACTTTTGGTGGTTTGAACATTGACTACCTTGTTAAAACAAGTGTTCTGTTTTACCCGGTTTTTACCCGAAACTTGGATTCAAGCCAAGATTTGTTCTAAACTTCCATAACAACCTTATAATAACTAAAATATAAAGAACAACTCATATCTAAAGTGTTTGATACAGCATGTTAGCTAAAAGTAAATTAAAGTGCTTAAACGAGTATTTGGTTCTTGACTCGGTATGAAACCGAGGATGGTTACCACATTTCAAACACCATAGAACTAAAATATAAAGGAAAACTCATATCTAGAATGTTTCATGCAACATGGTTGCTTAAAAGTTAATTAAAGTGTTTAAACGAGTGTTCGGTTTTGGTTCGATCCTTGACTCGGTATGAAACCAAGGATGGTTACCACATGTCACCATAGAACTAAAACAAAGTAAATTTTCCAAACCTAAACTCAAACAATAAAGTTACGCGAGTGAACTTCCTGAAAACGATCCAAACGGGCCTAAAATGCATAAATATGTGTTTGAATGCCCACAAGCCTTAAATAAAGATGAAAATGGTTTTCTCAACATAAAATAACTTAGAACAACTGAAAATATAAAAAACATATACCCGAAAAGGATTGAAATGCAAGAATCGATTCCGTTGACTTTTAAAGTCAAACTTAAGCAAAACTAACTATAACAACTTGCAAGTTCAAACAATTTGAGTGAGAAAGATGAAGACGAGAAGGGGAAATGACTGAGATTGGATGGGTATTTATGAGGAAAGATTAGGGTTCGAAGGATTGGGTAAAAGCTTTGTCCGGTGGATAAACCAATACACTTTGATACTTTATTTAAAAATAAGTTTTAAATTAAATAAATTATTAACAGGGATAAAAACATGTTTGGAGAGTTCTAGAATAATTATGGGTTAAGTCTTTGTTGGTTTGGATGGTTACAACACGAGTTCGGCCCTTAAACGAGCTTAAACGAACCAAAAACGTTAAAAAACTAATTTTGCTGAAACAAACTGTAGGCCAGCTACGCAGTGGGCTGAGGCCAGCCCTACGCGCTACGTGAGGTGGGGGTTCTCGGCCAAACTTTGTTTTTTGGCAATTTAATCTATGTAGTTTGTTTTAAGTCGTTTTGAGTACAAAATAAGCATTTTAAACACTATTAAAGACTTTAGAATAAAATGACATGTATGAAACATGATTACATTAATTTATTAATATCCAAAGATACGAAAAACAAAATGGACCGGTTTACAATACGAAAACAAATACAAGAAAATGACACATGCCACAAAAGTAATATTAGACATATCTTGTTCTTTAAGCAAAATCAATTATTGTTAAAAGCCATTGACCTACAAACCTAATCATTTTATTCCCAAACAAGACAAGAGAGCACACACAAAAACCATGTGACTAATACATGTGTATACAGCATGTGTCAACTAAACATTAATTGCATATGTATTATCTCTTATTGTGGAACCACTATGGATTGTGAAATCTCAACCAAGAAAGCAAATTAAAGTGTTGGAGATACAATTATATATATATGTTTAATCCCTCAAAACAATTTACTTGTATCTGAAGTGGACACCAAAAGTAAACTCTATAAGCAATCTCTTTTGAATTGGATATTAATGGCTGTAAATCTACGAAGTGTACACCATACATCCACAAATAGGAAGCACTAGCAGCTTACAAATACAATTAGCTAGGGTTTACAGAAGAGTATTATATATAGTATAGTATGAGAATTTGAAAACAAGGCCAGCAACAAATAATAAATGAATTAGCTAGCAAGCATACAAGTCCACGAGCTCTTCTAAAGAGTCCTGTTGAGGGACCGCGTTTTCAAGCATCCATAAGAGGTGTTCGAAGAGAACCACCTCGCAATCCACCGTGTCCCTGTCACCAGAACGTTCTAGCAGCTCCTGGAACACCGGGTGCTCCGCAAGCTCTAAGCTTATATAGTAGCGGCGTCTCGACTTGCCAACATAGACCGCATGGCAATGATCAGGGTTATGGTAGTCGGCCGCAATAGCACTACTGCTGCTATTGCTACTTCTGCTAGGCTTACTGAAGGAGTGCCATATCTTGAGCACTGATTTAAGCTTTGTTAGCTTACCTCTAGCCATATTAATATATATGGATGAGATGAAGATGAGTATTAAAATGATGAGCAAGTGGGAAGGAATGTATGAGAGAATAGGGTTGTATGCTTGCCATTATATATATGTATGTGTAAGTAGGGTAGAAGAAAACAGCATGTTTGGGGTGGTGGGGCCATGCACATTGTTGTTATGGCTGGCAGGTTGCTGATACTGACAAGTTGGAGGACATACCCATTTGAGATTTGGTCTGGTCTGGTCTGGTGTCTATTAGTTGTTGATTAATATACTGTACGTAGCTAGTTTTTGGCTGTTGGGGCATAATTGTTGGTTGTCTCTTCACAATCATAAAAACCTCCCTAGCTTTTTTCATAAATATTATAGAGCATGTTATATTTTTTTGGTTCCTTCTTGTGATTTAGTAAATGACTGAAACCTTAAAATAAGAGAGACACATTATACTTCAAGTATGATTAAAATCAGGCTTAGGATTTAGTAAATGATTGAAACCTAAAGAGAGAGAGAGAGGCATTATATTTCAAGTCTGATTAAAATCACAAATCAGGCTTGGGATTTAGTAAATGATTGGAATCTTTAACGAAAATGGAGAGAGATTAAGATTAAGATAAGATATTCTCCCTGGGCCTCTTTTAAATTCTAATAGGAGATGAAAACCCCAAGTTCTTCACATTTTTGTCTTTTATTTTTTTTTCTTTTTTTTAATAAAGAAAGGGAAAGCAATAGGTTCACTTCACTTAAACACAAGAAATTGATTTTAACTTTAAAATCCCAATATACATAGTACTAATTATTTTAAGTTGTTTGAAAATGCCTCTAATTAGGAGATGCTTTATAAGTAAAGAGACATGATATCTATATTTTTATTGTTAGACTAACTTATAATTTTTGTTTATTTACAGTATTGCAACTTCTGGAATATATGTTATTTAAAGAATTGAATTTCAATGAGTGTCATTTATACAAAAAATTGCTTGGCTTCTTGTCTTTTATCCTTACTGCCATTCACTTTTATCTATTAAATTTTGGTATGTGTCAAGAAGATTAGAAGATGAGAACATATATGTAATTGTCCCTCGATCTGTTTAAGCTTTGACAGTTATAGACATCCCCCATCTCTATCTATACACTTCCATTATATAATTCAATCCAATCCAATCCAATTCCCGATTCAACTTCACACATGGATCACAATAGTACAGCTGATATATGTGTAAAGAGAGATTAATGGTGGAGCTCCCTATCAAAGATTCTTCCACAGCTGTGATCAATATCAGGTAAAAGCTTCTAAACCGTTTACAGCCTGTTAAACTCAAATAAGTCAAATCAACTGGTTGCATATCTTCTTGTAACCCTACAACTCTCGTTATACTTCTCTTTCTCTTCCCATTAGTAATCGCTGCTCAACTCACTGGAGTTAGACTAGACACCATAACTCTAATTTGCCTAGTATTTATTGTGCAAATGTCCCACTCCGTTTTATCTAGTGGATTTCACTTGCTACAAACTATTGACTCGTATTTGGACCAACTGGAATGCAAAGGAGGGTAACGGGTGGGTCAATAACTCAAAAGATATAATGAACAATAACCAACATATGATTTATTTCTAATATTTTGATTTTAATAATCCAAACTATCATATATTGACCAATAACAATTCATACTTACAGTTTGGCTAATGATAATTCTAATTGTCAGTTTTGTTGCAAAGAGTAATCCCAATAGCATATTTGCTATATATTTTACACTCAATTTACATTTGGTTAATGCTTGATGTTGCTAGTACGTTTCTCCTTATCGTTCAAAATCATTATTGTGAAAGACATCAAGTAATTAATATAAAAATTAAGTATAAATCTATGACATTTATATTTATGCTACATGGATTGTTATTGTTAACAAATTGAAAGTTATAATTATCATTAGTTTCAAGTTTAAGTATTGATAATTATCAGCCAATACGTCGGGTTAAGATTATTAAGATATATTTATTCCTTTTTTTTTTAATTAAGAAAGACAATAAATTTAGGGCTATGTAAGGTAAGGGGGTTTGATATTTATTTATAAGGTTCATGCATCAATAGGATTGGAAAGCGACAGCCATGTGCGAGGGATAAATATAAGTCGTTTAGTTTGTCTTCTTCCTCCACCATATGATACCGTTTGTTAATCAAAGAAACGACCACTACCAAACAAATAACAAATAAGCCAAGAAGATGCCTGTGCTTGTTTACAAACAAATATATATTCTCAAAAAGTGAACGGAATACATGCTTTTCTATTATACGATTGCACACTAAACATTTTATGGTTGCATTATATACTTTCTAAAACATAATTTTAAAATATAATTACACAATTCCATCAATAAACACAAACTCTATGATAGTTGTTAATGAATTAGCAGAATTGTATCGATTTAACATCGAAGAACGCAAACTCAACACAACTTATGAACTAGATCGATTCACGATGAAATCCCAAATTGAGTTAGGGTTAACACATTTTTATTAAATATGAAAGAAATGAAAGAGACGAGAATGAAAACGATCATGAATGAAATCAAATTGAACGAACTAAGTACCACGTCTATGACAAGCCCTTATATATCCTAACTGCTTGTTGTTGGACACTAACAAACTATCTTTCAAGAAGTATAAAACACCTCTTGAAGTTTATTCCCTATAGTGAACCTTTTATCAGGAGTAGAGTCTCAAATGTAGTAAAAGAATTAGAAAAACAAACACTTCATCCGTAGTACACAAATTCTTACACGTATCATTCATCACGTAATACTCTACTACTCCGGAGAAGTAACTCTCTCATGTAACCCACTCTAGAGAAGCCACACTTTATTAAACAAGATGTTTAACTATGAATTAAACTAAGCATCACTTCCAAGTTTCAGCAATAGTTTATACTCGTCTTGTTTCATAACAATGATTTTAAAATGTTCTATTTATCCATTGCTATAAATACAGACTATTTTTTATTAAATCGAATGTTTCTTTTAGGCTTATGTAGAAAATAAAGGGCGAACGAATTTCATAAAAATTTTCATAATTATTTGTTAGATTATGGAATGCTCTTTTCCTTTGATCCTCCATGTAAGCAACATGCTTCACTAACCGTCTCCCTAAATGGCAGAGACCACCGTCCACCGGCATACAAACGTCTCACTAGTGGTATAGGTGGTGATACCTTACAAACGCCATGCTAAACAAGGTAATTATCACCTTAAATTGGTGTATTGGTCTCACAGAGCATTCACATTCCATCCATCACATTCCATCCATCATTTTTACCCTATAATTTAACTAAAATTCATACTATTTAAAATTTGATACTTGTAGGTCTCGAAACCGGATCCGACAACGAAGGGCTTTGTTCTTGATAAGTGCTCGAGACGGGTGCGGTATAAACAAACGATCGAGCAAATATATAAAGATAATATTGAACAACTCCGTAACCGTAACAAAAGATTCATAACATTAAACGAACCGATCCCACCCAAGGTGAGCTCCCCTTGGGTGGTTGTTTACACACTACAAAACACACACATACATATGACTACAAGACCCTATTTATAGCTAAAACAAATACATTCTAGAAGATCTTTCTCCCCCGTTGAAGCTAAGCGCGTGCGTCGAAGTTCTCATCTCGTGTCCGAAATTCTAGCCTACTTTAATTATTAACTTGACTGTAAATATATAACGGGTTTCATACTTTGATATCGCAAGTCACATTTTTGGCCTTACAATCACCCCCTTGACTTGTGATCTCAAAACATCGTTGAACCGTGTCTCTCATTTTCGCAAATCAACCCGATGACCGAAACTTCTTCAATCACCCCCTCAAGGTATGATCCACATAATTCATTCATGAAGACATTCTTGCTTCTTTATCCCTCTCGGATCTTAAGCAATATAGGTTTAGAAGAGCTTGACGAAATACCGGGGACAGCGATCAAATGGCAACGCTTATTATTTCCGAGAATTAAATTATTTAAGTAACTCACCCTTAATAAATAAGTATCCCAGATACTCGTATCCCACATTTTCAGGGTGAGAACTTAAACAATTTAATTCCCTATTAAATCCAACTTTTTCAAAAATTATCACCTTAATAAGCATCTCGGATGCTCGTAGCCCACGTTTTCTGGATCCAATTCTCGAACGCCTTGAAAATAACATATAAATAATATGCTCTGAACACTGTCCAATAATGACGAAACCCGAACAAATTTGACTTTCTTCAGTTTGGTCAACCCCGAACATCAGCAACAAAAATAATTTAAACATCTTGAACCCAAAATTTAACTTACAAGCATCTGTTCCATAATAAAATAATCTGGCCCAAACTTACAATACACTCTAGCCTACAATTTAAAATTCAGCCCAGATCCACACTAATAAAGCCCAGCATGTATATGTCACAAACCCTAGCTGCAAACTTATTATGTTGCTGCCCCCTCATATATCAACTTGCCGGAAAGACATTTTTCTGGCAACCATTTCCGACCACCACAGCGCCGCCTCCTCCTCCTTCCACAGATCCACGTACTAATCAACAACAACTACCATTATCAACCATCGTTACAGTAAAGTGTGACCGAACAGTTGAAACTCGCCGGAGTTCTGACACCCATTTCCGGCCACCCTTACAAAAAAAAATCCGGTCAACAACATCAAGTGTCGTCATCATCACCAGCCACCGGTGACCTCCGCCATAACCACTTCCTTCACGAAGACCATCACTGTAACCGGAGGTGGTAGCCGACCATCTCTCCTTCCAGACTCTCACTCTAGTGTTTGTGACATAACCAATGATTTAACAGCATGATGTAACATAGCACGAGAATGAACCAATGATTTGATTATTATGGATGGAGCTTACATTCTTCAAGCTCCACAGACACAAATACCGTCTGTTCAATTTTTCTTTTTTTTTAATACACGATTCATAAAAACTTCATAAAACTCTAAATCAAACCTTTAACCGGCAGTGAATCCAGATCCACAAAGAGACAAACATCGAGCACCTTTATTTCCCCAAATCTTCACACTTTATTTCCAAGTATCAATGAAATTAACATCTCGGTTCTAGTAATAGCGGAAATAGAACCCGATTATCAAGAACAAAGTTGAATGATAAGATTCGACCCGCTTTGATACCAATTGTAGGTCCTGAAACCAGATCCGATAACAAAGGGCTTTGTTCTTGATAAGTGCTCGAGACGGGTGCGGTATAAACAAACGATCGAACAAATATATAAAAATAATATTGAACAACTCCGTAACCGGTAACAAAAGATTCATAATATTAAATGAACCGATCCCACCCAAGATGAGCTCCCCTTGGGTGGTTGTTTACACACTGCAAAACACACACATACATATGACTACATGACCCTATTTATAGCTAAAACAAGTACATTCTAGAAGATCTTTCTCCCCCGTTGAAGCTAAGCACGTGCGTCGAAGTTCTCGTCTCGTGCCCGAAATTCTAGCTCACTTTAATTATTAACTTGATCGTAAATATATAACGGGTTTCATACTTTGATATCGCAAGTCATATTTTTGGCCTTACAATACCCATTTTTAAAAATTTCCCACAACCCATCCACCATCTTTATCTTCATCTTACTCACAAACAATTATTTTATCATATTTCTTGTTTTCATACACTCACACAAATTTAAAGAGTGGTGAATAGTAACTTTTTATATATAAAAAACTGGTATAGCAACTTTTTATAATTTAGGGTTGGGATAAACAAATAATGGATGGGTTGAAGTTAGTTTTTAGTAAATTCTTTTTAAATTTAAAGATGGAATACAAGAATTTGCAAGTAAAAACATAAAAACTTTTAAGTTCCTCTCTTTATTGTCTTTTGATCTACTTTATTAAATGGAAGAATGAGAGAGATCAAGATGTATAAATTAAATTGGTGTATTGGTCTCACTAAGGTAATGATCACCTTAATACAAGAATTTGCAAGTAAAAACATGAAAGCTTTTAAGTTCCTCTCTTGGTTGTCTTTTGATCTACAATTCAACTATAAATGCAAGAATGAGAGATTAAGATGTATAAATTTGTTGAGTTTTAGTGGATGGAGTGGGGCTCAGGACCCCCTAGGAGGTACCGTATGGGAGGATCGGGAGCACCGTCCCGTGACCAACGGTACTGAAAAAATCATCCCGGCGTTGCGAGTACATGCCACTCTCCTTGCCAATTATTTTTTCTTTTTCCTTCTTATTTTTTATCTAAAAAACATGTCTGGCATGGTGGCTGTGGTGATTGATGGTGGCAGAGCACGGTGGATCAGTGGCTATGATGGGCGATGGTGGCGACAGTGGTTGAAGATGAAGACGACGTTCTTTTAGGGCTTTTTCTTAATATGTCGATTGTTTTCTAGCCCCTCACATTTCATTTAGATAGCTTTATTTGGAGATCGATTAAATTTTAAAAAAGTTTCAGTAATTTATATCTTAACAAAAAAATAATTTTGAAGGGTGATTAAATATTAAAAAAACTATCTAGATTAAATTATATTTTTTTCCTTAGCTTTATATAAAAAACAACACTTAATTTATTTATTTAAAAAACTATTTTTTTTTATTTTAATGTTATATTATGTTTTTAATTTAAAAATAATTTAGTTTAATATTAAAAATAAATTGATTGAAAGATGGATTAAGATTGCTGTGGGGGTGATTGTAAGGGTTGTGAATTGGGATGTGAGAAGAGATAGTGTGATCTTATTACTATTTACTAGAGTTATCTTTGAATCCTTAAAAAGAATGATATATAATCGAACAATGAAACTCAATTTAATTTAATAACAAATGTTGAAACAAAAACTTTAAAATTATATAATCCAACAATATGTTTGGCGGAATTTAATCACTTAATCCCAAACATATTGTTGGTTAAATAAATGGGTCGGTTCGGTTATAGAGGTTTTGAATTATTTCTAACCAAAACCGATCCGTATTTGACGGTTTTTAAAAATTCATTAACCGACCCACTGGTTATGTCGGTTATCGGTTAAAATCAGTTTGATTATATCGGTTATAGTTCGGTTTAATGATTATGGCAGTTAAGTTGTTCACCTCTAACTACTACATTTGGTGTTCTCTAACTCATGTCACACATGCAAAAGTACCATAAAGAAGTATCTAAAAGTAGTGTTTTGAAACCGGGACTGGCCGGTTCGACCAAGACCTAGTAGGCATTCCGGTCCGGTTCGCATTATATAGCCCGTTTTCTAATAACCCGGCCGGGCCTGGCGGGTCACGGTTCGACCGGAACTGGTGAACTGCTGGTTAAACCGGAAAAACTACCTTTTTTAATTATTAAATAAAAAAGGACGTACCAAACGGGAGTTGAACCCAGACAGATCCCGATTTGAATGCTTTGAGAAACACCAAATGCCAACCAACCAGCCTATGTTGGTGCTTTTAATTGTGGATTTTTGATTCTAAATTCATTTGAAAACAATTATGGAGCTTCAAAAGGAAAGTAAAACCCCACGTTTAGAGTTCCACCAGACCACCACCGTATGTTTAGTAATTTACACATTGTAAGTTTATAATGGTTTTATTTTTGCTTTAATTTTATTGCTCTAGTTTATTTTCTAAATTGTAACTGGACGGGAAGTTGATTATTATTATTGTTTTACATATATATATATTATTTATTACATCATCTGTGTCAATGTTCGGTCCGATCTTCTGAGCCAGTTCGACCAGTGACCCAGTAAGATATCCGTATCAATGTTCGGTACGAGTCTGAAAACATTGTTTAAAAGGAGTCTCAAATTAGTAATGAATTCAGAATTGATAAGCATATATGAATATATAATAGAAAATCTAAGTAGGGCATGTATTAATTAGGTATAAGAAGTAGAGATGACGTATGCACGAGTGACACAAACCTCTTTGTTTGGGCCAGGCCCAGTTAGAGGCATAGTCTAGTAGTTACTAGATAGATGATTTTAGTTTTGTAGTTGGATGAGATGCATCCACGTCAACTTGGGTGAAGATATGGTGTCCTGTCCTCCCCTCACTCACTCACTCATCATCATCTTCCTCCATATTCTTCTTCTTCTTCATATGCAAAGAAAGAAAGAAAGAAAGTAAAACTAATTAATGGCGTCTCTGGCAAAGCCCCTTCTTCTTCCATCTGTGCTCCCGACTACCTGTTGTAATCGACAACACCCACTCGCTGCTGTTGCTTTCAAATCCAACTTCCTCCAGGGCCAAAGCCTCTCACTTTCTTCATCTTCTGTTACTTGTTTAACCAGCAGCAAGACCTCCCCCATTGTTTGTGCAAAGGTACCTACATTTAACAGCTTATTAATAATAATAATAATATCCTGACGTACGGACACTTAAAGTATATATTATAATTATGTTTAGGTGAACAAAGGGTCTGTGCCCCCGTCTTTCACACTTAAAGATCAAGACGGTAAGAATGTGAGCCTCTCCAAATTCAAAGGCAAGCCTGTTGTCGTCTACTTCTACCCTGCTGATGAAACCCCTGGTTGCACCAAACAGGCAGCTCACTCACCCTCACCCTCCCTTAGCTAGGCATTCATGTTTGATACTTATTATTACTTAATTAATAATTAAATACCCGTTGTACGCACGTTATTCCGCAGGCATGTGCATTCAGGGACTCTTATGAAAAATTCAAAAAGGCGGGAGCGCAGGTTGTTGGGATCAGTGGGGATGATGCAGCATCACACAAGGTATATATATATATATATAAGTGCAATATATATATGGCCGATGTTTATTAATATTACTATTTCTATGCAGGCATTTGCAAAGAAATACAGACTCCCGTTTACGTTGCTGAGCGATGAGGGCAACAAAGTGCGAAAAGACTGGGGTGTCCCGTCTGATCTTTTTGGTACATTGCCTGGCCGACAGACGTATGTTCTTGACAAGAACGGGGTCGTTCAGCTTATCTACAACAACCAGTTTCAGCCTGAGAAACACATTGACGAGACCTTGAAGTTGCTTCAGACTCTTTAATTCATTCAGTCAGGTAGCTGACAAAACAACTCAACAAACTTGCATGTCTATCATTTATTTATACAAATGAATCTATCATTTCTTTCTTTCTTTAACATAAAACTCAGTATTTGATTTAGTTATCATGGAATTTATTCAAATATTATGGAGTAAAGTTTTCGGCTAAGTTGGAAACAACTGAAAGATTTGTTTGGACATTATATATTGATTCAGTACACAAATTCAAGGTTTCAAATTTAATGATTATTGTATGACTTTTTAAAATAACTATGTACGCTGTCATTGAGAAAATACTTTTCTTAAATATATAATAAAAAGATTACAAATACAAGGTGAGTTTAAATTTACATATAGCGTATGATGTAAGTCTAAATCTTGTACGATGTACTTAAAGAACCTGTACATTTAATTTGACAAAGTGAATAACGTTTTGTGAGTGTGCACCATCATGACAAATTCTATTTAGTACCAATCATTAATATATTTTATGAATTAAGACGAATATAGGCTTGGGTTCTGCTATAACATCTGTTATCGCTTTTGGAATTAAATCTTCCATCCGAATCATCTCTCTCCATCATGTCATCTTTCTTCTCCTTACCCAACTGGCTGGCTATATAACGCTCCTTACAAGCAATAGGTTCTAATTTTGTTAGGTATCGCTAAAATTTCAAAATTATGAACTAGAAATTAAATACTTAAATTGAATACATTAATAGACACGTAAATTAGTTAATAAAAAAATAAGCGCATAAATTATGTCAATCAACAATGTACCCGTTTAAGGGTAAAAAGAGTCAATCAATGATGAAATCGAACACTTGAATGAAGGAATTCAAGTATGATAATTGGCCACACATGACAAAACTCCTCTCCTAGCCAAATTATGTTGCTTTGAAGTTTGGAAATTTTATGTTATGTTTTTCTTTACGTAGTCCATATAAAAGTCAACCAACTTTTGGGTCAACTTCTCAATTTCTCATCGCAAACTTAGGGTGTGCCACGGACGAGATGACATGAACATTCAGGATGCTAATATGTATGGGAGTTTTTATTTTTGTGCGAATGTCTATCACTCACTTATAGATTTTTTTGGCATTGTTTGGCCATCCGGTGAGGTGAAAGAACAAATATATATATATATAATACCACAAATTGTTAAATGCATAATATACATACAGTATATTTAAAATTGATCTCTACATATTCATCTTTTTAGTAGACCTGTGTCATATGCCATAGTTGGATCCACAACCAACCCTCTACTAAGGTTGTCAAGTTCTTGTAACCAAACGCACTATATACTGAAAATATTATATCTTACAATATTCTTAAAATTGGACTCTTTCACATTTGTTTTTGTTAAATGATATGCATCATCGACTTGTTGGGTGGATAGGTTGGTCTTATAGGGTGGCTTAGAGGAGATCAAAATTTATCTTTATCTAAGTTTTTGGTTTATCTATTATTTGCATTAATCTATTAGTCTTTGTTTAAGTTTTAAAATTTGAAGTGTTTGAGTTTGGGTAGGAGTCTCGTACGGGTGGTTATATAAACCAAATTAGTTCTTTGTTTCTTTTATGCACTTTTTATTTTCTTGTTTTCATTTATCAAAAAGAGTCGCTCTCAAATTTTGAGCAAATCGGTTGTTGTTGGTTGGTTTTTGATTATCGGTTCACTTGTCCCAAGTTTAACAAGTGGTATCAAAGCCAAACCCGCGAATCATGTCAGAGGTCCAAGTCGTTGGTGGTGTGAAGAAGTTGAACAACTCGAACTATAATACATGGGCGACATGTATGAAGTCATATCTGCAAGGGCAAGATCTGTGGGAAGTTGTCAATGGTGAAAGCACCGTGGAGCCGAGGAATGATGTGAACGGGGCTGTTGGGAAGTGGCGAGTGAAAGTCGGTAAAGCCATGTTCTACTTGAAAACAACAATCGATGAAGAGCTGTTGGAACATATCCAAGATCTCGAAACACCGAAACCGGCGTGGGATGCGTTGGCTGCGTTATTCTCTAAGAAAAATGATACCAAACTCCAACTTTTGGAGAATGAGTTATTGTCGATAAGCCAACGGGAACTTACTATACCACAATACTTTCACAAAGTGAAGACGTTATGTTGGGAAATTGGAGAATTGGATCAACAAGCTAGGATCGGGGATGCAAGGATGAAGAGAATCATTATTCACGGGTTGAAACCCGAGTTCCGAAGCTTCGTTGCAGCTCTACAAGGATAGGCAAACCCACCTACACTTGGTGAGTTTAAAAATTACTTGGCAAGCCAAGAAGCTTTAATGAAGTAGATGGGAGAGGTTTCGGTTGGTCCGTCAAAGGCCGAAGACCAAGCCTTGTATGCCGGGAAAGGGAAGAACGGTTTTCGAACCGGGAAGTTTCATAGTCGAGGAAAGTATAATGAGAAAAAGAAGCCATGGCATAAGAAAGAAAGAGAGGTTAAAGGAGACAAAGCCGAAGAAAATAACAAGAGTTCTGGTGAAAAGAAGTTTTCATTCAGGTGCTACCAGTGCGGAAGAAAGGGTCACATAGCTCAAAATTGTCCAGGAAAGAATCAAGAAGAAGGGAATAATGCGGAAGTTGAACTAGATGATGAGTGGGATGTCGAAGCATACTTCGCTTAAGAAACCGATGCGCATGCTTACACGGGAACTGTTCAACCGAAAGCAAATAAATTTGATGACTGGATTGTTGATTCCGGATGCTCGAACCACATGACCGGGGAAAAAGGCAAGTTATTGAATCAAATAAAATATGGTGGAAGCAAAGTGGTTGTTTTTGCTGATAACTCAAAACATTCGATCGCGCATATCGGAGACGTGGCGTTCCTGGCCGGTTCAAGTAAAAACGATTTAACACTGAAAGATGTGTATCACGTGCCCGGTATGAAGAAGAATTTGTTGTCAGTCCCTCAACTTACTGATGCAGGTCATTACGTGTTGTTCGGGCCGAACGATGTTAAAGTGTTCGACCACTTTGAAACTCCAAGTAAACCGGTTTTACAAGGTAAAAGAAACGAGACAATGTATGTTCTCTCGGCTGAATTGCTTATGTAGAGAAGACCCGAAGTAACGAAAACGCCGATTTATGGCATCGACGGCTCGGTCATGTCGGGTTCGATAAACTCGATATTATGATGAAGAAGCAAACGGTAAGGGATTTGCCGGCTTATGAAGTGCACCCGGATCATGTATGTGCTGGATGCCAATTTGGGAAGGCGAAACAACAACGTTTGATGAATCCGAGACTAAGTCGAGTGCTCCTCTCGACCTTGTCCATACGGATGTTTTTGGGGCTGTGAATCAACCATCGATAAGTGGTAAGCGCTTTATAATCACGTTTATTCCCAGCCACCTACGTCATAAATTAGAGAAGAAAGTTGTTCGGTGTATTTTTGTGGGATACGATTCTCAACGAAAAGGGTGGCGCTGTTTGGATTCGACAACAAAGAAGTGTTACATCCCTCGTAATGTGGTGTTTGATGAGATGTCGGCTTGGTGGTCGTCAAGTAGACAAGCTTTACCCGATACCGAAGTTTTGAAAGAAGAATTGTCTCAAGTAAGTTTGAATTTTTATGATAATTCTAATGGAGATAATGATGAGGCTAGTACAAGTCATGAGACAACTGAGGTAAGCGATCAAGTTCAAAAAGAAGAAGTACCGTCTAGAAGATCGACTCGAGATCGGAAGCCAAACCCACGATATGCTAATGTAGCAATGGTTGAAGAACAGGTTGTCGAGCCGGACTCGTTTGATGAAGCGAGTAAGAAAGCAGAGTGGGTCGAAGCAATGCGAGCCGATATGTCAGCTCTTGAAGGAAATCAAACATGGGAATTGGTTCCGTTACCGGAAGAAGTGAAGCCAATTTCGTGTAAATGGGTCTAAAAAGTGAAGCGTAGACCAGACGTCACAGTGGAAAGATGTAAATCTCGGCTCGTGGCCCGGGGGTTCTCACAACAATACGGTTTAGACTACGAAGAAACTTTTAGCCCGGTTGCAAAATTAACAACTGTCCGAACCGTCATAGCTTTGGCTGTAAGCAAAGGGTGGAATATGTGGCAGATGGATATTAATAATGCTTTCTAATACGGAAGCTTAGATCATACCATACAAATGACACAACCGGCTGGGTTCGTTAGCTCGAGTAATCCAAATTATGTTTGTAGATTAAAGAAAGCTTTGTATGGTCTAAAGCAGTCGCCGCGGGCGTGGTTCGGGAAGATGGCTGAATTTCTCGAACACAATGGGTTTTCCATCACGACCTCAGATTCAAGTTTGTTCGTTAAGACCTTTGGAAAAAAGGTGGTGGTAGTATTGGTTTATGTTGATGATTTAATAATCACCGGTGATTTCGAAGAGGTGATTAATCAACTAAAAGAAAACCTTAACACGCGGTTCAAGTTGAAAGATCTAGGTCGGTTACAACATTTTCTTGGGCTAGAGCTTGAATACAAAAAAGGGTCTGTGGTTTTGCATCAAAGGAGGTATGTAATTAATTTGCTACAAAAATTTGGTATGAATTGTTGCAAACCGGCGTCAACTCCAATTGATGTGAATGCAAAGTTGTATCCGGACGAAGGAACTGAACTAGAATATCCGTCCGAGTATAGGCGCATGGTGGGAAGTTTGGTATATCTCACGTTGACAAGGCCCGATATCGCGTTTGCGGTTGGTGTTTTAAGTAGGTTTATGCAAACTCCAAGAAAGCCTCATATGTATGCCATGTAAAGAGTTTTGAGGTATGTTAAATCAACTTACAGGATGGGTGTTGAATTTAAGAAGGAGTCGTATGCTAAACTTAGAGGTTTTTGTGATGTCGATTACGCCGGCGATCCGGGAAGTAGAAGGTCGACGTCGGGGTATGTGTTTATGTTCGGTTCAAGTGTCATATCATGGTGTAGTAAGAGAAAACCGACAGTGTCTCTTTCAACTACCGAAGCGGAGTACCGTGCTTCTGCACTAGCGGCTCAAGAGTTGGTATGGCTGGTTCGTTTGTTAAAAGATTTGGGACAGAATATCGAGTATGAAGTGGAGTTGTTTTGTGATAACAAGTCGGCTTGGCCGAGAACCCGGTGTTTCATGCGCGTACTAAGCACGTGGAGGTACATTATCATTTTGTTCGTGAAAAGGTGTTGAATGGAGAGATTGGTCTGATGTATGTGTATACAAGTAAGCAAGTAGCAGATGTGTTCACGAAGGGGTTACCGAGTGCTAAAATGAAAGAGTTCTATGCTAAGATGGGAATGAATACAGTCGATGTTGAGAGGGAGTATTAAACGATATGCATCATTGACTTGTTGGGTGGATAGGTTGGTCTCATGGGGTGGCTTGGAGGAGATCAAAATTTATCTTTATCTTTTAAGTTTAAGTTTTTGGTTTATCCATTATTTGCATTAATCTATTAGTCTTTGTTTAAGTTTTAAAATTTGAAGTGTTTGAGTTTGGGTAGGAGTCTTGTACGGGTGGTTATATAAACCCAATTAGTTCTTTGTTTCTTTTATGCACTTTTTATTTTCTTGTTTTCATTAATCAAAAAGAGTCGCTCTCAAATTTTGAGCAAATCGGTTGTTGTTGTTGGTTGGTTTTTGATTATCGGTTCACTTGTCCCAAGTTTAACAGTTTTAACATTTATTTCATATTTTCAATAAATATTTTTAGTAAAGTTTCTATACTAAGAAAGTATTTTAATTAAAAAAATAGTTAATTTCACCATCAATTTTGTCACACTAGTATAATATTAATAATTATTATTGATGGGTATAGAAGCTTTGTTTTCAATCCTAAATGGAGATTAATATTGCCTTTGTACTACATGAACGAAAGAGTTAAGGTCGCTCTTTAGTTGTCCAATAACATGATTAGCTTCCATGTTAATTATTGCATGCTACGCTAGCGACTTCCATATCCATAATCCATGGTTGATATTTATGTGGTGGTGCCGTCTCATGCCCCAAAAAAGATGATAGCTAGCAATTGTGGTGATCGATGATGAGGCACGTATGTAGCTTGGACTTGATTGTTCATATGTTAGTTTAAACATGAACATCACCAGGGCTGCCCCACTATTTAAAACCATGGCCCAATCCTAATCAATAAAATAATACCAGGCTCCACAACCCAATAATTCTAATCTAATACTTTGGAATTTTTTTTTTTCTTTCAAATTTTACATTTTATTTTTCTTCTGTCGACAGAACCAAAATTATAAATAACTGGTTGGTTATTATTATAATCTAGGAGTAAAAGAAAGTGATTATATGAAATGATTTTGATTCCCATGTGGCTGAATAATTAGGACGTGAATGTTATATATATAATATAATAATAATATATATAAAGGGATAATATTTATTGTTTAGTCAGGTGAGGTGTTGTGCTTGAGAGAATTTCATGCATCCCTTAACGTTTGTTGATTTCACATCTACCGGGTTAAATCTGGAGTATCAGTTATACTTTTTTCCAATTCATATTATTTAATTTGTGACACATAGGGGTAAATGCATATGTCCAAATAAGGTATCACAATTAAAACATCGTTTGCTTCTAATGAAAATCAAATTCAAACGAGATCTCAATACAACTAAAGTAATAGTATCACTAGTGACATGCGCAGTGCATGTGATTAACATAATGCACACACCAAAGTATACTCAGTACATGTAGTGTAATCACCAATATATTCACTAAACTTTTACCATTTTGTATCATTTTTATGTTTTCAAGAGTTGATTTGCACATACCGTTTCACTGAATTACAAGAGTATCACATCATATATTTTTTTTAATCTTGCGCGATCAACACCATATGATTTATTTCTTGTTTTCAATTAGTATATCACCGTCTATTACTAATATTATTGGTGGATTAGGTTTAATTTTACATGTAATATATATATGTACATAATAGATGTGTTAAAGAGTAAAAAGTGTGACACATGCATAATAGCTATTATGGAATGTCATGAGATGGGATGTGATGCATTCATTCGTGATTGTTGTGGGTCATGACTCATGAGTGGAGATGCGTGGGGAGATGGAGACATATGTGATATGTCCGATCGATTCAACCCTAAATAGGATAACTATCTGAATATCTAAAAACCACTTAGATATATTGGTTAATTATGATTATGATTATGATTATGATTATGATTATGATGTGAATACAAAATTAATTCCAAGTAAAGAGTTATATGTTGGCAAAGTACGTAGTTATAATTGAATTTAAATATAACATTAAAAGATCTATATATTGAAATAGCAATCATAAGATTGCACTCTTATGCTCCAACCCTCATATGGTCACCCATTCAAATTATAATTATTGCTAATTTAAAGTGATATTTTAGATTCAAATATACATTAACCTACAGTAATAATAATAAAAAATAATACACACATACATAGGTTTATAACCTTTTAATTCTCATATAGTGCAATCCTTTGTGAAAGATTATGACAGTTATAACTGTATTAATGGAAAATTCATCAGAGAGTTACCAAGTAGAGTGAGCATTGTTACCATCGAACTTAAGTCACTGCTCCTTAGTATGTGAGCAAAGGTTTAATACACACACATACATAGTTTTATTTAATATTTAGAATAGTTATAAAAGTAAATTAATAGCTAGAACAAAAGATTTCCTTTTGAAGGGAATGAAAGGGTTAATAATAATAATAATAATAATAATAATAATAAGGAAAAATAAAGGGAAAAGGAGGACAAGTAAAGTAAGTTATAAAGGCAGGCAGAGAGTTGTTTGGTTTGGGAGATTCAATTCCTACGCCAGGCACCACGGTCATAATTATAATATATAATTAATATTTTACAAGTTTAAACCGACATCCACCTTAAGCTTCCCGGCTTTCTTTCTTTCTTTCTTTCACCGGCAATCCATGAGTGAAGTTTTCTTTATGCATGGTGTTTTGAAAATGAAAGCAGAGTCAAATGGTACGTTGTTATCCGGTATAATATGTTTATTTCATTTCAATTTGATTAGAGGGAGGGTTAAAATCAGGAAGGAAGGATCATTCTTTCTTTCTGGGCAATAAGTCCAGTCCATGACTGCTACGAATTTACATATTTGTGGCCGGGTGGGTCCTCGTCATGGCCATTACATATCATTTGCATTTATGCTTTCACTTAGCTTAGCTGCCAGAAACCCACCCATCATATATATATATATATATATATATATATATATATTTATTTATAACAGTATTAGTTTTTGTAAGTGATTTAGATATTGATACACATTGTTATGTGTTGTTTTTGGGTTTTTGTGTTAAGGAATATCAAATAATTACAAAGTAATGCATTCAGATTTGTGGCATGCTTGTGCTGGGCCTTTAGTCTCTTTGCCCCCTGTAGGAAGTCTTGTGGTTTACTTTCCGCAAGGTCACAGCGAGCAAGTAAGTCTTTACTTTCTTTCTTCCACACATGATCGAGAATATTCAACTGCCTGGTAATTTATTCTGTTTAAGGTTGCAGTATCCATGAAGAAAGATACACAAAACATCCCAAACTATCCCAATCTTCCTTCTAAGCTCATCTGCATGCTTCATAATGTCGTCTTGCATGTAGTCATTCATTCATTCATTCCCCTTATCTTATGTTACGCAATAATAATACTTGTTGTTTCGACATCATTGATTGTTGCTTTGGGTTAGGCTGATGCTGAAACTGATGAAGTCTATGCCCAAATGACTCTTCAACATGTAAATAAAGTAAGTCAGCTGGATGCTTCTAAATATGTTTATGTTGATTCTTGACATTAAAGTAGTGGAATTGTGCAGTATGACCAGGAAGCATTACTCATGTCTGATATGGGTCAGCAAAGCAAACAGCCTGCAGAGTTCTTCTGTAAAACTCTTACGGCTAGTGACACAAGCACTCATGGTGGATTTTCTGTACCACGTCGAGCGGCTAAGAAGATTTTCCCACCTTTGGTATGTCAAACAACAGTCATATGATTGTGCTTTCAATTTATTAAGATTTCACCCTGCACATGTTTTTATAGGATTTCTCTATGCAACCTCCAGCTCAGGAACTTGTAGCTAGAGATTTACATAACCAAACATGGACATTCAGACATATTTATCGAGGTTTGTTCAAATCTTTCTGTTGCCCGGATCGATTATTCGGTTATAGGATTAGTATGAACAAGATGAGCATGCACATAACATGTGGTTGCGTGTAGGGACTTGAGACACCATGACAAAAGAAACAGACACTAATATTGTTGATAACTTGGTACAATGGGTGGGTATTATACCTTTGACCTTTGAAAATGATGATGAAATAATCATTTTTAACTAACTAACTAATAGACGTGTATCTATTGTGAAATGGCGGATCCTAAATCTGGTTAATTTACAGCAGTTTGACTTTATATTTGACCTGTTTTGACTTCTAAATTGCATAGATTTCTTGATTAAAGCTAAGTCTAACACTTTCTTTCTTCCTCTATTCATTAAACTATATTTAATTTGTCTCTCTGGCACTTATACTTTAAACAAGTAGTTTGTTTTTGGATAGATTATGTGTATTAGCACCCTCTAGCAAGCACTGCCAAACTAGAAGTATGTTGGATGCATACTTGATGCTTTATAATAATAGTTTTGTATATTCAGCAGCTTAATTAGACTTCAACTTTATGTATGTTGTCTATTGATGTTATTTACATTTCTATACTGATCCAAGGTAAACCTTCCTTTGTGCATATTAACAAGTTGTTGCTTATCTTGGTTTTCAGGGCAACCGAAGAGGCACCAGCTGACCACTGGTTGGAGCGCGTTTGTGAGCTCTAAAAGACTTTGTACGGGAGATTCTGTTCTTTTCATACGGTAGGTATTAGCTAGAAGCAATGAGGTTGTGTGGTGCATGAATATACATCCTTTCTGACCGCTTCCTTATGCTTACTTGAACAAATGTAGGGATGAGAAATCACAACTTATGTTGGGAATTAGACGGGCTAACAGACAGCAGCCTGCACTCTCGTCATCAGTTATCTCCAGTGATAGCATGCACATTGGGATTCTTGCTGCTGCCGCTCATGCTGCAGCAAATAGCAGGCCATTTACCATATTTTTCAATCCTAGGTTGGTTGGTATCTTACTATATTATTAAAAGTATTAGGTTAAAAACATCAAAAGTTGTGTGTACAGAGCAAGTCCTGCTGAGTTTGTTATTCCCCTAGCCAAGTATAACAAAGCCATGTATACTCAAGTTTCATCGGGGATGCGATTCAGAATGATGTTCGAGACCGAAGAGTCAGGAGTAAGGAGGTACATGGGAACCATAACTGGTATCATTGATCTCGACCCTGCCCGCTGGAAGGGTTCACAATGGCGCAATCTTCAGGTACACCTCAACTTTTGCTCTACTTTTTTTAAGAAATATAACGCAAACAGGTTAATGACAGGTTGGATGGGATGAATCAACAGTTGGTGAACGTCCAAGCCGTGTTTCAGTGTGGGAAATTGAGCCCGTTGTCACTCCATTTTACTTATGTCCCTCTCCCTTCTTCCAACATGCACAACCACAACCAGGTAAACTTAGAGCTCGTGTTTTAGTTCAAGGAACATGTTATATATATATTTTGGCATTTTGCTGTTGCAGAGAATGTAACAGACATGTCGTGGGTTGATATGAAGGATGCCTCAACCTCCGTCTTCCCTGGTTTGAGTTTAGTCCAGTGGATGAACATGCAAAATCATAGCAGCAGCATCTTCCCTCCCAACTCCAAAAATTCTTCCAAGTTATTAAGCTTTCAATCTCCTAATTCCTTTGCCCCACCTTCCAACTTCAACAAGCCAAACCAACTACAACAACCATGGACTCAACATCATCTATTGCACACTAACCAACAACAGCAGCAACCTCAACAAGTGCAGCAACAACATATGTTACACATTCAACAACAGAATCCTGTGTACACTAGTCAGCAACAACCACCACCACAACAGCAGATGCAACAACAAGAGCAACAGCAACAACATGCAGGAAATCTCCGACTTCAACAAAACACTAATTTAGCTAATAGCAGGGGTTTGATTCAGGCTCCGTCCGTGTCCCAGGAGTTACAATTTCAGCATCAATTGGAACAACCAATTTGCAACCTCCAACAAACACAGTTGCAACATTTGATACAACATAACTTGTCACCAAGGCAACAAAGCCTATCAGAGCAGCAGCTACTACTACAACAGGCCCTTGTAACATCAGTAAGTCGCGCTGAGCCTCCATTTCCCCTCCTACAACAAACTCAACAACCTAGACAACAACACCAACAGCAACACCGACATCAGCAGTTTAATGGAAATAACAACTTCTCAACAGCAGCCCTTTCTGCAAACCAAGTCCAGAGTCAACCCAAACAACAGCCGATGCCAATAAGAGTTCATTCTGATGGTGACGATGCTCCCTCCTGCTCCACCTCCCCTTCCACAAACAACTTCCAATTAAACCTCCTCAACAACAACCAACAAGTCTTTGTGAATGATTCCATGTATGATCCTGATTCAAAATCTGCTCAAACTTCAACCAAAGCTAATTCAAGAGTCAAACATAAGTTAACCAATGTGAAACTACCAGATCCATCTAAATACAAAGGCATTGGTAATCAACAGTTGGAAGCGTCCACATATGTGACATCATACTGCTTAGATGCTGGAGGTTTGTCAATCCCAAACTTAGGAGTGGATGGTGATATCATTCAACCAGAAAGCAGGAGTAATTTTTCTTTTGGAGCTAATATTATCGATAGTTTGCCACCTGATGCTTTGTTGTCGAGGGGTTTTGATTCTCAAAACTTACTTTCCATCTTTTCCGGTGCTCCTAGAGATATTGAGACAGAGCTGTCAAGCTCTGAGATTAATGCACACTCATTTGCGATGCCGCCTGATGTATCGTTCAAGCCCGGTTGTTCAAATGATGTTGTTGTTAATGATTCAGGTCTTTTAGGAAACGGGATGTGGGGTAATCAGAATCCACAACGCGTACGAACATACACAAAGGTAATTAGCGTCATCCTTTTACTATCAGTCTTCTTGGTTGAAATAAACAGATATATTAATTTGATTTGGAATTAGGTTCAAAAGAATGGATCGGTAAGAAGAACTATCGATGTGACACGCTACAAGGGGTATGAAGAGCTAAGGCATGATCTTGCCCGCATGTTTGCGATTGAAGGTCAACTAGAGGATACACAAAGGACTGACTGGAAGCTTGTTTATGTTGATCATGAGAATGACATACTACTTGTTGGAGATGACCCATGGGAGTAAGTCACTAATGGTTGAACCGTACAATATAATAATATGGTGCGTATGTTTGACAACTACTTATTAACTTAACATGTTTATTCCAGCGAATTCGTTAGTTGTGTTCATAGCATAAAGATATTGTCATATTCTGAAGTACAGAAGATGAGCTTGGATGGGGATATGGGCAACAATCAAGCTTTCAGCGGGACTGATAGTGAGAATCCATGGAAAGAAGGCAACTCAGCCACATCCTTTAACAGATAAAAGGTTTGTGGGTGAAGAGTTTGTAAGAACATGGTATGTATAGTTTCATGAATGATTATAGATATTTTAGGTAACAGCAAGCAAGGTTCTAATATCAAGAGCAACATAGTTTTGCTTTCGATATGTGGATAGTAGAGATCACAAAGATTACCATATTTTCTTCTCTTATAGTTTTATTTAACACCGTACTGTAATATATCTTTTAAAACAAATAACAATTAATGTTGGGCAATGCAATTCATAATGTCCCTTATACACCACTAAAATCCCGCTTGAGGTATAAAGCCCGGTTCTAAATCGATTCCCATGTACCACAGTTATGATTATAAAACCGATTGTGGTGGGTGAGATGGAAAGAACAATATGGCGGAAATGAGGTAGATGATGAGGCGACAATGTTACCAGTATCACATCCGCATTTATTTTATGTTGTTTAACATATGTGTATTTATCGGTTTATACATATATGCAAATGTTTTTAAGGCTAAGAGGTATAGTTTCCGTTTCACCATAAAGGTGCTTTGGTGGAGGGAGGGGCGTTCGGGGAACACCATTCCCTTCCTCGAGATGGGCGCCCAAAGTGGAGTTGAGCGTGAGATTCTCCACAAGTCACCTTGCCAGTTTTGATCTTTCTTTAGTTACTTTAATATTTCTAAAACCAAAAGGTTATTATTATTTTTTTAAAGAGAGGATGACAATGAGTAAAGTATGATGTATTTTATTGATGCTGTGAAAGGGAGTGAAATACGATGTGCCATTGGCATGACACAAAGTGAAAAGAAACAATTATAAAGTACATTGCATAGCATAAAATGTTAAAATTTGTTGTTTTTCATATTCCTTAAGTATGTTGTCTTCGTTTCGTTAAGAGAAAACAATAAATCGTGAAATCCGTTTCTTTAAATGGATATGGGCAAGAGAAAAGAAAAACAAAAGAGAAAATGAGAAGATTTGAAGCTTTTTTTTAGTGGTTTTCAAAATAAAATAAATAAATAAAGTATCTTTTTCTAAAGAGAAAATGAGAAGATTTGAAGCTTTTTTTTAGTGGTTTTCAAAATAAAATAAATAAATAAAGTATCTTTTTCTATTATGCCATCAATAACTTTAAAAAAAATCAAATAAGTTTTGAAGTTAATTACAATAATACTGTGATAAAAGTAGGTTTTGTAAAAGGTTTGATCTAATTTATATGTGTGCGAGGCTCGATAAGAAGATGCGTAGCCTCATCAACTTTGGCATTGCCAGTGATCACGTGTTTAAGTGATGAAACTTGATAAACCTTTTTTCTACCAAAAATTGTTTGTATTGTACATTGTTTCAATGATATAATGTATCAAGTAAAGTTGTTCTAGGAGGTTCCTTGTTTTTTAATATACTTTGCTAGCTTTTTAAGAAGCAAGATTCGAGGAACATATTTTGTAATTTCATGGATCAAAACATGAAATGGAACTTTTTTATATAATAATATAAACCTTATTATATGTAGATCTTACGGTTTTTAAATTTGTGTAAGTGGATCCCACATTCTTAAAAAAAGGCTACAGGTGTCATTACCAATTAAACTAGTATTATGATTAAACATCAATAATAGACGTTCAATTTTATTAGTAACTATTGACGCTTACGTACGTCTCTCTTTCAATAACTCTTTGAAAAGAAAACTTGATATCTTTTTGTGGCTAGCGTACGTCCATCCATTATAGAAGTATATATATGTATAGAAGCGCTAAATAAAATCTTGTTCAACTGGAAATTAATCATGCTTGGAATATTAACAAAATAAATATAATAAACGGTCACATACATCTTTTCTGTTTAGTTTTTAGATATAGCGGTTTGTATGTGTGTTTATAAGTAGGTGAATTTTAACAAGCGAGTGTTTATGTGAATGAATATTGATTTGGCAGTGGGGTAATTCTGAAATTACTTACAGACGTGTAAAGAAAATTACAAATAATTCTGATACGACAAATGCTTCATAATTAAAGGTTAGGTTGATTAAAATACAACTTATTATTCTAGATCAATCAGATGGTAGCTAGCTATCAATTGAATATCATCCTATCCTGCTATCTTACAATACTTTTATAATTAAACTATCAACTACATATATAGTATGAAAAACTAGAAATGAAAAATTATGCTGGATGATCGAATGAGAATCATTATTTTGTGCTGCAAGACATATAAGAGAAAAAGAAAAAAGGAGAAAGAAAAGTAAAGAATCTTATTTCAAAAGATGTGTTTAGTTTCTTTTATATGGAGATCGAATAACCTCAACTAAACTTTCAACTCAAACATATTTATTTAAGAATAATACCTTATAATATTAAAAAGAAAATATTCTTTCGCTATCATATTAATATTTTATATGAATAATTAAAGAGAGAAATATAAAAAAAACAAGTAAAGTAACATCAAAGGTGAAATGCAATAATTCAGAAGAAAAAAACATTGGTGGTGGGGCATGTACGTCACCATCAATCATAATAATAAATTTCTTTCTTTTTCTCTATAAAAATTGATCCCCACACACTCACAGACTCAATAATTCATTAATTCACCAGCACAATGACAGGCAACAAAAGAAGAGCGGTGATCGGGAAGGTGGTGGTAACTAGGTCCGGTTGTGTAGAAGTACCGGGTAGCAGCCCAAATAGATTTAAAAATCGTATCACCTAGAGAAGGATGCATATTCAATAATAATAATAATAATAATAATAATTGTGATCATGTGGCTGGTGGGGTTGGCCTTGGGATACTTGCTCATATTCATATTGAACAACAACAAAGAGAAGATGATGATGAGTATACTATAGTGACACGACACCTGCCGAACAACAGAAAGGTGTATGACGGTAATGGAAAGACGACGATTTTCGACATATCTCCAGCAGCACCGGCTAGAGTGGATACGAAAGCTCCTGACTTTTTAAGTTTTTGTCATCAGTGCAAAAAACAACTTGACGGGAGAGACGTTTATATGTACAGGTAAAATTGATCAACATTGTTTATATGTGTATATATGCATTAATAATTACGTACTTTTTTAAACAATTAACTTGGTTTTGATATTAATTCCATTAATTTTGATGTAAACGTGACAGGAGAGAGATAGCATTTTGTAGCATAGAGTGTAGATGCATGGAGATATGGATGGAAGAAAGGAATTGCAGCGCAGAAGCTTCTTCTTGTGACATGTTTGTATAGTCTGGGTGAGAAGGTGTTTAAGGCTGTGGTGATCGGTGTGTACTCGGAATCGCCTACCCAAGAGGTACTGCCCCACTTTTTTACCGCTTCTGTTATTGCGTATAATTCCTTCGTGTAAGTTGATTGACCTTGCATGGTAACACAGAGCTTCTTGCTGAAAAACGAGATTGGGTGGTTCTCCTGTGACAATACTGCCCGATTGCATATCCTGATGCATCCGTTGTTACATCGAACGACTGTGTAAAATCTGGTAAGGCAAGAGTAACTAACCGTTGCATGGTTTGTTTCAAGTCTTCAAATGCCTTGGTGGCCTTGTCATTCCAAGCAAATTCCTTGTTCTTCAAAAGATCTGTCAACGGGGAAGCAATATGAGCATATTGACGGACAAAGCGTTGATAATATCCCGTTAACCCTAAAAATGCACGAAGGGTTGTGAACGAATCTGGAATCGGCCAATTCTGTATCGCCTCGATTTTGTCATGCTCCAGTTCGACCCCCTGACCGAAAATCTTATGGCCTAAAAACGAGACCTCGGTGACGGCAAAGACACATTTCGACGGTTTGGCCTTGAAGTTGTTTTTCAAGAGGGTGTCAGAAACATGGCGAAGATGTTGGTAGTGCTGATCGGCGGAACTACTGTACGCCAATATATCATCAAAAAAAACAATAACGAACTTGCGTAAAACCGATCGAAACAAGTCATTCATGGCTGCCTAAAAGGTCGACGGCGCGTTTGTGAGGCCAAATGGCATTACGAGGAATTCATAGTGGCCGTCGGCAGTTTGGAAGGCGGTTTTGTGGATGTCCTCTTTTGCTACACGGATTTGGTGATAGCCCGCTCTCAAATCAAGTTTCGAAAAGATTGTAGCACCGTGTAATTCGTCAAGAAGCTCATCAATCGTCGGAATGGGAAAACGATCTAGAATGGTGACGGTGTTTAATGCTCGGTAATCGACACAAAATCGCCATGATCCGTCCTTTTTTTTAACGAGAAGCACCAGAGAGGAAAAAGGGCTATGGCTGGGTTGAATAATGCCATCACTTAACATTTCTTCGATCAAACCCGTCATAATCTGCTTCTGATAATGTGGGTATCGATACGGTTTCACATTTACAGGTAGGGATTCATTGGTGAGGGGAATGTGATGGTCGTGGTTCCTGTTAGGGGGTTGGGTATGGGCTGGTTGGAACAGTTGGGTGTAGGTTTTGAGTAGGGTGCAAATAGTGGGGTCTGCATGGGTTAGGTTTGTGTGGTCAGTCACGAGATGGGGTTCATGGGACATAAACATGGTGTGTAAGGAAGCAATTGAATCATGTTTGAAAAGGTTTGAAAGTGAACTGCTAGAAACTTGTTGAGTCAGTGGTTCTCCTTGGATAGTGCAAGGCTTGTCGTCTTTGATGAAGGAGATCTCCGGGATTGAGAAATCAGCCGACAAGCGACCCAAAGTGCTCAGCCATGAGATGCCTAAAACGACATCCGCACCTTCCACTGGAGGGATAAAAAATGGTAGATGAATTGGCTTTTGTTGATGTGAAACGTTACCTCCGGACAGTAGCCTGTGCATTGAATGAATTGCCCGTTCCCAACCATTACTGAAAACGGCATGATGGGTTTGGATTGCAGTTGTAGTTGAGAAGCTATACGGGGTTGAAGGATGCTGTGGGTACTCCCACTGTCCACCAGGTTTGTAACCGGTTTTCCAGCGATCTGACCCGTAACATGAAGCGTCTGAGTGGAGGCTAAGCTGAAAAAAGCAGCGTCGGATAGCAACATCAGCTTAGGGTGTGTTTGATCGTTGGTTTGTTGTGGTTCGGTTTCGGCGGGATCTGGGTCGGGTTCGTCGTTATCGACGATGAGAAGAAACTGGGGGGCGAGCACTTATGACCAGGTGTGTATCGCTCAGGACATTTAAAGCATAAGCCTTCCTTTCGTCTTTGGGCTATAGCTTCTGGGGAGAGGCGTGTTACTGGAAGGGGGGAGGAAGGTTTTGCAGGTAGAGGTAAAAGTGGAGGTTGTTGTGTAGGGGTTTGATGGGAGGGTGAAGACACGTTGGTTGAAGAGTACGTGGGAGGGGTCCATGAATTGGTGTTGGGTTTAGTATAGGACATGGGTTTGGGTTTAGGGACTGTTGGTGGGCTTTATTTATCTTCAATCACGCGGGATAATGAGCATGCTTCATGAAGGTTATTGGGTTTGTGAAGTGCAAGTTCGTTTTGGATATCTTGGCGAAGACCCGAGATATAACAATTTTTAAGAGCTTCGTGGGAGAGACCGGTAACACGGTTACTCACACATTCAAATTCCGTTTGATAGTCGGTGACCGTAGTGGTTTGTCGGAGTTTAAAGAGGGTGGCTTGGTGGTTCTCGTAAGACGAGGGGCCAAAACGTAATTCCAGCTCACGTTTAAACGTTGGCCATGTACCCAGGAGCTCATTGTTGGCTAAGTTTTGGTACCATGACAACGCGTCTCCTATGAAGTGGAACACCGTAAGCTCGATTCGTTCTTCATGTGGGATGTTGTAATATGAAAAGAAGTTTTCGGCGTGGAAAACCCAGCCGAGGACATTGGTCCCGTCAAATAAAGGTAAGTTTATTTTCGGAGGTTTAGGGTTTAGACGACGTTGGGTACCCGAAGACGAAGCATCATCGGTGGTTTTTAAGGGACTGGTTCGAAATGAATCTACTGGTATAGTATCGATAAGTTTGGCAAGTTGGTTTGCCAGGTTGGTTGTTGTCTCGATCAAAGTTGAGAGTTGAGCATTGGTGTGGGAGGATGAATTGTTGGTGGCAATAATCAACTGGGAGAGTTGATCGGATATGGTGGGCGGAAGGTCGTCTCCGGCGTTATAACGGCGAGGCGGCATACTGGGAGGTGAGTCGGGAATGAAAGCACCAAATGGTATGTAATCCGTAAGTGGATCAAACTCAAGAAAATCTAGAGAGAAAGAGTAAGCCTTGGGCAAATTTTCTGATGCTTTTCATTGCAAACTAAACCAAGTTAAATACAAAATGCAATGCAGAAATAAATGGTAAACATGGGTGCATGATCCTAAGTGCATGGAAATAATGGTAAACATGGTTTTACTCTCCTAAATGCATGCTAAAAATGGGAAACGTGCAACATGGAACAAATAGCACATGCTAGCTGACTTAGTCTAGCAGCTTTTTAGGAATCTTCGTTTCTCTCATGGGTCGGGTCATGGGCTCCTCTTCTGGGCTGGTCTTCCTCTGTTCATGTGGCCCGTTAACAATGGGTTGGGATGTATCACACGCGGTCCCAACAACACCACAGTCTTCTCCGGCGAGCAACATGTTGGCATTCCGGTCGTCCCGTTTTTCAGATCTGAAACAATGTCTTTGTTTTTAAGTTAGATAGCAGATCGGACCGAGATGGTCGGACTTGGCTTCTGCTGGAAAGTAATCGACTGGTTACTTGATATCAACGGCTTTTAGTTTCAACAGAAAGGTCGATGATCGAGATGGCTGTGCTCAGTGGGAGGGAGGAACCGAGATGGAAGATGAAGTTCTCTTGGGGTGTTGGATCTGGGTGGGCTTTCAAACTTTCAGTTAAAGGAGTATGAGGCCATTTGTTACTATTTTGCGTTTAAAAAAAAGATTAAACAAATTAAAAAGACCGTTTTGTCCTTTATAATATGTTAAATAACTAACGAAGTTATCAGTTTGGACGAAGTTGTAAACCTCAATGGTCCATATGCACAAAACAAACTATTTGAACAAAATCGCATAACTAGTCAAACCACATGGACGGTTTTAACACTTTACTCTTCATTAAAACAACAGGTTAGAAGCTAGAAATCGAAAAAAAAAACCATGACTTACAATATAAAATTCAATCAATCTTTCAACAACAAATTTTTGAAATATGAACGGATTTTTATCCGAAGAAAACCCAACAATTTAATTCCTTAAAAATGGGTTCTATGGATTTTTTAAGACTTGGATTTCATTCAGTATATTAATAACATAAGATTTCGTAAAAAATATATATCGCAAAACTTGCATTTGACGCATAGTTTCACGACCCGTCTAAAAACCAAGATCTTTTTCACGACATCTGGATTATTCTGAAACAATATAGAACCATCTAGAGCTGCTCAGAACACTCCGGATCAGCCTAGAACTCTCCGGCACATCCCGGAACAATCTAGAACAACCTGGGACAGAATAGCCTTGAACAATCTGGAACAACCCATAATAGCCAAGTACGTTGTGGATTTTTTTTATAACAGCCCACCCAGTTCTAGACCAGCAAAGAACCCTCAAGAACCATGAAGACATGATCCAGAACAACTTAGAAATAACCAAGAATGCAGGCTATTTACTAAGAAATCTCTAGACTTTGGCTACTGAAAATCTTGTATAGACCTATCTAGAAACTTAACAAGTAGTATAAGTAGGTGGTTAGGGGTCTCATTTGAGATCACCCAAGCTCTTGTAATCGCATAAACACTTATACTCACTTTCAAGAAATATAACTCTTACTTCTTGTATATTTGACTATCTGTGATTAATTATTATAAGCATTCACTACTTCCGCTACCAAAACACTAAAAACTTGACCATCACGGCTTGTTTAGACCAAGTTTTAAGATCGTACGAAAGTCCAAGATATAATACTCTGATAATGGTGTATAAATATACGTTTGTACTTATGCAAACATTTAATTATTAGTATTTCATGTAACTCCGAAAAGTATAATGATTATATTATGATTCATTTCATATCATCATTTAATTTAATGGTAATATGTACTATGCACTTGAAATTAATATAAGGTTGTACATGTTAAACACTAGTTTAAACACGTACTTTAACTTTTTGCTTAATAACGTGTGACTTAATGGAATCATATATCAGCATGTAACAGATTGAATACCATATTAGGCATTAGAAATACTAAACTGATTTAAGAGTAAAATATAATGTTTTAGTTGGCATGACCTCTAGGGTCAAACATTAAAGGTAACACTAATTTGTTACTGACCAACTACCTGATCCAAATGCATAATCAAAATAAAATGAGCATTTTAGATGGTATTGAAGCGCACAGGCTCGGATGGTGTCTTTTGTTAGTTGGTGTTTGTTAGCTCAAGGTTTATTTATAAGGTAGGTATCTATCATACCAAGTTTCTTAAAGTGTAACATAAGGTGATACAAAATTTAATTTTAAAATATTATGTTAGCGTTAATTTCATGGATGTAGATTAACTATCTTAATTATATTCGTAAATTTTTGGTATTATAATGGGACGGAATTTTTCATGAATAATTTTTGACACTTGTTAAAAAACGTGAACAATGTGATAGCAATGCTAAAGTAATATAATAAAATACGCACCCAAACTTTGTTTTAGGAAAATTGAAAGCGCGAATAAATTAATATGATATATATCGATGGTATTTATGGTTTGATAGCAATGGCCGACCTTACTTTTCTCTACCACTAATGAGTCTCCTATTTCACACCACTAATAATACAATACAATACAATACAATCATTTAATTTGAAGCAATTGTTGTTGGAGCCGGGTCTTGGGTCATGTGGCCATTGGATTCAGATTCATGAGTAACATCACGATACTAGGTTATGTTTACCAAGTATAAAGGCCCTTGAGTCATTAAAGTTTTAGAGTTGTATATGTAGTTGAAGGGTCATTCACTGGAAGATAGGACTAGAAACCATCATACTAGGGTTGATCGTATGTTGTGATGTTTCCTTTAAACGGCGTGTCAGTTCGTAGGGTTCATATACCCATGTTAAATCAATTCATAGAAGTTCATGGAGATCTTCTTTTTACAAAAAGAAATAAACTTCGATTGTTAATAAACCACGTCGCTTATGCTTCTATTATTTATTTATTTATTTTTTTTAGAAGAACAATTTTTTTTTATTCATAAATCAATAAAAGTTTTATATAATTTACTATAAAACGATTACAATAAAGTGACAGACAAACGGGCAACAAGCTGCGCCGCAACCCCCTTTTGAACAGCAAAGCCAATCCTGTTAAAAACGAAGCTTTGGGACCTAGAAGCTGAAGAGGTTCCGTGTACGACGCGCTGAACCCTACTCAAAAATTTCACAGCCTCTGGAGCCAGAAAATCAAATGTATCAAAGGTAAATGGTAGAAAGACATGTTGATTATCTAAACAAGCTTTCTCGTGTTTAACAACTTTGCCCGATTCAGCCTTTAACGCAGCCTGACCCACAACAAACCCACGGTCCCTGAGCCCAACAAGAGGAGACACTCCTGTAAGATCCACACAGGCGTGTTTCCTCCCTGCCCACCCGAACACAAGAATATCAGCTGGTCGTAAAGTAGACCTCCCTTCAATAGGATCCGTGAGAAAGTTAACAGGGGCCTCCTTTTTAGCAGAAATCCCTGCCCGTTTAAGAAAAATTCCCCTTTTATGATATTTAGCTTTGGAACTGAATCATTTTCTTGTATTTAAGAAGACTTTCTTTTTGTACCTAAATGAAGTTGAACGATGTGTATCAAATAAGCAAGTCTTTATCATTGTTCATTGTTCTTTCATCTCGTTTCATATCTAAGTAAATCTAGCAAATGTTTGAATTGATGGCAACACCTCTTTTAGTTAAGAGTCTCCAATGTTGGGATCTTATTCATATGGGCTCCCCGCACACTTGATTTCGTACCTAAGAAACTAGAATGAAAACTCCTTTGTGTCCCGACCCCCATTCCTACCAATTTTTACATGTTATCTGATATTAACATTTGATTAGAATAGCAACACATTTGTTGTAGTTCTGTGATTTCTTTGTACTTTTGTTGTTATCTTCCCTAGTTTCAAGTCCATGTAATCGGATTCCCTTCTTTTGAATATCGATCTTGTATCATTAGGAAGATTCGAAATCAAAAATTGTAGGGAAAAGTTCATCAAAAAGATCGTAGATCGGCCCATCGATCATACCACAATGCTATCTCATTCCCATAGCCAATTACACCTTATAGGTAGTCGGGAATATCAGCATTTCATGAGTTCTAATTCAGTTTTCATAATATTTTTCCAAAGGCCAGGAATACAACGCATGATAAAATTTGGATCCCATGTCTTGTGTTGTAGTGAATGGTAGCAATGACCTTCGACTATAGGTTTATTTCATCAACCACCATATAGCCAGAAGACTTCCAATTTTATTTTATTTTTTTGAAAGGCAAGCTTGAAATATATTCCATGTCGGGTTAGAAAAAGCTAACTTGGGACAAAACAAAAATTGCATGCTAAATGATGTGTTTCTAAGTCACGTCACTCGATTCAAATGAAACTTACAATTATGATATGACAAACACAAAAGCGAAGACTACCTCGATCTTTTGGGGCACCCACTTAGTCCTGTTCTCCTAAAAGAATGTTTGTTTACATCTATATCTATGACATGTAATCATGTATCAAGGCTTTTAATTGGAATAGTAAGTAAATTGGGATGCTTTGCAATATCGAATTTATTAGAGTGATTCTATCCCCAAATGAAAGTGACTTCGCCTTCCATAGTGAGAGTTATGACTTGAAATTGTCACTAAATAGTTTCCAATGTCTACAATGGTTCATTTTGAGTCAACCGACAAACCTTTTTTTTATGATTATTGGCCGAGTAAATTACATAGATAATCCATATGCTTTGTCATATTAACACAATTTAGATCCAACCTAAAATAGTTGTTGCAAGCACACCACGATCCTTACATGACATTTGGTTACATTTTGAGTCTAGCATTAACTTTTGCAATGATAGTCACTAATTGGCTAAATTCATCGTCAACGTCATTTCCTCTACTAGGTACCAGCCATATTGTATAGCCTCTTGATCTTTATCTCAACTCCCATTTTTCCAGCTGCCTCAAGTAGATTAGCATAATCAACTACAGTAGTTCGTTTTTCTGTGTTTAGGAATAAATAACACAAATAGTTTGTTTGTTTGTTTGTTTGTGTCTGATTTGTTTTGTATTCTTTTGTCATAGATAAAGTAGTTTACAACTGTGTTGTATATATCTTTGAGTCTAGAATTTAGGAAAGCCACCCAAAAAATTTATAAGATGATAACACTATAGTTTTGCATTCTACTTTTTAAAGTCATTCAACAAAAGATGTAATTTATAATATTTAATTTACATTTTTACCCAACCCCCTTTTTGTGCCAATTTCTTTCTGGTTCAACCAACCATTTTATAATTTGGATAAGATTCATAATCCTTGAAATAGTAAGACACATATACATTACAATAAGAAACAGAGATCAAACAAACAAGAAAGCAAGCAAGCTATGATATGGTGATTATCAAGTGATAGTTATAGATACAAGAACAAGGATTATTAGGTAGGAGTACCAGGTAGAAATTATACATGCCACAAACTAACCATTACCAAACAAACAAGTGATAATAATAATAATAATAATAATCCAAGAGATAACGCAACAGCATTACCATTAATTCACTACCACTTAAGTACTGTCAGGCTTGGAATACGCACAAGCTCTGGCAGTGATTCTGTGAATAACAGTCTTAAATTAGTTCCATCTTCAAGAATAGAATACATACATACATACACTAAACCAATTACAATTACAAATACGCACCTCTCTCTTCTCTTCTCCAAGAATCGAGCCAGAGAAGCCTTTCTGGCCAGTGGAAGATCTGCCAAAATATAAGATATAATCATTACTCAAGATAAAAGGTTAAAGTCTGATTAGTTTAATTATCGAGCTCGAGGCTGGCTTATGTATTTTAAAGTTCTTCTCTCGAGGTTGAATAAGTAAATTTGCTTACCAGAAACAGCAGTCGGGGTCCCACTGCCAGCCAGTTTCATGATTTCCAAAGCCTTGTCGGCTGGGAAATCATCGACCACAATCACCTGGCCGGCATAAAAGATGCTCAACTGACTCGATTCCTTTGGCGCCATCCCTAATTAAACAAGAAAGATCAACAACAGATCGATCGATCGATCTAGTCAAAGCTGTAATACAGAAACAATTAATACGAATACCAAGACTGAAAGATCCGTTTTCCTTGAGGTACTGACTCAACAGATTGAAGGTCTGTGAGAAGTTGTTGGATTTTTCAGGGCCGGAATCTACCACCTCAGACATATTAATCATTCGCCGGTACTTACTACCTCCTGTTTCTTTCGTTTTAAATAATAATATTAATAATGCAGCTGCAACATTCATTTATTTATAATAATATAATATAATACTTTACATTTTCATTTAAGCACGAGGATTACATGCCTATTGCCTTCGACTTATGACCTGTCCTTTCCTGGGCCCCACCTGCACCCCATTCCCTTCACCATCTTTAAACGTCTTTTTTATGCATTTTAAAAACGTTTTCTTATTATTGTTTAATTTCTTTGCAGTAAATCAAATGCAAATGTTTCTTTTCTATTTTAAATTTTGCAACTAACTTAACCTTAAGGGCGCGTTCGTTTCACAGAATTCGTGGAAATTCAAAAGAATTGGAATTAAAATCCCATGACATGGCGTGTTCGTTTCGTTAAAATTGGAATCTTAATTTCCTTTTGATGTGTTCGGTTGTCAAGGAATTGGAATTGGAATTCAGTTCCTTCAAATTCCTTTAAATGATGGGATTCTAAATCCTTCTAAAATGTGGAAGATTTCAAGTGAATTTGTTGGAATCTTTTCTCAAGTTTTTTTTTTGACGAGAACAACGAATAAAATACTTTGGTTTTTTTTACTTTTTTTGTTTTCGATTTATATTTTGAGTTATAATTTTTTTATTATTATTTTTGAATATTTTTTTGAGGGGTTTTTGATCTTAATAGGAAACCCCTAAAAAATCATAACACAAAATATAAATAAAAAATAAAAAATCTAAAAAAACTAAAATGTTTCCGCTGTTATTCTCGTTAAAAAAAAACTTGATTCCAATTTCTTTATCAAACGAACACACCAAGAATGGAATTTGATTTCAATTCCTTCAAATTTCAATTCCTATTTGAATGTTCAGATTCAAATCCTATTCCCTTCAATTCTAAATCCTATGCAAATTCCAATTCCAATTCCATTTCATTCCGTGAAACGAACGCACCCTAAAACTTTCTATTTCACCTTTTCCTCATACTTTATCTTATAATAATATCCAATATATGAGGTAATTAAACAAACAAACAAACCATGCATTAGTTTTCTATTCATTCATATTCCAATTGCAAGCTTCACTATATATAACTAGTACTTTCCCCGTCCGGTGGACGAAAACATCAGAGAAAGAATGTGACGATTACATTAATACAAAAGAATTTATACTTGTCCTAGTCCGGGTAACTCAACATAACTATACTAGTAATTATATTTGGCTATTTTTCCAGCTACCTTTGTCCAATCCTTTGTGGAGGCTGGATCATCAGTCATCACCAAGCAAACTGATCTCTTAATACATACTTGGTTTTACAAACTACACAAAAGAATTTATACTTGTCCTAGTCCGGGTAACTCAACATAACTATACTAGTAATTATATTTGGCTATTTTTCCAGCTACCTTTGTCCAATCCTTTGTGTTGGCTGGATCATCAGTCATCACCAAGCAAACTGATCTCTTAATACATACTTGGTTTTACAAACTACACAACAGGATATTGGTGGGATATACTGAGTACGATGATGATGATGATGATGACAACGGAATAACTATACTGAAGAAAAGTTATCACATATTAAAAAATTGATTGCTAACGAATCCCGCCCTCCTTTATTTCTTTTTCGCCGTGTTAGCCATTTAACACCCAGATTGTTTTCTAAGAAAAAAAATCACAAAATAAGAACTTTTATGCGCTTCAACCATGCCAGCCACCAATACCACAAATGCCACACTGCCCAACTACCATGCCAACACCACCACTTTGTTATTGCATCACATTTTTTATGTTATGAAGTACAATAAAGCCCTGCAATAAAACAAGCAAAAAAGTTATATCAGTCTCTAGATATAAGAACGGTAATACAATACTGAATGTATGTTAAGTTCAGCAGATAAGTCAAAGGATAATAAAATCATACAAGATGTAGGAGACAAAAGTGCAATTATTCGGACCTGCACGGGAAGTAATTAGGCATAGATCTAATATGATTAACAAATGATCCCAGATTCTATAATATTGTATCTGTGGGTCAAACGCAGGGTTGTGCGTCGGTCAGACCCGAGAAAACCAAAGACCCGTTTTGGTGGAAATAATGGAACCGAAAAATCGGAAACTAACCCTTGAAACTGCATTCAGGTCCCGTGATTACATGGACTCGTGTTACCCGAGTAATCTAGTATAGGCCAGCCTGCTTGTTACGAGCTAAAGTTGAGCCACAACAGATTTACTAATAAAATGATAAATTGGCCATATAAGTTTGTTACAGTCATAATATCATATCGCAACACTAAAATGTGAAACAGGCCACAAACTAAAACCACAAGAATCTTTCTTTTTTTAAATTATTGAAACTAAATATAAATATGATGTGCATGAAAATCATACTAAATTATTGTACTAAATCATAATGCTAATAGTGACATTTATATAGGTGATGCAAAACTAAACAAATCATACAAAGCAGGTCTTCAAGGGTATTTTCAACTTCCTGTCGAGCGTACCCGAAACAAATTTTTTTGTTAACCGCAGGAACCGGGAATCGACCCTCTTGTATTCTAAGTGGGTATGACCAATTCGGGCTAGAAAGATCTTGCCCAGTTCATGCTAACCCCTAGTCAAACGAAACTAACAGTATGCTTGTGTAACAGATCAAGACAGTAAATTTGTGTAGGTCAAAGTGGCTGACCCAAAACATTTACTGTGTATTATAATAAAACTGATTATTATGATTGTAGACAGTATAACACTTAAATAATAATTTAGTTTTTTCAAATTAAATTATTTGGACTAAAATACACCACGAGGAACTTTCGACCTTTTTTTGTCCATTTGGCTCGCTTCCATTGTAACTATCTATTTTGATTTCGTCCATTTGATGGACAAGAAGAGTTGCTTACCTTTATGCTTTGAAGTGAGCTAATGTTTTGAAATTTCCTCGAAACCTACACCTTTACTGCAACAATTAATATCATTCACATAAAGGGAATTAAGTTACAAAAATGCATTTTAAGGTTGCTACTTAACTTTAAATGCTATGAGCTTTCCATGTTTATATGCATTTATTCAATAAAAGAAAGATAAGAAACTTGAAGTAAATACATTATATGTAAAACATCAGACAAAATACCATAGATCACTATATAACAAAAAGCTTATATGCATGCGTCAAACAAAAATATTGATTAAATATGTTAACAGCATTATAGAAACAGAAAGTAACTACTTTTGTGATGCTTTTATAAATATTTAGATGTAGTAGTTAGGGTACCCTAAATCTAGAAGAAATGAACGGATTCTTACAGATAACGGTTCTTCCAAATGTGAATAAAAATCTCATCAAGATAATATCAAAATCCTTAGGCTGCTTAATTATTTCAAAACAAATCACCTCATCTGGATTAAAAGTCATAATGTCCAAAACACAAATTTAAATAACCATAGATCAAGTAGAGGTGCACAAATCGGTTTTTTTAAAAAAACCGGTTCGGTTAATAACCGGACCGGTTAATAACCGGTTTTTGTGTATGAAAACCATAACCGGTCAAACCGGTTTGGACCGGTTTGGGAACCGGTTAGAACCGGTTAATAAACCGGTTTTTTTATTAACCGGTTTTTTAATAACCGGTCTACCCGGTTAACCGGTTTTTTTTTTTTTTTTTTTTTTTTTTTTTAAATAACCATTATTTTTTCACAGTATAAACAAACCGGTAACTACAAGGCAAACCGGTAACTACAAGCATTAAATCGTTATCGCATATTCGTAACTCAAAAATACATAACTTTCATTTATAGCTTTTACATTAAAAATACAAACATTAAATCGTTATCGCATATTCGTAACTCAAAAATACAAACATTAAAGAATGCTTAGACACGATTACATTAACAACTTGCTGTTTCTTACTCATTATTTTCATCGCTACCCGATCCCGAGCTATTCCTTAGGTAATCGTCGTACGCGGCTTCTTCATCGGTCATTGGTTGAGTGTGTCCTTAATTGACCTCGTCTTCATACAAGCCCGCCTCATAGTCCATTTCCCCATCGAGTGAGCGTTGATGTTGTGCCCTATCTAAAGAGTCCAAGTAATCCTTGTAGCAAATAGACATCTCTACAGCTGGTGGAGTGAGTCGAGTCCTCCTAATCGATATAACCCTGCCAGAAACAGAAAAAGCAGACTCCGAAGCTACCGTGGAAGCTTGGA
This sequence comes from Bidens hawaiensis, assembly GCF_021521415.1. Lineage (NCBI taxonomy): Eukaryota > Viridiplantae > Streptophyta > Magnoliopsida > Asterales > Asteraceae > Bidens > Bidens hawaiensis. Next base: position 506,734 of record NW_027492046.1, on the reverse strand, counting down.
CCGTTAGTAAATCTTTGGCCATGGCGGCGAGGATCGGAAACTCATCCTCCTTACCTCTCCACCAAGCCAGCAAATCAAGACTTCTAAATTCATCCGGAGTCATGTGTTTCACAAAGTTGGTACCACCATACCTTCCAAGTTCACTGCTTGGGGTGTTTACCTTTTGACGTTTACCGGCGTCTTCCCAAATCATGTAGTACATCCCCATTTCAAGGTCGGTTTGGGATTGGGATTGGGCAACAGCTCTTAACGAGTCATGAATTTGGGAAGACGACCCGTATTTTGTAAGGTAAACATCATACATGTTAGACAAGGTGGTGTTGAAAGCATTCTTTAAAGTTTGGTTATAATAGGGGTTTTGATCGTCGTTTAACTCTAGCTCATCACAAATTTTTTCTATTAAAGCTTCAACACCACCAACATTTATGCAAGGGTTTAACGCAGCAGCACATGTCAAAACAGCGGGTAGTTGTTGAAAATATTTTCTAAATTTTTCTTTCATTTTTACACCCATATCAAAATAAGGTGCACCCCTACAATGAAGTTCACTCAACTTTGTGCACATGACAGCAATTTTTGGTAAAGCAATGGGGCTTGTTGGATAGTAAACCCCGGATAAACTAGTTGTGCAAGATTTAAAAATTTGAAGGACCTCCGTAACGATCTCAATCAATAACCAGTTTCTAGGATCGTACGGTGCACATTTACCCCTACTTGACATTATTTGATGAAACGCAATTAGTGATTCTTTTTGTTGGATGGCTTTCTCAAACATATCACAAGTCGAGTTCCATCTTGTTGGACAATCCCAATTGGGCCCCAACCATTGACAATTAGCTTCATCACAAAATTTTTTGTATCTTGAAAATGTTTTATTGTTGCTAAAAACATCTCGTAACATTCTTTTAAAATTGTTTCTTTGCGTTTCGATCACGTTTAACCCATCTTGCACGGCCAAGTTGATAATATGTGCAATGCATCGGCTATGAAAAAACGCTCCATCACAAATAGGTTTATACTTTAATTTTAAATGGCCAACCGCGGCCGTATTGTTGGACGCGTTATCAAACGAAATTGAAAAGATTTTATCTTCAATCTTGTATTGTCGAATGACTTTATCCAAGAGTTTAAAAATATTTCTACCCGTGTGCGGGTAATCAAACAATTGAAACGCAACGGTTCGTTTCATCATTTGCCACGACCCGGGGTCAACCCAATGAGCCGTCACACAAATGTATGAGTCGGGCGAACCATTAGGTACCGACCACACATCCGTTGTTAAGTTTACACCAGTTTGTAAGTTTGAAAAGTATGAAATTAGTTCGGATTTAGCGTTTTTCCAAGCTTTAAGACAATCTCTTCTAAGGGTCGAACGACTTACGTGTTGGTAGCGTGGTTGAACATACTTTTGCATCATCTCCGTGAATTGAGGGTTGTCGAAGTGGTTGAAAGGAAGTGTATTTTGAATCACAAAGTTTGAAAACTGTTGACGTACCGCTTCAAGGTCGTACGTAAACACCGTTCCTTGATTCGTCATCTCCGGCTGCGAACTACTTCCCGATTCGTCCTTCAAGGCCTTGCAAAAGGGCCTTTGTACATGCGCTCTTAAAGTGGAGTTTGCATCTTTGCCATAAAACTTCAAACAATGTTTGCATCGAGTTTTTTGGGTACCGTTAGACATTTCGCATAGGTCGAAATGTTGCCAAACATCTTGGTTTCGTTTCGTGGGGATGACCCGAACGACCGTTTCTCCCGTGTTCGAGGCACCCATGTTGACGGATGAAGTAGCACTTTGGGAGGCCATGATAATCGACTACGAAATAAGAGCGTATGGAGTGGTAATGTGGTATAATTGAGCGTGAGATAACAAAATAATCGCGTATGTAATAAACGTTTAGAGCGTTTGGAGTTGTATAATCGAGTGTGATCTAACCAATACCCAACCTAAGCTATATATAGATGTTTGTGGGGGTAAAATGGGGAAAAAAAAAACGGTCAAAAATTATAAAAAACGGCTATATGGCCTTTACTCAACGGGAAAAAACCGGTTTTTAACCGGTTAACCGGTTTTTTTATAACGGTTTATAAAAAAACCGGTTAACCGGTTTTTTAAAAAACCGGTTATTAAAAAAACCGGTTTTTTAATAACCGGTTATTAAAAAAAACCGGTTTTTTTTATAACCGGTTATAAAACCGGTTTTGGCTCCAAATTGTGTAACCGATATATAAACCGCCGGTTTGTAAACCGGTCAAACCGGTTTACAAAAAACCGGTTTTCTTAAAAACCAGTTTCCGGTTTAAACCGGCAAACCGGTTCGAGGACCGGTTTTTTTGACCACCTCTAAGATCAAGTAGTAGCACAATCAATAAGGCGTATTCTACTCAGAAAAAAAAGCAAACAAAACCTTTTAATAGATATCAATGTGATGTGTGTCTAATAACCCTATAATAATGACCCTCACAACTAAGCTTTAATATTAAAACGAAAATCCTAACACCACACACAACCGGCAAGTGTACCGATCACAAGTAGTATAGACCTAGGAAGTCCGAGTATCGAACACGTGGACACGTAAGACGCTAACGATTACTAATTAGACAAGACCTACCTTAGAATAATATTTAATTGATTTTTGATTTTTACTTTAACTTAACTGAACTAACTCGACTGACCAACAAAAGTTACCTAAAATAGAAAACTTAACAACAAACTAACCGTGTTAACTTAGGATGGAGAAAAACGTCTACCTAGGTCTGAATTAAATTGTAGGCCTAACAAGCTAATGGATTGAATGACTTCAAGACACCGGTTCCTAAAGATGACATGACTAAGGATCGCTCGGGCTCACTGGATTACCTCTCGGTCTCACACAACAAGCCTAAACTACTCAAAATCGGCTAAAACGACCAAACCGGGAAATAATTGCTAACGTGTTCTAATGCTAGATCACATCTCGGTCTCACCAACACTCGACCCTAATGGCAATGAATACTACACAACCAAGGATAGATGAACAATTCAACTTAAATTAAAATAGATCAACTAGTCGCTCAAAACACCTAAATCTGACAAGAAACGAACTCGCTCTCGCGCAATCCTTATTCTAGCATGCAAAGGTAATGAGACGACCCTACTTCTTATCACCTCTCGGTCTCAAAGAAGGTGTTTAACCGCTGTATTTAATCCAATAAATCATGCAACGAAACCCTACGGTTGTACCTACCGCAAACAAACCCTAAACACCAAGTCTAGAATCAAACAATGCACCGATCAATCAACACAAAACTAATTAACCGACACACGGGGTTTATGCAATAATTCACCAAAATTTCCAGCCCTTAAACACAACCTATTTCATGTCTAAATCAAACTTTACAATAACAATTCAAGTCTATCAATCAAACAATCCATAAAACCTATCAAAACCTAACAATAATCATCATTCCTAGGTAGAACTAACAAGATTAGCCTAACATATTATTTGGACAGCAGCATATACTCAATAAAGACACCATAAAACTAATACCAATCATCTCAAAAATCATTCAACAATCAATTCTACTCATAAACACTTCAATCTTTCAATCAATCGCAAAACTAGTAATCAATTGAACAAGTATAAAAAGATGATGAACAATGTTATGAAAAGAAAGGATATGGATGAATTCCGGGCTGTTCTTGGCTACTACAACTGATGAGAAACGTCCCCGAGGCTTGGTTCTTGCGTCTTCTTCCTTCCCTAGCCGTCCACGATCAAATCCTAAGCCGAAAAAACTTTTTCTTCCTTCCTCCCTTCTTCTCCTGCTGCTGTGGTCGCTGCAACTGTTCCAGCAGCTAGGGTTTTTTAATTTTTAATATATTATATTATAATGTAAGATTTGGGCCTCCATGATGTATACGGGTCGGGCCTTGAGCTTTATCTTGAACTTGTATGCGTAAAAGGCTCATAGAATGCTCGAAAAGCTCGGTTTCTTTCTTTCTTTTACCCAAAACCTACAAGATTAATAAATATATGTAAAACCTATCTAAAACAAGTTAAAACATATAAAATATAATATAATACGTAGATAAAACGTGCGGAAAATACGTGTGTTTTACAACACATCACAATGTCATTCCTTCATTCATAAACCTAACAATCAAACACCATCCTAGTTTTGATGAAATGGATTCGGTATTAAAGTTAACAACCGGTTTCAACCCAACCAAGCCGATTTGTATGGGTTTGAATATATTGTTCCAAAACCAGTTTTATGACCCGAATCGGTTTCTCCTCAAACTGGTGTTGCCCAACTTTGACCAAGCCGGTTTGGGCTTGTGTTTCGAACCTCTAGTTGAATGTATTACAACAACACTTTGGGCAACTTTCGGCCCATTCTAATTTTAAGTAATTAACGTACAAAACAGGTCGAACAAATAGATTTGTGGGTACCAAGCTCCTCAATCGCTTTACTAAAAACATATTGACAGAAGTAAATGAAAGTAACCACCGACCTTAGTACAAACATAGATGTAATGAACATCCATGTTCTCAAGACAATTCACTTCCCTCAAGCTTCCATCACTACTCAGTGGGATAGGACGGGTCAGCTCCTAAGTGTCTGCTTTTGAACTCTGTCCCGGGTGAACTTTATCTGTACTCATAAAATCCAAATGAAATATAAAATATACAATACTGAAAGTTTCCATGTACACATACAGAATCCCTAGTGTCTGCTTTGAAACACCTTTTTTTGGTTGCTTACTTTCGTCGTGGTAATCAACAAACACACATTGGATCTGTCAAGTCAAGTAAAATCAAATCAATTGATTGATTTAGAAACAGTAACTATGGGATAAAGTGGAAAGTGATATACAAATTTGAACGAACTTGACCTAAATTCGGGTGATGAAACTCCATCGTTTCTCTCTCTTGGCGGGAGTAATCAACTAGAGCATATACTCTGTTCCTTCTTTTTTGCTAGCTAATCAGTGTGGTGTTCAGTGTTTCAACTTCAATCAAAATTCTACAAATCAAGAACAACTAACATATTGCAAATTAGAAGAAGACTGCAGGAAACTTTAATCAAATTAGGGCATAAACGTTTACCATAACCAGTGACGAAAGGGATTATGAATGAAATTCCCGATTTACTGAAACGGAATGAGGACAGATTCAAAGGAAACAATGAATTCCGATTGTGTATATGTTATTTTAAGCTTGTTAAACAGCGAACGTGTGAGAGACCCAAACCAAACCAATTTCTTCTTTGCATCATTAGGCTGAGGGGTGTGGGGCTTCAACGGGGGCGCGAGCGGAGGGGCGCTAACACCATACCACCGGGGCGTTAACGGGGGCGCTAACGCGAAAAACAATGCATGCGTGAGCTGGTTAGCGGGAGAAGAGAGAGAGGAGCACACCTTTTGAGGTATTTTGGACCGTTGGGAGCCGAAAAAAACAAAAAAAAAAATATATTTTCTATATAGGTTTACGGAAAAGAGCCGTTGACCTCATATTAAATTAAAAAAAAATATTTTCTTAAACTATAAATATATACCTTTATAAAATATACTTCATTTCACAATTATACACCTTTCCTCCTAAAATCCTCTCAAAACTAACACAAAAAAAATGTCGTTGTTTGAATATATTTATAAAAAAATAAAAAATAAAAATTCACTGGAGCCCCTGCTGGAGCCCCTCCACACCAGGGGCCAGGGCTCCAACGGGGGCTCCAACAACCCCTTATCCAGTTTCTCTCTCTGCCACACGTCATAATATTATTGGTTGGAGCCCCCACTAAAGCCCCCATTAAAGCCCCCCACACCCCTCAGCCTTAGACAAATTGCATATAAATCTCCGGCGAGAGGGTTTCAATTTGGAAGATGTAACTCTGGATTTGGATTTTATAACTATTATATATATATATATATATACACACATATATTATGCGTGTGGAACGGCTGGAGCGTATGAGAGAGGGAGTAAAACTGTAATGGTAACTGCTGGTAATTGATATAGATTTATCGGAGGGCTGACAATCAATCTTGGTTTTTATCGGACGGTCAGATTTAAACCTCACTATAGGCTTATCGAAGGGCTGAGAATCAATCTTGGATTCTTATCCAACGGTCAATTTTGAATCACACTCTATGGTGACCTATTAGTATAATTCTTAATTAGCTTCTTCATCCTTATTTAAACTAGTTACAAAATACATGGTCTGTCATGCTACATCGTCACAACTTCTTTACCTAATTATTATGAACAAATATCTATATTAAATACTTGGACTAGTTAATGAGAGATTTTTTTATAGCTCGGTTAATTGATATCCACATTGATGAAACCTTAACAACATTAGAAGAGAGCAAAAAAACAGTTAAAAATGAAATGAGTTGAAATAAATTGTTGTTGTCTTACACTAATCCTCAAAGTAAAAAATGTGAACCAAAAGCTCTAAGAATATTTCATTTACCAAGATTAGGAAATCAATTGCTAGATGTATTCAGTGATGATCTAAGTGAACCAAAAGGTCTAAGAAAATTTCGTTTAACCAAGTCATATATTAGGGATGAGTAAATGATCCCGTACCAAAATGGATGTCATCAGTATCGATTCGGTACCAATTATTTGGTGTTTCAGGATCGGTACGGTACCGGTATTTATTGAATTTTTGTCTACTGCATCGGTATCGAACCGAGCATTTTCAATACCAGTGACAAGCTTTTTAAAAAGGAGGGATCAGAACGGATATGGTATCGAGCTCATTCCTATCATGTATGCCAGCTATTGTTCCTTTATTTAAAATTGGTAAACTACGTATTGATGAGGATTCTAAGTCGCATTTAAATTTTGATAGATCAAGAAAATTAAAATTTGTATGTATAAAATGCTGTTTGTGGATGTCAACTCTTGTTGAGAGACCCATGACTCCCTTCAAAAAAATATGTGGTCTTTATCGAGTCCCTGAAGATGAGGTGTAATTTAGATAAGCACCCTTTGATAGGTGGTCTCAAAACTAATGTTTGAATATGCAAATACGTTGGTCAAAACCATAGCTTCAATGTGAGTCACAATAATTATTTATGTTCAGTTAAACAAGAATATATAGTTTAGTTTAGTTTACTTACACGTATATTTTAATCATGTAAGAGATTAAAATAGAAAAACTTTGACAATGTCAATTGAATTACAACCCTTACATAATTAATTTGATCGACTAATAATTCGGTGTTGTCAACTAATTTCCAATTTCAATCCATCATTACCAACCATTCATGTTTTTCTTTCAATCCAATCTCTTTGTTTTGTCGATTGATCGATCTCTAACACCATTGTTGTCACACGTACTCCCACCCAACGTTACATTCTAATTCTAATTCTAATAATATATCCTTGCATGTTTTTCTAATCTCTACACACAACGGCCTGTTTCCCTCACCGATCGAACCTTCCTCGCGGCTTAAGCAAACATGGCCGTTGTTTGCCCTCGCCACCACCACCACCTCCTCGTAATATTATCCTTCCTCCTCCTTTTCCCGCCATGCAACCTCGCCCAACAAGCCCCGCTCCTCCAATTCAAGAACTCCCTGACAAAATCGGACGCTTTATACAATTGGAAAGACGACGGATCCAACCCATGCGACCCCAACAACGTGTGGGTTGGCATCATATGTTCAAATGGCTTGATCAGCACCATCAACCTCTCCAGCATGGACCTCGAAGGCCAGCCCGACCTAGGTGCCTTCGAGGCCATCGACGGCCTCAAAGCCGTTAGCATCCAAAACAATTCTCTCGCTGGCCCCATGCCCGAAATCAATCGTCTTCGTTTCATAAAAGCCTTTTACGCGGGTGGCAATTGGTTTACCGGGGTCATACCTTCCGATTTTTTCCAAATTTTAGGTTCCTTGAAGAAACTATGGCTACAACATAACAACTTTTCGGGGCAGATCCCAACATCCATCGGAGAATTACCAAATCTCAAGGAACTCCACTTAGAATACAACGAGTTTTCGGGGCCTATTCCCACATTTCTGGACCCAGACGTCATCACATCGATTGATCTCTCCAACAACAAACTGCAAGGAGAAGTCCCCAAAAGTTTGAACAACTTAGATGCCAAAGTGTTCGAAAACAACCCTGACCTCTGCGGTTCAATACTCGACAAAGAATGCACGACGCCTTCTAACCATCCACCAGACGAACCGGAACCAGAACCAGAACCAGAACCAAAACCAGAACCAGAATCAAAATCGTCAATCAAATGGATCATCATGATTGTGGTGGTTTCTCTCTTGATTATGATCATCTTGGCCAGAGCGAATCAAATAGACGAAAATACCAGACCTTTGGGTAAGGGTGGTATAGATGAAGCTGTTGTTAATATCCCCACGGTCACCAAAAAACCAGAAACTTCTAGTACTAGCCAACCATACAATAATAATAATAATAATAATAATAATAATAATAACAATACCAGCAGTAGCAGTAGCGGTAGTACAAACATTAATAATCAGAACGTTGCTAGCAGCACTGCAGACACCAAAGATGCCCGTCCTGCAGCTAAAAAAGCGGGTGGTGGGGTAGGGGACCTGGTGATGGTAAACGAAGAGAGGGGGGTGTTTGGGTTGCAAGACTTGATGAAGGCTGCAGCAGAGGTGCTTGGAAATGGAGGGTTAGGGTCGGCATACAAGGCGATGCTGAGTAGCGGAGTGTCAGTGGTGGTGAAAAGGGTGAGGGAGATGAACCAGATGACGAAAGAGGTGTTTGATGCAGAGATGAAGAAGCTGGCCAAACTCAAGCACCAAAACATATTGACACCCTTGGCCTATCATTTTAGGAAAGAAGAGAAGCTTATAGTCTCCGAATATGTTCCCAAAGGAAGCCTGCTTTATATTTTACATGGTAAATATGTATACGTATATGTATTATTTAAGGGACCGACCAGCTATATAATTAATTAACTAACTAACTGCTTGCAGGTGAGCGTGGGATATCCCATGCAGAACTAAACTGGGATAAGCGGCTAAAGATCATAAAAGGTGTTGCGCGTGGAATGGGTTTCCTTCATAAGGAATTCGAATCATATCCATTACCTCACGGGAATTTGAAGTCGAGCAATGTACTGGTTGGGTCGGACTACGAGCCGCTTCTAAGTGACTACGCTTTCTACCCGATGCTTAATAACACCCCTACTGTGCAATGCATGTTCGCTTTTAAATCTCCGGAAGCTATACTGAACCAGACAGTGAACAAAAAGAGCGACGTGTATTGCATGGGCGTCCTTATTCTAGAACTCATGACGGGGAAATACCCGTCCCAGTATTACAATAACCAAAAGGGTGGAACGGATGTCGTCCAATGGGTTAAGGCGGCCCTTGCAGAAAACCGAGGGAAAGAGCTGATTGATCCGGAGATATCGTCGTCTTCTGTGTCGGAAATGGAGAAGATTCTACATATAGGAGCGGCTTGTACGGAAAGCGAAGAGGATGAGAGAATCGACTTAAGTGAAGCAATAAAGAGAATAGAAGAGGTAAATGTTTAGTTAATAAAGAGATGGATGGATTGAATTGAATTGAATTGAATAATGTATGTATGCATAAATGCTGGGGATCCATCGAATCGAAGATCGAGGCCGTAAAAAGAAAAAATTGATAAGGCAGAGGCCGGGGGTGAAGGCGATCAAGTCAAGGAAGTGAATGAATTGAATGTAGTGAACTGAATGTGAGTGCCCTCGGATCGCCTTATTTCATTTAGATTAGAGAACTCATTATTTAATGTCAAGTCATGTGTATGTTTGTGTGGAAAAAAGGAAATTATCTGACTCGAATAATGAATTATACATATGTAATTTTTAAGCCAAACTGGCTTATAATTAATTGCTGCAATCACATTCGGCACTTCCTTTTTTTCTTTATAATACTACAAGTCAAACACATCATTTCGTACATACTTAGATCTTTATTGTGCATTCATGTATAACGCTAGCTAAATTGAATTCATTTATGATATAAATAAGCTTTTCGGTGGAAACTGAAAACAAAACGATAGATAATCTTGTAGGAAACCGTTCGCGTACAAAAATAAAACACTTTTAATAAAATGATTACAATACAAGGAATCAAACCTATCTAGGAAAGCAAGTAAATTACAATACGAATTACACCGGAAAAAATCAAAATTACAATACGATTGAAATAAAATTATGCAAGAAAGGTGTAGAAGAAGAATGGTGTCGTAGTCTTTGTGGCCGAGGATCGTGTTTTACACGGGGCCCTTAAAACAAATTCCGGGTCTCTCCCCAATATGTACTGTCGGGGAGGGCTCTAGCACCCGAATAGTACCTTAAAGAAAATGATGAAGATGATCAAGAATGCTGGAACTTTTTAAGAAGAAAGTTTGAGAAAACACAAGAGAGAATGTGTTAATTTTGTATTTTTTGTGTGTCTACAACCAAGGAGCTCCCTTGGTATTTACACTAGTAGAAAGTTGAAACCATTCAACCATCATTAACCAAAACTTTAATTTTTGACAAAATTAAAGGAACCATTAACCAAAAATTTATTTTTTTTTACCAAATTAAATGACATTTTAATGGCTTTGACTAATTGACAAACAATCTTGAATAAAATAATTCAAAGTTTAAACATATATATTTTTTTTTTTCAAAAAAATTTCCAACAATCCCCCACGGGTGAAAACAAAACTTATTCATTTCCACATATTTTCCAACATCCCCCACATGTGAAAACAAAACTCATTCATTTTCACATTGAGATCAATCCATACATGCAAGTTTCTTAGATTCAATTCAACGGTTGAGCATTGCAGGATGGGTAGGTGTTACCCTTTGAACCTTCCTTTGTGAAGCATACTTAGTCTCCTAGCGGTGTGTAGACACGATGTCTTTGAACATACCCCCATTTATGTAGACGACAATACACTTCACACAACACTTTCCCTGGTCTGGCCAACCCCTCACTGTCGTGTCCTATTATAGTCCTGGAACACTAGCCTAGTTCTGCGAGAGGTCTAGGATTTTTGCCCCAAAATCCATTCGAACCGACCCTAGTTCTCTCTCACATAGGTGATTCTCGCTCGAATCATTAAAAGTAATAGGTTTGTTGATTTTCACAAATCATTAACCTTTATTATGCTTATCCTTACAACATGTGTCATTGATTGGAATGGACGAGGACGCGCTCGCGCGCAACGCCCTTTAGTTTGGTTTGGGGTACTCCCCCACAGTGACCACCCTTGGTTTCATGATTAAGTTATCCTATTGAACCTAGATCTTGGGATCTCCAGTTAACTAGGTTAGGTTTCCCTCATGTCCCCTTTTCCCATGGGCTTTAGTCCCATTCCTTTTGACGACTTGTTAACTAACTCTTTGCTTAAGCCTTTTGTTAACGGGTCTGCAATGTTATCTTTTGACTTCACATAGTCAATCGTGATAACACCCATTGTGAGTAGTTGTCGTACCGTGTTATGTCTACGTCGAATATGCCTTGATTTGCCGTTGTACATCACGCTATGGGCTCTACCAATCGCTGATTGATTGTCACAATGTATGCAAATAGCCAACAAAGGCTTTGGCCATGTTGGAATATCTTCCATAAATTGACGTAGCCATTCCGCCTCTTCACCACATTTATCCAAGGCGATAAACTCCGATTCCATCGTGGATCTAGCTATAACCGTTTGCTTAGAAGACTTCCAAGCAATAGCTGCACCACCAAGTGTGAATACATATCCACTTGTTGATTTAGAATCTTTTATATCCGAAATCCAATTTGCATCACTGTATCCTTCGATCATAGCTGGATCTCGATTATAATGGAGTCCATAGTCTCTTGTGTATCTTAAGTACCTTAGAACCCGTGTTATACTTTTCCAATGTTCCACGCTCAGATTACTAGTATATCTACTTAGCCTACTCACGGCATAAGCTAGATCGGGTCGAGTACATGTCATAAGATACATTAGACTACCAATAATTTTTTAGTACTCTAACTAAGCAACACCCTCGCCTCTATTTTTAGATAGATGGTGGGTCGTATCAATTGGAGTTGATGCGACACGCGTGTCATCCTTATTGAATTTCTCAAGAATTTTATCCAATAGTGAGATTGACTCAAGATAAGACCATTTTGGGTTCTAGTAATTTGAACCCTAAGAATCACGTCCGCGAGACCCAAGTCTTTCATGTCAAACCTCGCTTTCAACATGTCTTTTGTAGATTTAATCATAGTATCATTACTCCCAATGATAAGCATATCATCTACATAAAGACATAAAATCACATAACCTCCTGGCGTGTCCTTCACATAGACACATTTGTCACACTCGTTTATTTTGAAACCATTGTCAAGCATGACATGATCAAACTTTAAGTGCCATTGTTTTGGAGCTTGCTTCAAACCATACAATGATTTGACTAGTTTACATGCTTTGCCCTCTTTCCCTGAGGCGGAGAAACCCTCGGGTTGCTCCATGTAAATCTCTTCATCTAAATCGCCATTTAGAAATGCGGTTTTTACATCCATTTGGTGAATTTCCAAATTTCGTAAGGCCGCGATTGCAAGAACCAACCTTATTGAGGTTATTCGCGTGACCGGCGAGTAAGTATCAAAATAGTCTAGATCTTCTTTTTGTCTATATCCTTTGATCACTAACCTTGCCTTGTATTTATCAATACTTCCATCGGCTTTCATATTCCTTTTGAATATCCAACGATATCCAAGGGGTTTACAACCCGGCGGAAGATCTACTAACTCCCAAGTATGATTTTGCAATATAGAATCTATCTCGTTTTAATTGCTTCTTTCCATTGAGGTGATTCCGCGAAGGTAACCGCCTCGCGCTAGGTATTGGACTCACCATCAACCATGTAGCTCACGAAATCAGGACCGAAGGATTTTTCAATCCTTGGTCTTTTGCTTCGTCTAAGCTCACCTTCCTCAATTTTGGGTCGTTCATGTCTCTCATCATGAACAGTATCATCAATCGCTCTTGATGTACTTGCTTCATCAACCGCTCTTGATGAACTCGCATGGGTTTTCCTTAAACAGGGAAACACATTTTCGAAAAAAATCGTTGGTCCTCCACTCAACAATAGTGCCTTCATGTACATTGGGATTCTTGGACTCATGTACAAGAAACCTATGCACATTACTATGGTGTGCATATCCAATGAATATACAATCCACAGTTTTAGGTCCTATCGTTAGTGCCTTTGGTGGCGGAACTGTCACCTTGGCAAGGCAGCCCCACACTCGAATGTATTTGTATGAAGGTTTTTTACCCTTCCATAACTCATACGGAGTCACGTCCCTTTTCTTGCGGGGTATCTTATTCAAGATATAATTGGCCGAGAGAATAGCCTCCCCCCACAAGTCATAGCTCACGCCCGAGCTAATCAACATGGCATTCATCATCTCTTTTAATGTACGGTTCTTTCGTTCCGCAATGCCATTTGATTGTGGAGAATAAGGTGGGGTACACTCATGTATTATGACACTTTTTGCGCATATTTCCGCAAATGGTGAAACATATTCACCACCCCTATCACTTCGCAAAGTATTTATTCTCCGTTTTTGTTGATTTTCAACCTCATCTTTATACAAGATAAACTTGTATATTGCTTCATCCTTACTTTTAAGTAAGTATACATAGCAATACCGAGTACTATCATCAATGAATGTGATGAAATACTTATTTCCACCTCTTGTGGGAGTGGCTTTTAAATCGCACACATCGGTGTGGATTAAATCTAGGGGTTCAGTTATTCGTTGAACCGATTTGAAAGGCTTTCTCGTTAGTTTGGATTCAACACATGTTTCGCATTTATATTTTGAATCGATTTTAAAACATGGAATGCTATTTAATTTAATTAAACGTCGAATTGAATTAAAATTTAAATGTCCTAGTCTACCATGCCAAACACAAGAATTAGAATTTGACGGTTCAATCATGTAAATAGAAGTTGCAATTTTATTCATAGAATTTTTGACAACAATTACATTCAATTTGACCATAGCATTGTCGGCATAACCCTTGCCGACAAATATTCCATTTTTTGATAAAATAAATTTATCCGATTCAATCACCAAGCAAAATCCATGCTTATTGAGCATCCATCCCGAGACAAGATTCTTGCGAATCTCGGGAACATAGAGAACTTTAGTCAACGTGAGCTCCTTGCCAGAAGTCCACTTCAAGACCATATCGCTTTCCCCCATGATGTCCGCAGTCGCTTTATTCCCCATGTAAAGCTTCTGGTCACCCGCCGCCTCTTTGAAATTCTTAAAGAGTTGTTTGTCGCCGCAAACATGGCGGATTACGCTGGTGTCAACGTACCACCCTTTGGGAGCGTCTCCCATAACGTTGACTTCCTCGATGAAAGCCGCTTCCTCGGTAATCATCTCCACGAGAGGAGTGCCATCGTTGTCCACCAAATGCGCGTGCTCGTGCTTTGGTTTCTTGCACTGGTTCGCCTGGTGCCCCATCTCGTTACAGTTGTAACATGGTCCTTGGAAAGGTGGAGGCTTCTTTTTCACAGCCCCTTTCTTCACGCCAAGGTCCACTTTCGCTTTCCCTTTGTTATCTTTGCCTTTGCCCTTGTTGCCCCCTTTGGAGGATTGACCGTACTCGACTAAGTTAGCCTTGGCGAAAACATCCACCAGGCTACCTTTTTGAGCTCTTCGTACATACTTAGATCTTTATTGTGCATTCATGTATAACGCTAGCTAAATTGAATTCATTTATGATATAAATAAGCTTTTCGGTGGAAACTGAAAACAAAACAATAGATAATCTTGTAGGAAACCGTTCGCGTACAAAAATAAAACACTTTTAATAAAATGATTACAATACAAGGAATCAAACCTATCTAGGAAAGCAAGTAAATTACAATACGAATTACACCGGAAAAAATCAAAATTACAATACGATTGAAATAAAATAATGCAAGAAAGGTGTAGAAGAAGAATGGTGTTGTAGTTTTTGTGGCCGAGGATCGTGTTTTACACGGGGCCCTTAAAACAAATTCCGGGTCTCTCCCCAATATGTACTGTCGGGGAGGGCTCTAGCACCCGAATAGTACATTAAAGAAAATGATGAAGATGATCAAGAATGCTGGAACTTTTTAAGAAGAAAGTTTGAGAAAACACAAGAGAGAATGTGTTAATTTTGTATTTTTTGTGTGTCTACAACCAAGGAGCTCCCTTGGTATTTACACTAGTAGAAAGTTGAAACCATTCAACCTTCATTAACCAAAACTTTAATTTTTGACAAAATTAAAGGAACCATTAACCAAAAATTTAATTTTTTTTACCAAATTAAATGACATTTTAATGGCTTTGACTAATTGACAAACAATCTTGAATAAAATAATTCAAAGTTTAAACATATATATATTTTTTTTCGCAAAAATTTTCCAACAATCCCCCACGGGTGAAAACAAAACTTATTCATTTCCACATATTTTCCAACATCCCCCACATGTGAAAACAAAACTCATTCATTTTCACATTGAGATCAATCCATACATGCAAGTTTCTTAGATTCAATTCAACGGTTGAGCATTGCAGGATGGGTAGGTGTTACCCTTTGAACCTTCCTTTGTGAAGCATACTTAGTCTCCTAGCGGTGTGTAGACACGATGTCTTTGAACATACCCCCATTTATGTAGACGACAATACACTTCACACAACACTTTCCCTGGTCTGGCCAACCCCTCACTGTCGTGTCCTATTATAGTCCTGGAACACTAGCCTAGTTCTGCGAGAGGTCTAGGATTTTTGCCCCAAAATCCATTCGAACCGACCCTAGTTCTCTCTCACATAGGTGATTCTCGCTCGAATCATTAAAAGTAATAGGTTTGTTGATTTTCACAAATCATTAACCTTTATTATGCTTATCCTTACAACATGTGTCACTGATTGGAATGGACGAGGACGCGCTCGCGCGCAACGCCCTTTAGTTTGGTTTGGGGTACTCCCCCACAGTGACCACCCTTGGTTTCATGATTAAGTTATCCTATTGAACCTAGATCTTGGGATCTCCAGTCAACTAGGTTAGGTTTCCCTCACGTCCCCTTTTCCCATGGGCTTTATGTAGGTTCCCTGGACGGATCGCACGAGATATATCGGCCTACTCAGGTGCGGAATCCCTGCGTAGATCGTTACGAGTATAGAACACAAAACCAAACAAACACACGAATAACCGAACACACCTTATATATTATAACTCAAACACGTGACGTAATATCACTGTTACAGACTCTCGTCCTCACGTTACAATGAACTCGAACTACTGAAACGAACATAAACGACTAACACTAAACCAAGCCGTAAGCTGGTATATAAACACACGACAACTTCGCCTGGCATGTTCAGGCGAAGTTGTCCATAACTTCGCTTGACTAACAAGTTCGCCTGTTAAGCGAACTTGTCAGTAACTTCGTTTAAACATACAAAACATAATTAAACATTACAGACTCGATTACAGACACTAGACTATGAACTACTGACATTATGCACCAACAGACTCCCCCTTGGCAGTAGCTTCATATCTTGATCTTTAAGCACTTGTCTCGTAATCTTCAATCTTGTCTCTTCACGCATGCACTCCTTCTCTAACACAAACTGACACAACTCTTTGATACTTCCTCGCTTCGTCCTTCCAAGCAGGAATATAAAAGATTTTCTTCTCATTAAGCACCTTCAGATCAGCTTGCGATAAGTTTACCAAATGCATCGGATCGTAAACTCTTAGGAGCTCTTGTTCATCCTCGTCTTCCATCACCGCCTCTGCTGTCTCACAATCCACATACCACCACTTTAGGTCTTTAAGCACATCCTTGGGCATTAGCTTCATCGGTACTTCTTTCAGGCACCGTATCGGTTTATACTTCATGACCATCCAAGGTTTTCCATCAGCTCTCAAACCTCTATCCTTGTCTTCAACAAGTTTTCCCTTCTGCGGTTTCAACAGCTCAAACTTCTTCTCTTTTATACTCTCTCTCCATACAATTTTCTCAATGACTCTAGCCATATTATCGTCATTTCGATTGATTAACCCCAATCTGGCTAAGTCTTTCACTTCACATTCCGGCAGTGTATTCAACGACCTTAACATTCTTTTAAAATACTGAACGCCGTCATACCGTTTAATCACAAAGAGCTTCAACTGCTCATCATAGATCCAGCAAATAATCCCTTTCTTCGCTTCGGCATAGCCTCTAATATTGTAACTCTTCTTAAACATTGTAGGGACCGCTGGTTTCTTCGTTTTGACGAACCACTGAGCATAGCCTTCCTTCCACCTAGGCTGCTCTTCCCATTCAGTCTCATCATTTTCCATCTCATTACCCATATCGGCTTTCTCAATATCTGGGATCTCGTGTTCAACATTTTCTTCTACTATCTCACCTTCTTCAACATCTTCTTCAATCACAATCTGTGCGCCAATCTCCTCAATAGGCAGCACATCATCATCAAACATCACATCATCATCTAGCATATCATCATCTAATTCTTTCAAAGCATCAATCACATCATCTTCATCATCCACCATCACCACCAACTGCACCCGCAGACTCCCCCTGAGCTGTGGAAGTCCCAAGAGCTTGAGTAGTTCTTGGCAACTCACCACCTGCACCTTTCGATGCATTGGGATCATCGTCTCTATCATTTCTCTTCTTTGTCCTTAACTCGTCGCCTCTACAGCCTGTCTCCCCCTGAGATGCCAAGAACTCCTTCATAGCATCTATAATTCTCCCATGTTCAATCAGGAGGGACGACTGTAGTTGATTCTCTGCTACAAGGCGCTGAATAGCCTGGGTCTGGACAAGATTCACCCTTGATTGTTCAGCCACGACCCGCTCAAGTGCAGCTATTCTCTCCGAGTCTGAGAGGGTTGCATCGAAATCAAACCTCATGTTAGATGTGTCTTGAGTATACTCAGCAGGGATCTCGAATGTAACCGGGACATCAGAAGCAGTTGTGGACGTAACCGCAGGTGGTATCGTGACCGACAACCCTGCAGTTGCAACGACTGTCGACTCTACAAATTGTGCAACCACCTCTGAATGAGTAAGCGTTGGAGGTGGTAACAACACAATTTCCGGAGTCGTCAGCTGGATAGTAGTGATTGATGGGATGCCGACAGCTGATGTAGCCACCACGGGAACATCCGCGGCGCTTAAACCTGTGACCTGTAGTGATGTAGGAACAATCGACATACCTGACAGTGCGGATGGAGCGAAACGTACAACTCTTGAAGTCTCTCCAGCTCCCATACCTGCACCTGTCCTTTCACGTCTTGATCGTCTAATCAGCTTGTGAATATCCTCTTCTTCTTCTGACTCGCTATCATCAACTGTTCTCTTCCTCTTGCCAAATGTTCTCTCTTGAGTCACCAACATCCTTCTCGCCTCATCCATAACATCATCAAGATCTGAGTCAGCCACCGTCGTAGCTGCTCTAGTAACACGCACACTCGAGACACGTTCAACTGGAATCTGAACGTTCTCCTCTGGATCCACCCGATCCATATCGAAGAACCCTTGACCTCCGAATTCTGCATCAAGGTCCACTTCCTCCTCCGGTGACACAACAGGAGCAGCAGGTATAGCATGAGGTGCTCCTGCCTGTTGTGGTGCCGGGTCTCTGAACTCACCCCCACGAGCTGGCACATACCCCGGGTTTATTAAGTACCCAAAGAGTGGAGTATGCCTTGGACGCAGTTCAGGCTTGCTCCTCGCACTGGATGTACGGCATTGAGCGAAGATACGTTTGATCACATTCTCCACGTATCTTATTGGACGCCGTTGAGGCAACGTGGGAGCAACATGATTCAAGATCATCTGAATGAATCTTGGATACATGATGAACCTCTCACGGGCCATCGCTCTTCTCTGTCTATCAATTTCGTAAAAGACCATCTGACTAAAGCTATAACGTTTGTTATAAGTCAGAGCAGTCATTGCTGACTGCATGGTCGCACCCATACCATCAGTGCCCGCCTTCCTCCCAGACATGCAGACAATCATAACGTGCATGAGGAAGCGCCACTGATCAAGTAGGAAACCCTTCCTCCGTTGTGTATCGCCCAATGGACCAAAATAGCCCATTCTTAGAAATGCTCCATCGCGAAACGGAGCAACAAACTCCGTAGGGTCATCCCTAGTCTCCTCTCCAAATCGTAACGCCACCCGTATTTGTTCAGATGAGAACTGAACTTCTTGATTATTGATGGTTGCTCTCATAACCGGGGGCTCAACACGGCAATCGTATTCCACCGTCTGCCAGAAATCCTCAATATTGGGTAAGGAAATCGGCAGAGTCGTAGTGATTGCGTGGAATATCCTCGAGCGAAGGAGGAATGTGATTATCTCGCGGTAATCCTCCACACCACTCGCTTCCGGGTCTAAGGTGATGAACATGTTGTGACCCGGGAAGAATTGTCTCTGATTATCTCCATCGTCACCTCCAGCACCTCCAGCACCTGCTACTGCAGCCATATTTGCAACAAACGAACCAAGTTAGATAAACGTTAAAGCATAACACAAGTTCGCTTGTTACCATGAGCGAAGTTGTGATTAAATCTGTATCGGCGAAGTTAAAGTTGGGGCGAAGTTGAGAACAACTTCGCTTCAGCTTTAAGTTCGTCTGATAACTGATAAGTTAATAGGTCCAGGCGAAGTTAATGTTAACTTCGCCTCACCACAACATCGCCTCAGAACATCTCCTCAAGCGAAGTTAAGCCTCAGGCGAAGTTACGGATAACTTCGCCTAAACCTTAAGTTCGCCTGAATCTGAATCGGCGACAGTAAGGATTTCGAACGACGTGCCGTTGGCGAATTTAACGATTGTGGAGATTAAGGACTCTGAAACACAAGTTTTTAAGGATAACTAGACGACCATGTTGTACATGACCACGTGAAAACAAGGTTTGAAATCGGGTTTAAGGATCGATCGGCCGAGGTTATTAACCGGTTATCGAAACAACCTTTGATTAACATCAAAGAACAGATAACACGATGTAATGACCCAACCAACCTTTAAATCGGTTTGAAATCGAAGAAAGAAAATCAGATGATAATGAATTAAGTTCGCTGTGATAATCGAGATTAAGTTCGCTGATATTGAAAGTTATGAACAGTTTGACCTTAAAAATTCTTTATATAGGGTCAGAGATTATACAGGCGAAGTTACGGTTAACTTCGCCTAGGCGAAGTTATTCACAAGTTCGCCTGTTTAACAACTTCGCCTATATTTACAAAATCAACCCTTATAATTTGAACATTTTGCAATTAACTTTTAAAATTTCCCTTTAAGAATTAAATAACACGATCAAGTCCAAGTAACCAGTTATAAAATCATAAACTACCTAAGTACGAAAAACCTTTTAAAATTAAAGTACAAGGGATCAAATTTCAGTCTCGATAGGGACTACTACGTTTTAGAAAAGATCCTAACAGGAATCATACTAACTACGTGACTGTCACATAGATCCATGTTTAGCTGTATTATGACATAAAGAAACAGGTTGTAAGCAGGTAAATAACTTAAAATGGTTTTCATCATTTCTGTGATACGAGTTAGGTTCAATTAAGCTCAAAATTTAAGTGGGCAACAACTCAGAGATTATGATGCCTCCTATCTATTCTCAAAGCGTATTTGGCTTTCCCCAAGTCACCCCGAATTGACTTCGACCCATAGTGTCTGATTAAGTTTGTAAGTACTCTTCATCTGGTTCCCGTTCTCTTTCTTACTCCAAGATTAAGAAGTCTTGATATTTTGAACTCTAGAATGTTTCAATAACTCATAAGTTTTTTTTTTTTTTTCAAACATTCATATAGACTTCAGAGTAGTAAACAACTGCAAGTCTTGAATCTGGATCACTGCAGTTTCTTGAAACGCTATCTTCACGGGAATCAGAACACTTACGGGCTCGTGTATGACTGGGTAATCGCTTTTCTGCCTATCATTCGGAAAGATATATATGAAGACATGCAAAACTCGTAAGGAGTTTCCACGTAAAATCAAGTAGATTTAGTTTGTATCACATCTACTTTTACGCACCATAAAAAGCTACCATGACATACAATAACTGTCCTAAAGCCTTTTAAGCCTAATAACTTTACTAGTTAAGCACACAGAATCAGTATATCTATCATTTTCCAAGGTTGGATCAATTTTCTGTTAAACATAGCAAACGAACTGCTTACGAAGTAGTAGACTTGAAAAATAATTTCATTTCCCTTTAAAAATTTTAACATTAATCGCCCCGACCAAAACAAAGTCTTCAGGTAAACGGCTATCCCGAAGATCCAATGGATCAGCTGGACCGACCACATACTAGTATGTGTCCTTCTAACTAAGTATGATCGACTAATTTTAAGCGAAAAAATGAAAACTCATCATAAACCGCCCCGGTCACTTTTAGTCATCTGGTTAATGGCTATCCTCAAAATCTACAAGTAGAAAATGAGGACCAAAACATATCCGAAGACAAGTCCTTCAAACTGAGGTAACCGACATATTTTAAGTGATAGTGACGTTTTTTTTTTTTTTTTTTTTTTTTTAAATATAACATGAAAAGCATGGTTACTCGGGATTGATCATCCCATTCAGCTCGATAAGGTTTTGAAATCTTGTTTTGTCAAACGCTTTAGTATAAAGATCAGCGAAATTATCAAGCGTATCCACCTTTTCAAGCACAATCAGTTTCTTCTCAGCACAATCCCGTATAAAATGATGACGTATGTCAATATGTTTAGTTTTACTGTGCTTCACGGGATTGTTAGTTACTGAGATAGCAGCTGTGTTATCAATGCAAATAGGAGTAAGTAAGAAATTCAGACCATAGTCGCGCAACTGTTGTTGAATCCAAAGAACCTGGGAGCAGCAGTTGGATGCTGCCATGTATTCTGCTTCACAGGTTGAAATTGCGACCGAAGTCTGTTTCTTGCATTGCCACGACACCAATCTGCCACCAAGAAACTGACATCCTCCAGTTGTTGACTTCCGACTCTGATTGCACCCTCCATAATCAGAATCTGTGTAAGCGACTAGCTCCAAGTCTCCTCCTCTCGGGTACCACAACCCCAGCTTCGGTTTGCCCTTGAGATACCTCAGTATCCTCTTCACACCCTTCAGATAAGATTCGTTTGGGTTTGCCTGAAAGCGTGCACAAAGACAAACAGCAAACATTATATCAGGCCTAGAAGCAGTTAAGTACATTAAAGAACCTATAATAGCCCGATATTGAGTTGGGTCCACATCTGCATCACCGTCTGACTCAGCACCCAATTTGTGATTGACGCAGATTGGAGTGTCGAATGGAGTGCTGTCCTCCATCTTGAAGCGTTTGAGCACATCATGGACATACTTGGTCTGATGAATGAACATCCCATCCTTCTTCTGATCAACCTGCAATCCTAAAAAGAAAGTTAGTTCACCCATAGCACTCATTTCAAACCTTTTCTTCATGACGGCCTCAAACTCCTGACACATGGAGACTTTAGATGCAGCAAAGATAATGTCATCCACGTAGACTTACACCAGCAGGAAGTCGCTTCCTTCTCTCTTAACGAACAACGTGCTATCAATTGTAACATCCTAAAATTTATAATGTTGAATAAAGAAAGTGGTGTTAGTGATTTCGCGTTTTTAATTATTAATGTCGAGTAAGGAACGGGTCTTGGGCTTAGTTATTTTATGAACTCGGCCTGCCTCGACCCGTAGGAAGCCAACCCGAGCCTAACCAAACCCGTAGTATATAAACGAAAGTTCTTGACACTTCCACCATTTTTCACCATCTTCCTTCACTTACACCCACCCAAACACTCTCATTTCTAGAGAGAGAAGCTAGAGAGAGAAAGTTCTCAAATCACAAATCCGAGTCCACAATCTTGTTCCTAATCGTTTTTGGTAAGTCCCTCTCGAAAATCATCCGTTTTCATAACCATTTCGGCCTCAAAGCGAGCAAAAACGTAACTTGAGTTTTCGGGTCAGAAACCGCCTTGTTTTGGTGTCAAAATGCAAGCTTTTGTGTTTAAAAGTACTAGGAATCGATAGCCCTTTCAATCCCGAGCATTTCCATGTCAAAAACTTCGATTTTGGGTCAAAAATCTGGAAAATCTGGAAAACCCGTGGGTTTCTCCGTCGCCCAGCTTGAAGGAGTCGAATCAGACTCATTCGATCGAACCAGTCGATCGAATCAGTCCATTCGATCGAATGCGTAGATCGAACAAGTCCAGTCGACCGAATAGGGAAGCAACCGAATGGTCTCCAACTCATTCGATCGAATGAGTTTTGTATTCGATCGAATGAGTGTTGTATTCGATCGAACGTGTTCCTATTCGATCGAACGTGTTCCTGTTTGATCGAACGTGTTCCTATTCGATCGAATGAGTGTTGTATTCGATCGAACGTGTTCCTATTCGATCGAATCAAGCCAGAACCAAGTTGTTTCCAAGATTCGCTTGAAGTGAAGTTCGTTTATGAAATAAATTAAAAACCTAATGGAAAATGTGTTAAGGCGGTTATCGAAATGAGTAGTAGTAATAGTAGTAGCAGTAATTGATACGTGTAAATATTATACAGTTAGCCGTGCGCAGCTCAAGAGGAGAATAACTATTAACGGAGAGCGTAACAGTATTCAGGTGAGTTTCTAGCCCCATTTATGTGTTATGTTTTCGGGGCTGTGTGCATACTCGATGTGTTGTTAATACATTTATCCTAAGTGATAAGTGTATGCCATATGTGATATATGTGATGGATATGAATGGTTGCTTGTCGGTACGCGAACGATCTTCGGATATTGCGCGTACTGTCAGGTCAAAAATAAAGGTACGAATATTATACATCGAAGATGTATGAACATTACAATTGAATACTTGTCGGGGCGTGAACGATCTTCGGATATTGCACGTATCGACAAGAGGTATGGTTGTTAAATGAATGATGTAAAGAACGCCTAGGGTGTTCTTATGCTATGACGTAATTATTGTATATGTGAAGTAGGTGTATGCAGTTACACGAATGGTATGTGAGTTCTACGTTCGACATAGTAAGTTAGGATGGCAAATCCCTCTAGCTTTTGTCGGACATAGACTCGGCTGGTGATGGCGTAGTTAAGGACTGCGGGCCTTATACGTAAAGTAGATGATAGATGTAAACGTAGTTAAGGACTGCGGGCCTTATACGTAAAGTAGATGATAGATGTAAACGTAGTTAAGGACTGCGGGCCTTATACGTAAAGTAGATGATAGACGTAAACGTAGATAGGGACGGTGGGCCTTATACGCGTTACAGATAATAGACGACAACGTAGTTAAGGACTGCGGACCTTATACGTATTATAGATAGGCATCAGCATAGGAAAGGACTGTGGACCTTATACGTGCTGTAGTTGTATTGTGGAAGCATAGGGGAGGACTGCGGACCTCGTACGTGCTATGGTTTAGGTTGCAACATAGGGGAGGACTGTGGACCTTGTACGTGTTGTGGATGTAGGATGGTATAGGGAAGGACTGCGGACCTTGCACGTACCATAAAGGGTGAACATAGGTAAGGACCGCGGACCTTTTACGTGTTCACGACCTTGAGTACAGGTATAGACGGCGGACTATGAACGTACTCACGGTAGACTGAGGTTAGTGGTTATAAATATGTGTGTATGTATGGTAGTAAGTGTGTATGTAGAACAGAAGGGTAACTAGTGAAGTATGGATATGTATCTACGGATATGTATGTATGTGTATGTATTGTATGGCGTTCGATTAACTAGAACTCACTCAGCGTAGCTGACTTTTAGTATGCACGCAGGTGAGCTGATTACAGAGTTAGCATGAGGACGACACACGGCATGGATTGAACGGCTGGCATCTGAAGAAAGAAGTAAAGATGTTTTAAATATAAAGTTTTGTGTTATGGTATCAAAGAAAAAGTTTAACGTTTTGTAACAAATGATTGATGTTTTATATTCCGCGAAAAGTTTTAATAAACTCTGATTGAAGAACTGTGTTTATGAGTAAATCCGACGCTAAAGTAGGGCTACCGGGTTCGGGGCCTTACAAGTTGGTATCAGAGCATAAGTTCGAGAGATTTAAGCATCCTACATGCTTAGACTCGAACAGAAAATGGGATTTAAGTAAGAAAGGAAAGAAGATGCCAGTTCAAGAATGCCATGTGTCGCTCAAGCAAGATCAGTAAAGGTAAGGTATATGATTAAATGATATATGTTAATGAGAAAGGAAAGATATGTGAACGTCAGGGATAGGAATAATTGATTGTTTGATTTGACAAACTGCTTAAGTAGAACCAGCACAAATAGACTCATAAAGGGAAGTGTATAGGACACGGAAGGTAACGTGATCAGCTAATCACAACTGGCCACTGTTATTACCTGTTAGCCTTACTATCCTTGTACTAAATAGTTCCTTGAGTGATGATGTTTGTGTTTTTCCCTTTTAGAATACGGATGGCTGGAGCTGGAGAATTTGTGGGAACTGGGGGTCGCACAGGACGTCGTGGCAGGCCTCGTCTTGTCCGGCAACCCTCGGTAGAAGAAGCTTCCCACACCGAAGATGAAGGAAGCGCAGCTGGAGGAGACCAGAACAACAATGAAGAAGTTCAACTTAGCCCTGCAGTTCAAGCAGCCATTGTTCAAGCTGTAGTTGCTGCTGTGAAGAACCTGAATCCCGAAGGATCTGCTGGAAGCCGTGAGCGAACTGCTGAAGGGGCAGGGGGTGATGGTAAGGAGGTTGGGGAAGGAGAAAGAGGGGCCTCGAGCGAGGATAAGTCTGTGAAAGTCGATGATAGGAGAAGAGGACAAGGTGGGTGCAGCTATAAGTCCTTCAAAGGATGCGACCCGCCGAAGCTGACTGGGTTGGGAGACGCAATCGCTACTCTCCAATGGATAACCACTATGGACAAGGTTATCCGCATTAGCGAATGCCGTCCCGACCAAGCTGTGGGTTATGCTACTCAGTCATTTGTGGAAGAAGCTATGTATTGGTGGGAAAGTGTGGAGCAGAGAAAGACTAGGGATGAGATCAAGGCGTTGAGATGGGACGATCTGAAAGAGTTGGTGATGAAGAAGTTCTGTGCAGATGCAGAGGTTGAAAGGACGGAGATGAAGTTCCTGAATTTGAAGGCCGGTATGATGACGCATCGTGAGTATACTACTGAATTCAGCCGACTATCTAGATTGGTGCCTGATATGGTTGACACTGAGGTCAAAAGAATCAAATGTTATGTGAGGGGATTGCCACAAAAAGTCCGCATGTTGGTCAGGGCAAATAAACCTGCTACTTTTGACTCTGCTGTTGAACTCGCAGAAGTGGTTTATGCTGACCTGGCTGAGGACGATGTGGTGGTGGGGGAAAAGAAGGAGAAGAAATGGGCTACCTCTGCTAAGCGGTCTGGCGAGATGGTGACAACAACTGATGAGAGGAAGGCCAAGGTTGGGAACAAGGATGCATGTAAGACGTGTGGGCAAGTGCACCTGGGAGAATGCAAGACTGGGACAGACAGGTGCTATCGGTGTGGAAAGAGTGGGCATTATTCTCGAGAATGCCCTGATCGTCCAAAGTGCTTCAAATGCGGAAAAGCTGACCACATGGCTAGGGATTGCAAGGAATCAGGGGCGGTAGGTGCGAAAGGATGAAGACTTTGGGAAACTGCAGAGAGGAACACCTGATGAAGGAATAATTGCTCATGCAATGGTTTTATTAAATTACATTTGCTTAAGAACTTGTTTTGTGTTAAGGTCTAAAACTTATGTTTATCTGTGGCGTGTAATTATTTTGAGTTTGGTTAAGAATGATTATTATGTTATGGTGAAATGTTGTTTTAGACAATAGTGTTAAAAGTACTAATCGAAACCCTTAGAAGGATGAGATGAGTCTTGGTGCATCGAGGGTCTCATGGACAAGCTACCTTAAATAGCTAAAACACATGACCACCATTCGATGGCTGTAAAGTCGGAAGTAGGAAGGGTAACTCAGAAAGCGAATGCATTTCTATAAAACGTGTAAATGTAAGAAGTTTTCCTTTTATAGGGAATAAGTTAGGTTTCGGGGACGAAACCTCTTTAAGGAGGGAAGACTTGTAACATCCTAAAATTTATAATGTTGAATAAAGAAAGTGGTGTTAGTGATTTCGCGTTTTTAATTATTAATGTCGAGTAAGGAACGGGTCTTGGGCTTAGTTATTTTATGAACTCGGCCTGCCTCGACCCGTAGGAAGCCAACCCGAGCCTAACCAAACCCGTAGTATATAAACGAAAGTTCTTGACACTTCCACCATTTTTCACCATCTTCCTTCACTTACACCCACCCAAACACTCTCATTTCTAGAGAGAGAAGCTAGAGAGAGAAAGTTCTCAAATCACAAATCCGAGTCCACAATCTTGTTCCTAATCGTTTTTGGTAAGTCCCTCTCGAAAATCATCCGTTTTCATAACCATTTCGGCCTCAAAGCGAGCAAAAACGTAACTTGAGTTTTCGGGTCAGAAACCGCCTTGTTTTGGTGTCAAAATGCAAGCTTTTGTGTTTAAAAGTACTAGGAATCGATAGCCCTTTCAATCCCGAGCATTTCCATGTCAAAAACTTCGATTTTGGGTCAAAAATCTGGAAAATCTGGAAAACCCGTGGGTTTCTCCGTCGCCCAGCTTGAAGGAGTCGAATCAGACTCATTCGATCGAACCAGTCGATCGAATCAGTCCATTCGATCGAATGCGTAGATCGAACAAGTCCAGTCGACCGAATAGGGAAGCAACCGAATGGTCTCCAACTCATTCGATCGAATGAGTTTTGTATTCGATCGAATGAGTGTTGTATTCGATCGAACGTGTTCCTATTCGATCGAACGTGTTCCTGTTTGATCGAACGTGTTCCTATTCGATCGAATGAGTGTTGTATTCGATCGAACGTGTTCCTATTCGATCGAATCAAGCCAGAACCAAGTTGTTTCCAAGATTCGCTTGAAGTGAAGTTCGTTTATGAAATAAATTAAAAACCTAATGGAAAATGTGTTAAGGCGGTTATCGAAATGAGTAGTAGTAATAGTAGTAGCAGTAATTGATACGTGTAAATATTATACAGTTAGCCGTGCGCAGCTCAAGAGGAGAATAACTATTAACGGAGAGCGTAACAGTATTCAGGTGAGTTTCTAGCCCCATTTATGTGTTATGTTTTCGGGGCTGTGTGCATACTCGATGTGTTGTTAATACATTTATCCTAAGTGATAAGTGTATGCCATATGTGATATATGTGATGGATATGAATGGTTGCTTGTCGGTACGCGAACGATCTTCGGATATTGCGCGTACTGTCAGGTCAAAAATAAAGGTACGAATATTATACATCGAAGATGTATGAACATTACAATTGAATACTTGTCGGGGCGTGAACGATCTTCGGATATTGCACGTATCGACAAGAGGTATGGTTGTTAAATGAATGATGTAAAGAACGCCTAGGGTGTTCTTATGCTATGACGTAATTATTGTATATGTGAAGTAGGTGTATGCAGTTACACGAATGGTATGTGAGTTCTACGTTCGACATAGTAAGTTAGGATGGCAAATCCCTCTAGCTTTTGTCGGACATAGACTCGGCTGGTGATGGCGTAGTTAAGGACTGCGGGCCTTATACGTAAAGTAGATGATAGATGTAAACGTAGTTAAGGACTGCGGGCCTTATACGTAAAGTAGATGATAGATGTAAACGTAGTTAAGGACTGCGGGCCTTATACGTAAAGTAGATGATAGACGTAAACGTAGATAGGGACGGTGGGCCTTATACGCGTTACAGATAATAGACGACAACGTAGTTAAGGACTGCGGACCTTATACGTATTATAGATAGGCATCAGCATAGGAAAGGACTGTGGACCTTATACGTGCTGTAGTTGTATTGTGGAAGCATAGGGGAGGACTGCGGACCTCGTACGTGCTATGGTTTAGGTTGCAACATAGGGGAGGACTGTGGACCTTGTACGTGTTGTGGATGTAGGATGGTATAGGGAAGGACTGCGGACCTTGCACGTACCATAAAGGGTGAACATAGGTAAGGACCGCGGACCTTTTACGTGTTCACGACCTTGAGTACAGGTATAGACGGCGGACTATGAACGTACTCACGGTAGACTGAGGTTAGTGGTTATAAATATGTGTGTATGTATGGTAGTAAGTGTGTATGTAGAACAGAAGGGTAACTAGTGAAGTATGGATATGTATCTACGGATATGTATGTATGTGTATGTATTGTATGGCGTTCGATTAACTAGAACTCACTCAGCGTAGCTGACTTTTAGTATGCACGCAGGTGAGCTGATTACAGAGTTAGCATGAGGACGACACACGGCATGGATTGAACGGCTGGCATCTGAAGAAAGAAGTAAAGATGTTTTAAATATAAAGTTTTGTGTTATGGTATCAAAGAAAAAGTTTAACGTTTTGTAACAAATGATTGATGTTTTATATTCCGCGAAAAGTTTTAATAAACTCTGATTGAAGAACTGTGTTTATGAGTAAATCCGACGCTAAAGTAGGGCTACCGGGTTCGGGGCCTTACATCAATCTTCCCTCTTTCAAACCCATTTTCAAGCAAGTAATCTGATAAAGTTGAATACCAGGCACGAGGTGCCTGATGTAGTCCATACAATGCCTTGCTTAACTTGTACACGTGATCAGGAAAGTCTGGGTCAGGAAAACCCGAAGGTTGCTCAACATACACTACCTCATCAACTTTCCCATTCAGAAACGCACTCTTCACATCCAACTGAAATACCTCCATCTTCTTATAAGCAGCGAACGCCAAAAACAATCTAATGGCTTCCAACCTTGCGACAGGAGCGAACACTTCATTATAATCAATCCCCTCTTGTTGATTAAAACCTTTAACGACTAGCCTCGCCTTGTTTCTTATGATAATCCCTTTCTCATCTCTCTTGCACTTAAACACCCATTTTGTGCCTTTCGAATGCACATGCTTCGGTTTTTCAACCAAAGTCCAAACTTCCATTTTCTTGAATTGAGCCAACTCTTCTTGCATAGCTTCGACCCACGAGCTGTCCTTGAGAGCCATTTGATAATTCTTCGGTTCAATCTGGCTGATAAAGCAGGTGTACAAGCATTCGTTGATTATCCCTGTCTCCTTGATGCTTGTGTAAACACAGGTGTGCTCATTCAAACTCCGTCTTGTTTGTACACCGGAGGACACATCACCAATCACATTCTCCAAAGGGTGATCTTTATGAATTCTCGTGGTCGGAACAGAACCGACATGCAAATTGTCTTCCAAGTTAGAAGAGAGCTCGTCAATGGTTGTTTCATGCTGAGAGTGAAACGGATTGAAAAATTCTTCTTCAGTCAGGTAGCAGGGGTATCGACAGCATTTGATGAGGAAGGTTGACATTTATCGATCAGCTGTCTTTGCAATAGGTTTTCTTCCTCATCAAGGATCATCTTCGCAGCAACTCTCTCTTCTTCTTCAGCAATATCCAAATACGGTATGTTAAAAGACTTAAAAAGTTTAACATAGTCGAAAAACTCAGCAGGTCCGTTGCTTGGTTTTGGCGGTTGGTAACTTGTGATATCGGTGTTACATACCACCTCAACCTTGCTGGTCGATGTATTGAAGACACGTCTGTTGGGAGTCCCAACAACATAACCGACTAAGATTCCTTCATCGGCTACTTCACCAAATTTAGAATTTGTCTTCAAAATCGAACAAGGGGACCCGAATGGTTCAAGACCACTCAAGTTGGGCTTTCTCCCATGCATAAGCTCATAACACGTTTTACCAAGTCTTTTAACAGTTAAGACTCTATTCAGAACATAACAGGCTGTAGCAACAGCTTCAGCCCAAAACACCACAGGAAGCTTTGAATCAGCCAGCATTGTTCTGGCTCCTTCAATTAATGTTCTGTTCTTCCTTTCAGCCACTCCATTCTGTTGCGGTGTATACGGAGCGCTGTATTGGTGTTCAATCCCTCTCTGAAGGCAGAAGATCTCCATCTCAAAATTCTTGAACTCCGTTCCATTGTCACTCCTGATGAACTTAACCCTTTTATCCATAACGTTCTCAACTTTGGTAATCAAATTCTTCACCATCTGAGCCGTTTCGTCTTTTGATTTCAGGAAATACACCCACGAATATCGTGAGTAGTCATCAATGATCACCAAGCAATAAGAAGTACCTCCTAGACTTTTTGCATTCACGGGACCGAAGAGATCCATGTGAAGCAATTCTAGGGTACTGGCAATTGAATTGACTTTCTTGGTGAGATGGGATTTCTTGTGCTGCTTTCCCTTCTTGCACGCTATACATTTATCTTCAAAATTGAAATTCTTCAAGGGAACGCCCAGCACAAGTCCATTCCTGACAATGTGGTTCATCTTCCGAAGATGAACGTGCCCCATTCTCCTATGCCACAATTCGGACTCTGATTCACTCGCTTTTGTCATAAGGCATGATTCTGCCGTGGCCATTTCAGTTGATCTCATATCCATAATATATGTATTTCTTTCACGTGGAGCCTTCATCAGAATCCACTCCTCTGGAATCTGAAAACCAGGTTTCAACACAATTGCCTCATTCTTTGTAAAATGAACGGTGTACTCCTTATCACAGATCTGCGACACACTCAGCAGATTGTGCTTCAATTCTTCTACAAAGTTAACCTTCTCCAAAGTCATCTTTCCGTTTGACACCGTTCCCATTCCAGTAATCTTGCCACCACTTTCACCGGCAAAGCTCACTCTCCCTCCTTGAACAGGTTTCAAATCGTGTAACAAGTATTTGTTACCCGTCATATGCCGGGAACAGCCGCTATCTACAACCCAAAGATTGTTGGAAGCCCTGTTCAACTGTTCCTGCACAATAAAGCAAAAGATTAGAATTTAGGGACCCAAGACCAATTGGTCTTGGATCTATGTGACATCTGCCCCGATCCGACCCGACCCAGGTACCCGTTTCCCTTATCCGATCTCTTTCTTTTATGATTTAATATTTATACTTTATTTTTAATAATTATGTTTTCCTTCCCGCCTCTTCCTCTCTTTTCCTTCCCGCCGTCCCGTCCCTCTTCTTCTCTCCGCCTTCTCTCTCTTGTCGTCGTTCCGCCCTTACGCCTTGAACCTCCTTTTCTCTTCTCTTTGCTTGTCCTTTGTTTCTTCCCGCCTAAGGTTGTCTGCGCAGCTCCACGCGCCAGACTCCTTACAAGGAAGCCTGCGTGAAGACCTGTTGTTCCTGCGACACGCGAGGCGAACTGTTCTCGCAGCGCGCTAAGAACGGTAGTTCTTCCCGCGACGCGCTAAGAATTGTAGTTCTTCTCGCAGCGCGCTAAGAATGGTAATTCTTCCCGCGGCGCGCTAAGAATGGTAATTCTTCCCGCGGCGCGCTAAGGATAATAGTTCTTCCCGCGGCGCGCTAAGGTTTGTTCTGTCAGCCTTCGCCCTCGCGCGTGCGCTCGAGCCTTCTCGCGCTAAACCCTTTGAGTTTTCTTCTGTTTAATCTAGCCGTTTGCTTTTATGTTGTCTTATCTTCTGTGCTGTTGACCTAACCTGTCTTATGTCTGAAAAGCCACTTTTGGCGCAGCATGCGCACCAACCCCTCTGGTTGACAGAAAAAGTGACTGACATTATCTTTTGAGATCTGCTTTTCCATGCTTGACCAGTACCTTTATCTGACCCGCCCATGCCTGTTTACTGTTGCCTGTCAGCTTTTCCCTTGTCCCCTGCAGCTGCCATATCTTTCCATATCTTTTGCTTTTGTTTTCTTATGCTTTTTTGATATCTTTTGCTTTTGGAATCTTTTACTTTTTGGAGATCTTTTCCCCTTTTCTAGGGATTGTGTTCCCTAGGGTTTCCCTATAAATAATAATGTTATTTTCCTAACACTTCACACACAAACACTTATTTTAACCTCCTCCTTGCTCTCTCTGCCGCCTCCCTCTCTGCCTCCGTCCTCTCTCCTGTCCTGCCCTGCTTTTTCCGGTAATATATATATAGTATATAATAATTTACTTATTAATTATGCTAACTTATAATCAAGACTTAAAGCAAATCGTTAAAACAATAATCTTTAATTATAGGTTAACTTGTGCTTGTTTAAAGTTGGTTCTTGCTTTATCTTTCACCGCACCGTTTATCAAGTGAGTAATCTCGTACCTAATCCCTTTTTATTTTTAATGTTTTGGGATGTTCATGTGTTCATACAAACTTAGAGTCTTAAACTTATTTATGAACTTTAGTCGCGCAGTATCCCATGTGTTGAGGACGTAGACTTGGCTGTTTATTTGTATGTGTGGATCATTAACCGTCTTGTCGGTCTATTCCGCAGTTCTCATGGTACCATTAGATGAACACGGGAGAACAATCGTTTATGATTTTCTCTTTTGTTTACACTTGCACAGTCTTTCTTGTTTGTGAGCTCAATTGTGAGCACTGGCAGTCTATGAATCTTAGAGTTGGTCCCGATCAGATTACACCCTTGTTGAAAACCAGACATACACATGTTGCGCGCAGATTTATTGTTATCTATGTATTGTATTAAACTTGATTTCTCACCAACACGCAAGTGTTTGACGTTTTATTTTAACACATGTTCAGGTTTGCAGTAGCTGTTTTGGAGCTTGTGGACACGTAGGAAGTTTTCTTTATTTTGGACCTAGATTAAAATGTATCAAGACTAGTTATTACTGTTCGATTATTATGATTTATAATATATTGATTTATGATGATTTATGTTATCTTATGTCTACTTTGCGCGTGCGCGAATGAATGTATTTATTAAATATTGACACCCAATAGTGTCACGAGTAATGAAACAATATGTGGCGCCCCGATGTATAATCCGCCTTTGGTCGGGGTGTTACAGATTGGTATCAGAGCTCCGTGACTTTAGGATAGGTGGTTAGACGTAACGGCCTAGAATACCTAAGAGTCCCTTCTCGCGCATGAGAGAAATCTCATGTTTGCGCGCTTATTGTTAATTACTCGTTATTTATAAATATGCTTGCGCAGACGCAGTATTTGATTTTATGATTTATTTCGCGATATTTCGATTTTTGCTGAATTTCGATTTTTATTGATTTTACTTACATATTCGTTTGTTGGATTTGAAAATCCGAAAAGTCATGGTGATACATGAATTGTCGATTCTTGATTCGAATTTGTTACCTTTATTAAGTCTGCATTTAGGGTCATTTATTTTACTTTAACTTTTGACAGTAACTAACTTTGCGAAACCAAGCTTTATAAGGTTATACTTTGCGCTAAAACCAAGATATTAACAAAAATTAAAACTTTTATAGAATGCCTCCGCTATCTCGCCGTCATCAGAGGAGAGAAGCCTCGCGCAGACGATCGCAGCAACGTTCCCGGGAAATGGCCGCCGCGATAGCCCAAGCCTTAAACCAAAACAATGCTAATACCTCCAGTTATAACATTAAGTCCTTTAATGCGGGTAACCCTCAAAAGTTCACAGGTCTTGAAGGAGCCACCGTGATGCTCCAATGGCTCGAGAAGATAGAAAACACTTTCCTCCACACCCAATGCCCCTCAGACAGACGAACCCTATATGCTTCCAGTGTCCTGGAATCCAGAGCACTTACATGGTGGAATGGAGTAGCTCACGCGCGTGGCGCGGAAGCTGCTTCTAGCATGCCCTGGGAAGAATTTAAAGAAATTCTGACGCGAGAATTCTGCCCTCCCAACGAAGTTAAGCGCCTGGAGGAGGAATTTTGGAATCTTAAGCAATACAGCGGTGAAGCGCGCGAGTACGCGACGCGCTTCCATGAACTAAGCCTGCTTGTCCCTCACCTTGTTACCCCTTCTCGCCGAGCCATAGAGAAATTCCTTGGGGGTCTCCCCATGGAAATTCAAGATTCTGTATGGGCCAGAAACCCAGCAACCCTCTCTGACGCCATCGAGTTGGCCGCTGTGCTCAGCGACAACCATGTCAGAGCAGGAACCCTGTTCCTGCGGGGAACTGAGAAGACCAAACCCACCAAGACTGCCCCTGAACCAACAGAAACCAAACCAGAACCCTCAAACCGTAACAACCTCAAGCGCAGGCGCAAAGCCTATGCGCTTACCAACCCGCCTATCAACCTCCAGTTTACACGCCTAACCCACTGACAGCCTACCCAATCCCTCCTATAGTCCACAACTATGCCTTAACCAATCCAGCACTCCCTGCCCCGCCACCTAAGAAACCTTACACAGGAAACCACCCCTTTTGCCCAACCTGTAGACTCCACCACCCACCTCAAGTCCCATGTCGACTTTGTAACCGATGTGGCCGCGCTGGTCACCTTGCAGAAACCTGTAGAGTCCTTCCCGCCAATCCAATTGCGCCAACACCACCAGTCTACCCGCAGAACCCACAACCAACCTACCAAAACCCACGACCCAGATCGTGCTTCAACTGCGGTGATCCCAGTCATTTCCGGAACGCGTGCCCGAGACTACAAGTTCAGATTACGCAAGCGAATCCGGTGAACCAAATTTCGAACCAAGTGGCGCGCGGACGAGCTTTTAACATAACCGTGCACCAAGCGCAAGCGAATAATGACATAGTTAATGGTACATTTTTGCTTAACGGATTTCATGCTTCTGTACTTTTTGATACTGGCGCCGATCGAAGTTTTATCTCTCGCGCGTTTGAGCAGAAGCTTGCGCGACCGCGCAGCGATTTAAAAGAAAATTTTTCAGTTGAATTGGCTAATGGCGAAACTGTTTTAATTAACTCAGTGATTAAAAATTGCACGCTTAACCTTAACGAAAACGATTTTCTAATCAACCTCATCCCCATGCCTCTTGGAAGCTTTGATGTTATTATTGGTATGGACTGGCTCTCGAAGAATCGCGCCGAAGTTATTTGCGCCAAGAAGTTGATTCGCATTCCTCGAGAAAATGGTGATCTTCATATCTACGGCGAAAAACCCTCCAGTGGTCTTAAGCTTATGTCTTGCGCCGAAGCCCGAAGGCTCATGCGGAAAAAGTGTGTTGCATTCTTAGCCCATGTGGTTAAACCCGATGAAGGAAGGAAGAAGCTTCGCGATATCCCTGTTGTGCGTGATTTCCCTGAGGTTTTTCCTGATGATCTTCCTGGTATCCCTCCCGCTCGTGAAGTCGAGTTCCGTATTGATCTTGTCCCTGGTGCTTCCCCCGTAGCTAAATCTCCTTACCTTCTTGCGCCCGCTGAGATGCAAGAATTGGCAAGTCAACTTCAAGAGTTGACCGCTAAAGGATTCATTCGCCCTAGCTCCTCGCCCTGGGGTGCTCCGGTGTTGTTCGTTAAAAAGAAAGATGGTTCGTTTCGCATGTGTATCGATTACCGCGAGTTGAACAAACTCACCATTAAGAACCGGTATCCCTTACCGCGTATTGACGACCTCTTTGATCAACTCCAAGGTGCCTCTTGTTTCTCCAAGATTGATCTCCGCTCTGGCTATCACCAGTTGCGCATCCGCGATGAAGATGTTCCGAAGACTGCTTTTCGAACTCGTTATGGCCATTTTGAATTCTTGGTCATGTCCTTCGGTTTAACCAACGCACCCGCCGTTTTCATGGATCTAATGAATCGGGTGTGTAGGCCTTTCTTGGATAAATTCGTGATTGTGTTTATCGATGACGTTCTGATTTATTCTAAGACCAAGGCCGAGCATGAGCAACATCTTCGGTTGGTGTTGCAAAAGCTTCAAACCGAGCAGCTTTATGCTAAGCTCTCCAAGTGTGAATTCTAGTCTGATGAAGTACAGTTTCTTGGTCATGTTGTAAACAAGATGGGTATTCATGTCGACCCATCCAAAATTGAAGAAATCAAGAACTGGATTACGCCATCCACTCCTACCGAGATCCGTTCCTTTTTGGGCTTAGCTGGTTATTACCGGCGATTTATTTCGAACTTCTCGAAGATCGCTTTGCCTTTAACAGCTCTAACGCACAAAGGTAAACCGTATATTTGGGTCTCGAAACAAGAAGAAGCCTTTCTAACGCTCAAGCGTTTGTTGTGTGAAGCTCCTGTCCTTGCGTTACCTGAGGGTAATGATGATTTTGTCGTGTACTGCGATGCCTCCAACCAAGGTCTCGGTTGTGTTCTTATGCAACGAGGCAAGGTTATCGCTTACGCATCAAGGCAACTTAAGGTTCATGAAAAGAATTATACAACTCACGACCACGAACTAGGCGCAGTTGTTTTTGCCTTGAAGATCTGGAGACACTACCTTTATGGTACTAAGTGTATCCTCTACACTGACCATAAAAGCCTTCAGCATATCTTTGATCAAAAGGAACTCAACATGAGGCAACGCCGATGGAACGAACTCATCAGCGATTACGATTGTGAGATCCGGTATCATCCTGGTAAGGCTAATGTGGTAGCTGATGCGCTCAGCCGCAAACCCAGCCAGCTTAACTGTATCTTGCCGCGCACGCAGCTTCACTTCGCGCCGATCCAAAGCAACCTTGAATCGCGCATTCGTGACGCGCAGCGCGCATCCATCAGTAATGGTAACCTTCGCGCCGAGTTAGCGTGTGGCGCGGAAGCGCATTTTGTCCCTAATCTGAGTGGAATTCTCTGCTATCTCAATCGCATCTGGATTCCCTTTGATGAGAATCTTCGCGCTGATATCCTGAGTGAAGCGCACAAATCTCGGTATTCTATTCATCCTGGCGCTGATAAGATGTACAAGGATTTGCGCATTACTTATTGGTGGCCCGGTATGAAGAAGGATATTGCTGTGTTCGTAGCTAAATGTCTGACTTGTTCTAAGGTAAAAGCTGAACACCAACGCCCATCTGGTCTGGTCGAACAACCAAAAATTCCTACGTGGAAATGGGAAGGTATAGCGATGGACTTTATTACCAAGTTACCTTTGACAGCAAGCAAACATGATAGCATATGGGTAATAGTGGACCGTCTGACTAAGTCTGCTCACTTTCTGCCCATTCGTGAAAACTACCGTGTTGAGCAACTTGCACAGCTCTATGTCAAGGAAATTGTCAGCCGCCATGGTACTCCTTTGAGCATCATATCCGATCGCGATGGCCGTTTTATATCTCGCTTTTGGAAATCTCTCCAATCTGCGCTAGGAACTCGCTTGGACATGAGTACGGCATATCATCCTCAGACTGACGGTCAGTCTGAGCGAACTATTCAAACTCTTGAGGATATGCTCCGATCTTGTGTTCTTGATTTTGGAGGTAATTGGGATTCACACCTGCCTTTGATCGAGTTCTCTTATAATAACAGCTATCATTCCAGTATTGGTATGGCCCCATTTGAAGCACTTTACGGTCGTAAGTGCCGCTCCCCGATTTGTTGGAGCGAAGTGGGTGAAACTCAAATCACAGGACCCGAACTTGTTCAAGAGACAACCGATAAAATCGCCAAGATCCGTGATCATCTGCTAACTGCCAGAAGCCGACAGAAGAGTTACGCAGATCGCAGGCGAAAGCCTCTCGAATTTCAAGTTGGTGATCTTGTTCTCCTCAAAGTGTCACCTTGGAAAGGTGTTGTCCGCTTTGGGAAGAAAGGTAAGCTTGCTCCTCGATATGTTGGACCATTTAAGATTCTCGCGCGTGTAGGAAAAGTTGCCTACAGACTAGACCTGCCGCCCGCGCTCAGTAATGTGCATCCAACGTTCCATGTATCCAATCTCAAGAAGTGTTTAGCTGACGAGAACCTTCACATTCCACTTGATGAAGTTCAAGTTGATGAATCTATGCATTTCGTTGAGAAGCCTGTTGAGATTATGGATCGCGAGGTTAAGCAAACCAAGCGCAGTCGCATCCCTATCGTGAAAGTTCGCTGGGAGTCCAAGCGCGGAGCCGAGTTTACATGGGAAAGGGAAGATCAAATGAAGATCAAGTACCCGCACCTGTTCTCTGCGCAACCTACTTCGAGATAAATTTCGGGACGAAATTTCTTAAAGTAGGGGAGACTGTGACATCTGCCCCGATCCGACCCGACCCAGGTACCCGTTTCCCTTATCCGATCTCTTTCTTTTATGATTTAATATTTATACTTTATTTTTAATAATTATGTTTTCCTTCCCGCCTCTTCCTCTCTTTTCCTTCCCGCCGTCCCATCCCTCTTCTTCTCTCCGCCTTCTCTCTCTTGTCGTCGTTCCGCCCTTACGCCTTGAACCTCCTTTTCTCTTCTCTTTGCTTGTCCTTTGTTTCTTCCCGCCTAAGGTTGTCTGCGCAGCTCCACGCGCCAGACTCCTTACAAGGAAGCCTGCGCGAAGACCTGTTGTTCCTGCGACACGCGAGGTGAACTGTTCTCGCAGCGCGCTAAGAACGGTAGTTCTTCCCGCGACGCGCTAAGAATTGTAGTTCTTCTCGCAGCGCGCTAAGAATGGTAATTCTTCCCGCGGCGCGCTAAGAATGGTAATTCTTCCCGCGGCGCGCTAAGGATAATAGTTCTTCCCGCGGCGCGCTAAGGTTTGTTCTGTCAGCCTTCGCCCTCGCGCGTGCGCTCGAGCCTTCTCGCGCTAAACCCTTTGAGTTTTCTTCTGTTTAATCTAGCCGTTTGCTTTTATGTTGTCTTATCTTCTGTGCTGTTGACCTAACCTGTCTTATGTCTGAAAAGCCACTTTTGGCGCAGCATGCGCACCAACCCCTCTGGTTGACAGAAAAAGTGACTGACATTATCTTTTGAGATCTGCTTTTCCATGCTTGACCAGTACCTTTATCTGACCCGCCCATGCCTGTTTACTGTTGCCTGTCAGCTTTTCCCTTGTCCCCTGCAGCTGCCATATCTTTCCATATCTTTTGCTTTTGTTTTCTTATGCTTTTTTGATATCTTTTGCTTTTGGAATCTTTTACTTTTTGGAGATCTTTTCCCCTTTTCTAGGGATTGTGTTCCCTAGGGTTTCCCTATAAATAATAATGTTATTTTCCTAACACTTCACACACAAACACTTATTTTAACCTCCTCCTTGCTCTCTCTGCCGCCTCCCTCTCTGCCTCCGTCCTCTCTCCTGTCCTGCCCTGCTTTTTCCGGTAATATATATATAGTATATAATAATTTACTTATTAATTATGCTAACTTATAATCAAGACTTAAAGCAAATCGTTAAAACAATAATCTTTAATTATAGGTTAACTTGTGCTTGTTTAAAGTTGGTTCTTGCTTTATCTTTCACCGCACCGTTTATCAAGTGAGTAATCTCGTACCTAATCCCTTTTTATTTTTAATGTTTTGGGATGTTCATGTGTTCATACAAACTTAGAGTCTTAAACTTATTTATGAACTTTAGTCGCGCAGTATCCCATGTGTTGAGGACGTAGACTTGGCTGTTTATTTGTATGTGTGGATCATTAACCGTCTTGTCGGTCTATTCTGCAGTTCTCATGGTACCATTAGATGAACACGGGAGAACAATCGTTTATGATTTTCTCTTTTGTTTACACTTGCACAGTCTTTCTTGTTTGTGAGCTCAATTGTGAGCACTGGCAGTCTATGAATCTTAGAGTTGGTCCCGATCAGATTACACCCTTGTTGAAAACCAGACATACACATGTTGCGCGCAGATTTATTGTTATCTATGTATTGTATTAAACTTGATTTCTCACCAACACGCAAGTGTTTGACGTTTTATTTTAACACATATTCAGGTTTGCAGTAGCTGTTTTGGAGCTTGTGGACACGTAGGAAGTTTTCTTTATTTTGGACCTAGATTAAAATGTATCAAGACTAGTTATTGCTGTTCGATTATTATGATTTATAATATATTGATTTATGATGATTTATGTTATCTTATGTCTACTTTGCGCGTGCGCGAATGAATGTATTTATTAAATATTGACACCCAATAGTGTCACGAGTAATGAAACAATATGTGGCGCCCCGATGTATAATCCGCCTTTGGTCGGGGTGTTACAATCTATACATCCCAAACTTTGGCTTTCCAAAGTTAGTATCTTGATAATTCCTGTAAGTCCTATTAGGAAACCTCCTTGAAGATTGATTGTGAGGCCTTCCAAACCTTTGTGAATTGAAAGAATTATAGCTTGTGGTTTGGTTATTAGCAGTGTAAAACTGAGATTTGTTTCTATGAAAACCTGAATTAGTCACATTTTTGAATTTTAAGTGGTTTTCATTTTTAGCAGCATGATAATAACTATTAGGCTTATTCTCAGTTTTAGAAGGCCTTACACCTCTGAATCGCTGCTTCAGAGGGCAATCTGCAACTAGGTGCCCTAATAGATTACATCTAAAACAACACCTATGCTCAACTTTTTTATCAACCGGTGTTTTAGATGTCGAGGCTTTATTACCGCCCGTTCGTCTCACATATGGTGGGACGTACGGGTTTAGTGGAGTACTCTTTTTATTCGTCTTATCTTTTTCTCCACCATTGGGTAATACCACCTCCTCTTTTGCCTTACCAGACTCGGATGACTTATCCGAATCCGATGAGACTGGACTTGAATCAGAAATTTTAACACTTGAAGCAGGCGAACTTGTTTCGCCTCCACTAACATTTGGTTCTTTACAAGTTACTTTAACTGGTACTGTCTGAGCAACCTCAAAATCAACAGATTTCTGAACACTAGGGTTAAAAGTGTAATTGTGATTATAAGGTGGTGGAACCTCATGATAACTGATTCCTCCTCTCTTAGCAGAGGAACCTTGATCACTAACAAGGTGATCAAGAATAGCAGAAGAATTTCTGAACTGCTCTAGTTTTCTATTCAGTTCCACCACTTTTACCTGGTGATCAGCAATCTGTTTTTCTCTATCAGCAATTAGTTTGGTTTTTTCTTCCAAAACTTCATAACTTAAATCAATCACTTCAATTTTTTCAGCAAGTTTTGTTTTTAAACTTTTAACATCTTTTTCACAAGCTTTTATTTTGACTTTATAGCTATTTTCTCTTGCTT
This sequence comes from Bidens hawaiensis, assembly GCF_021521415.1. Lineage (NCBI taxonomy): Eukaryota > Viridiplantae > Streptophyta > Magnoliopsida > Asterales > Asteraceae > Bidens > Bidens hawaiensis. The sequence goes on along the minus strand of NW_027492046.1, from coordinate 464,831 downwards.
TTGTAAAATGATGATCTTCTTTTAGGGTTTTAAATTCAGCATCCAACCTAACATACTGATCGGTTATAGTTGCTAATTGCTCAGACAAGTTTTCACATTTAGAGCATGTAGGTTTAGAACATACCTCAGAGAGCTGGTCATTAACGTCTGCCATAAGAGCTTTTTCCTCTCCGGTAACCTTCTCACTTTCTTCAGTTTCTACCTTTGCCAAATTTGCCTGCTCAAAAGTTTCTTTAGAAAGCAGGTTCCAGTTGTATTCACCATCTTCTCTGGACATCATGGCACTATAATCTTTTCTACCCTCACTTTGCTGTGGAGACCTACCCTGACTTCGTTCCACACGCTCATTCCTGCATTCTTTTGCAAAGTGACCGTTTTGCTGACAATTGTAGCATCTCACCTTCGTCTTGTCAAACCCTGGCTTCCCACCGACAAACTTTCTCCCGGTCTTCCTCATAAACCGCTTCACTCTTCTTACAATCATGGCCATCTGCCATTGTAGATCCATTTCCTCCAGATCATCAGCATCAATCTGGTCATAGTCTTCATCCAACATAGCTGGATCAACAACCTTCCCTTGAATGTAGTTCTCGTAGGAAGCAATAAAAGAAGCATAGAGACCAAACTGCTCTTCAGCAGACTTGACACTCATAGGCATCTTAGAGTAGTTGTTGCTGGGAATACTTGGAGAGTAACTACTCTTGCTTACCTGGGGTTGAGAACCACTCGATCCACCTGCTACATAGCAAACATCACCATTTGTGTTGACTGACACATGACCCTCATGTGATGAGTTTGCACCCGACTCTCCCTTCGAGTAGTAGGCAGCAGATTCAGTCTTCGATCCTGAGCTAGTGTTGATTTTAGCTCCATACATACCTGGATCTTGAACCTGATCCGTAGGTGTCTCTTTTCTGACCATGTTAAGCTCAAAGGTTCTGAGCTTGTTGACTACCGTTTCTAGATCATATGTGGGAAAGTCTTTGTCTTCCCTCATCAGCACAGTGTACATCTCCCATTTTGGTGGGAGAGCATCTAGAAGCTTCTCAACTATTTCTTCTTCTCGGTAGGAAATTGAATAGTTGCTCAATTCAGTCATCAGATGGTAATATCGAGTGATAATATCATCTAAAGATTCATTCTTCAAATACTTGAAGACTGAGAACTAGGTTTTGAGCAATTTTATCTTTGAAGCACGGATTCCTACATTCCCTTCAAATCTGTTCTCAAGAGCTTCCCAAAGCCCTCTTGCTGACGTGTACTTTCTAAACGTATGAAGGATCTCTTGTGGAAGAGCCATAGTAATAGCAGCATGAGCCTTGCTCTCGGCCTCATACATCTTTTTCTCTTCTTCTTCCATTTTGCTATACTTTTTGATTTGATCACGACCTTCATACTCCATAACTGGTGGAATATAATCATCCTGGATGCATACCCACATCTTCGCATCCTGGTACTTGACATATTGTATGAACCGATCCTTCCATGCAACGAAGTCGGTTCCCTTCAGCAATCTTGGGGCCTTAGTAGCTGACCCTGCTTCAACTTCCATCTTCACTAACTCAGAGATGTTAATCGACGACATCTTTCCCGAAAAGTAAGAAACCCGAAAAAGATCAAAAAAATTTTTTTTTCTGAAAAGTATTGTAGGCGAAGTTACGGATAACTTCGCTTAAGCCTTAACTTCGCCACTGATTAACTTCGCAGATGATTAACTTCGCTTAAGGTAAGCGAACTTAGGAGGTAGGCGGAGTTGTAGAGAACTTCGCTGAGTAAGGCGAACTTGAGAAGGTAGGCGAAGTTGTGGATAACTTCGCTTAACCTTATATCTTCGCCGAAACCCTACGTATCCTGACGGCAACTTCGCCTGATGAACACGGACGTTTTTGCAGATCTGGAATCTGGATTTTACAAGGTTTTTGATGGTGCAAAGGCTTGAACACGATAGCAAGAGGTAAGATTGACTGAAAAACACAGAAAACACGTCCCGCGAATAGTCGAAACGGGACGAATTCTATACCCGCGTGAATATCCCGAACCACACAATCGAGCAAAAAGCTCTGATACCAATTGTAGGTTCCCTGGACGGATCGCACGAGATATATCGGCCTACTCAGGTGCGGAATCCCTGCGTAGATCGTTACGAGTATAGAACACAAAACCAAACAAACACACGAATAACCGAACACACCTTATATATTATAACTCAAACACGTGACGTAATATCACTGTTACAGACTCTCGTCCTCACGTTACAATGAACTCGAACTACTGAAACGAACTTAAACGACTAACACTAAACCAAGCCGTAAGCTGGTATATAAACACACGACAACTTCGCCTGGCATGTTCAGGCGAAGTTGTCCATAACTTCGCTTGACTAACAAGTTCGCCTATTAAGCGAACTTGTCAGTAACTTCGCTTAAACATACAAAACATAATTAAACATTACAGACTCGATTACAAACACTAGACTATGAACTACTGACATTATGCACCAACACTTTAGTCCCATTCCTTTTGACGACTTGTTAACTAACTGTTTGCTTAAGCCTTTTGTTAACGGGTCTGCAATGTTATCTTTTGACTTCACATAGTCAATCGTGATAACACCCATTGTGAGTAGTTGTCGTACCGTGTTATGTCTACGTCGAATATGCCTTGATTTGCCGTTGTACATCACGCTATGGGCTCTACCAATCGCTGATTGATTGTCACAATGTATGCAAATAGCCAACAAAGGCTTTGGCCATGTTGGAATATCTTCCATAAATTGACGTAGCCATTCCGCCTCTTCACCACATTTATCCAAGGCGATAAACTCCGATTCCATCGTGGATCTAGCTATAACCGTTTGCTTAGAAGACTTCCAAGCAATAGCTGCACCACCAAGTGTGAATACATATCCACTTGTTGATTTAGAATCTTTTATATCCGAAATCCAATTTGCATCACTGTATCCTTCGATCATAGCTGGATCTCGATTATAATGGAGTCCATAGTCTCTTGTGTATCTTAAGTACCTTAGAACCCGTGTTATACTTTTCCAATGTTCCACGCTCAGATTACTAGTATATCTACTTAGCCTACTCACGGCATAAGCTAGATCGGGTCGAGTACATGTCATAAGATACATTAGACTACCAATAATTTTTTAGTACTCTAACTAAGCAACACCCTCGCCTCTATTTTTAGATAGATGGTGGGTCGTATCAATTGGAGTTGATGCGACACGCGTGTCATCCTTATTGAATTTCTCAAGAATTTTATCCAATAGTGAGATTGACTCAAGATAAGACCATTTTGGGTTCTAGTAATTTGAACCCTAAGAATCACGTCCGCGAGACCCAAGTCTTTCATGTCAAACCTCGCTTTCAACATGTCTTTTGTAGATTTAATCATAGTATCATTACTCCCAATGATAAGCATATCATCTACATAAAGACATAAAATCACATAACCTCCTGGCGTGTCCTTCACATAGACACATTTGTCACACTCGTTTATTTTGAAACCATTGTCAAGCATGACATGATCAAACTTTAAGTGCCATTGTTTTGGAGCTTGCTTCAAACCATACAATGATTTGACTAGTTTACATGCTTTGCCCTCTTTCCCTGAGGCGGAGAAACCCTCGGGTTGCTCCATGTAAATCTCTTCATCTAAATCGCCATTTAGAAATGCGGTTTTTACATCCATTTGGTGAATTTCCAAATTTCGTAAGGCCGCGATTGCAAGAACCAACCTTATTGAGGTTATTCGCGTGACGGCGAGTAAGTATCAAAATAGTCTAGATCTTCTTTTTGTCTATACCCTTTGATCACTAACCTTGCCTTGTATTTATCAATACTTCCATCGGCTTTCATCTTCCTTTTGAATATCCAACGATATCCAAGGGGTTTACAACCCGGCGGAAGATCTACTAACTCCCAAGTATGATTTTGCAATATAGAATCTATCTCGTTTTAATTGCTTCTTTCCATTGAGGTGATTCCGCGAAGGTAACCGCCTCGCGCTAGGTATTGGACTCACCATCAACCATGTAGCTCACGAAATCAGGACCGAAGGATTTCAATCCTTGGTCTTTTGCTTCGTCTAAGCTCACCTTCCTCAATTTTGGGTCGTTCATGTCTCTCATCATGAACAGTATCATCAATCGCTCTTGATGTACTTGCTTCATCAACCGCTCTTGATGAACTCGCATGGGTTTTCCTTAAACAGGGAAACACATTTTCGAAAAAAATCGTTGGTCCTCCACTCAACAATAGTGCCTTCATGTACATTGGGATTCTTGGACTCATGTACAAGAAACCTATGCACATTACTATGGTGTGCATATCCAATGAATATACAATCCATAGTTTTAGGTCCTATCGTTAGTGCCTTTGGTGGCGGAACTGTCACCTTGGCAAGGCAGCCCCACACTCGAATGTATTTGTATGAAGGTTTTTTACCCTTCCATAACTCATATGGAGTCACGTCCCTTTTCTTGCGGGGTATCTTATTCAAGATATAATTGGCCGAGAGAATAGCCTCCCCCCACAAGTTATAGCTCACGCCCGAGCTAATCAACATGGCATTCATCATCTCTTTTAATGTACGGTTCTTTCGTTCCGCAATGCCATTTGATTGTGGAGAATAAGGTGGGGTACACTCATGTATTATGCCACTTTTTGCGCATATTTCCGCAAATGGTGAAACATATTCACCACCCCTATCACTTCGCAAAGTATTTATTCTCCGTTTTTGTTGATTTTCAACCTCATCTTTATACAAGATAAACTTGTATATTGCTTCATCCTTACTTTTAAGTAAGTATACATAGCAATACCGAGTACTATCATCAATAAACGTGATGAAATACTTATTTCCACCTCTTGTGGGAGTGGCTTTTAAATCGCACACATCGGTGTGGATTAAATCAAGGGGTTCAGTTATTCGTTGAACCGATTTGAAAGGCTTTCTCGTTAGTTTGGATTCAACACATGTTTCGCATTTATATTTTGAATCGATTTTAAAACATGGAATGCTATTTAATTTAATTAAACGTCGAATTGAATTAAAATTTAAATGTCCTAGTCTACCATGCCAAACACAAGAATTAGAATTTGACGGTTCAATCATGTAAATAGAACTTGCAATTTTATTCATAGAATTTTTGACAACAATTACATTCAATTTGACCATAGCATTGTCGGCATAACCCTTGCCGACAAATATTCCATTTTTCGATAAAATAAATTTATCCGATTCAATCACCAAGCAAAATCCATGCTTATTGAGCATCCATCCCGAGACAAGATTCTTGCGAATCTCGGGAACATAGAGAACTTTAGTCAACGTGAGCTCCTTGCCAGAAGTCCACTTCAAGACCATATCGCTTTCCCCCATGATGTCCGCAGTCGCTTTATTCCCCATGTAAAGCTTCTGGTCACCCGCCGCCTCTTTGAAATTCTTAAAGAGTTGTTTGTCGCCGCAAACATGGCGGATTACGCTGGTGTCAACGTACCACCCTTTGGGAGCGTCTCCCATAACGTTGACTTCCTCGATGAAAGCCGCTTCCTCGGTAATCATCTCCACGAGAGGAGTGCCATCGTTGTCCACCAAATGCGCGCGCTCGTGCTTTGGTTTCTTGCACTGGTTCGCCTGGTGCCCCATCTCGTTACAGTTGTAACATGGTCCTTGGAAAGGTGGAGGCTTCTTTTTCACAGCCCCTTTCTTCACGCCAAGGTCCACTTTCGCTTTCCCTTTGTTATCTTTGCCTTTGCCCTTGTTGCCCCCTTTGGAGGATTGACCGTACTCGACTAAGTTAGCCTTGGCGAAAACATCCACCAGGCTACCTTTTTGAGCTCTCTTATTGTCTTCTTCTATCCGAAGTCAAACAATAAGATCATCAATGGTCATCTCCTTTCGCTTGTGTTTAAGATAATTCATAAACTCAACCCAACTAGGAGGCAGTTTTTCAATCATCGCTGCCACTTAAAATGTCTCATTAAGTGTCATTCCCTCAGAAAGATGTCGTGAAGTATAACTTGCAACTCTTGGACTTGACTAATTACAGTCTTAGAGTCAACCATTTTATAGTCCAAGAAACGAGCGACAACAAATTTCTTTGTTCCCGCATCATCCGTTTTGTACTTTTTGTCTAAAGACTCCCATAATTCTTTGGCAGACTTTATTGAAGAGTACACGTTATACAACGCGTCAACTAAACCGTTTAACAGATAGTTTCGACATAAGAATTCCAAATGCTTCCACGGATCTACCGCACTCAAAGTTTGAGCGTCGGTCTCCCCCTCCGCGTTAGTGGCTAAGGGAGCGGATTCTGTCAAGAACCTCGCAAGGTTCAAGGTGGTCAAATAGAAGAACATCTTCTGTTGCCACTGTTTAAAGTGCAAACCCGAGAACTTCTCGGGTTTTTCAGCGTGATTAGCCATAGTAGTGGCTCCTACCATAACGGACAAAGGCGTACTGGTAACCTTGCTCGATGACGGTGATGCCATTTTTTCTGAAAAATAAACTATGCTAAGTTAGTTTTTCGGAAATATTAATAGTGGTCACTCCCACTAAATTAAAGTTACACAAAACTTTTTAATCCGAACTCTCGAATTAACCCACTAAAGGTGTTCTAAGTCCAACTTTGAAGGGACCAACAATGGGTTTTTCCAAGAGTTTAGCGTTAAAAAATCCGAATTGTAACCGGTTTCCGTTTCTACAAAGTCGCTCCTTTGAATAGAAACGGAAAAAAAATGTTTTTTAAAAACACAACCGCGTGAAACAAAACTAGTTTGAGTCACACGAGAATGTTTTGAATACACGAACGGTGATTTTTAAAAATTTTGTTTTAAGGTTGTAAGAAACCGTTCGCGTACAAAAATAAAACACTTTTAATAAAATGATTACAATACAAGGAATCAAACCTATCTAGGAAAGCAAGTAAATTACAATACGAATTACACCGCAAAAAATCAAAATTACAATACAATCAAAATTATTTGTTTGCTGACAAATAATAATAATAAAATAACAAAGATGTATTATTATTGTTTTTTTGTTTTTTTTAAGTCTCTTTAGAAAAGATGTAGAATTTTTATGTGTAAAATTGTTAACGAACAATTGACTTTTATAATAGAAAGTATATAGTTTCTTTTATTTTTTTCAATTTCTTTGAATGGGTTAATCATAAATTCTCACATGGAAAAAAAGAAAGAAAGAAAGAAAAGGAGACAGGTGTAATTTTGTGATAAACAGAGGTGTCGATAGGGATGGTAACGAGTCATGTTTAGGTATTTTTAAATTAAACCCGTTGAGTTGTAATTGGATAATAAACATAACACAAAGTAGCCTCCTCTCTCTCTCTCTCTCTCTCTCTCTCTCTCTCTCTCTCTCTCTTCTCCTCCTCCTTATCATTTATTGGGTTGCAAATGCATCGATGGGCAGCCAAGCGATTGGTTCAGCATGCAGCAGCATTCGACCGAACCCCCCTTGGTTTCCGATTACGTTTTCTCTCATCTGAATCACCACCTCATGATTCAAACCCTAATCATTTTAATACCACACATCATACTCCTAATACTAATACTCATACTCATAATACTGATAGACGAACCCCTAGGGCTAATTACCAACAAGAACAGGCTCGTGTCTTACAAGCCTCTCTCCAACACGTGGTATAATTCAATTGCATTGGATTTTAATTAATAATCCTAACTTTCATTTATTTATCATTATTATTATTATTATTATTATTGTTATGAATGATGATTAACCAAAGTGAAGCCTAGCTTAGGATATGGAAATGGATTATTATCGGCCACTAGATCATATTTGTTTAGGATTATCAAAATCATAAGCAGAAACATATCCCTCCCTATCTCCTTGTTTATGCTGCAGATTCGACTGGGTTGGAGTGAAGCAGCCATGATTGCCGGTGCCAGGGATGTCGGTGTTTCCCCTTCCATTGTCGGAGCCATTCCAAGAAAAGAAGCTGCACTAGTAGAGGTATGTTTACCTATTATTGTTTTTCAACCAAGTTACTACCGTATTTATTGCCTTTCTTTGCAGTATTTTATGGACAAGTGCTTGCAAAAACTTATTGATACAATCGACTCCGTTGAGTTACAATTACAAGATTTAGTAGCAAGTGAGCGTATTGCCAAGCTTATCAAACTTCGCTTACAAATGCAAGCTCCATACATATCAAAGTGGCCTCAAGCTCTTAGCATTCAAGTAAGTTGCTGTTATTAGCATATTTAGGTTTCATGTTACGTTGTTGAAATGATTAGCGAGCCTTTAATATGAACAGGCGCAACCTTCAAATGTGTCAACAAGCTTTAAACAGCGGGCAATGCTGGTTTGTGAATTCTGCCATGCCTCAAACGATGAAGGAAGTGGTGTCGATTGGTACCTCAAACGCACTGTTATTGGTGGGGTATACTCCTCAACTGAAATATACATGCTAACTGATAACTCCACAGGTTTCTTTGCCTCTGTTTTTTTTTTCTGTTTGGATTTTTTGTTTTCTGTGTCACGTGTGATTGATGATAGTGATGGTGTTTGTCAGATTTTAACGATACTTGGGTATTCTTAAATGAGCGAGTGAGAGACGCTTTTGATTTAAAGAAGACCTTTCAAGAGGTTGTATAACTCTAGTTGGTGATAATATATGTACATTTGGAATGTTTGCAATGCCTAATATTTTGTTTTGGGTAATGTTTTCAGGTACAATATTTTGCAGAAGCTGTGGGGGCAGGGTTGGGCCGTTCATTGCAGGGATTTACAAAGAAAGGTTATTAGGATTAACATTTATGGTGGCATAAAATCAAATCAGATAAAATAAAATTCTAGGCTTGCAAGTATCTTTGTTGTTTTTGAATGAAGAAATGGTTTCTTTTAACTGTAATCATGCTTTGTTTGCTTGTCTTTTGTTTGGCCCAAAGAAATAAAGGATCTTTTATATCTTTGTAATTGTTTTTGTCTGTGATTCGTAGTGTTGTTTGTTGGTCCATTGGGACTGAACTCTCCATGATCTAGGTTGCCTGAAATTAGAATAGTCTTGAACAAACGTGTACTTCATAACTTCCAAGTAACTCGTATGGCGTATCAATGTTTATTTAGATTTCTTTTTTGTTTTCTGTAAATCTAGTTATACTAAAATGGCCATTTCTCTCACAATTTCTAGTGCAATGTACGTACACAAGTCATAATATAAATACAAACTCTGTTATAAATGGAAATGTATTGAAGATTACTTTCATCTTAGTACATCACACATTCCAAATATTTGAATACCGAGGTGTCTTGTACAATTTAACACCTTTTTTCTATTTAATTGAGTGCATCTAGATAATGTGCATGTTGAGTTCAACACGTTCACAAGTTCTTGACACTATTATGTGCAAGGATCATGTCATATCCTCTAACGAGTATATAGAAGCCAAGCCCCAACTTTTATGGCGTGACTAACCTCAAACTCATGTAGGCAGTTTTTTTGTTCTTGTATCTTAAACTCAAGAAGTTATCCTTCAACTTCTTGCGGGTCCGAACACATACCTTGGGATGATATCACATTTGTTCTAATCTCTGGATGTAAGCCTTCCATATTTTACTTGGCATTTAACACCGTATTAGATAGTAATTGGGTATCTTAACGAGAAATTTAAATGAACTTTAATCTCGTCCCCACAGCTGTTTTGGGCACCAAGTGTCTCCTTAATTTTTTGGATGATCCACTAGATTTTATTGTGTACGCGCAACGCGCAAACCTTAAATAAGGGTATTAAAATATGCAAAATTATAGGAGATAAGAGAGAGAGATTCTACTGCTAATGCTCTTAATTCAACCATTGAGATTACCCTTTTACCATTGTTTTCATTGTCACTTGCAACTTTTTAGCATATGCACCATGTGATCTAAAAATGAAACCATTTATGCGCATATCACTAATGAAAGAGCATATAGACTCAAAAGAGGCAATCTATAAAAAACCACGACAGGTTGAATAGTTGAAGTCTGGCACACTACCTTATCATATTTTTTGTTTACAGACGGCAATATCTTTACATATATATATAGATACCACTGTTGTGGCATCATTGTCCATCACAACACAATTCACAACACGCAAAGCAGCCTAAAAATGCTAGACCAGTAATTATCTGGGTGACCAAAATAGCACACTGGTCGTTGATGCTCGTACAGGCTTGAATGCAGCACATGCAACAGCACTTGCCACATAGGTTAACACAACAGTTGCCAGCTGTTCTCACCAACATTTCTGCTTGATCTGGTAACTTGGGTTCATAACCCGGAGGCATGTTCTCAATAGTTGCAACCAAGTTACCAAACCCAATGCCCAGCCGCTGCAACACCTTTATCATCTCACATTTTTCTCTAATTTCAATACTTTCTTTTTTTCCCTGCATGTACAATCCATATATTCTTATATTACAATCTTAATATGCTCGCAAAAAATTGTACAAATCAATGACCAACCTTTTTAACGCCAGATGACGTTGACGCATGCTTTTCTTGTATTTGTATCGTCTCTAACAAAACCATACGCGTATACTCACTAACAACACCACTCTGCATACTCATTTTGGCTACCTGAAACAAGCACAACTTTAAAACTTGGAATCAAATTTACACTGCATTATATCTACCTAACTGGCTAACTCTTATTCCTCAGAAAAGAAGAAAAATAACTGACCTTCTCCTCAAGCTTTTTATCTTGTGAAAACCATGCTTGTGATGTGTAATGTTCAATTTGTTGCTTAGCCAGAACCTAGTCACAAAGATGATATCAATCAGACCCCAAAAATGTAAACAGTAAAAGAAAACACGAGGAAAAAATATTAAGGGGGGGGGGGGAACAGATATGTGTATGACCTATATGAAGGGGCATGGGCACCCATAGAGCATTTAGATCATCAGAGAATTACTGATGAGCATAACAGCACAATAGAGATAAACATATACGCTGTTGTCACTTTTCGTTCATGCAACCATATCTGAACTCTAGTTACAGACCTAATAGAGTTGTTAGCTGTTTCTTTGAGGAGGTGTGACAGAAGTAACACTGTTGGTCTTTACTCATTCTTGTTTGTTTTTTATTAAGTAAATAAGTTTCTGACCTTATTACAGATTTACATTGTTCCTGCTTCAGTGTGAGGGTATGGCAGTGGTCTTATGAAATCCCTCTTAAATCTGAAAATCTTCTACTTTATAGGCATAAAGTCGAATATGCCAATGGGTTTTAGTGGGCATCAAATATCTTAAGATCTAGTCACGTCCCTTTCTTAAATATATAGGTTTTCAGTAGGTAAAAGATATCAAATTGTTTCGCATGTGCCGACGTGTCTTTCAGCTATAATAATTTTGTTTCGTCTTTCAGCTATAATAATTTTGTTTCGTCAATATCCAAGAAATTGCTAAAAGTTCATTATGACAATACTGGCCTCAAAATTAGTATATAACTACTATATAGTGAAAAGCAAAAGGCCTACCTTGTCAACGGGTATCTCCTTTGCCCGTTGCACCTTAAGGTCAATAATGAAGTTACTCATATCTGCAAGAATCCCTGTAACTTTTAAGGTGTCGGGAAAACCACCCCTGTAATGCCCAAATACAACCAATGGCCCTTCCGAACAAAGATCTAAAGTAACTGAAGGATAAACCTGAAGATAAGCTACAATTAGATCTCTTAAAGAAGTAAAATTAAATAAGACTTGTATGTAAAATGCTAAATTGAGTATGACTGGTAAAACATGTAATCCAAAAGACCTGAAGAGCATCAAGATCATCTAAGCCATCAATCGCAATGTTCATCATAACTGTAGAGGCAGCTCTAGAAAACAACATTCCCATTCGAGCCACAATTGAATCTGATCAACCGCATACACACCATTAGTAACTTCTCAATATTTCCAATTCATTTAGCTTTAAAACAATTAACTTTCTGGAAAAATTCTCCCTATGTTGAAAAAATATGAATTACCTGCATCAAAAGCATACTCAAAATGGCCCCTGCCAATCATTGCAAGCATTCGCAAAAAGTAATGATTGCAGAATGAACCTACAAAAAAATGCAAAAAAGTTAATATGCTGTACAAACAATCATACGATTGGATTCATGCAAAGCTAATGTCGCATGTAATAATGCTATAGGCTAGCAAGAGTAAGAAAAAAATAGGAGGTTGGTAACAAAATCATTACCTATACCAAATGTGTAAATGCGTGGACACAGCTCCGGTCCTTGATTTTTTAACTGCTTTGTCATAACTTCACAAATTTGTCTCTCATCTTCAACTGTGCCATCAGTTAAAAAGAAAATCATTGGAATTGATTGCTTAATCCCTGATAACATCTCTACGGCCTGTATATCACAAAAAAGGAACAGATCATAAAGCCATTAACACATATATCTTGGTTATCAGATACACATAGAAGCAATAAGAGAACAAAAACTAAGAATTTTGAAGATAGAAGTAAAGAAACATCTTTCACTCGCAATTGAAAGATGAAAATAACCTGACTAAGAGCAAGTGACATGTTTGTACCACCACCAGGAATAAAGTTCATGCCAATCCAATCAGTAGCTTTTTTAGAAGCTTCCTCAGTTGCCAACTCCAAAGTTGATGAATACAAGTAAGTCCGGTCATTAAACGCCATTATGTTAAAAGAATCCCCTTGATCAAGTTTTGATAGCGCTGCAATAATCGCACTTTTTGTAACTTCGATTGTCCTACCCTTCATGCTTCCGCTAATATCAACCACAAAAAGTACTTCCTTCCTAATAACCTTTTATATAAATAGCAAGCATTAGCTCTCCAACAAAACTACATCGCATTCGGTTACATAAAAAAAACAAAAAACAGATTTAAAACAAACCTTTTTGCTGAGATCTGTCCCTGGAAATAGAAATAAAGAAAAAAACTCCTTTTGATCAATTGTGAGTGATGATGGAGACTGCAAAAGAACACCCCCAAATGCATTGCTTGTAGGAACCTGAGAGATGATGAAATGGTCATTTGATACAACTTGTGTCAATATAAAACAAATGTGAAAACAACAAGGTGGAAACTTACCTGGTAAGTAAACACAAAATTAGAACTTGACCATGTAAGAACTTCTTTCTCATACACGAAACCCAATTTCCCTACTACACGTTTTTGCTCCTAAAACAAAGTACAGTTAGTTTCCAAAACAAATGAAACATAGAATCAAAAACTGAATCGAATACAAGTTACACCTTCATTTGATGGCTTGCTGTCTTACACACAACTTCTGTACCCAAACCAACATCGACACTCAACTGAATCTTTTCCTTTTTTGTTAGTTTCTTTCCTGCAGGAGTTACATACTCTGGGAAACTGAAAGGAACATCCAATGTGAAATCGCCATCTTTATAAATTAACTTCTGGGACCATCTTACTTTGACTGAAATATTTGAACCACCATCAACCTGGATGATACAAGTCAAACAATGTTCAGCTTTTACACTAATAAAAAAGTCATAAAGAGCAAGTTGTTATTAACCTGCGGTATTGTCAAGGTAAAGATGTGAGGTTTGAGAAAGCCTCCATCTTCAGGCTTGGCTGCGCTTTCTGCCTCCCCCTTTTCATCCATCACAACTAGCTGCGTCTTGTATGATTTTCTGGTCAGTTCAACCTCTACACCTAGAATTGAACCCTGTTAGCCAAATCATGCCTTATTACTTGACAATTTCAACCAAAACAATAACTCATTTTGCATTCCGAAAACAGATTAAAGCAGGCATGAGCTCGTTACCCTACCAATACCAAAAGTGTAAACGAGCCAAGCCAAGCCCAAGCTTGACTGGGCTCGAACTCAGCTCAGTTTGAGCTCTTTTTCTAAAGCTCAAGTTCGGCTCATGAGTTGTTTTTTCAAGCTTGGCTCAACACATTGATTATTTATTAACCTATTTACTGATGTTTTAATTATTTTTATACACGCTGAGAAAAACTTTAAATGAGCCTAAGCACAGCTCGAGCTGGTGTAGTACCTTAAACGAGCCCGACTGTGCAGTTTAAATTAATACATAAGAGCTCAAAAACTTAAAACCCACAAGGTCCTTTAAAAGGCACAACGAGCTACTCATACAAAGGTCGAGCTCAAGCTCAATAACTAAACGAGCTTTATTCGAAGCTCAGGCTTAACTCGACTCAATTCAAGCTTTTTATCAATCCTCGCTCAAGTAGCTCGCAAGCAACTCAGCTCACTTACCAAAAATGCCGATACTGAATTTCAAAAAAAAAAATGAACAACAAATACTGTACCGAATCTATAGATACATTATCAGTAGTCGTTACAAACTGCTACCTAAAATAATAATATCTATCGATAACGGTATTGAGTAAGAGTAATTATACCTGTAAACCACCCATGGGAATAGCGAGACGGCAATCAGAGGCGGCACTTGCCATAACACAATGAAGGCGCCAGGAACCGGTCATTGTGACAAACGCCGTGTCGAGATAACACTCCAGCTGAAGCTGAATCCGGTTCATCTGAAGCGGAATCAAGGCAGGCGGATCGCAGCGGCCGTGCACGTGAGGCTGGTAGCTGGGGACGTCAGGGTTATCAACGATCCCAGGGTTGAATATGACCGCGTAAAGCATAGGCGAGGCCGGATAAAAGGATCTGGTGGCCTTCTCCATGGGCGTGAGAGGCTTAGGCGGCGCCACTGATCGGTCTTTGCCGAAGTAGATGCGTTTGGATAACCTGAGGCCGTCTTCAACGCCTCTGGTGAAATCATCACCGTCACCGGAGGAGGACATGATTGATTGATTGCTCAAGTGGAGAATAGTTAGGGTTTTTGAAATGAAATTTGTTAACGGTTGTAGACGACGAATCAGATGTCTTTGGCTTTGAGTCACTCCACTTTAGGATTCCATTCCGTCTTTGAAATTTGAATTATTGGACTCCTCCTCCTTTAACAACTACTAACTGCCATTTCCCATCCAAACTTTTATGATATATTATTAAGAGTGTAAACGATTCAATCTCGATTCATGCTCAGGCTCGATCAAGATTTTTCACGAGCCAGTCTTAAGTAGTTCGTGAGCAGCTCGGCTCGTTCGCATCCCTAAAGAGAGCTAATTGATTCACCGTGTAAGAGGCTCCATGACTGATTCAAAAACTTTCTTTTAGTGAACCTAACAGACTTTAGTGCTAACACATTTAGAAGTAGTCTTTTAATGGAATCATTAAAATGCTATCAAAAACCCATACTTATGATAATTTATTTTCTTTGGTTGATTTTATTTTACCTTTTAATTGTTTTACAGTCGAAATCATAATAAACCCATAATGAAACACAAAAGAGATTTTAGAAAGATCATCAAAAGACATTTAAAACGTTTTAAGACATTGTTAGTATACATCATGGTTTTTTAGTATACACGAATTTATATAAAAAAGGGTAAAGTTTATTTAAGTATTTGATTTAACATTTACATTGTGACTATTTGAACTTTAATAGCCGAAAAAAAAACGTAGTCGATTTCCATAAGACTCACCTTCTTATTCTCTCTTAATAAATAATCATATACTTTTGAATTTAAGTCAAAAATATGTTTTCATCTATCACTATTTATTTATGAAAGTATATTATAATCATTGGAGCTAAATTAATTCAATTTTCAATGTAATCCCATATATCTTGGATTTTCTTTTAGTTTGAAATTTGAATTCACTAAAACTCAATCAAACTTAATTAAAATCACAAGTTCTATCCGGCTCGTTTTGCTTGAAATTTTATTTTTATAAGACGAGTAACAAAGGATCAAATACTCAAGAAAGAAGAGTTGAAGGACAAAGATTGGTGGTTGTGAAAAGTGGAGTGAAAACTTTGGTAAGTGATTAAGAGTGCATTAATTAACGTGCAATCCACCCTGGCATATAACTGGTACAGTTGCCATTGCATTTACAGTCGCCGTCCTCAGTTTTAAGAGAAGTCCAACCATTTTTATTACATTAAAATAAGCTTCTTTTTGTCACTGACTCACATGTTCATTTTAACATATAAACCATATATGATATTGTTTTTATTATTATTTTGTTGACTTCGTTACCATATCATATTATATCAATCAATCAATCATGTCCAGTAAAATCCCACCGACAGCAAAGCTATAAGTAGGGTCTGGGGAGGGTGGGATGTAGGCACACCGTACCTCTATCCAAAGGAATAAAGAGGTGGCTTCCAGAGAGACCCTCGGCTCATATTATAGGTAAGCTATTTGATGGCTTACCTATATCTTGGATTTTCTTTTAGTTTGAAATTTGAATTCACTAAAACTCAATCAAACTTAATTAAAATCACAAGTTCTATCCGGCTCGTTTTGCTTGAAATGGCTTCCAGACCTATATCATATTATAGGTAAGCTATTTGATGGTCGGCTAAGAATCATAATTAAGATCCAAGTGGTATGTTTGTGCCTTTGTGGTGAGATATGAACAAATATATCTAAAGTTAAATGTTAATTTTAAATAGAATAAAAAATCACAACATAGTTTTAAGCCAATCTTAGAAATAAAAATAAAGAAGTTTCACATTTAAGTCCATTGCTATAAGTCATGTACCCGGTTCAAACTCTTTAAATTTAAATAAAAAATTTATACTTACAAGCCATATTTTTACTTGTCCTTGATCAAAGAATTCTTAACGATTCTAAATGAAGGACTTGCCTCTATGAAAAGAAAGAGAGAATATCAAGATTTGATGAGAATGCGTATATTGTGTTACCTAACTCTCTAAGAGTATACATTAAAGTCCTTCAACTTCCATTAAGTACATAATCAGATATTCATTTGCATTGCATAAGGTAAGTGAATTAACCTAGCACATTAACTATATCAAGCCGCTAATAATATGAAATATGTTAAATCATATATAGTCAAATACAAATATATATCGAGTTGAATAGTTTATGTATACTACTAGATCACGAAATATATGACATATACCGGTTCCAGACACTAGTGCTACTCAATTAACAGTTTTATAATAGCAAAATACGAGATAGACATAACATATATTTGTATATTAATAGGTCCCGTTCAAATAACACTATCAATAGGTTGCCATTGCAGGTTCATCCGGTGGTTAGGGGTTTTTGCTATAAGGATTTTCTCTCGGTGGGTCTTAGGTTCGAGTCGAATAAGTGTATGCCCTTAGAAGAAGAACACTCATGTTGTAGGATCGAACTTGGATAAGCAGATTTTAGTAATTGTTGTGAACTTTGAAAAGAGATGTTGCTATCATCAAGCTAATGCCGAAGGTAGAAAAAGAAAGTCTAAATTGGTAATTGTGAATTATAAAATTAAAATTGTTGGTTTATTTAACCTAGAATTTAGTTTCCTTGAAGTTTGACAATGATATTTGGTCAAAATAAAATAAAATAAAATATACAAATTTCTTGTTCAACGCCAACATCGCACCCTAGCCACCGGTTTGCCGTACATCCACCGCCACCTTGTCATTAATTTGTCACCATACGACCGGCAATAAATCAATAAGTGTTTAGCATAAATAGAGGATGACAATATTTTGGCTATGAGATGAATTTTACTATCCTTCATAACATATCTCGTATTTAGTTTCATACCATCCAAATACTCATCACTCGTTCATAGGTTACCTTACCTGTAGCTGTAGGCATAAAGCAATTAAATCATGTTACTTAAACTGGAAATTGATATTAGCAAGCAACATGAGATTAATATATTACTTGGAGTGGAACTATAAACAGGTTTCCTGTAAAACTTTGGTGCTGCTAACATGTTATGTTATGAAACTAATAAAGAACAACAAAAAGTATGGTATTTTGTATATATGTGTGAACCCTCGGGTGGGCAAAAGTGAAATTGCACTAATTTTGACGTTATTTTACTAATCTCGTGAAAATAACGTTAAAAGTGACGGACGGTTAATCAGGCATCATGTAGTGGCGTTGATAGCCGAAAGACAAGGGTACATGCACCGATCAGCCGGTGTCCCGATGATTGAGTGCTATGTGCCTTATGTCCAAGGCTTGATGCAAAACTACTATCGAGCCGGGGGTCTCACCGGAAGCAGCCTCTCTATCCTTATGGGGTAGAGGTAAGGCTGTCTACATCTTACCCTCCTCAGACCCTACTATAGCTTTGCTATTGGTGGGATATACTGAGTACGATGATGATGATGATGATGATGAAAAAGTGTGGTATTTTATTGAAGCCAGGCTATACATTAGCATATGCTAATCAAGTATATTAACTTTTAACCTGTCGTAAAACAAGCCAGCTTCCGGTTCGCTCTTCAATCACATTTATTGGTATAACGAGTCAAAGTTGTATCGAACAAGAAGAGATGTATAAATAATATACTTCGTGTAAAAAAAAACAACACTCTTTCTTACTTGAGATCCTAACTAGTAATCACTACTCCCGGAACCTAAATTAACATTACAGGGATTTCACATTTGTGCAAAAAGAAGCTCGTTCCACGTGTCAGGAACACCCGGCAAACACCAATGCAAACAATCTTGCATCCCGGGAGCTGCTTGAATCGAATACCTTGATATATGACCTTCCTCTCTCACCAACGACAGACCCGTTATATCCAACAACTTAACATCTGTTCCCTTAACCACACCTGCAGCAACCGGATCACTAGACTCATCTTGCAACACTTCCAGTGACCCGGGTGCTGTGCTGTCACATGTACCTCCAGTATTCCATTCTCCATTAAAGAAATGTCTAGGTGAAATCGACCTTAAGAAAGCCTTCAAACCCGGGTGTTTTGGTAACTCAGAGTGAACCCACCTCACAACACTATGAATTGTAAAGTTTTTAGCCCCACCAATATCTGCAACCCTCCTATTGGTGTTAGGTTTCCCGCCAACATACATAACCCATTTGTTTGCATTAAGCTTCCCTCGGTTCCAATGATGCCCCGTGTTGAGAACAAGGACATGAATCCTGTCAAGATAATGTTTCAGAAAACTTGGTGGGCGGTCAAGGTGCATTGCATATTCTGTGGTTGGGCTTGTGGGATCAACGGGCTCTATGTCGCATAGACTTGCGGACCAGTAGTATAAGATGGTAGTGTTAGTCTTTGGGAACCGATAAGCCCACCCGTCGGGCCGCGCAGACCCTTGGGCTTTCGCCAGCCCGTATTCCTTTCCAACGTCTTCAACATCCGGTGTCTCTTCGCCACCTGTCACCATGCACATTAGAGATTGGAACTGCTGGCGGCCCAACGAGTCTCCAACAAAAGCTAATGTTTTGTCCTGCATGCTGGAGTTTAGATGACAATTAGTGAAATGGTAATCTAATTGACAATATATATACATATATATGTGTGTGTATACCTTTTAAGAAATTCAGCTCCTGTAAAATCATCCATTTTGCAATCCTTTGGCTGCCACTTTAACTTTTCATACCCAAAATCTGTTCTTTGTGTCAAACGACAAGCCCACATCCCAGATAACCATTGTTTACAACCGAATCCAGAATAGAGAGGTCGGTTATCAGCAGGGACCCACTTTCCTTTACCATAGTTACAGGCTGGAATAACCAATAGGCAAACAAGTAATCAGTATTGATATTAATTAACTCTGAGCTAAAGAGAACTGCACTACTTTCAGTCATCATTTGGTAAAAGCTAAAGAGAATTGCACTGATAAACAAGTGGTCAACAAGATGATACTGAACACATCAAGTGGTTCCGATCAGAAAGTATATCATTTTGTAAAAGAAATTTGAAAGGACTGAAAACAAATGAACACTGAAAAGATGACGATGACCAATAAATGTGTGTTATTAGTATATCACACGTGATTGAGCTAGATGGACAAATCCAACAGAATATAGGCCAGGTGCCTTTACTTGTTAGCATTTATGTAATATAACATATGGTAAGGAAATGAATGTAAGAAGCACCTTGTGTTTCTACTTTAGCCACCGGAGCGTCGATCACAGTTGATTGAATTATTTGGGAAGTCACTGGGTGCTGTTTAACTGTTTCCGACCTCTCGTTTACTTGAGAAACAGTTTTTTCAATTGTGTTTTCTGCACCAATGTTACATGAATAAGTATTAGAAAGATAATTAAGTGAGTGGCATATGAGAAAGGTGTGTACCGTACGGTACATACCATGGTGAGAAGTATTTGTTGGATAATGATGATGATCATCATCATTGTGTGGAGGGGAGGCTAATTGTTCAGGTAATTCGAACGGAGTGACATGAACATCATCTATGATCATGATGAGAAACAAGTAGATAGTTTAACAATGGCCTAAAAGATTAGATGGAAAAAACCTGGAAAGAGGTGATGATGAGGCAAAGTAGTGGTGAGATGAGGGGTTTTCTCCCAATTCCAAAGGAGAAGGAATGCGCAAACAAAGACAATAGACAAGAGAGAAAGCTGCTTCATTATCAGTCTCCCATTCAAATACTCCTTTCATACCACTTGCACTTGCTTCTTAATTCTGCTGTATAAATCAAATATTAATATCAAACCCCCTAACTAAAGTAAAGTAATAGAAAGAATTTTAGTAAAATGAATCAGATCTCAATTGAATCGAGCAATTGGATTGGAAGCAACAATCTAAATCTAAATCTAAATCTAAATAGGCAGAGGCAGCATTGTAACTAACTACGACACGAACTAATCAATCAATTAACGATCTATATTAGGGATTACATACATACCAGAAAGCAAGCAAGCAAGCGGTCAGAATCAAATCAATAGCTACAATTACAATAAGAATAGAATCGATCGACCCAGACTTTAGACATATGTATATAAAACCCTCTCTCTCTCAATCAGTAGTTAGTTACCTTTTTAGTAGTTTTCCTTTCCTCTCCTCTCCTTTTTGGTAAGGTAATGTAATGTAATGTAATTCAACAAATGTGGAACTTATTATTATTAAGAATAATTTAAGTGTGCACATGTCATGATGTTTATTTTTTTATAATTGTAAATCTACATTTTCCTTTTTTTGCTCTTTGTATACGCTTTTCATTTAAACAACAAACGAATTAGAAAAACTTGACATCCATCAAGGCAAAATTACACAAAATCAAATCTTTCCAATATGTCTCGACTAAGGATATAAGTTAGCCTGACTCTTAATCCAAAGGAATCCTAACACCACAACCCCCCACCTCTAGCTTTATGACGCCTCCTTTGTTTGTTCTCTACTATGTTTATATAGATTATTAGTTAAAATATATTCACTTACTATGTTCACAAGTTTAATCAGTAAATGTGTCATTTTGAAGACATTATATTATATATGGTTATAAACTGTTAAATGCAATATAAAACATGTTTATAGTCAATTCTTTGTTTGAAAGTTGAAACAAATCAAGTTGCAATAAAGTAAAGTATTAGTTGCAGTGCTACATAAATGGGCTATAATCCAATTTTAGCTGGGCTGCAGCTTGGGCCCAAAGAAATCGATGGACTTGAAGAAGCATATCGGCAATTTTGAGTTATATTTCGACTCCAAGACAATTACTTATGGGTTTAATTCTATGGCTTGTTTCGATTCGTTTACTAATATGTCATGCTTAAATCAATTTTAATTAGTTACTCTGTTTTTTTGCAATCAATTCTATGGTTTATAATAATCTTTAAAAGGAAATTAAGAAGACATATCCCATAATGTGGATGGTGACTTAAGAGTGTTGTTGTTAGCTACTAACTAGTGTGTGACGTGAAAGATTTGGAAGATTGTGTGATGGCAAGAGTTGATGATACTGGACTAGTAAGGAATGGTGGGCCGGACCATGCACAAAGACGAGTGGAATTTCACTTCTTTACGAACGATGTGACATTTATGGGCTGCACAGGTCCAAATCACTGCCTCCATTGGACTCCTTTGTCTTGTCTTCTCTTGAACGGATGAGGTGACAATAACCTTTTCTTAAGGAATCTTTATTCATTCTTAGTTTTTCAATTTAGATTTGAGTTTCCTTTGATATCAAATAATAATAATAATAATAAATAGATTGAATAAACAAAATATAAATAATTTAAGAATGGGTAGTTGGTTGGTTATAAAATGGTTTGACGTTGTCCACGATTGGTATAATTTCACACATCGGAAACAAAACAACAGATCCCGGTAGCAGCCACTCACGTACGCCTCCGACCATACCTTCCTTTTCATCATCATCAAACCAAACCAAACCAAACCAAACCAAACCAAACGTCCATCCTTCCTTCCTTCCTTCCTTCCTTCCTTTATTTTTTAATATATACTCTGTTTGTTATGTTTTCACTTTCCTGATCCCTTGTAATCCCCCAAGACAACCTCTTTCTTTCTTTCTTTCTTTCTTTGTATATTAACCATATAATATGTGTGTTCTTGTAGATGGGACAATTCGCAACACTTTTTAATCCCAAACCAATTATCTTAAGAGCTTCTTTTCATGGTCTTTGCATACTTATATTTATCATTCTTTTATGTTATAACCAATTCACCCAAAATGCCAATGCTTTAAAAAGCTTGGTGATCACCGAACCAACCGACTGTTCCGGCCTGAGTCAACACACAGGCTATGCAAACCAATGCGACTTCTTAAAAGGTAGCCCCCAATGCAAATCCGGTGGCTACTTTTACTACCTTAATTTTTTCTACTGTCACTGTAAAAACCATGCTACTTTGGGTTACATTAGTCTAGCAATATGGGTGGTCGCCTTGTTTTATTTGCTAGGGAATACATCTGCTGATTACTTCTGTTGCTGCCTTGAAAAGTTATCAAATGTGTTGCGGTTATCACCGACCGTGGCAGGGGTGACCCTGCTTCCCTTAGGTAACGGCGCGCCTGATGTGTTTGCGAGTATCCTTGCGTTTGTGGGTACCACGGATAACGCTGATGTGGGATTGAATAGTATCTCGGGAGGGGCCGTTTTTATTATTTGTGTTGTGGTTGGGACGATTTCGCTATGCGTGGCTGATCAGGATGTGTGTATTGATAAGAGATGTTTTGTGAGAGACGTGTGCACGTTTCTGTTCGCGGTTGTGACACTTGGTGTTATTTTGTTTGTGGGTGAGGTTAATGTTGGTGGTGCGATTGCGTTTGTGTCAATTTATGCCGTCTATGCGACTTTCGTTGTTGCTAGTGAAATTTTAAAGAAGAAAAATGAAAATTTCAAAATACAAGGGTATGCACCATTGTTGCCTCTTGCAGACACAACTGAAAATCGAGTTGTTACACCGGATGACATGGCAGTGCCACATCTTGTTGAGTCCAAGGTTCCACATTGGATGTGGACATCACACGTGGCGATATATTCAGAGTTCAATAGTCATGGTTTGGACGATAAGCCTCAATGGGGGTGGATCGATGAAGACGCTCAAAATGAGGATTCAGGTTCCTCGGTCAGTTCCAAGTTGTTAAAGTGGTTAGAGTTTCCGTTAATGTTACCGAGACTGTTAACCATCCCAATCATAGAGGAAGAAAGATGGTCCAAAGGTTATGCGGTAGCCAGTGTTACTTTCGCACCTTTGCTTCTAGCCTTCCTTTGGAACACTCGGCATCAATCAGGCGAAGTGATGATCTATATAGGAAGTGCAATGGTTGGGTGTGCGTTAGGCGTTGCTGCATTTGTGTGCACTAGAGCCGACCAACCGCCACAAAAGTTTTTGATTCCTTGGGTTCTAGGAGGGTTTTTTATGAGCATTATTTGGTTCTACATGATTGCTAATGAGCTAGTTGCTTTATTGGTTTCTCTTGGTCTAATATTTGGAGTCAACCCATCAATTCTCGGGTTGACCGTGTTAGCATGGGGAAACTCGATGGGGGATGTGATGTCCAACGTGGTGCTTGCAGTGAATGGGGCGGACGGTGTGCAGATAGCGATATCTGGATGCTATGCAGGGCCAATGTTCAACACGCTTGTGGGTTTGGGGGTGTCAATGTTAATTGGATCGTGGTCTAAGAGACCCGAACCTTACACCATATCTCGTGATAGTGGATTGGTGTGTAATCTCGGGTTCATTGTGGTGGGGCTGGTTTGGGCGCTAGTGGTGTTGCCAAGAAACCAAATGCAGCCGAGCAAGTTGTTGGGGACGGGGCTTATTGGTATTTACTTGGTGTTTTTGGGTTTGAGAATAGGCATGGCTGTTGCGGTTGGAACACTCAACAGTAGCTAGCTAACTAGGTGATCGATGAATATTACACATTGTAGGATGCGTACTGGTGTAACTAGATATATAAATAAACGTTATGTTGTATAGCTTATTGGTGTTCTGTTTTAAAACAATAAAAATGAGTGAATGTATATAATGTTTAAATTCACTACATTCAACTCAGACCTTGCAAAATAACAACTATGTGTATAGACAGATGGTCTGAACTGAAGTCAGAAGACAAAATTTTGAGCTTTTGTATGCGGACCTTCAACTTTGACCATTTGCCTAGCAACCCTTAATACTCAACAATATTGTATATCTAGCCGCTTATCTTTAAAACTTTTATTAGGTAAAATTTAATTACTAAACTACACATATATGTAAGGTTTGGCATATAATTGTGTCAAGTTTTGACATTTGAAAGCTAAACATACAGTCATGTACAACTAATTAAATTTGGTAACTTGGGATCTAAAAGAATACGCTTATGTCATATTGAAACGCATAATGTTTTATATTGAGCTATAGGTTTTCAAGTATTTAAGCCTCCATGTACTAAAGCTTTTTCTAACGCGTGAGATGCGTGATTTTCAGCTAGTAAATTCATCCGGAGACAAGAACCCCGTTGAAAAAATAGATTAAACTATTATAGGTAATTTGTCATAACTTGTGTTTATAATAAACAAGCAAGCTTATATCATTGGTTTGAGATCAACTTAATTTGCACACCCATTTTGTATAGAAACTCCTGCATCAACTCGTTTTAAAAATTTTGACTTTTGCGGGAAGGAGAGAGTTTATACTTTATATAACATGTTTATAAGTCTTCCACTGTATTAAAATGCAATATTTAGGGTGCATGTTACAATATAAAGCTACTGGCAAGAAGACGATATAAATATGTTGGCAACTTGCCATGTAATGTAATATAATATAAATTGTAGAAAAGTTAACAAGAAGTAGAAAAAATAATATTCTGGTGAAGTTAAGAAAGCAAATTGAGATTTGACATTATTATAATTATAATTAATTAAAAAGAAATAAATGGTACTTATACAAATAATAATAAAATAAAGAGTAGCAGTAATAAAACAAAGAAAATTGAAGAGGCATATCTACGTAGTAGTAGTTGCAGGCAGGAAAGAATCATCCTACAAGGCAGTCACGTGCGGCAGTGACTCACACGACAGACAGCTTTCTCTCTGCCACTGTCACTGCCTCCTCTTCTGGCCACTCATTCATCACCACTTAAAACTACACCACCATATTTTCATTTCTACTTCAATTTGTTAATAATAATAATAATAATAATAATAATAATAATAATTTGTCTCATTTACATATTCACATATGGAAGGATGTCAAGATCTCCCCCGAAACCCAAGTCTCCGCCTCCGGTGGGCAAGTTACTACTAATTACTTTGCAACTCTCATAACAAGAATGTTTATTCATTTCTTGCTAAAGTTTGAAAATAACTTAATTCACTTATTAGCTTTTTAAAGCCACTAAGTTAAAAATTGTTTGTCAAACATAAAAGTCCCTCTATAAAGCCACAAATGAAAACAATAGGACCCTTTAAGTAGGGGGTTTCTAAATTTGGAGGTTTGCCAAATTACCGAAACTACAAATGATTTTTCTTTTCTTTTTCTTAATGAATGCCATTACAAAACGAAATTATAAACATACGCAAGACATAAGTTAAGGTGTAAGAAAGCGAGAAAACGCGTCAAACTAAATACGAAAAGGCTTTATTGTTGAGGAGAAAGTCTCTTTGGTAGAATTAGAGGTTTAGCTGATCGATTTTGGGCTTGACACCTAGGCCAAACCACCGTGGGCAGTTTCGGCTCGTCTAGACCTTTCCGCTGACTGCCTATGGGGCTTGTAATTCCACTCGTTATAGTTTGGGCACTTTTGACCATGTTTTCCACTATCAAGCTAATCCATATAAGAGTTCGCTAACTCTTGGATTAGTTCCTCATCAACATGTATGTGGTTTTGGGTGATTAGTTTTAGTGACTTTAGGATAGGATTGATTGTTAGTATGATGTTGTTATATGCGGGAAGAGTTGAAGTCAATTGAAACATTACAGCCTGCTTCTTTATGCATCAAAGAGTAAGTGAGTAACAGTAACTACTGTTTAATGTTTATCCTATCTGTTATCCAACATTCCAACCAATTCACTTTAATTTACAGGGTTACAAATTATGCGGTCACCAATCCAGAACCGCTCATCACTGTGTAAGAAGCCATACTCGATCATCAACTTTCTTAGTTGTCCTTAAACTAATCTGTTTTGGCTATCATGTTTAAACAAAAAAGCAGGCGTAATAGGAAGACTCGTAAATCTCGTGGTTTCTGGAAGTGGCTATGGTATTTTACTTGTCACTCGTATATCCCTTGTTGCTAGCTTGAGCGTCATATGGGCTTTCATTATTGGAATTATTATTTTTTTTTTTTGCAGTTGTTTCAGCATGTCATGTGTCTGCTGCAAGGGCTGTTCTGTCGCAACGCTCTGCTGCTGTTCCTTGCTAGACTGTTGTTCATGTTCTTTACCAAAGTGCAAGCCACTCGTGTGCCCTTCATGTCTAAAAGCATGTCTGTGTTGCCCAAAGTGCACTTGTTCTTGCAAATGCTGTTGGCCAACCAAGTGTTCTACCTGCTGCTCTTATTCTTCTTGTCAATGGTGTTGCTGCTGCTGATGGCAAGTTCCTTTCCGAAGAAAAATCCCCAATTTCATACCTTTCTATTACATTACCTTTTCAAACCACATCTTATTAAACTAACAACAAATTATAACATCCAAAAGCAACTGGTCTTCTAACTTGATTGCAGTGCTTCAACTTGCACATCATAAACAGACTTAGAGGGGCCAACGTTCGTTAGCTGGCGGCAACTCTTCACGTCACTAAAAGGACGAGAATGATAGGTAACCTAATCTTTTGATACAAGCAAATAGATTGTACTTGCTTGATAAGGAGCAAATGTGCATCAGTGCATGTTTTGTATTACTTAATTGCCTTGGATATCTCTATAAGTCGTTGTAAGACCATTATTGGATTAAAGTATTTTGATAGTACTCAAAATCTAAATCGGATAATTTATTAACGCTGCGATCGTTGGCTTGTTACCAGTTACTAGTGTTGATCAACAATATTTTATAAAAAAATTACTGCTTTCTATGAACATGTTTGAAATTTCCCTATCAGTAGTAATTTAGTGTTTCCTGCTAACAAATACTGGGAAACCACCATAAGTAGTAACTTTGTTAACATGAAATCCATCAGTAGGAACTTTTTACTAGCAACCAAACTAACGATTTCAAGGTGTACGTAAAGATGTTTATACCTGAGTGGTGATTTAGGGGTTGGTTTAGTGGGTGTGCTAATCCGTCTAAAAAAGTGTGAAATGTCTTCACTTAAACCAAAACCTAAAGAAAAATGTAACCAGTCGTAATCATCCAAAACAAGCATAATATATAATAACAATACGACTTTGAAGCATCTGTGCTAGGGGGCAGCAAAATACAAATTAACACAGATATTAGCAGCAGCAAATTCATGAGATACACCCATAGTTTCAAACATTTAGACATTTAGTGATCAAATAGGAGCATAAAGTTTGATTGGTTCAAGACAGAAAGTTTCTAGTGATCGTACTTTTGAAATTCCCATTCACTGTTATCCGTAATTGTAAACACAAGCCCTCAGTGCCTTACAAGTAGAGTTGCAGTTACTTACATAAGAGGAAAGAAAGAGGGCATACCTAACGGGCACACTTGATGAGTTTTTAGCCATCTGCTAATGCAATGGAAGTGAAACGCATGGTTGCACACCCCTACACACAAACAACAAAAACATTAGATAAAAAGTTGGTCTGAAAACCAAAACTGGAAAGAGGTTGGTCTCGAATCATCAATAGCGACTGTCAGTGTGAGGGCCTTTTTAAATATAATTTTCACTGAGCATTGAGAAATACAATTTCAGTTCCATGTTTACATTTTCACTGAGCAAACAATTTTAGTTTTAGTTCCCTGTTTAATATCATTCATAATAATAAGACGATTCAAAAAAAAAAATACTTATCACCTAAGAATAAAAGACTAATGTAACCATGTAATTCATCAATGCATACAGTTTGAAAGTCTAAACTCTAGTGTCCAAACCGCTGCGCTTGATTGATAACCACAATCTGATTTAAGTGAAAGTGTAACATCAAGTAAATGAACATATAACCTACAATTAAAGAAAAGAAATTCCTAATAGTTATTTACTTTGTCGAAGCTAATGTCACATGCAATGAGAGTAAATGATTGATTATATATAACAAAAAATGTTAAGGAAAACAAGATTACGAACAGCATGCATTTATTCATTTGGGTAGAATAAGAAAATAGATACCCCAAGCAACGGTGCATTCCTCACTGGTTGGTTAGCCTGACATTCAATGCCTGTCAATCAAACCAAAGCAGTAAGAAATAATTAGAGTTGATCAATCAAAGACTACATTAGAAGTCGTTCCCGAATTTGATAATCAATATTGAATTTTAGAAAACTACATAGTTATGGTTTTCAAGAGCAATAATACTAGTGGAATAATAACATTATGCGGAAAAAGAGTGGTCGGATGTTTTAACTGAATGTGTAGAATGATGTAAAAAAGACGTACGCTACGCTAAGCTATGCTATGCTAATAAATTATTGATTACCCAAACTGCTTCGGTGATCAGATAATCATAATCAGGTTCACCATAGTCAAACACTAGAAGCTGATTATATATATATTAGGTTATAAACCCGTGTATTACACGGGATTGGATACGAAATAAACAGAAGTTAGCATCATGAATTATGTTTAGCATGCATTAGCAAAAGCAAATCATCAAATAACAGCTGGGTCGAATAATACTAACTAAAAGTTGGGCTATACAATTAAAAAGGGGTTGATAACATGTCCTAGCCAGTTCACTAAAAATAATAGTTTTGACTCATTTATTAAAATATACTGTTTACTAAAAATGGTAACCTTAAACCCATTCGAAACGGTAATTTGATTCGCGTGTAAAAACTTTAATCAGACTTTGGTTACTAAAAATAAATTTTGATTCGGTTATTAAAACATTTTGCCCGTTTACTATAAGTTGGCAATCTTAACTCGTTTACTAAAAAAGGTGATCTTGACCTGTTTAATAAAAAATGGCATTGCCTTACAATCATCTTCTGTCCAAGTTTTCAGTTTATAACCGACAACTTCTTATAGCAAATTTAGTTAGGTTTGACTTCATTTGACTTTTGTTATCTGGTTTTCAAAGTTGGTCATAGAGATGGTCCAAATGGAGCAATACCACAAATTTCAGATACAACGTGATTAACCAATAATAAAAGTAATAACATGTTAGCTTGCAAGTATATTTTTAATAAACCATTGAAGCCAGTGTTGTTCGGCGGCTTCACCAAATTTTTTTCTTGACAAGTGCACCATTTCTCCAATAGTCCAATGTGATGTATTCACCTAGGATGTCAACCAGTTTATAAGATAGCTTTAATAAGAAAAAACTAATTATTGGTATACACTTCAATTCTTTTTAATAATGAGTGCTAATTAAATATGAAGTTACTTCAATAACATAAAACCCTTAATCTTGGCACACGCATTAACAACTATAATCTTCACAAAAGTGAAAAGAACTTTTTAAACCCTTGGATTAAAAATATAAAAGTAACTGAGGGGAAAAAACGTTGCATACCCTAAATGGTTTGTAGCTAAAAGAACATTCTTTAAACTATTTTCTTCATCTTGCATGATCCAATTATTATCATCTGTGGGACATTTATTGGTTCCAGAACCTTGTTCATGTCATATTTGAAACCAGTCATTAAAGTTTCCACATATCTGCAAATTACAAGGAAATAATAATATGAAGGTCATATATAGACAAAAAACCATTTTTATAGAAATAACCAACTTGGTTAAAAACTATGACCATAATTAATGCCCATCTTGTTGTCTTACCTCCTAGTGGAACCTGTGAGGCATGCCACAATTCTCTTTATGATTAGCAACATACGGGTCCAGTTGATTTTGACTTACTATCGGATATGACCATGTTTGATCTTTATCTTAAAGAATGATTATGTTAAGTACACTGAATGATTCCCTAAAACAACAATAAAGCATAATATCATGTATACTCACTTGCCAAGTTGCAGGATTTTTGAACAAAAGTTAACATCAATATTGTTGTACAGTTGCGACATATTTCCACCCGCAAATCAATAAAATCATAAAAGTTTGACAAGATGTTAAATATTGACATGGTCGAGCCATGATCGAGAACTAAATTCTCAAATAACAAATCAACTTAGATAATTCCAACAAATAATGATGAAAGTAAGAAATTTACCAAACAGAGAATAGATTTTAAATTTATAGTTTGAGTGCATAATGTTGAATGAATATTGGTGATGTTAACAGCTCTGATGAAGGAGGTATATTGCATAAAAGTACTGTCGGCCAAGCGCATGATTTTAAAAGTGAGATTGTAAAACCTCTCTTTAACGTGCTGAGTTAATGACACCTGCTCAAAAATAAAAAATTCCTTTATATTACATTAGTGGAGTAGATTAATCAACTTTTGTTATGATAAACAAAAATAACCGTTTCAAGCTACAATGATTTTATCCAATTAACAAAACCACATGCAACGAATCCTTTTTGAAAAAAAAGAACAGATTATGGAATCATAAACATAACACAAAACATTTAAATCAAACATTAAATCACTGTTATAGGATTGTAGGAACCAACTAAAGACACACGCTTGCAATGGGAATAACAACACGGTACCTCATTCATAAGAACAACACAACACGATGGTTATGAAGTTGTTGAATTATTCATGTCACAAACTGTCGTCTAGAAACAGAAACCCCTTAAGACAGTTCAACATAAGAAAATAAGCATAAAAATTACTCGGTTTAATGAAGAGAATATTGATAAGACATGCCAATGACGAAAGACTATTTGTTTGAGGGAGGACGAAGGAGACCTGACCTTCGAGAAGAAAGGAATTCTGTGCCGGAGGCGACACATCGACATCTTTTTTTAGGGTTGAGAAATGGAAGAAAGAAACCGCCAGTAAAGTTGCAATTGGACTGGAGGGAACAGGGTTTAAAAGGAAAGGCTGATGTATGTGTAAAAACAATAGTGTTTTATATATATATATATATATATATATCATGGTAGATTAGCCCCTTGGGTTGAAGGAAATAAATTAAGTAAAACAAAAGCATGCAATTGATGAGTAACAATAAATAAGAAAGAGTAGAACTCACAAAGATCCTGATATGGTTCCTGCAAATTGTCCACAACAATATCTGCTTAGCAAATCAATTACAATTAATTAAGAAACAAACAAAAATAATGATTTAATTAATGAATAAGAGAATTGATTACCTCAAGCCCAGAGAGCAACAGCGTTCCACTTTTTAATCTCAAATCACTTGGTGGCTGCTGTTTTCTTCGTTGAAGGCCCCTCGCCCATCCTCACATCAGAAGCCATCGCAATGGCTCACCTTTCCTTTCTAACCCATGCCTTCTTTTTATTCTCAAGCTCGGTTCGGTTCGCTTTGGTTCAGTTATGAAAGATTATGTAACAATAATTGTGAATTAGAAACACCTAAAGCCTTTTAAATAAAGGCCCATTAATAATAAAGATAGGAGTAGAGGCGAGGAAGTAACCCAGTTCCGGATATGTGGACACGAACCTGGTTTTAGTTTCTCTCTCTATCCGATCAAAACAAAGACCCAACCCGATAAAAACCTGGCCAAAAACCAGACTCGGTTCTTCCATACCCAAAACTAGTTACTATCACGTTTTAGTTCATGAAAAAAAACCCGATTTGCCCCCTTCTAGATGGTAGCATGACTATATACAAGTATAAATGACCCCTGTTTCGTGTATAGCAAGTACACATAATTAAGTGGATGTGTTGGACTTTTAGCTCAGCCATACATAAACCGGACTTAAAATAATAAGCATCCAACTACCACAAAATGTTTTAAACGATGATATATTATTTTCCAAATTTTCGTAATGAAAAAGAGATGATGTAAGAGCATCTTCACCGGTGTTTGTGTGGAGGTTTTTGTTGACATGGAATGGTGCAAACAAAAGTTTACGGATGGAGACAAATGTTTGTGGAGGCGTTTGTTTGTATTCTCAAACGTTTGAAATGTGGGTTTGTAGTGGCTCCACCAAAACCACTACACACAAATCATATACACACACACACATATAGGGTTAGGTTAGAATAAAAACACACTTGAGTTGTAAAAACTCTATAAACTCATTCTCAACCACATGTTTTTAATTAAAAATTAAATCTTGTGGTCCACAATTAAAGTTAATAAAAAATGTTAAAGTTAATTTACACTTTCTCTCTCATGAAAACGTAAATAAAAATTAGTAAAAAAATGTAAAAAAATAGCAAAACATTATTTTTATGTTTTTGATGTTTTGTATTAAATGTTACAACATATATTACATGTAACAAAAAAAAACGATGTTACATAGGGTTTTCATAGGTTTTCATAACTCAAGTAGGTATTCATTTTATACTTTGCCTACACATATATATACATATTTATTATATAGTAGTAAAAGTAGGTAATGATGTGGAAGATGAGGTGAATGTTTTATTGGTTTTTGGGTGGAGTAAAAAATGAGGTTTTTTAAAGAAATAATTAGAGCATGATGTGACGACGAAGTGGAGGTTTGAATTGGTTTATGGGTGTGGAAGCTCTAATGTGACAATTATTCTCACGATTATAAATGTCCAACCTAATATTACCACTTTTTCGGAAAAAAAAAAATCTTGTTTATTTCTTTTGTAGGGCCCAACTCCCAAACGTTTTTATTGATTTTGTCCAACTATAGGAAACGTAAGTAATTGGATAAAGGATCATGCAAATAAATCAAACGTCAGCGTATGTATATGTCTACATATAAATGGGGACTCGTGGAAATTTATGTATTTATTTATTTGTTATATATAAAAATGTATTTATTTATTTGTTATATATGTAACATCATCCAACAGTAAGGTTGTTAAAGAAGTTAGTTTTCAATAACCAATTGGCACACTCAAACCAAAGGAAAACAGTCCTAGTGAGCTATGCATGGGGTGACATTGTGACAATTATCGAGTCACTAAGAAACACGACATATTTAATTATAAATAGGCAGTGTTATGCTTCATTGATAACTCTAAGTTTTATTAAAAAGATAATGCTTATGGTAAATCAGAAGCCAAACGAGTAACAAGCTACGCAAATCTATTATTGATTTGCCATTTTGTTTAATGATGGTATTAAATAAATGAAACATGAATATAAGATCAATAAACTGATAATAATAGAAACTGTCCTATTACATCCCATATACAAATTCATTAAAAAAAAAAGGAAGGAACAAAAAATCAATTAAAAGAGAGCTCGATCCTTCCTCTAATAGGAAAAAACCCAAAACTTGCATTTCATGTATCTACCATAAATGTATCTTTTGATGAAATAGAGTATGGTAACTACGAGTCGACTATCCTCTCTTTAATCTTTGTTGCAATGGAGAACTCCCAAGGGTTCGATGCACATTAGGGTCAGAGCGCGAATGCGGGGAAAAGGGCGATTTTGTCCTATGTCGCTGCCCATGGTTATGATGAGGACCACTTTTACTTTCCTTTTGCTCTTCTTTTGGAGCTGTGTAAACAAACGGTCCAATGTGGACCTCGTTAAAGTCTTGTAGTGCCTCAAGAGTTTTAACAACTGTGCTCATACATGGTCTTGCTTTAGGCCTATGGCTAAGGCATTGATAAGCCAATTCTGCTGCCTTTTCCGCACCTGATTCCGAGTACATTCCTTCGAGTCTTGGGTCAAGTATCCGGTTGAGTTTTCTAGGACACTTGAGTTGAGGCCTGGCCCAATCAACCAAGTTCTGCTCTCTATTAGGACGACTCTTGTCCATTGACTTTCTGCCTGTCAGAAGCTCCAATAACACAACCCCAAAACTATAAACATCACTTGCTGCTGTTAAATGACCTATACAAAATCCACTTTCCATATTTAGTAAAATTATCACGATCGAGAAAAATGCATAAATCAACTTGTTATGTATATATATGACATGCCTGTCATTAGGTACTCGGGAGCTGCATAGCCATGTGTACCCATAACTCGAGTGGAAACATGTGTGTCATCTCCCTCAGGGCCATCCTTTGCAAGTCCAAAGTCTGACAGCTTAGCTTTGTAATCCTGTAAATCAAAACCAGCAATTGAATTCAGTATAATATACATTATAGGTCGGTAATAGAAAAAATGTACGTTATGGATTATTAGATGCTTACGGAATCTAGTAAAATATTTGATGCTTTAAAATCACGATATATAACAGGCTTTTTCGCTTCATGAAGAAATGCAAGACCTTTTGCTGCGCCTAAAGCGATTTTCATTCTTATTAACCATGGAAGTGAGACCGAAAACCCTGAAAAAGCAATTTGCTAAAGATTAGTGTTTTATTTGGTTTCATGAGAAAATAAAAATAAAAATAAAATAAGCAATTACTAATAACTCCAAATACGTAGTTTAGACTTTAGATATGAATTTGAATGAATATTATTTTTAACAACATTGACTTTTGATCTATGGAAGTCCTGAGCTGGTAAACTGTCCCACCACCTTACAAAAAGTCAAAAGGTTTCCATGATAATGAACAAGTCTTGCCGTAATGCTAGTCAACCATCCAAAGAAAAACATCTCATTTCTAGCAAGCTGCCGTTTCATTATTTACACGGCCTTTTCTTGTATTATTTCTGTCATCCCCACACTACCTATATTTATATTTATATATATACACGCTTTGTCAGCATGCAATATAATACAATATCCAGATTGCTATAAAAATCTTACAACTAATTAAAATCTCAACAAGAGCTAGCGACTATATATTATTAATCAATATCTATAGGAAACTACGTTGATTTTTTCAGTGGGTAGATGTGAAAGATAAACGATCTGTGATTCGTTACCTAATTTACTATGACATTATCTTGTGCATGTGAAAGTTGATTGAAGTGAAAAAGAAAAAAGATTATATACATATCATACCATAAGAGTAATTAAGAAAGTTAATGCTTACTTCGAAAGAGTTGATTTTCTAAGCTCCCGCGTGGCATGTACTCGTACACAAGAACCCTGTGTTCGTCTTCGCAACAGTATCCGATCAACTTCACCAAGTGTGGGTGCCTCAATTCACCAAGAAATATCACCTCCGTCTATCACATAAAATAACAAATATTACAAATGGCTTCGATTCTCTTAATTATGAAATATATATGTATATAATTAAGATTCTACAGCCTAGCTCTGATGGTAAACATCCCTCCTTTTAGTTGGGTAAACCCGGGTTTGAATCCCATTAAGAACGAGATTTAGTTTTAGCCCTGCTTGCGGTGCGCACATATGATGTATATATGTGTGAACCCTCGGGTGGGCAAAAGTGAAATTGCACTAATTTTGACGTTATTTTACTAATCTCGTGAAAATAACGTTAAAAGTGATGGACGGTTAATCAGGCATCATGTAGTGGCGTTGATAGCCGAAAGACAAGGGTACATGCACCGATCAGCCGGTGTCCCGATGATTGAGTGCTATGTGCCTTATGTCCAAGGCTTGATGCAAAACTACTATCGAGCCGGGGGTCTCACCGGAAGCAGCCTCTCTATCCTTATGGGATAGAGGTAAGGCTGTCTACATCTTACCCTCCTCAGACCCTACTATAGCTTTGCTATTGGTGGGATATACTGAGTACGATGATGATGATGATGATGATGATGATATGTATATAATTAAGGTTAGAAACCCATGTGTTATACAAGTTAAATAAATGTTTTCTTACAGATATTTATTTAAAGAAACATATCACATATATATTTCTAAGAGACGCTTAATAAAAATTTAAAGTATAATAAAAATTTAAAGTATAAGACCTATAGTGTAATCAATTATTTACCAACTTAAAGGAAATCGTGATTATATAACACGAGAGAAGTGAGAAATAAAAATCTAGACTTCATCAAATTTCATTAGAAACCTACATGCATGCGCGCACGGTATAAATTACTTTTATTTATCTATGAAAAACAGAAGATATATATTTTTGGAGTGGATTTCTATCTTTATGTAACAGAAGATATATAAATTGTAGCATTCATCTCAAAGTATATAAAGTACGATCCAAATTAGAGATTAGAAATATCTTAATTAGTATTATTATTATTATTATTACATATATAGCTAGGCAGGAAGGCATGCACATACCAGCCATTCTCTGTGGCCTTGTAAGCCTTCCAAGTCAAGGATCTTGACAGCCACAGGCTGAGCCTTCAAACCAGGCTTAATTTTATCATCAATGAACCCCTTGTGAACCGGTCCGAACCCGCCTTCACCCAAGAAATTCGATGATGAGAAGGACTGTGTGATGAGCTTAAGCTCAGCCAAGGTGAACACATGGAGGTTAGATCCTGCAAGCGAATTCGATATGTCCTCGGAGAGCGTAGAGCTGCTTAAATCCGTAAACGAGATCCTCGGAAACGAGTTATGCGATGCAACCGCAGCCGACTTCTTTTTCGGTTTATCCTTCAATGGACAGATTGGCTCTTGAATCTTGAAACACTTTGGTAAGAATTTATTAACCACCGTCATCGTTTCGTTTCGTTTCGATTCGATCTTCTTCTTCAACAATTAATCAAGGTTTGAATTGAGATGAGAATTAGATAGAAAAGTTGACAGCTGGATGAAATGAAAGAAGAAATGAAATGGTGGTTATATATGAAGTTGAAGTTGAAGTTGAAGTTGAGTTATATATATATATTGAAGGGTTCCTTGCAAAGAAATTTTCAATTTTCAAATATATATAATTAAGCAACCACTTGCTTTCGTGCTTTTGAATTTTTAAAAACCTTTACTTAATTTTCTTGCATACCAACATTGAGATAGAGGCTTACAACACCTTTATGGGTTAGACCAATAATGTATCTTTCAAGACTTAATTTGCATAGTCTTATTTTAACAACTATTTATAGATTTAATTGTCGTATAATGCTAGTTCAACGTACATTTTTTATTTGAGAATTGAGAGTTTATGATTAAAGTCCGTTCAATTATCATATGTTGTTATTATTTTATTTATGAAGTAATTATTCCTGCCTATCATTAATATAATATAATATAATATAATATACATACTATGTATATAATATGATTAAATTCAAATACATGCCCACAGATTAATTATTTTGTCTGGTTAATTAAAAGGATTTTCTATTTCATTTGCTTTATATTTTAGAATAGAATAGTGTGGTGGGGATTTTGGTGAATGGGAAAAGAGAAACCCGCATTTTGACTTTATAGATAAATGGAAATATGAAATACATGGAGAGATTTTTCTTGGTTGGATAATGGGCCGCGTAGGGGAGTCGCTAATTTGACTGACTGACTTGGTCATTTTCTTTTCCCATTTCCACAATTCATTCTTAAACCATATGCTCTATTATTAATAACTAAATGAGGTTATTAAAGATTAAACCCAAAAATAAATAACTAAATAAATAACTTTGTGCTAAGGTAACTCTTGTGCTTGTGCATGGGTTCTTATCGAAAAAAATTCTTACAGAACACTAGATTATTGTGAATATAAAACCTAATCCAAACCGCTTAATCTTTCTCTCCTTATATACGATTACATATATAATTATATGTGTTTAAAGTTTTAAGCATTGTCTACATGTGTAGTCATATAAGCTATATATATGATCTATACAAGTTTTATTCATTTTTTTTATTTTAAAGATACCAATAAGGCAATAACCATTGTACTTCTTATATTTAAAATAAACAAGAAATAGCTTTTTATGTTGTTTTGCATGTTCCTACCATATTTAATGACACATAGATATATCTATGATTCCCTTTGAACATAATGTCATGACTCATGAGACAACCATTTTCATTTGAAGATAAATAGCCACGATCTCTTCTTTTTATATATAACAAGTAACAAATAATACATCATTTAACTTTTATAAAATTACAATACTGATTTAGTGATTTCATCCTATGTCTAGGTGCATGTTACATATAAATCAGCCTCCACAACACAAAACAACAAAATTAAAGTGGACCTTTTGTTTATTTAAGTAAGCCACTTAATTAATTATTGATCATGGCTTGTATTAAGCAAATCCGACCACAGGTTTAACATATATGTTTGTGAGACACAAATAAACTATATATATGAATGTGGTGTCATGTCGGCTTGTCACTATTATTATGTGATACGTTAGTGCCCCCAAATATCTTTTATACTTTTCAAAAGGATCTAATGGAAGCGAGTTCATATTCTGTTTATCTTATTTTATATCTATATTGTTAGTCTCACTTTGTTTTAGTCTTTTGTATTATAATTATATGTTTTGGGCTTTAGTTGTTAGTGTTGAATGTATAGGCCCAAGAAAAATAATGTTGTAAAACCCATTAGGCATTTGATGTGACTTACTTCTCATGCATGCTTCCTTATAAATAGGTAGCATACCATGAGAGATCGGGGTTGTTGATTAACAGAAAACCTTTGCCAAAAATTATCTAACTCACACATATCTCTCTCTCGTCTCTCGTCTCTCTCTACCCGAAAATAACATCTCAAGATCCGAGACCGCTTAGGTGGCTTAGTATGATTCCCGCTTGCACTAAGCTCGGCTGATCCAAGATTATTGTTAGATCCACCAGCATTGGGACCTACAATTGGTATCAGAGTTTCGGCTCACTAGTTGAGGGTTTTTGGATCACAACCTTGGGTTTTGATCTTGAGAAGAAGAAAACAAGTGTTCTTGACTAGAAGACTCACAAAACAAGAAAATTATAAAAAGATTCGGCCAAAAACTTCATAAAAATGTCTTAGAAAGTGTTCTTGGTGAAGTATCAAGTGTACAAGTTCTAGATCTGAAAAGTTTTAGGTTTAAAAGTGTTAAAATTTTGGTGTTACGGGTTGTTGAAAAGTGTTAAAATTAACAAGTTAAGATTTTTGCTTCTCATGACATCAAAATCAGTGTACCAACTTTTGACCTAGTACTGACAAGTTAGGTAAACAGATCCCAAGAAAGATTGCTTCTAGAAAGCTGAACTTTTTCGCATATGAAAGTTTTTTGCTTCGCCTGAAATTTTTTGGCTTCGCTTGGATCTCTTTTTCGCTTCGCTTCATCTTTTCACTTCGCTTTACTGTTCACAACTTTTTCGCTTCGGTTTACTGTTCACAAGTTTTTCGCTTCGCTTTACTGTTAACTTTTTCGCTTCGCTTGCTTAACTTTTTCGCTTCGCTTGAAAGCTGTTTCGCGCGAAAAAGTTGACTGTTTTAAAATTCAAGTTTTTTTGAGGTTTATTAAGTGTTTGAGACTACTGAAATCATGACGAGCACTGATTCTGAACTGTTAAAGGGATATTTATTGTTAGAAAACCAAGTGGGAACCCCTCAGAAGCCTCCTAAGTTTATGACCTTAGATGACAACTTTGCCGACTTCAAATAGAGGTTCATGAACTACATCTCATTAACTGAAATTGACCTAATGAGATGTTTTGAACAAGGTCCTCATATTCCTGTGACTCGCACTGATGTTGGGGAACAACTTAAGACTGTTGACAACTATGATCAAGCAGACAGAGACTTATTAGCACAAGACAAGAAAGCCTATCTCATTTTAACTATCTGTCTTTTAAATGAGATCACTGAAACTCTTCGTGAACATACAAGTGCCAAG
This sequence comes from Bidens hawaiensis, assembly GCF_021521415.1. NCBI lineage: Eukaryota > Viridiplantae > Streptophyta > Magnoliopsida > Asterales > Asteraceae > Bidens > Bidens hawaiensis. The sequence goes on along the minus strand of NW_027492046.1, from coordinate 424,811 downwards.
GGTTTGTGGGAAGCACTTGTTGAGAAGATTGAAGGTAATGCTGAAATTAGGGAAAACAAGAAGGCTCTATTGAAGGAAGAATTCAATATGTTCAACCATCGTCAAGGTGAAGCTGTGTTGGATTTGGTAAAGAGATTTGAGAAGCTGATGGTTAGAGTCAGAGCTGCCAGTGTCAACATGTGACATTTGAGCCAAAACAAGGTACACCTCAGTACGTATTTACCGATTAAGCAAATAAACGCCTTTTGCGTAACAAACGAACGATCAACCGAACGGGTCGGGTTATGACCCAGATATCTCGGGGGGGCATTTATAAGTGATATACGATCTATACAAGCTAAAATATTAGAAATATGGTCTTAGTTTGATAGCAAACAGGTTAAACGAAAACATGCTCGTTTAACCACCCGCTATAGATTTAAACGCGAAAGATAGTTACAAACCAAGCATTGTATCATCCGTTAAGCCGAAAAAGACTTACCAAACACTTATTTGAAATGTTTTAAGCGATACAGAAAATATTTTTGATTTTTACAAACATATAGTATGTTTTTATAATTTTACACAAAACTAGCCGAAAACACTCGTTTTCGCGTTGTTTAACGCACCCGATAAGTTTTTCGAGCCAAAAACCGAACCCGAACTAAATTTGGACCGGGCTTTTTGTATTTGGGCTTGAGGAATCAGAAACTTGGGCCAAAATGGGCCCATGGACCTCCGATCGCAATTCAGCAGCCCCCCCCCCTTTTAGTTCTTTCATATTTAAACTAGATACAAGATATTTTAACCTCATTTTCTTGAAAACTCTGGATACAACTTCTTCTCCAGCCAAGAACAGCAAGAAAACCTAAGGTAAGAGCTTAAATAAGTAGCTTTTGAACTTGTTTAATACCATAAAAACATATCTTGGTTACTAAAAATCATTCCTAACCGTGTAAAAATCCTAAAAATGGTCCATAAACATGTTTTGATCATACACATGGTAAGGAACCTGTTTTGATAGTTTTTTTGGCCATAAACACGGATTAAAGGGTTGAAACGACGTTTTTACGGTTCAAAAGTTCGTTTTTGTGCACTAGCCGAAACCCTAACTTAAGGGCTGTTATGTTGATGAAATATTGCTTGGATTGTGATATAGGACTTGTACCTAGCTTTCTTAGAAGCACAAGAACCTGAAAACTTGATTAAAAGGTCGGAAACGAGCCAAACCAATGCCGAAACACTCGCTTACGGGCTATTTAGGTTAAGGTTGTGATGTGCATATTTTTAGGACTTGAAATTTTTCAAGGACATCAGGGACCATGTCAATGAGTCCCTGTTCAAATTTGTCACACCCGGCCCTGAACGGCGAAAACAGCCGGGCGCGCGCGAGTGGGGATTGATACTTAAGCACGGGCCATTGCAAACATTCAAGATAAGATTTTCATTGCGCATGAAAATGTTTAATACAAATACATTACATTGTTTAAAAAAAATTACATAAAATCACCCAAATATAAAAACTGTTGAAGATTTCCACGCCATATCCCCTTGCGCGGCGGGAACAACCACGCGCATCGAAGGGATAGAACTAAAATCTTCCAAAAAGCTAGTTTTAGATGTTCAGCGTGAGGTGCTCTAAGTGTGACTCCATGCGCTACCTAGTTATCTCCTGAAAGACACGTAAAAACATTTGAGTCAGTATAAACTGAGTGAGTTCACAAGTTTTAGTAACTTGATAAATAGTATTGCATCATAATCTTGATAAAAATCATTCTGAAACATAATTCTGATAGCATCATTAAAACACATGCTTGGTAAAACATAGTTCTATCAACATATTCTGATAAAATCGTTCCGCGGGTTACGCGCGAACATTTCTGGGAACTGTGCTCGTCTGTGTAAGTGGCGCTGCCACTACGAGCGAAACAAGTAATACCGTCCCGCGGGTTACGCGCGGACACATCTGAAAAACCGTGCTCGTCTGTGTAAGTGGCGCTGCCACTACGAGCGAATAATACCGTCCCGCGGGTTACGCGCAGACGTTGTGCCGGAAAACAAGGCGCTCGTCTGCGTAAGAGGAGCGACCTCTACGAGCGGGCTCAAACCCATAGTACTGCCCCATGACCATACTAGGCACTCGTCTGTGTAAGAGGTGCGACCCCTACGAGTGGGCGGATCAAACCAGCAGTCCCTACCCTTAGAGTTCCAATGGTAAAGTGATCACTTACTCGAATCTGGTGCACTAACATCGAAAAACCATAGATAACCGTTCGCATTACTCATCATGAAACATAAACACATAATCGCTTGCATAGCTTGTAAGTATACCATGATAAAACATTATTTAAGTACGTGTCCCTCGCCCCGAAAACAGTTTAAAAATAGTGGAAACAGTGAAAATAGGGGCTGTGAGACTCACCTGTGGTTCTTGTTAAGGGATTAATCGAGATTCGGGTTTTCTTGGTGTTGGCCTTTGAATTGAAGGTCTAGTATACGATTAAGAAGTATATATATTAAGATCAAGAAATAGGAGAATATAAGGGTTGGAAGGTAGATCTCAAGGTTATATTCTCGGCTTACCTAGTAACAGGATCGGATGCTTGGGAGATGATTAGTGCAAGTTTGCAGTTCTTAAGAGAGAAGTTTGAAGTGTGTTTGGGTGATAACTTAGGTTACATATTTATAGTCAAACTCAAGGGAACACAATCCCTTGCTTTAGGGGATTGTAATCTTTTCATATCTAGGTGTAATGATGATAAAGTATGGAAATTATTATTATTTATTTAAAAGTGGAGTAGTGGATAAAAGATTTTGATTTGATTTGGTCAGGACATGCAGGTCTGGGGTTGGTGAGAATAGGGTGGCTGACAGTTGACTTTTCATGTTACAGTGTGCTTTTTCAGGTACTTTTGTCAGTGTACAGTAAAAAGTGGAAAATCTCTGAAACACGCTACTGTTTCCTTTTGGGCGGGAGTAATCTCCTTACGTCTGGAGAATAGACTAAGTGTTCTGCGCGTATCACTTGGTGCGCATAGCTTTCTGCGTGAAGGACATTTCTTTGCTGCGGGTAGGCACGTAACCTTCTCGCAGTTAGGGACATTGAGTTTCATTTGTAGATTCTCCAGGTGGTCTTGGTATTTCAACATAGTGATCAGTTATGTTGAAGTCAATTCCATCTTGGAGCTTCAGACAAACTAGCTCTCAATGTTCCCGCCATGCGGGGAGGTTAGTTCCCTTCCGCACGCGCATAAACGATTTAGGATGCACCCGCCTTAGCATCATGCGGGATGGTCAGCCCATTAGACAACATAACGTTAAGGTACATAAAACCAATACACTCGCGCATGGCGCATATAACATATGCCCACGCAGGTTCTTAACATGGCGCGCTCGCGCAGGGCGCACATAATATGCCCGCGCTGACTAACATGGCGCGCTCGCGCAGGACGCACATAACAAATGCACGCGCTGACTAACATGGCGCGCTCGCGCAGGGCGCACATAACAAATGCACGCGCTGACTAACATGGCGCGCTCGCGCAGGGCGCACATAATAAATGCACGCGCTGACTAACATGGCGCGCTCGCGCAGGGCGCACATAACAAATGCACGCGCTGACTAACATGGCGCACTCGCGCAAGGCGCATATAACATAATTACCTAATATTTAGGTTGATTACTTGGTTTAAGGGATTGGGAATTTACCGGGTGTCACATTCTTCCCCTGTTAAGAGAATTTCGTCCCAAAATTTAGGAGACGTCGCTGGCAGAAGCCATGTTCTGAAAGAGGTGTGGGTATTTCTTGCGCATCTGGTCTTCTCTTTCCCAAGTGAATTCAGGCCCACGCCTCGAGTTCCATTGAACCTTTACTAACTTGATTCTGCTTCTGCGTAACTTTTGTTCTTTCCAATCGGTTACTGCTATAGGTTCTTCTACGAAGTGCAGCTGTTTGTCGATGTGAATCTCTTCCAACGGCAAAATCAACGTTTCGTCAGATAAACACTTTTTGAGGTTGGACACATGAAACGTATCATGAACTCCACTGAGTTCGGCGGGTAAACGGAGTTTATAAGCAACCGGACCGATCCTTTCCAGGATCTCAAATGGTCCAATGTAGCGCGGATTCAACTTTCCTCGCTTGCCGAAACGGGGGACTCCTTTCCATGGAGAGACTTTCAAAAGTACTCTATCCCCTACCTGAAACTCCAATGGTTTCCTTCGCACATCTGCGTAGCTCTTCTGTCTGTCGCGCGCTGTCTTAAGGCGATCCCGTATCTGAAAAATCTTGTCTGTTGTTTCTTGGATCAATTCTGGACCAGTCATTTGCTTGTCACCCACTTCAGCCCAGCACAGTGGGGATCTACACTTGCGCCCATACAAAGCTTCGAATGGCGCAGCCTTGATGCTTGTGTGATAGCTGTTGTTGTAAGAAAATTCAACCAATGGGAGATGAGTATCCCAGCTACCTCCGAAATCGATCGCGCACGCGCACAGCATATCTTCCAATGTCTGGATTGTTCGCTCGCTTTGCCCATCCGTTTGAGGATGATATGCCGTACTCATGTCAAGACGAGTACCTAAAGCCCCTTGTAACGATCTCCAAAATCTTGAGGTGAACCGACTATCTCTATCAGAAATTATGGACACTGGAACTCCATGTTTTGAAACTACTTCTCGAATATACAATCGGGCTAACTTTTCCATCTTATCGGTTTCCTTGATCGGCAGGAAGTGCGCTGACTTAGTTAGCCGATCCACAATAACCCAGATTGTGTCATAACCCCCAGGTGTCCTTGGCAGTTTGGTGATGAAGTCCATAGAGATTTGTTCCCACTTCCACATGGGAATTTCTGGCTGCTGAAGCAACCCTGATGGTTTCTGGTATTCAGCCTTCACCTTCGAACACGTCAGGCATTTACTGACATACGTCGCGATGGCGCCTTTAAGATTGGGCCACCAATACAGCGTTTTAACATCTTGGTACATCTAGTCTGCGCCAGGATGTACGGAGTACCTTGTCTTGTGAGCTTCGTTTAATACTTGCTCGCGCAGTCCTCCCTTGAGAGGGACCCATATGCGGTTAGCAAAATATAAATTGCCGTTCTCTTTAAGTTCCAAACTCTTAATCATACCCCCAAGGCATTCGTTTTTAACAAACTCTGGTTTCAAGGCTTCTTGCTGAGCGTCTCAGATGCGGGTAGAGAGATCTGCGTGAATGGTCAACCTTAGAGCCTTGACTCGTAGCGTTTTTATTCGCTCCTTCCTACTTAGCGCGTCTGCTACCACATTCGCCTTTCCAGGGTGGTACTTAATTTCACAATCATAATCATTCAACAACTCCACCCATCTTCGTTGCCTCATGTTTAAATCCTTTTGATCAAATATATGTTGAAGGCTCCTGTGATCCGTAAAGATTACACACTTTGTACCATAGAGGTAATGGCGCCAAATCTTTAGCGCGAAGACAACCGCTCCAAGTTCCAGATCATGCGTTGTGTAGTTCTTTTCATTGGTCTTGAGTTGGCGCGAGGCATATGCTATGACTTTGTCTCGCTGCATAAGGACACATCCAAGTCCCTGATGTGAAGCGTCGCAGTAAACGACGATGTCATCCGTCCCCTCGGGCAGAGACAAAATTGGCGCACTACATAACTTCTGTTTCAACATTTGAAATGCTGTTTCCTGATTTTCGCCCCAAACAAACTTCTTGTCTTTCTGAGTTAGCGCGGTCAGTGGTAGAGCTATCTTGGAGAAGTTCTCAATGAAGCGTCGATAGTAGCCAGCTAGTCCTAGGAATTGCCTCACCTCAGTTGGGGTTTTTGGCGCTTCCCAGTTTTCGATGGCCTTGACTTTGGAAGGATCAACGTGTATTCCATTCTCGTTTACAACGTGACCGAGAAAGTGAACTTCTCTAAGCCAAAACTCACATTTGGAAAACTTCGCATACAACTTTTCTTTCCGCAACAATTCCAAAATCAATCTCAGGTGTTGCTCATGCTCGGCCTTGGTCCGAGAGTAAATCAGAATATCATCTATAAACACAATCACAAACTTGTCCAAGTATGGTTTGCACACGCGGTTCATCAGATCCATGAATACAGCCGGCGCATTAGTTAGCCCGAAGGGCATCACTAAGAACTCATAATGGCCGTATCTAGTTCGGAAGGCTGTTTTCGGCACATCTTCCTCATGGACCCTAAGTTGGTGGTATCCTGACCGTAGATCTATCTTTGAATAATAACTGGATCCCTGCAACTGGTCAAATAAGTCGTCAATCCTTGGTAAGGGGTACCGATTCTTGACTGTTAGCTTGTTCAGCTCCCTGTAGTCAATACACATCCGGAAGGAACCATCCTTCTTCTTAACAAACAGTACTGGAGCTCCCCAAGGCGAAAAGCTTGGGCGTATGAAACCCTTATCCAATAGTTCCTGTAACTGATTGGATAGCTCTTGCATCTCAGATGGAGCTAATCGATAAGGCGCTCGAGCTACTGGCGCAGCTCCTGGGACTAAATCAATACGAAATTCGACTTGTCGCGGTGGCGGTAATCCGGGCAAATCTTCAGGAAAAACTTCTGGAAATTCGCGCACTACTGTTAAGTCTTCAATTCTTCGCTCATCTCCTTTATTTTCTACGACATGCGCCAGGAAGGCGTAGCACCCTTTCCTTAGGCACTTACGCGCCTTTAGGCACGAAATCAGCTTCGTCGCAACTCCCCTTCTTTCCCCTTGAATTACCAAGGCTTCTCCGTTCAACAGTGGGATCCGAACCTGCTTCTCATGGCAAATAACTTCCGCGCGGTTCTCGGCTAACCAATCCATACCTACCACAATGTCAAAACTTCCCAAGTCTATTGGCAACAAATTAATATTGAACCCGTGACCTCCCATGACTATTACACATTGTTCAGTTCTTTCGTTCGCGCATAACTGCCTACCATTGGCTAGTTCTATAGTATAAGGCGTGTCTAGCCTACTGCTTGCTAGGCCTAGGGAGTTTTTAAACTCAGCAGATATAAAACTTAGGTCAGCGCCAGTATCAAATAAGACAGATGCAAAATGGCCGTTAAGCAAAAACGTACCGGTTACCACATTCGGCTCTTCTTTAGCTTCGCCTGCGCCGATCACAAAAGCTCTCCCGCGAGCTTGGTTTCCCCTTTGCGGGCAATCCCGACTGAAATGCCCTGGCTTTCCGCATGCGTAGCAGTTGTCACTGGCTCCAGCTTCTTTAGCACGGCAATTCACCGTCTTGTGCCCTGGCCTGTTACATTTGGCGCACGTGACGCTCGCGCATTCACCCTCGTGGTGAAACTTGCATTTGTTGCACCATGGGCGAGGCCCGTTGTATCCTTTCCTTGATGGCTCCGCGGCTTGGATCGCGTAAGCCCTTACGCTCTCCTGCTTCTTGAACGGTGGCTGCTTGGAGTCGGACCCTCGGTGGTGAGAGTTCCATTTCCTCTTGGAGTCAGAGGTTCACTGCTCGTTTCCGTGCGTAGTCAACATACCCGCACGGACCGTATCCCTTGTAAGGGTGATGGCCCGCGCTACCGCCTCATCAAAGGTTGGAGGCGCTGCGGCGTTGAGCGGAACCCTAACAACAGGAGGTAACCCAAAAATATACCTCTCGATCTTCTTTTCCTCCGTGTTTGCCATGTCGGGTACCAACTGGCAAAGCTCGTTGAACCGGTTGTTGTAGGCGTCGATATCCGTTCCTACCATGGTGTGGTTCCAGAATTCCTGCTGCAGACTCTGAATTTCTGCGCGAGAGCAGAACTTTCTCATCATCATTTCCTTCAGTTCTTCCCAGGTCTTGTGAAGAGCAACTTCTCGCCCCAAAGTCTTCATTTGAAGTTTCCACCAAGACGAAGCTGCTTCTTGGAACATGCATGTCGCGTAAAGAACCTTCTGGTTCTCACTACATCTGCTAATGGAGAGAACTGTCTCCATCTTGTCAATCCAGTTGTAGAGCCCAATGGCCCCTTCGGTACCCTTGAATGGCCAAGGCCTACAGGCCATAAATGTTTTATAGGAGCATCCTTTGTCCAAGGCTCCTGAATCGGGTTCTGGGGTCTTGTTCTGACGACCCTGACTTGATTCGGCCTTGCTGGCCTCATGTGTCGCAATCGCCTGCGCGATTATTTCCGCGAGTTCCTCGGGTGTCATGGTAATTCCCTTGGCTCTGGTTGGAGGCATTCTCGCTTTAAAAGAGAATGAAAATATATTAAACTTAGCGCATGTACTCTGAGCACATAATGTTCTTTATCTACTACACTGTGTGACCCGTGTTCCTAAGTGTGTGTATAGTTTCTTTTGAAAATATTCTTTGAAAAAAATATTTCATGCGATTCCCCAACGGTTATAGTCTAGGTTAAAACTTCTTTTCCTAGTTCGCTATAACCAGTGCTCTGATACCAATCTGTCACACCCGGCCCTGAACGGCGGAAACAGCCGGGCGCGCGCGAGTGGGGATTGATACTTAAGCACGGGCCATTGCAAACATTCAAGATAAGATTTTCATTGCGCATGAAAATGTTTAATACAAATACATTACATTGTTTAAAAAAAATTACATAAAATCACCCAAGTATAAAAACTGTTGAAGATTTCCACGCCATATCCCCTTGCGCGGCGGGAACAACCACGCGCATCGAAGGGATAGAACTAAATTCTTCCAAAAAGCTAGTTTTAGATGTTCAGCGTGAGGTGCTCTAAGTGTGACTCCATGCGCTACCTAGTTATCTCCTGAAAGACACGTAAAAACATTTGAGTCAGTATAAACTGAGTGAGTTCACAAGTTTTAGTAACTTGATAAATAGTATTGCATCATAATCTTGATAAAAATCATTCTGAAACATAATTCTGATAGCATCATTAAAACACATGCTTGGTAAAACATAGTTCTATCAACATATTCTGATAAAATCGTTCCGCGGGTTACGCGCGAACATTTCTGGGAACTGTGCTCGTCTGTGTAAGTGGCGCTGCCACTACGAGCGAAACAAGTAATACCGTCCCGCGGGTTACGCGCGGACACATCTGAAAAACCGTGCTCGTCTGTGTAAGTGGCGCTGCCACTACGAGCGAATAATACCGTCCCGCGGGTTACGCGCAGACGTTGTGCCGGAAAACAAGGCGCTCGTCTGCGTAAGAGGAGCGACCTCTACGAGCGGGCTCAAACCCATAGTACTGCCCCATGACCATACTAGGCACTCGTCTGTGTAAGAGGTGCGACCCCTACGAGTGGGCGGATCAAACCAGCAGTCCCTACCCTTAGAGTTCCAATGGTAAAGTGATCACTTACTCGAATCTGGTGCACTAACATCGAAAAACCATAGATAACCGTTCGCATTACTCATCATGAAACATAAACACATAATCGCTTGCATAGCTTGTAAGTATACCATGATAAAACATTATTTAAGTACGTGTCCCTCGCCCCGAAAACAGTTTAAAAATAGTGGAAACAGTGAAAATAGGGGCTGTGAGACTCACCTGTGGTTCTTGTTAAGGGATTAATCGAGATTCGGGTTTTCTTGGTGTTGGCCTTTGAATTGAAGGTCTAGTATACGATTAAGAAGTATATATATTAAGATCAAGAAATAGGAGAATATAAGGGTTGGAAGGTAGATCTCAAGGTTATATTCTCGGCTTACCTAGTAACAGGATCGGATGCTTGGGAGATGATTAGTGCAAGTTTGCAGTTCTTAAGAGAGAAGTTTGAAGTGTGTTTGGGTGATAACTTAGGTTACATATTTATAGTCAAACTCAAGGGAACACAATCCCTTGCTTTAGGGGATTGTAATCTTTTCATATCTAGGTGTAATGATGATAAAGTATGGAAATTATTATTATTTATTTAAAAGTGGAGTAGTGGATAAAAGATTTTGATTTGATTTGGTCAGGACATGCAGGTCTGGGGTTGGTGAGAATAGGGTGGCTGACAGTTGACTTTTCATGTTACAGTGTGCTTTTTCAGGTACTTTTGTCAGTGTACAGTAAAAAGTGGAAAATCTCTGAAACACGCTACTGTTTCCTTTTGGGCGGGAGTAATCTCCTTACGTCTGGAGAATAGACTAAGTGTTCTGCGCGTATCACTTGGTGCGCATAGCTTTCTGCGTGAAGGACATTTCTTTGCTGCGGGTAGGCACGTAACCTTCTCGCAGTTAGGGACATTGAGTTTCATTTGTAGATTCTCCAGGTGGTCTTGGTATTTCAACATAGTGATCAGTTATGTTGAAGTCAATTCCATCTTGGAGCTTCAGACAAACTAGCTCTCAATGTTCCCGCCATGCGGGGAGGTTAGTTCCCTTCCGCACGCGCATAAACGATTTAGGATGCACCCGCCTTAGCATCATGCGGGATGGTCAGCCCATTAGACAACATAACGTTAAGGTACATAAAACCAATACACTCGCGCATGGCGCATATAACATATGCCCACGCAGGTTCTTAACATGGCGCGCTCGCGCAGGGCGCACATAATATGCCCGCGCTGACTAACATGGCGCGCTCGCGCAGGGCGCACATAACAAATGCACGCGCTGACTAACATGGCGCGCTCGCGCAGGGCGCACATAACAAATGCACGCGCTGACTAACATGGCGCGCTCGCGCAGGGCGCACATAACAAATGCACGCGCTGACTAACATGGCGCGCTCGCGCAGGGCGCACATAACAAATGCACGCGCTGACTAACATGGCGCACTCGCGCAAGGCGCATATAACATAATTACCTAATATTTAGGTTGATTACTTGGTTTAAGGGATTGGGAATTTACCGGGTGTCACAAAATTTGGTAATTTTTCGACCATCCGAGAATATTTGGCGAATTTATTACCGAATTGGGACGTTTATTTGGGAAAAATAGCTAAAATACTTCAAAAATTATGAAAATTTTCTGGGAACTCAGATTTGATGTATTTATGAATTTTGGGATCATTTGGAGAAGTTTAAAGGTGTTTTGTTTATTTGCGTTCGTGTGAATTTTTACAGCCGAATTTGGGCTGAAAAGAATATTGCACGAGCTTTTTACATTCTGGAATTGATACAGGTTGTTTTGGGACATGATTTGAGTATTCAGGAATTTTTGTGGAATTTTTGGAAATTGTTCAGGGTAAACGGACGATTTTCAGGCAAAATATAGCTGATAAAATGAATTTTTATAAATTAATAAATCAGTAAATAAATTCCAGAAATATTTTTATAAAAATCTACATATTTTAATTGATAAGTGGTTAAATTTTCATAATTTAATGATTAACGGTTAATTAATTATGTTAATCTGAATATTAAACAAATTCAGTTTTTATAACAACCGGCAAGTTCGCGACTAGTGAACCTGCGGGAAAATCAAAACACCAATAGTGATCAAAAATCATATGTTTGGACTAGTTAAGTGAAAATGAACTTTTCTATGAGAAACCTGGACAATCCGGGTGGATTGTGCGCGTTTCTTCTCAAATCAAACTGAATAAACGGAAACGGGCCCCATGGCTAATCCGGGACCCAAGTATGTGATCTTTCTTTATAACTTAATCATGTTATTAACCAATACATTTACCCAAACTTATTTTCCCATAACTGCTTTCTGAACGCGTAAACGAGCAACTTGGCCCAGCTGGGAAAACGGGAGTCTGAGCCAAGTTCGGTTTTAAGTATTAGACATTGAACAACATCACAACCTAAGCCTATTGCCACTTTCTGGGCGTTCCATCTACACCCAGATTAGTTATACAGCCCAGTTTAGTATTGAGATTATAATAATATTAAAATATTAATATTATTATAATATTGATTATAGGAACTACTGATAGCGGACCGAACAAACCACGAGCTGATACAGTACTGAATATCTACTAAACCGTGAGTTTCATGACCCCACTTTTAAACTATTTTACGAACTTTTGGGGTGAAAAGCATGTTTGATTACATATACATACCTGAAACATGTACTGATGTGAATTATCTAAGTGCTAACACACGAAAGTCCCCACGATCACAGTGATTAACTTCGAGCCGGTGGCTTGTGAATAGTACTATTGGTTTGACAAACCCAAACGGAATCGGCCTGGTTGCCGTGTCACATAGAGCCGTTTGCACATGACCATATTTATACAAACAGGCTATGTAGTGTTAGACATAGCTACCGGGGCATGTTGTGGGCGGAAAGGGGCCACAGTGGTTGATGGAGCGTGGGAAATGGATGCACGCAGCACATACAGTCAAGGCTTCACTGTAGCTTAGCATAATTACATTACATACATCATTTACATACATACATACTTATTTCATGATTACAAGTGTTGACTTGTGAACACTCATTACTGTTTTCTTGAAACTCGTGAAACTCACCAACTCTATTAGTTGACCCGTTTTAAACTGCTTTTCAGGTGTACCTAAATCGGAGTAATTTGGTGATCTGTTACTTGCCTGAAGTGTGTGGTCGATGCTATGTGAATAGAAGCAAGGGTGTTAGTAGTAAGAACGTTTAGTTAACGAACTAGTTTTGTTTGTATCTCCTAGACTGTAAAACAATGATAGAACGAAGAAATGTAATATATTGTAAATTAGTTTGTAATGTTTCTTTATAAACAATGTGTTGATATCAGAGGTGTCTGTTACATTCCCGTTTTACGCTTCCGCATTGTGCTAGTCGGGGTGTGACACAACATCACCAACTCTGAGGTCAATCACAAGTTGATGAATTCGTTACCCTACAGTTGGAGTACAAACACAATCACAATCAAGAGAACAACCAATCTGAATGCCATGACAAACAGTGATTTGATTTCTACTATCAAATCATTTGAAATGGATGAACAAATGAGAATGAATAATCATCTGAGTTCTCTGAATCAAGCTGGGGTGAGTACTGCATCGTCAATGCCAACTGCCTTCATAAGCAAGACTCAACAGAATGTGTATCCTGTGATCACTCCTAAGTACTCCCCAAGTGTGCCTCCACAATCAACAACATTCATCTCAACCAGCAACCAATCAGTTCCATCTAGTACAAGTTCGTTTCAAAAGGCAGTCGATAGTGCGGTTGCCCAATCTTTGAAGGCTCATGGAATCTCTTCATCAAAGCCTCAAACAAGCAAAAGCTCAAGCTACTGTGAAGCTATTCCTATGTTGAATGACTCAAACGTACCATTGGTTCATGCTTTCTTGTCATGTCATGAAGAGTTGATGCAAGGAAATTTGCTGCTGGCACAGTTTGAGATAGGTGATTTAAAAGATATTAATCAAAAGGATCTCGAGAAGATGAACATCAAGTACCAGATGGCCATGGCTGTGCAAAGAGCCACCAACTTCATGAAGACGTATGGGAAAGACAGCTTCAAAGATTCTGATCGGAAGAGAATTGGTTTTGACAAGGACAAGCTTCGATGCTACAACTGTGCTGAAATGGGTCACTTTGCTAGGGAGTGCACAAATCCTCCTAAACCAGCAAACGATATTCGAGTAACTGAGGTAACCGATGAGGAAAACAACAAGTCAGCAGGAAAGAAGCATGAAGTGCACAAGCCAGACAGCTCTGCTGCAAGAATAGGAGGTCATCCACACAAGGGCAATCAAAGTTCAACCTCAAGAGCCCTTGTCTCCCAATCAAAGGTCCAGACTGTGGATTGGGATGATCAATTCCAGGAGCTGAACAACCCACCCAATCAAGCATGCGTGGCTTTCACAAATGAAGCTTCTTCATCTTCAGCTACTAGTTCTGGTGCATCACCCCTTGACAAGGTAAACCAAAATCTTTTCACTGAAGCTTGCGTAAATAAGGTTACATATTATAGATATCTTCAAGACAAAGTTTTGAAAGAGAATGCAAAACTTCATCAATTGAATGCTGAGTATGTTAAGGCTGACAAGATCTATGTTGAAAAGATTATGACTCATCATGATGATGTTGCAAATCTTAAACTTAAAATTTTTCAAAAAGAGCATAATGTTATTTATTATAAGAACATAATTAATGATTTAAAAGATGAAATTGAAAAGTTAAAACTTGAAGTTTCTAATAAAAGGGAAAAAGAAAAACAAGTTGAAAATTTTGAAGCATCATCTGAGCAATTAGATGATCTTATTGGAGCCCAGAGAAGTACTAAAGTTAAAGCGGGGCTAGGATATGATTATTCAGCGGTACCTCCACCAATGAATGATAACTACACTAGCTTGCCCCACTTTAGCTATAAAACTTCTCCTGAGGAAAAAATGTCATACGGTGTTGGTAGAATACCAAAACCTGTGACATTTGTCCCTGCAGTGTCACAAACTGCTGCTCCAATCCAATCATTTGATAAATCTAACTTTGATGTGTCTTGTGAAGCAGGTGATGTAAACAATGGTGATTGTGGGAAGGTTAATCTGTGTTGTAAGCTAAATGGAGAGTTAGAAACTCGTTTTGAGTCTTGTGTGGGTCTAACAAAATCAATTAACAATCCAGTCTGTAATAAAGTTTGTGAATCTATGTTAGGAAGTCTTACGACAGGATCAAAAGCTGTATTTTGTGAAACTTCAAGTGATGAAATTTGTAAAAACGCTTGTAATGAAAGTGAATGTTCTTCATCTGATTCAGAGTGTGAAATAGTTTGTGATGAAACAATTGAAGCAAAGGTTGACGAACAGACTAGTTCTAGCTGCTCATCAACTGATCATCATGTTGAGAATTTAAGAAAACAGAAAACAAATTTTCAGAATGAAAAACCAAGCACTTCCTGTAAATATGAGCCACTAAAGAAAATCTCTTTTTCTCAAAATACAAATTACAACAATAGTTCTCAATATTATAATCAGTTTGATAATGCCTATTACTATTCTCAACAGAAACCTAGGCATTCAAATTATTTTGCTTCAAAATCTTCAAATGTTCATCATTATCAGACAGATACAGGTTACAGATAAGCTAACCCAACCACATCACCTTATCCCACATATCTCAGTGATCAAGATATCTATAATTGCATCAAAAGAAAATGTTGCTTTGTTTGTGGCAATCCGTCTCATCTTGCAAGACATTGCAAGAACAGGCATAAGCAACAAAGAGACTTCAACAATAAGTTTGGTCAGTCATTTCCTAAGTATAATTCTCAAACCAAGAAAATGCCTAACCAAACTTACACGTCAGCCAGTGAGACAGATTTAAGACCCAAATGAACCAAAAAACCCAAGAAACCTTTCTAGCTAACCCAAAGGGAAAGGAAGCGGTTAGCGAATGAGTTTGAAGCTGAAAAACCCAAAAACCCTTCAAAAGTTTTCACCAAGGCAAATAAAGAAGATTTTGTGGTTAAACCTAAACCAAAACGAAGGCAATCAAGAAAACCATTCAAAACCGAGAAAATTATAATTCAAGTTCCTCGAGGGATTGCTATTCAGATTCTGACTCACCAAGAGATTACATTTTCAGAAATCATAAAATTAAACTTGGTGATTTTGTGTTTAATTTTCCCGAGACAAGTACGTCTCGGGAAACCCTCCACTAACTGGTTGTTCGTGTGTGTAGGGTCAGCCAGGATGGCCTGTCAACAGTATTTGGTACTTAGACAGTGGCTGCACTCAACACATGACAGGAGACGAGTCCCTGTTGTTCGACATCAAACCATTCGACGGCGGGCACGTTTCTTTTGCCGGTGACATTGGAGGAGAGATTACAAAGCAAGGAAAGGTCTTGAATGGTACTTTGACATTCAATGAAGTCAATCTGGTGGAACAGCTTAACCACAACCTGCTCAGCGTGTCTCAAATCTGTGATAAGAAATTCTCAACCCTATTTACAGAAACTGAATGTCTCATTTTAAAACCAGGTTTTAAGGTCCCTGAAGAATGGATTATGTTGCGTACTCTGAGGCACAATGATGCCTACATTCTGGACATGAGAAGCAATTATTCCATGCGTTCCGCTTCTTGTTTGATGTATAAGGCCTCGGAGAACGATTCATCATTATGGCATCGACGTTTGGGTCATGTCAACTTTAAGAACTTGAACAAGTTAGTTAAAGGTGACCATATGAGGGGTTTGCCTGTTAAATCATTTCATTGTGTTGAAAAATTGTTGGTACATGTTTGTCAGTAGTTCATAGTCTAACGATTGTAATCGAGTCTGTAATGTAATTATGTTTTTGATTATGTTTATGTTTATGTAACGAGCGAAGTTGTCAACAAGTTCGCTCAGGCGAACTTGTTGAACAAGCGAAGTTGTTAACAAGTTCGCTCTGGCGAACTTGTTGAACAAGCGAAGTTATGGACAACTTCGCCTGAGGCGAAGTTGTCGTGTTTATATAAACTGTTCACCGTAACAGTTGGGTGGTTCGAGTTTTTGGTTAGGTTTTCGTTTCAGTGAGTGTTACGTGTCTACAAGCAAGAGTCTGTAATAGTGACCTCGTGTCACGTGTTCGTGTTATCAATATAACGTGTTTCGGTTATTGCTCGTGTGTTTGATTTATACGTATTCTACGCTCGTATCTAACTACGCAGGGATTCCGCACCTGCGCAGATAGCGACATCCCGTGTACGATCCGTCCAGGAACCTACAATTGGTATCAGAGCCATCGGCTCGATTGTGAGGTTCGGGATTTCACGAGGGTGTAGAAAACGTCTCGTTTGACCTATTCACGGGACGAGTTTTTGTTCGTATTGAGTTCTAATCACTATATACAGTCATTTTCAAGCCTTTACAACGACCGGAAACTGCAGATTCGTCGAAAACAGATCTGAATATTTTCAGTGTTCATCGGTCGAAGTTACTGTTCTTCAGGCGAAGTTGCCGTCACTGAAAGTAGGGTTTCGGCGAAGATATAAGGTTCAGCGAAGTTATTCACAACTTCGCTTGCCTCATAAGTTCGCCTTAGCGAAGTTATTCTCAACTTCGCTTACCTGATAAGTTCGCTTACCTTAAGCGAAGTTATTCTCAACTTCGCCGAGTCACTCGAATTTAAGAATTTTTCCAGCGAAGTTAACACTTAAGCGAAGTTATTCTTAACTTCGCCTTTAGTACTGTTTGGACAATTTTTTGAATTTTTCGGGTTTTTGAGAAGATGTCGCAAATTAACATCTCTGAATTGGTGAAAATGGAAGTCGAAGCGGGGTCAGCCACTAAGGCCCCAAGGCTGTTAAAAGGAACCGACTTTGTTGCATGGAAGGATCGGTTTATCCAGTATATTAAATACCAGGATGCAAAGATGTGGGTGTGCATCCAGGATGGATATATCCCACCGACCATGGTGTACGAAGGTCGTGATGTGGTTAAGAAGTACAGCAAGATGGATGAAGAGGAGAAGAAGATGTACGAAGCCGAAAGCAAGGCTCACGCAGCAATCACTATGGCTCTTCCACAGGAGATCCTTCATACTTTCAGGAAGTATACATCGGCTCGAGAGCTTTGGGATGCTCTTGAAAATAGATTCGAAGGGAACGTAGGTATTCGTGCCTCGAAGATTAAACTGTTGAAGACTCAGTTCTCTGTCTTCAAATATTTGAAGAACGAATCTCTGGATGATATTATCACTCGATATTATCATCTCATGACAGAGCTAAACAACTACTCGATTGCTTACAGAGAAGAGGAGATAGTTGAAAAGCTTCTCGATGCTCTCCCATCGAAGTGGGAAATGTACACAGTTCTGATGAGGGAAGACAGAGACTTTCCTAATTGTGATTTGGAGACTGCAGTTAACAAGCTCAGAACCTTTGAGCTTAATATGGTACGTAAAGAGACACCAACAGATCAGATTCAAGACCCTGGTATGTATGGTGCCAAACTTAACTCAGGCTCAAGTTCGAAGCCTGAATCTGCTGCTTACTACTCCAAAGGAGAGTCAGGTTCTAACTCTTCTCATGAAGGAAACGTTTCAGTAAACATGAACGGTGATGTTTGCTTTGCTGCTGGAGGTTCAAGTGCTTCGAAACCTCAAACATCCAACAGTAGTTTCTCTCCAAGTGCCTCAAGCAATAACTATTCCAAAATGCCAATGAGTGTCAAATCTGCTGAAGAGCAGTTTGCAGTCTATGCATCTTTTATTGCTTCATATGAGAACTACATACAAGGGAAGATTGTGGACCCTGCTGTTTTGGATGAGGATTATGACCAGATCGATGCTGATGATCTGGAGGAGATGGATTTGCAATGGCAAATGGCCATGATAGTGAGGCGAGTCAAGCGTTTCATGAATAAGACAGAGAGAAAGTTTGTTGGTGGTAGGCCCGGATTCGACAAGTCTAAAGTGAGGTGCTATAACTGTCAACAGTATGGGCACTTTGCTAAAGAATGCAGAAACGAGAGAGTTGAACGGGGTCAAGGCCGGTCTGCACAGCCTACTGGGATTAGTAAAGAAGTCAATGCTATGTTGTCTAGAGAAGCCGGTGAATACAACTGGAACCTGCATGCGAATGAAAATGGTGAGCAGGCGAATATGGCTAAGGTAGAAAATGAAGATTGTGAGAAGATGACTGGAGAGGAGAAAGCTACTGGTGAAGAGAAAGCTTTCATGGCAGATAACGATGGTCAACCCTCCGAGGTAAGTCCTAAACCTGTTTGTACAAAATGTGAGAATTTGTCTGAGCAACTTGCGACCATAACTGATCAGTATGTTCGTTTAGATGCTGAATTTAAAAATCTTAAAGAAGATCATCATTTTACTAAGGCAAGAGAAAACAGTTATAAAGTTAAAATAAAAGCATGTGAAAAAGATGTCAAAAGCTTAAAAACTAAACTTGCTGAAAAAATTGATGTAATTGACCTAAGTTATGAGGTCTTAGAAGAAAAGACTAAACTTATTGCTGAACGTGAAAAGCAGATTGCTGACCACCAGGTGAAAGTGGTGGAACTGAACCAAAAACTCGAGCAGTTCCGAAATTCCTCAGCTATTCTTGATCACCTTGTTAGTGATCAAGGTACCTCTCCAAAGAGAGGAGGAATTGGTTATCACGAGGTTCCACCACCGTATAACCATAATTACACTTTTAACCCTAGTGTACAGAAATCTGCTGAGTTTGAAGTTCCTCAGACAGTTCCAATTAAGGTTACATGTAAAGAACCAACTGTTAGTAATGGCGAAACGAGTTCGCCTGTTTCTAGTGTAGATATTCCTGTTATGAGTCCAGTCTCATCGGATTCGGATAAGTTGTCCGAATCAGGTAAGACGAAAGAGAAGGTAGTGTTACCCACCGGTGGAGATAAAAATAAATCTTCTAAAAAGTGTACTCCACTCAACCCGTATGTCCCACCTTATGTGAGACGAACGGCTGGTAACACTGCCTCTACATCCAAACCAACATTTGAAAAGAAAATGGAGTATAGGTGTTGTTTTCGATGTAATAAATTAGGACATCTTGTTGCAGATTGCCCTCTGACTCCGAGATACAGAGGTGTGAGGCCAAATAAAACTGAGAATAAGCATCAGTTTGATACTGCTAAAAATGAAAACTTTTTAAAATGCCAAAATGTAACTAATTCAAGTTTTCATAAAAACAAACCTCAGTTTTTCAACCAAACCACAAGATATAACACTTTCAATTCACATAGGTTTGGAAGGCATCACACTCAATCTTCAAGAAGATTTCCTAACAGGACTTACAGGAATTATCCTGATGCTAACTTTGGAAAGCCAGGGTACGGGACGTATCGATCCAAGACCAATTGGTCTTGGGTCCCAAGATTCTAATTCTCTGTTTTATTGTGCAGGAACAGTTGAACAGGGCTGCCCACAGTCTTTGGATTGTAGATAGCGGCTGTTCCCGGCACATGACGGGCAACAAACACTTGTTGCAAGACTTAAAACCTGTTCAGGGAGCGAGAGTTAGTTTTGCTGGTGAAAGCGGAGGAAGAATTACTGGTAGAGGTACAGTGTCAAATGGAAGGATGACACTTGAGAATGTGAATTTTGTGGAGGAATTGAAGCACAATCTGTTGAGTGTGTCGCAGATTTGTGATAAAGATTACACTGTCCATTTTACGAAAAATGAAGCGATCGTGTTGAAGCCTGGTTTCCAGATACCAGACGAGTGGATAGTAATGAAAGCTCCACGTGAAACAAATACATATGTGATGGATATGAGGTATACTGAAATGGCCACGGGAGAATCGTGTTTAATGACAAAGGCAAGCGAATCAGAATCTGAATTGTGGCACAGGAGAATGGGGCACATTCATCTTCGGAAGATGAACTTCATTGTCAAGAATGGGCTTGTGATGGGCGTTCCCTTAAAAAGTTTTAACTTTGAAGACAAATATATAGCATGCAAGAAGGGAAAGCAACACAAGAAATCTCATCTCACCAAGAAGGTCAACTCTATTGCCGGTACTCTAGAACTACTTCACATGGATCTCTTCGGTCCCGTGAATGTAAAAAGTCTAGGAGGTACCTCTTATTGCTTGGTGATCACTGATGACTACTCACGATATTCGTGGGTATATTTTCTGAAATCGAAAGATGAGACGACTCAAATGGTGAAGAATCTAATTACAAAAGTTGAGAACGTCATGAGTAAATCAGTTAAATACATCAGAAGTGACAATGGAACAGAGTTCAAGAACTTTGAAATGGAAATCTTCTGTCTTCAGAAAGGAATTGAACATCAATACAGCGCTCCGTATACTCCGCAACAGAATGGAGTGGCTGAAAGGAAGAACCGAACTTTAATTGAAGGAGCCAGAACTATGCTGGCAGATTCAAAACTTCCTGTGATATTCTGGGCTGAAGCAGTTGCTACAGCCTGCTATGTTCTGAATAGGGTGTTAACCGTTAAGAGACTTGGAAAAACATGTTACGAGCTTATGCATGGAAGGAAGCCCAACTTGAACGGTCTTGAACCATTCGGGTCTCCTTGTTCGATTTTGAAGACTAATTCGAAATTTGGTGAAGTAGCTGATGAAGGAATCTTAGTCGGTTATGTTGTTGGGACTCCCAACAGACGGGTCTTCAATACGTCGACTTGCAAGGTGGAGGTGGTGTGTAACACCGACATTACTAGTTACCAATCGCCAAAACCAAGCAATGGACCTGCTGAGCTTTTCGACTATGTTAAGCTGTTTAAGTCATTTAACATCCCTAATTTGGAAATTTCTGAAGAAGAAGAAAGAATTGCGTCGAAGATGATACTTGATGAGGAAGAGAATCTATTGCAACGACAGCTTATTGAGAAAAGTCAACCTTCCACATCAAACACTATTGATACCGATGCTGCCTTACCTGAAGATGAGTTTATCAATCCATTTCACTCTCAGCCAGAAACAACCATTGATGAGATCTCTTCAAATTTGGAAGATAATTTGCATGTTGGTGCTGTTCCGACCACGAGAATTCACAAAGATCACCCATTGGAGAATATTATAGGTGATGTGTCCTCCAGTGTACAAACCAGAAGTAGCTTGAATGAGCACACCTGTGTTTATACAAGCATTAAAGAAACGGGTATAATGAACGAATGTTTGTACTCCTGCTTTATTAGCCAGATTGAACCGAAAAATTATCAGATGGCTCTTAAGGACAGCTCGTGGGTCGAGGCCATGCAAGAAGAGTTGGCTCAATTCGAGAAGATGGAAGTCTGGACTTTGGTTGAAAAACCAAGGAATGTGCATGCTATAGGCACAAAATGGGTGTTTAAGTGCAAGAGGGATGAAAAGGGGATTATCATTAGAAACAAGGCAAGGCTGGTTGTTAAAGGTTTTAATCAGCAAGAGGGTATTGATTACAATGAGGTGTTTGCTCCTGTCGCCCGTTTGGAAGCGATAAGATTGTTTTTGGCGTTTGCTGCATGTAAGAGAATGAAGGTGTTTCAGTTGGACGTGAAGAGTGCGTTCCTCAATGGGAAAGTGGATGAGGTTGTGTATGTTGAGCAACCTCCGGGTTTTCCTGACCCAGACTTTCCTGATCACGTATACAAGTTGAGCAAGGCGCTGTATGGATTACATCAGGCACCTCGTGCCTGGTATTCAACGTTATCGGACTACTTGCTAGAGAATGGTTTTGAAAGGGGTTTGATCGACAGTACTTTGTTTGTGAAGAGAGAAGGAAGCGACTTCCTACTAGTTCAAGTCTACGTGGATGACATCATATTTGCTGCATCAAGAGTTTCCATGTGTCAAGATTTTGAGGATGTCATGAAGAAAAGGTTCGAAATGAGTGCTATGGGTGAACTAACTTTCTTTCTAGGATTGCAGGTTGATCAGAAGAAGGACGGGATGTTCATTCATCAGACGAAGTACGTTCATGATGTGCTCAAGCGATTCAAGATGGAGGACAGTTCTCCATACGACACTCCAATCTGCGTCAATCACAAATTGGGCGCTGAATCAGATGGTGACGCAGATGTGGACCCAACTCTGTATCGGGCGATAATAGGTTCATTAATGTATTTAACTGCTTCTAGGCCTGATATAATGTTTGCTGTTTGTCTTTGTGCACGTTTTCAGGCAAATCCGAAAGAATCTCATTTGAAAGGTGCAAAGAGGATACTACGGTATCTCAAGGGCAAGCCGAAGCTAGGGTTGTGGTACCCGAAGGGAGGAGACGTGGAACTAGTTGCTTATACTGATTCTGATTATGGAGGGTGCAATCAGAGTCGGAAGTTGACAACAGGAGGATGTCAGTTTCTCGGTGGAAGACTAGTTTCCTGGCAGTGCAAGAAACAGACGTCAGTTGCAATCTCAACATGTGAAGCTGAATATATGGCAGCATCCAACTGCTGTTCACAGGTTTTGTGGATTCAGCAACAATTGCGCGACTATGGTCTGAATTTCTTACTCACTCCTATTTTAATTGATAACACTGCAGCCATCTCAGTAATTAACAATCCCGTGAAACATAGTAAAACCAAACATATTGACATTCGTCATCATTTCATACGGGATTGTGCTGAGAAGAAACTGATTAAGATCGAAAAAGTCGATACGCTCGAGAATTTCGCTGATTTATTTACAAAAGCGTTTGATAAATCCAGATTTCAAAACCTAATTGAGCTAAACGGGATGATCAATCCCGAGTAACCATGCTTTTCTTTTGTATCTTAAAAAAAAAAAAAAAAAAAAAAAAAAAAAAAAAACGTCACTAATCGCTTAAAATTATGTCGGTTATCTCAGTTGGAAGGACATGTCTTAGGATATGTTTTGGTCCTCATCTTCTACTTGTAGATTTTGAGGATAGCCATTAACCAGATGACTGAAAGTGACCGGGGCGATTTATGATGTGTTTTCTTTCTGTCGCTGAAAATTAGTCGGTCATACATAGTTCGAAGGACACATACTTGTATGTGGTCGGTCCAGTTGATCCATTGGATCTTCAGGATTGCCGTTTACCTGAAGACTTTGACTTGATCGGGGTGACTTAAGTCAAAATTTTTTTTTATGGGAAATGAAATTACTTTTCAAGTCTGTTACTTCGTAAGAAGTTCGTTAGCTATGTTAAACGGAAAATTGATCTAACCTTGGAAAATGATATATATACTGATTGTGTGTGCTTAACTGGTGAAGTTATTAGGCTTAAAAGGCTTTAGGACAATCATTGTATGTCATGGTAACTTTTTATGGTGCGTAAAAGTAGATGTGATACAAACTAATTTTACTTGATTTTACGTGGAAACTCCTTAAGAGTTTTGCGTGTCTTCATATATATCTTTTCGAATGATAGGCAGAAAAGCGATTACCCAGTCATACACGAGCCCATGTGTGTTCTGATTCCCGTGAAGAAAGCGTTTCAAGATACTGCAGTGATCCAGATTCGGGACTTGCAGTAAAATTCTACTTTGAAGTCTATGTTAAAAAAAAAATAAAATAAAAAAAATAAAAAAACAAAAAAAAAATAAAAAATTCAAGATGAAGTGATCATAAATTCAAGACTTCTCTATCTTAGAGCAAGATGAAGAACGGGAAACAGAAGAAGAATGCATACAAGTTAATCAGACACTATGGGTCGAAGTCAATTCGGGGTGACTTGGGGAAAGCCAAATACGCTTTGAGGATAGATAGGAGGCATCAATATTTCTGAGTTGTTGCCCACTTAAATTTTAAGGATTAATTGAACCTAACTCGTATCACAGAAACGATGAAAACCATCTTAAGTATATTACCTGCTTACAACCTGTCTCTATATGTCATAATACAGCTAAACACGGATCTATGTGACAGTCACGTAGTTAGTATGATTCCTGTTAGGATCTTTTCTAAAACATAGCTGTCCCTACCAAGACTGAAATTTGTTCCCTTATTTCGTTAAATTTTTATAAGTTTTTCTATTTTTGTAGTTGTATTATTTTATAACTGGTTACTTAGACTTGATCATTTTTGTTTAACTCTTTATGAAACTTTCAAATGTTAATTGCAAAATGTTCAAACTGAAAGGGTTGATTCTGAAAATGTAGGCGAAGTTGTTGAATCAGGCGAACTTGTGCTTAACTTCGCCTAGGCGAAGTTATCCTTAACTTCGCCTGACCAAGTCTGAGCCTATATAAGTTGATTTTTAAACAGTAACCATCATTATAATATCAGCGAAATTGTTTTTCCGGCGAACTTGCGAGATCTCCGGCGAACTTGATTTTTATCTCCGATTTCGATCTTTGCTTCAAGTTTCTATTATCATTGAGGGTATGTGTTGTCGATATCTCTCACAAACTTGTTCGTTCTTGATCGTTTTTACCCGGTTCGAGACCTCGGGTCGTCGGACCTTCAAAACCGAAATCTTCATAACTTGTGTTAATGTGTGCATGGACATCCTTTTCAACTTCAAATCCTTAATATCATGTGTATTGATGTTCTTGATCGTCGGACTTAGCCGAAAACACCGGATTTCCGGTGTTGGAATCTGGACAGTCGCCGTTAGGGTTTAGGCGAAGTTAGGGTTTAGGCGAAGTTATCCGCAACTTCGCCTGGTGCTTAATTTCGCTTGAGGCGAAGTTATAGACAACTTCGCCTGAAGCTTAATTTCGCCTAACACTTATCTTCGCCTGAGGCGATGTTGTGATAAGGCGAAGTTATCTTCAACTTCGCCTAAACAAATTTGTTTAACAGTTACATTAGACGAACTTACAGATGAAGCGAAGTTGTTCCCAACTTCGCCTCACCTTTAAGTTCGCCTATACAGTTTTAATCACAACTTCGCTCATGGTATAACGCGAACTTGTGAGCTGATTAACAATTATCTAACTTGGTTCGTTTAGTGCAGATATGGCTGCTGTTGGCGGTGCTGGTGGTGATGACGGCGATGATCAAAGACAGTTCTTTCCAGCGCATAACCAGTACATCATGTTAGACCCAGACGCAAGTGGCGTGGAGGACTACAGGGAAATAATCTCATTTCTCCTGCGCTCAAGGATCTTCCATGCAATCACGAATACCTTGCCTATTTCACTACCTAACATTGAAGACTTTTGGCGTTCGGTAGAGTATGATTGCCGGGTTGAGCCCCCGGTGATGCGAGCAACCGTAAATGGTCATGTAGTGCAGTTCTCTTTAGAAGATATACGGTTGGCTTTGCAGTTTGGAGAAGAAACTAGGGATGACCCAACGGAGTTCGTCGCTCCTTTTCGTGATGGGGCATATCTCAGGATGGGTTATTCAGGTCCGTTGGGGGACACGCAGAGGAGAAAAGGATTTTTGTTAGATCAGTGGCGCTTCCTAATGCACGTCTTGATCGTGTGCATGTCTGGGAGGAAGGCAGGAACTGATGGAATGGGCGCGACGATGCAGTCTGCCATGACTGCCCTGACTTACAACAGAAGATACTCATTTAGTCAGCTGATATTTTACGAGATTGATCGTCAGAGGAGGGCTGTGGCGCGTGAGCGATTTATTATGTATCCTCGATTCTTACAAATGATTCTCAATCATGTGGCTCCGTTGCTACCTCAGAGACGCCCTATTAGATACGTTGAATGTGTGACGAAGCGTATCTTTGCTCAGTGTCGCACTTCTAGCGCACGAAGCAAGCCTGAGGTGCGTCCCAGGCATACTCCACTGTTCGGGTATCTTGTCAACCCGGAGTATGTTCCTGCTGGTGGGGACGAGTTCAGAGACCCAAGACCACAACAGGCGGCAGCACCTCATGCTGTATCAGCTGCGCCTGCTGTGCCTACTGCTGAAGACGTCGACCTTGATGCTGCTTTTAGCGGCCAAGGAATGTTTGATATGGATGTCTCGGGTTCTCAGGCCATGGATGTTACTAGATCAGTTACTTCGGTAGCTGACTCCGATCTTGATGAGACATTTGCTGAAGCTAGACGATTGATGGTGACTAGGGAGAGAATGATTGGGAAGAGGAAGAGAACGGTTGACGACGATGATGAGGACGATGATGAAGAAGAAGCAGTTCAGCTAGTGCTCAGACGCTCAAGAAGAGAACGGACAGGTATGGGTTCGGGAGCTGGAGAAACTTCAAGGCTGGTACATTTTGCTCCACCTGCCTTGTCTGGTATGTCTCTTATTCCTTCTACAGCACAGGTTACTGCTGTCCAGACGTCGACTCCAACAATTGTGTCTCTACCACCTCAATCGCTTACTCCATCGGTGGTAGTAGCACGATTTGTTGAGTCCACGGTCACTACTACTGCAGGGTTACCAAGTGTACCACCTGCGGTCACTTCTGATGCTGATGTCCCGCCAACTCCAACGCCTACTTCAGACTCCGAAAGGATAGCTTCACTAGAGAGGATTGTAGCTGAGCAGTCCAAGACCATTCAAAGCCTAGTGGAAGCAAACCAACTACAGGCCTCCCTCCTGGTCGAGCATGGGAAGATCATAGACGCTATGAAAGCGTTCTTGGCATCTCAGGGGGAGATGAGCTGTAGGGGAGATGAGTTGAGGAAAAAACGGAGAGAAGATCATGACGATGATCCCAATGCACCGGAAGGTGCAGGTGGTGAGCTGCCAAGAACTTCTATAGCTCTTGGTACTTCCACAGCTGAGGGGGAGTCTACAAGCGCAGCTGGTGATGATGTGGTAGATATGGATGCTGGTGATGATGTTGATGATGTAATCGACGCGTTGAGAGAGCTAGATGATGATGATTTTATGCTTGAAGAAGATGTGCTGCCGAGTGATGAGATTGAGAAGATCGGTGAGCAAATTATTGTTGAAAGTGTGATAGAAGAAGGGGAGATAGTAGATGAAGATATTGAACACGAGATTCCAGAGGTTGAGATGCCGAATATGGGTGATGAGACAGTGGTGGAAGATACTGAATGGGAAGAGCAGCCGAATTGGAAGGAAGGTTGTGCTCAATGGTTCGTAAAGACGAAGAAACCGGCGGTCCCTAAAATGTTCAAAAAGAGTTACAATATTAAGGGATACGTTGAAGCAAAGAAAGGTATTATCTGCTGGATATATGATGAGCAGCTGCGGCTCTTCGTGATCAAAAGGTATGACGGGATTCAGTACTTCAGGAGAACTTTGAGATCATTAAACACACTGCCTGAATGTGAGGTTAAAGACTTAGCCAGATTGGGGTTGATAAATAGAAGTGACAATAACATGGCTAGAGTCATCGGAAAGATCGTATGGAAAGAGAGCATTAAGGAGAAGAAGTTTGAGCTGCTGAAACCACAAAAGGGGAAACTTGTCGAAGACAAGGATAGAGGTTTGAGAGCTGATGGAAAGCCTTGGATGGTTATGAAGTATAAACCGATCCGGTGCCTTAAAGAAGTACCGATGAAGCTGATGCCCAAGGACGTGCTCAAAGACCTAAAATGGTGGTTCGTGGATTGTGAAACAGCGGAGGCGGTAATGGAAGATGAGGATGAACAAGAAGTGCTTAGGGTTTACGACCCGATGCATCTTGTTAATCTATCGCAAGCTGATCTGAAGATGCTCAACGAAAAGAAGATCTTCTACATTCCTGCTTGGAAGGATCAAGCAAGGAAATATCAAAGGGTGGTGTCGGTATGTGTTAGAGAAGGAGCACACGCGTAAAGCTACAAGATTACAAGACTCAAGCTTTGAAGATCAAGATATGAAGCTACTGCCAAGGGGGAGTCTGTTGGTACATGTTTGTCAGTAGTTCATAGTCTAACGATTGTAATCGAGTCTGTAATGTAATTATGTTTTTGATTATGTTTATGTTTATGTAACGAGCGAAGTTGTCAACAAGTTCGCTCAGGCGAACTTGTTGAACAAGCGAAGTTGTTAACAAGTTCGCTCTGGCGAACTTGTTGAACAAGCGAAGTTATGGACAACTTCGCCTGAGGCGAAGTTGTCGTGTTTATATAAACTGTTCACCGTAACAGTTGGGTGGTTCGAGTTTTTGGTTAGGTTTTCGTTTCAGTGAGTGTTACGTGTCTACAAGCAAGAGTCTGTAATAGTGACCTCGTGTCACGTGTTCGTGTTATCAATATAACGTGTTTCGGTTATTGCTCGTGTGTTTGATTTATACGTATTCTACGCTCGTATCTAACTACGCAGGGATTCCGCACCTGCGCAGATAGCGACATCCCGTGTACGATCCGTCCAGGAACCTACAAAAATGTTTATCTTGCTCAAAATGCAAACAGCACAAACTCCCTCACAGACCCAAAACTGTCAATTCCATAAATTCCACTCTTCAACTATTACATAAGGATCTCTTCGGTCCCATTCAACCAATGGTAATAGGTCAAAAAGCCTATTGTCTGGTTATTACTGATGACTTTTCGCGTTTCAGTTGGACATTTCTGTTAGGACACAAGGACGAGACATCACAGTTTCTGCTCAGGTTTATCGTGTTGGTTGAAAATCAAACTGACAAGAAGGTGAAGTGTATCAGAAGTGACAACGGCACAGAATTCTGCAACAAGGTGGTGAATGAATTCTGTCACAACAAGGGAATTATTCATCAACTCAACGCACCTTACACTCCCGAACAAAATGGGGTGGTTGAAAGAAGAAACCGTACGTTGGTGGAAGCCGCTAGAACAATGCTCTCATATTCCAAACTATCATTGATTTTCTGGGGTGAAGCCATCAACGCTGCTTGCTTTACCCAGAATCGTGTGCTTCTGAACAAAAGACTGAACAAGACTCCGTATGAAGTCTTCTATGGTACGAAGCCAAGGGTAAATTTCTTCAGAATGTTTGGATGTCGTTGCACTGTGCTCCAAACAAATGTTGCCACAACCTGCAAGTTCACTGAAAAGGCGGATGAGTGCTACTTTGTTGGCTATTTATGGTGACAAAAGTGCTTATCGCGTCTATAACAAGAAAACACGTGTGATCCTGGAGTCGTACAACATTTATTGGCAAGAATTAAACCTTACAGATGCACACACTGGTCCAAATTGGATGTTTGACTATGAAGGACTGTTCAAGCAATTTCGATGAATGTACACTGTACCAGCTGCTTCTCCTATTCCCACCGTTGTGACAACACCAGCTCAAGTTGAGGACGATCAGTCAATCTTAATGAATGCTGTTTTGAGTGGTCTGGAAGATGTTCAAGTAGATGCACCAGTACCAGTACTTAATGTTCCACCCGTGGCTAATCAACTAGCCCCGGTAATTGAAGTACAATGATGTGTGTCTAATAACCCTATAATAATGACCCTCACAACTAAGCTATAATATTAAAACAAAAATCCTAAAACCACACACAATCGGCAAGTGTACCGATCGCAAGTAGTATAGACCTAGGAAGTCCGAGTATCGAACACGTGGACACGTAAGACCCTAACGATTACTGACCCTAGACAAGACCTACCTTAGAATAATATTATATTAATTTTTGATTTCTTTTAACTTAACTGAACTAACTGGACTAACTAACAAAACTTACCAAAAATAGAAAACTTAACGACAAACTAACCATGTTAACTTAGGAAGGAGAAAAACGTCTACCTAGGTCTGAATAAAATTGTAGGCCTAACAAGCTAATGGATTGAATGACTTCAAGACACCGGTCCCTAAAGATGACACGACTAAGGATCGCTCGGGCTCACACCTCTCGGTCTCACTCACAAGCCTAAACTACTCAAAATCGCCTAAAACGACCAAACCGGGAAACAATTACTAACGTGTTCTAATGCTAGATCACCTCTCGGTCTCACCAACACTAGACCCTAATGGCAATGAATACTACACAACCAAGGATAGAGGAACAATTCAACTTAAACCAAAATAGATCAACTAGTCGCTCAAAACACCCAAACCTGACAAGAAACGAACTCGCTCTCGCGCAATCCTTATTCTAGCATGCAAAGGCAATGAGACAACCCTAACTTCTTATCACCTCTCGGTCTCAAAGAAGGTGTCTAACCGCTGTACTTAATCCAATAAATCATGCAACAAAACCCCACGGTGGTACCTACCGCAAACAAACCCTAAACATAAAGTCTAGAATCAAACAATGCACCGATCAATCAATACAAAACTACTCAACCGACACACGAGGTTTATGCAATGAATCACCAAAATTTCCAGCCACTAAACACAACCTATTTCATGTCTAAATCAAACTTTACAATAACAATTAAGGTCTATTAATCAAACAATCCATAAAACCTATCAAACACTAACAATAATCATCATCCCTAGGTAGAACTAACAAGATTAGCCGATCATATTATTTGGACAGTAGCATATACTCAATAAAAACACCATAAAACTCATACCAATCATCTTAACAATCGTCCAACAATCAATTCTAATCATAAACAATTCAATCTCTCAAGTAATTGCAAAACAATTCAACAATTAAGCAAGAAACTAAAAGTGTATGAACAATAGAAAAGATGTAAGGATATGAGATGTTCCGGGGCTGCTCTCGGCTGTAAAAAATAGTGGTGAATGATCTCGAGGCTTGTTTCTTGTGTCTTCTTCCTTCCCTAGCCGCCACAAGTCCAAACCCTAAGCACAAAAAAGATTTCTTCCTTGGTTCCCTTGCTGTGTATTGCGATCGGCCAGTAGTCTCTCCTTAGGGTTTTTTTATTTTTTATATATTATAATATAATGTAAGATTTGGGCCTTCATGATGCATACGGGCCGGGCCTTGAGTTGTTTACTTGAAAACGTATGTGTAAAAGGCTCGTAAACCACTCCAAAAGCTCGGTTTCTTTCTTTCTTTCACCCAAAACCTACAACATGAATAAAATTATGTAAAAGCTATCTAAAATGAGTTAAAACATATAAAATATAATATAATACGTAGATAAAACGTGCGGAAAATACGTGTGTTTTACATCACATTATACAACCTTCTGCAGACTCTACTGAGATGCCCACTGTCGAGGACGCCTCCGATTCAGATACAGATTCGTATGTTTCTGCTGACAATGTGGAGAATCTTGTTGAAAATGTCCAGACTGATCAACCGGTGGATCCTCTAGCAGAACCAAGTGTAGTTAAATCTGTTCCTACACCTCCCTATGAGGAAGAAAATCTTGGTAATGCTGAGGAGACTGATCAAACAAACGTGCAGAATGAGCAAGCTCAGAATGGAGCTTCTGGAAGCACCGACTCAACTTCAGTTCCAACAATTGTTGTACCATTCTACGACAACCTATGGGAGGTTCCCATTGCACAGGAACACTTGGTTGATCAAGAAGATGCAAGTGATCCTCAACCAAATGCTCCTGTCAATGTGACTGCTGTATTTCATCCAATAGAGAGCCTGACTGTTCAGCTTGAGGCCCAACCAGTCGAGCATGTCAAGCAAATTCCTCAGCTACCAATTCATCATCGACATCCGACTGAGAACATCATCGAAGATCCGTCCGCTGGCATCCAAACACGCAGTACTTCCGGTAACATTAACAGATGTATTTTTGCTTGTTTTATTTCACAGGTGGAACCCAAGGACTACAAGGTTGCACTTGTAAGGCCCCGAACCCGGTAGCCTTACTTTAGCGTCGGATTTACTCATAAACACAGTTCTTACCAATCAGAGTTCATTAAATCTTTCGCGGAATATAAAAACTTTCATAAAACATTTCATAACAAAACACGTCTTGTCTTAAAACATCATTTTGTCTTTCAAAATAATCGAAACATTTAACTTAAACGTCTTGAGTCTTCCGATGCCAGCCTCTTATTCAGTGCCACGTGTCTCCTCAAGCGAGCTGCCTCATCCTACTCACCTGCGTGCATACTAAAAGTCAACTACGCTGAGTGAGTTCTAGTTAATCGGACGCCACAAAATACATACACATACATACATATCCGAAGATACATATCCATACTTAACGAGTTACCCTTCTGTTCTACATACATACTTGCTACCATACATACATACATATCTACAATCACTAACCTCAGTCTACCGAGAGTACGTTCATAGTCCGCCGTCTATACCTGTACTCACGATCGTGAACACGTAAAAGGTCCGCAGTCCATACCTATGTTCACCATTCATGGTACGTACAAGGTCCGCGATCCTTCCCTATACCATCATACATCCACAACACGTACAAGGTCCACGATCCTTCCCTATGTTGCAACCTAATTCATAGCACGTACGAGGTCCGCAGTCCTCCCCCATGCTAAAGCACGTATAAGGTCCACAGTCCTTTCCTGTGCTGACGCCTACCTACATTACGTATAAGGTCCGCAGTCCTTATCTACGTTACGTATAAGGTCCGCCGTCCTTATCTACGTTGGCGTCTATCTCCTATAACACGTATAAGGCCTACCGTCTCTATCTACGTTTATATCTATCATCTACATCACGTATAAGGCTCGCAGTCCTTAACTACGCCATCACCAGCCGAGTCTATGTCCGACAGAAGCTAGAGGGATTTGCCATCCTAACTTACTATGTCGAACGTAGAACTCACATACCATTCGTGTACCTGTATACACATACTTCACATATACAATAATTACATTATAGCATAAAAACATTCTAGGCGTTCTTTACATCCTTCATTTAACAACCATACCCCTTGTCGTTACGTGCAATATCCGAAGATCGTTCACGCCCCGACAAGTATTCATTTGTAATATTCATACATCTTCTATATATAATATTCGTACCTTTATTTTTAACCTGACAGTACGCGCAATATCCGAAGATCGTTCGCGTACCGACAAGCAATCATTCATATCCATCACATATATCACATATGGCATACACTTATCACTTAGGATAAATGTATTAACAACACATCGAGTATGCACACAGCCCCGAAAACATAACAAGGAATGGGGCTAGAAACTCACCTGAACTCTGCTTCTTCCTCTGATAGTTGTAAATCCCTTCTTTAACTGAGCTCGGCTGACTGTATAAGTTACACGTATCAATACTCGTCTGATCTAATCTGGTGGCCTAGCATTAGCTTACTTTTACTTATCGTTTTAATCTATTCTCTAATCGAACTTGACTTTAGGCGAAGTTAAACCTTAGGCGAACTTAGCTTTAGGCGAAGTTGTCATCAGGCGAACTTGGCTTTAGGCGAAGTTGTCATCAGGCGAACTTGGCTTTAGACGAAGTTGTCATCAGGCGAACTTGGCTTTAGGCGAAGTTGTCATCAGGCGAACTTAGCTTTAGGCGAAGTTGTCATCAGGCGAACTTGGCTTTAGGCGAAGTTGTCATCAGGCGAACTTAGCTTGCAGGCGAAGTTCATCAGGCGAACTTAGCTTGCAGGCGAAGTTGTCGTCTGCAGCTACTGTTCGTTCTTAAATCCCTTAATCACCTTCGTTTCTTAACCAAATAACTCGATTTAGGTACCCACGGGATCGTCTGACCAGCGCCTACAAACCCCAACCATCAAATCGACCTAACATCGATGTTTAAAGGGTGCGATTTAGGCATATAGGTTACGGGTTCTTTTATCAATCGATTAACCCATCAAATCTTAACCATTTTCAGTAAGATTAGCTTTGTTGGATTCGTTTTTACCATACAAACTTAGATCTATCATTTCTCAAATCAACCCGAACCTACACGAACGATTTCTAACTATAAACGTACCTTGAACGAGT
Organism: Bidens hawaiensis; assembly: GCF_021521415.1. Taxonomy (NCBI): domain Eukaryota; kingdom Viridiplantae; phylum Streptophyta; class Magnoliopsida; order Asterales; family Asteraceae; genus Bidens; species Bidens hawaiensis. Next base: position 390,958 of record NW_027492046.1, on the reverse strand, counting down.
CGAACTACGAACCCGGAAGCCTTGATGTTGTTTTGGTCCGTCACCACGTTCCAGCACCAACAAACTCGGGTTTTCGCCTTCGGATCTTGGTTCGGGTTGTGTGTGTTTTGGGTGTGTGTGTATGGAAATGAGGATTAAATGGTGGTTAATGGTATTTATATTTAGGGATCATGGGCTTAAGCCCATGGACTCTCCTTCCTTCTTTCATAACCCAAGTCCATAACCCATATCCATTACCCAACACTAGCCCGACCCATACCAACTCCTACTCTATTTATTTATTTCCCGATAACCCGAGTAAACTTTCCCTCTATTATTAAGTAATATAATTAATATCATTTTGGAAATTTCGGGATGTTACAACACTGAAAGAGAATTCCTGGGTAGAAGCCATGCAAGAAGAACTGTTACAGTTCAAGAAGCTGAATGTTTGGAGGCTAGTGAAGAAACCAGAAAATAAGAAACCGACTGGAACGAAGTGGATGTTTCGAAATAAGAAAGATGACAAGGGGGTGATCATTAGAAATAAAGGCCGGCTTGTTGTGCAAGGTTTTTGGCAACGTGAAGGTCTTGATTACGATGAAGTCTATGCACCGGTAGCTACATTAGAAGCAATTCGTATCTTTCTAGCATACGCCTCGTACATGAACTTCAAAGTGTATCAAATGGATGTGAAGACTGCTTTCGTGTACGGGAAAGTAAAAGAAGAGATCTACGTCAGTCAACCTCCAGGTTTTGAAGATCCAAATCATCCTGATCACATTTACCGACTTGACAAAGCACTTTATGGTCTTCACCAAGCACCTCGTGCATGGTATGCCACACTGGCCGATCATTTAGTGAAGAATGGATACAAGAGAGGAATCATTGATCAAACTCTCTTTGTCAAGAAGGTCAAGGGTGATCTGATTCTGGTGCAAGTTTATGTTGATAACATCATTTTCGGGTCCACGAATGAGGATTTGTGCAAGGAGTTCTCTGAGGTTATGCAACAGCAATTTGTAATGAGTTCCTTAGGGGAGATGACTTTCTTCCTGGGCTTACAAGTTGAGCAAAAGAAGGGCGGACTTTGATTCACCAAGAAAAGTACGTTCACGACATTGTTCAGAAATTTGGTTTCAAGGACTCAGCATCTTTCATGACTCCAATCGCTACGCGACCTGTTCTCGCTCTTGATCCATCGGGAAAACCAGTCGATCAACACCTTTACAGATCAATGATTGGTTCCCTGATGTATCTCAATACAAGCAGACCAGACATTATGTTCCCTGTTTGTCAGTGTGCCAGATATCAGTCTGACCCGAGAGAATCCCACATGAAGGCTGTCAAGCATATTTTTAGATACTTGAAGGGTAGACCACGTTTGGGTCTTTGGTATCCAAAGGAGTCATCCTTGAAACTTCATGCTTACACCGATAGTGATTATGGGGGATGCAACTTGGACAAAAAGTCAACATCTGGTGGATGTCAATTCCTGGGAGATCGGTTGATCTCATGGCAGTGCAAGAAACAAGTCACCGTGTCCACCTCCACAGCAGAAGCCGAGTACATCGCCGCTTCCAGCTGCTGCTCTCAAGTGATATGGATCCAGCATCAGCTGCTGGATTACGGTTTGAATTTCTATGGATCCACGATCAAATGTGATAATGAGGCGGCCGTTGCTATTGTTAAAAACCTGGTCCAGCACTCAAAGACTAAGCACATTGACATCCGAATACACTTTATTTGTGATTGTTATGATTGTAAGCTCGTCGACATAAAAAGGGTCCATACTGACTATAACTTTGCAGAAATCTTTACTAAAGCTTTTAGTCGTGCCCGATTTTTGTTTCTCGTTGAGTCATTGGGCATGATTTCTTTTGAGTAAATTTTATCTTTGTTTTTAAAATTGTAAATATTTTTCAAATATGTCACAATTTTAGAGGGAGAAAATGAGTTAACTTTAACTCACCAAAAAGATTTTAAATTTACTCTTAGTAAAATAAAAATCAAGTCATTTGACTTAACAAAAAGATTTTAATTTTATATATAATATTAATTTCATATTTACTCCTATTTAAGAAAATCTTAAGAAAACTCTAAAAGTGTTGTCCCGCTTAGAGGGAGCTCCTTTGTAGAGGGAGTCGGCTAAATTTAAAATTTTTAAAATTAAGAACTTGATCCGACCATGTGGAAAGTGATAGTGCATTGGTATGTATTGATCCTAGCAAGTCAAAAGAATAGAACCAAAGGCTACAAAGTCATTCATTGATGTGTAGATAGGCTTGACAAACAAGTAAGTGTTGGGCGATATAAACTTAAACTACTATCGTTGCTAGTGGCTACACGTTTAAGAAGCGGTTGCGTGATTCCATTTAAGTCATATTAATGAAGGATGAAATGTAATTACACATGTCATACCCAAGCCTCTCTTTACCTGATCACAGTGGTCTTATGAAAGTCAGTGTCAATTTTAATTTTCATTGAGTCAAGAAAAGAGTCAAGTAAAAAGTCAAGAAAAGCAAGAAAAAGAAAAACAAAAGAGTCAGAAAAACAAAAGAAAGGAGTCAGAAAAAGAGTCAGTCCTAGGAATTTTAACTTCTGCTTTATTTCTTCATTTATTTTCGACTCAAGCCTTGGACTTTCTACGTTTGTAGTCATACAAGATCTGATTGTTAAGGCCTTGAGTCTTCTGCTTTGTTTTATTTTCTTTCTTTTGTTCAAGCCTTGGACTTTCTCTGTGCGATAATATGGTATTATCCGACCTGATTGTTATGGCCTGAACTTCTGCTTTATTTTAATCTTTCTAGATCGAGTCAAGTGTGCAAAGCACAATGTATAATGTATACAGTGTACAATAAGTCAAGTATGTTAATAAGAGTACTGTGATCAACTAAGAAAGGTTTAAGTCAAGTTGAGGTGATATGTTAACACAAAGTAAACCCGAGATATGATGGAATCAGTAACATGTTTGATTAAGTGGGGACCACATAAGCATCGTGCCTAATTGAACTTCAAATGTATCACTTTAACATCAAAACACTTGTTAAGTTAAAAAGGTGGACAATATCTACAGTCAATGATAAATTTGTGTCACAATAACTTCAAAATGGAGACGTGATCTAGGGCTTTGCAAATCAATATGATTCAATTTCAAGATCGTTCTTTGTAAATTAAATAAAGAAAAGAACTATATAAATTAAATTAATATTATCTTCATCTAAAGTTTTTGTTTATTTTGTTTTTGTTTTTGTTTTCTAAAATTTTTAAGTACTTGTACATTTAAATATTTTAAGTTTTAATTTTAATTTTAATTTTTAATTTTATTTTTATTTTCATTTTCATTTTTATTTTTATTTTTATTATTATTTTATTTTATATTTATGCTTATGTTAAGAGATCGTTAGTGCAAAGTTTAACATTAACGGACCGACAAAAGAAAATTATAAAAATTAAACAAGTGTTTGGATTCGGTGAGTAAATGTTCTCGGGTTTGAAAATGTAAAATTTTTTTAAGACCGAGGTCTGAGAGTGTATTTTCGGTGAATACTCGCGATGTTTTGACCTTATCGAGAGATATGCTGACCCTATATAATAGGGAAATCTAAAATATTTTTCACTATTCACTAAACACTTTTACTCTTCACTCCCTCTCTTCTCTCTCATCTTCAAACCTTCAAACCCTTAACTTTTCAAATTCTTCAACGATCCGACCCTCATTATCAATTATGCCTTTGAATCCAGATCATGCTCCTTAGGTATAACATCATGAGCATCTCAATTCATCCTTTCATCTGTGTTTCTGGGTTCTCTTGGATCAATACGGCGGTTCTTATGAACCGTCGGCTAGATCTAAGACAGATCTCATGATTTTTGGTGTTCTCATGGTCTTAACATGTTCTTAGGACCTTAGATTTATGTTTATCATCATTATTTGTTAGTTTTAGATTTGATTTGTACAGTTTGTAGTTATAGGGTTTGTTCATGGGTTCTGAGGTTCAATTGACCAAGTAAACCAAAGTGTTTCAGGTTCAAACTTTCCAGAAACCCAATTCGGGTCTAGGAGACACACGCGAAATGAACAAAAGATCAAAAAGGACAAAGTGAAACTTTTTCGCATGAAAAAGCTTTTTCGTTTCGCTTGGGTTCATGTGAATCGAAATAAAGTCACTGCTTCGCTTCGCTTGGTCTCATGCGAAGCGAGTGGGATTTCTGATTCGCTTCGCTTGGGTTCATGTGAAGCGAAATAAGTCTCTGCTTCGCTTCACTTGAGATCATGCGAAGCAAAACAAATCTGTTTCGCTTCGCTTGGGTTCCTACGAAGCGAAATAAGTCCATGCGAAAAAGTCTTACTTAGCAATTTTTTTTTGGTTTTTAGACTAATACCCACTAGACTATATTGAACTGTTTGGATTCACAGACTGTTTTGGACTTGAACTTTGTACATATTAGAATCAGGAACCTATAAATAAACTAAAATTAAACTATTAACTTATTAAATCTAAAATGTAAATAATTAATTTATTGTAAAATTAACTAAGTTAGGTAATATGTAAATACTTAAGGCATATGTATAAAACTTATCTCGTTTATGCTTTTATCTAATGATGATTCTCATGATCTTGTGGTATTAATTTCAGGGACACAATCAATTTTGTGCTCTCGAGCTTCCAAAGTCTAGAAAGGACAAAGCGTTCACATCTATTGTCAAGGGACTTAAGCAATCACCCCTTGCACATGCTATATCTGCTGATCCAGCTATTTACTACAAGTGGGTTTTGGATTTCTGGGCATTTGCCAAAATTGCTGATGATTCCCTATCATTCACAACAAAGGTTGCAAGAAAGGAGTTAACGATTACTGTAGCAGACATTAGACGGGTGTTGAAGATGGCTGACGAGCCAGATTATACATATGAGAAGGGAGATAAGAAGAAGCTCATTGATTTTGTTACTCAGATGGGATATGACACAGAGTGGAAGAGCCTTGAGAAGAAACATCTCCCACCATACTGGAGATTTCTATCCCACATAGTCACTCATTACTTTGCGGATATTCGTGGAGGATTTGATAGCGTGAGTGTTGACTGGGTCAGGATCACGTTCGCATTAACGACTCGAGAGAAGTTCAATTACTCTCGAAGAATATTCCTGTGCATGTTGGGGAACATCAGGAGTGGAGCCACATGGCTTATGTACCCGAGATTCGTACAGATGCTCCTGGATGATTTGATCCCAGATGTTCCAAGGCCGGGGTCAAAGAAGGCTAAAGACAAGAAATCTCTTCCCAAGACATATCATGTGAATGAAATCAAGACGTCAATTTTTTGTGTGTTGTTGAGCACCAAAGGGATGGGACATCAGTATGAGGTACCTAGGCCGGGGTCCTAAGTTTGGTTTGTTTGAGGAAACAGAGCCTGCTGGGGATGAGGCGTCTGTTGAAAGTGAAGAGGATGTTGAGCCAGAGGTCGAGGTAGAACAAGATTCATCTGATGAGCCTCTTGAGGACCGCACAAAGGCCAAGCACGATTTAAAGAGGAAGGAGACTGAGAAGGGCAAGATTGTTGAATTAGAGGAGGAAGAAGAAGACCAGTCGCCTTTGAAGCGTCTGAGGAAACTTGGGGACTCCCAGAAGTCATCCAAGTTTCTTGTCAAGTTCCCTCAAGAGACAAACCATCTGACCAACCCAAGATCACCAAAGAAGCCTTAGCCGAAGCCCTCAAAGCATTAGACGTAACCAAAATCCAAATCCCTACCTATAAGAAGCCAAAGACCAGAAAGAAAGCCAAATCCAAGAAAACCAAACCTTACTCCATGACTCACCTGAATCCTCACCTGAACCCACTCCAATAGACCAACCAATATCTACCTTCCTACCCCAAATACCACCCTCACCACCTCAAGACCAACCCACAACTCCAGTCACACAACCAACCCAAACCGAACCCGAACCTTCCCAAGTCACATCACCACCCATTCAACCAATCACCGAACCAACAACTTCCTCAATATTCACATCATACGTCTTCAGCTCACCTATCCAAACAACCAGCTTATGGAGCCAACCCGCTATAACGTCCCCAACCCAAACCATAACACCACCTGTGACACTACCAACACCACCCACCACTACAACTTCACCAATCCTTACCCAACCCATCACCCTACCTTCGCAAACAACCTCACCAGCCATATGTCCTTCACATCACCATCCACTATCATTTCACCCAAACCCATTGCCCGAGGGAAATCGTCGACACCTCCAGTATACGCCGATCCTATCCTCGATAGGATCGTTGCACTGGAGGAATCCAACGCAAAAAGGGCGGAACAAGAGATAGGCCTTCTTCTTTTTATCAAGGATTTGAAAGTAAAGGAGGTTGCAGATGAGAAGGAAAAGGCGGAGTTGAAGGAGAGGGTTCAGGTTCTGGAGGAAGTGAAAGCGGTGAACGAGGCTCAATTGGAAAACCAAATATTGTTGATTAACAAAGCATCTCAAAATGCAAATCTACGAGCTGATCATTCCAGGTTTGCTGACAGACTGGCTACTCTTGAGAAAAGCCTTCCAAGTGCAAGTGCTCTCAGAACTAGTCTTAACAAGAAGATTGAGGATGCCACTCAAAGATGGGATGTTGAGAATGAAGCTACAAACTCCAGAGTCACAAACTTAGAAAATCAGCTCGCTTCATCCGCTTCCCTCGATACACTCAGAGCCGAAATGGAGGCTGTTCAGGAAAATATCAAGGAACATGATCGTCTTAATGAGCTTCAACTGAAGACAAACGAAGAGTTGGTGAGCAAATATCAAGCGGCCTCAGACCTCATGGGTATTCATGAAGATGACTTTCACGGTCTGGAGGATCGACTTGATACAGTTTTCAGAAGTTGGAGAAGGTCTGGTGAGACTTCTCAGGCTAGTGGTTCGCAGCCCACCGCAGGTCCGAGTGTGGCCCTGCGAGGAGTTAGATTTGTGGCATCTGAAGGTGAGGCAACTGTTGGTCGTGTGGTACAATAGGATGGCCAAGCCGCTAGCGGAGTCAGTACAAGTTTAGGTCCTGAACAACAAGCACAACCTCAGGACCATGCCGGTGATGACGAAGAAGAGAATGAGGATGATGATGATGAAGAAGATGATGACGGTGATGACGTTCATGATAGCTATGATGAGGATGACGACGGTGATGATGATGGTGGGAATGGAGGAGATGGAGGAGCCGGATCAGTAGGAGATGGAGGTGGAGTTAACACTCAATCACCTCCACACGCTTAATATGAAGTTCAAGACCCTGCTGATCATGACTCGGCCGGCAAAGTCAGGCAGCATGACACAGAGATTACTGATATGTATAAAGATTTATTTCCTGATGACTTTGCATGTGTTATGGATGACTTTATTGAAGCGGGAAAGAACTTGGAGCAACTTATTGAACAGAATACAGAGGAAGGGGTTGAAGATGACTTCATCAACTACTCACCTAATCCAGACACTCCTCCTGCTCAAGTTCAAGCTTCGGAGACACCTGCCGCTGATCCCGTCTCCAATCTAACTGACGACTTGACACAGAAACCACCAAAGAAGAAGAGAAAGAATCATATTGTGTCAAGTCGTGCATGCGCATGCGAGCTCATTTACCCTTACCACGATGATTCGCTGATTGTCTATGCGAAATGCAATAAGGAGAACGCGTGTTGGGCCATTAGACGATATAGTGGTGATCTGATTTATCTCAACCACCATGAGCTGAAGTCGTTACCAGAGCTTGACATTAATTATCTTCGAAAAGCTCTAGGCCATGGTGCGGTTGGGAGTACGTTGGAAAGTTGGATTCCGGATTATCTTCATCGTCAATCGAGGGTCAACTACAAAGATTTTGAGCCGAATAAGGATCGGAAGTACAAAAACCCAAGGGAGATAGACCCAGCCACCGGAGAGCCAAGAACAATGTGGAGATACAGGGCACCAAAGAATTGTCATATCATCTACCATGGTGAGTCCTTCATTCCTAACATCCTCCGAGATTTCATTGGCTGGGAATTCGACAACACGACAGGGGAGGCCGTCATACGCTGCAAAGATCTGCCTGAGATTTGCGTATTTGACAAGCACGAGCTAATGGGGCTGCTCATAGAAGACATTAAGAAGCTCTACAATTCACCCCTGGGAACTGTCGAGGACATCGGTCGTCAAAACACAGACCGAATAGTTGAAGCCTTCAACAAGTTTGTTAAAAGAGTTGTTGAACTTCCACTACCCGAGGACGGCTGGCTAGATTACAACACCGACGGGTTCCAATACTAAAGACTAGAGGTAGATTGTTAGTCCCATTTTGTTTTAGTCTTTTGTATTGTAATTATATGTTTTGGGCTTTAGTTGTTAGTGTTGAATGTATAGGCCCAAGGGAAATAATGTTGTAAAGCCCATTGGGCATTTGATGTGACTTACTTCTCATGCATGCTTCCCTATAAATAGGTAGCATGCCATGAGAGATCAGGGTTGTTGATTAACAGAAAACCTTTGCCAAAAATTATCTAACTCACACATATCTCTCTCTCGTCTCTCTCTCTCTACCCGAAAATAACCTCTCAAGATCCGAGACCGCTTAGATGGCTTAGTGTGATTTCCGCTAGCACTAAGCTCGGCTGATCCAAGATTATTGTTAGATCCACCCGCATCGGAACCTACGTATATGCCAGTCAATCCTATCCAGTATTGTGAATTTTCTCACATTGAAAATATTAAAATAAAACAAGCAAGTGTTTGGTATTTATTTATTAACTGATTTCTATTGGTTACATGATAAATTATTTTACAAGTGAGAATTAATAGTATCACTCTATATGCTTAAGTGTTTACGAATAAAAGCCTACTGATCAAAGTTGTTTTGAGATAGACTTCAAGAATGAAGTTGGATTGGTTGTATGCGGAGGGATGTGTTAGCATGGGATGCAACTCCTTCTACATTACCTTTGTAGGAACGGTTCAATCATTTTGAAAGCCATGAGTGAAAGAAAAGTTCGGAGCCTGCTTTACTTTTTGCACGTCAATATTATAAACGCTACTCGTTTTTCCAAACTTGAAACAACAATAATAAACTAAAATGTCTATAGTTAGCAATTTAGCAATTATCAAAAATGATCTACACAACTAGGAATTTGCTTCGGCCCCAATTTAGGAATTCACTTATGTTCTTAAAATGATTGAGTTAGCATTGAGGGCGACAACTGGAAATGATTGGCGGACGATTCTAGGAGCTTTACAACAAAATCAATGTGGTATATTATTGAAAACAAATTTGGCTTCCAATTTAGTAGTCATTTTGGGGTTTGGTTTATTGTAAACCTCTCACATCCATACATAATTACTTGTATAATATATATATATATATATATATATATATATATATATATGTATATATATATATATATGTATATATAGAAACATGATCAAATACATTTTATTCTTAATATGAAAAACAGTGGGAACCAATTTGCTGGTATTATTAGGTGTGTTTTTATAGGTGTTTGCTGTTTTTTTTGTTTGTATTTGTTAATTTTCGGTTATAAGACGTTATAAGTATTTGCTGATTTATATTTTGTTATTTTTATTATATTTTTTCTTTTGATGTTATAAGTATTTGATATTATTTGCTATTATTAATTTTGTTCTTGATTTTGATTCTATTGTTGTAATTTTTAAGTTTTTTTCTTTGTTATTATAAGTCATTGCTTATATAGATTAGTATTATAGTTGGTATTGTTTCTTAACTTCTCATTTTTTTTATAAATTGGTATTATTTTATGCGTTCTCATTTTAAGATTAAAATGTACATGAACATTCCTATATATATATATATATACACACACACTAGTTTTAGAGCCCGTATCACACACGGGATAATTCAAATTATAAAATTATAAGAGCATTCCCATTCAATTCTCCATTTTTATCTCTATAATTATACTAAAATGTAACATCCTAAAATTTATAATGTTGAATAAAGAAAGTTATGTTAGTGATTTCGCGTTTTTAATTATTAATATCGGGTAGGAGCGGATCAGGGACTTGGATTAATTGAGATGGGTTAAATGAGAATGGGATTTAAGGGATATAAATATCCCCTAAACCCAAAAAAAATATCTTCATTTACATCTATTCCTTCACACTTCCAAAACACACACACACACCCCATACACAAGCCGACCGGCGGCCGAGATCCGAGGAGAGAGAGAGAGAGGCCGAGAGCCGTAGAGAGAGAGACCAAGATCCGAGAGAGAAGAGAGAGCGGTTGGTTGTGATTAAGCAAGGAAACAAGATCTAACAAGCTCAAAAAGGTAAGATTCTTGAACTTTGAAGTTTAAAGATCCAAGCTTTTTAGTGTTAAGTGACCGGAAATGGTCGGGAAGCGTAGTGGGTGATATTGAACCATAGCGGGGGTGTTAAAATCGCTCGAAATGTTGGACAGAAACCAAACAGCAGGCTGTCTGGGCAACTTCGCCTTCATCTGGGCAACTTCGCCTTCATCTGGGCAACTTCTCCTTCAAGCGATGAACTTCGCCTGCAAGCTAAGTTCGCCTGATGAACTTCGCCTGCAAGCTAAGTTCGCCTGATGACAAGTTCGCCTGAGGTTTAAGTTCGCCTGATGACAAGTTCGCCTGAGGTTTAACTTCGCCTAAAGCTAAGTTCGCCTGAGGTTTAACTTCGCCTAAAGCTAAGTTCGCCTGAGGTTTAACTTCGCCTAAAGCTAAGTTCGCCTGAGGTTTAACTTCGCCTAAAGCCAAGTTCGTTTAGAAAATAAATTAAAAATCTAATGAAAAATGTGTTAAGACAGTTAATGGAAATAAAATTTTTCCAAGCTGACCTGGCAGCTCGACCCCAGCCAGGGGCTCTGCCCCTTGGACCCTGCTAGGGGCTGCCGCCCCTAGACCCCGCTGCCAGGGGCGCTGCCCCCGGACCCCCGTTCGTTGTGGGTCATATAAAGATAGAAATACATTATGAGAAGTGATAGTTAATTGATACGTATACTTGTTATACAGTCAGCCGTGCACAACTGAAGAAAGGAATTACGATTAACGGTGAACGTAACCGTGTTCAGGTGAGTTTCTAGCCCCATTCCTTGTTATGTTTTCGGGGCTGTGTGCATACTTGATGTGTTGTTAATACATTTATCCTAAGTGATAAGTGTATGCCCTATGTGATATATGTGTTATGTAAGAATGATTGCTTGATGGTACGTGAACGATCTTCGGATATTGCACGTACTGTCAGGTTGTAACGCTAGTTATAGGTAAGAATGTTATGTATGTTATGTATATGAGCATGGTAGTGATAATAGAAGAAAGAAATGATAATGTATGGTTGTATGGTTACGAAAAGGGTACCGAGCCCTAATAATACTTGAGGTATGATGTATGGTTGTATGGTAACGAAGTGGGAATTGAACCCTTCTAATATTCGAAAACTAGGGACCAGACCCTTATAATATCTGTGATGATAGGGACCAGACCCTTATAATATCTGTGATGTTAGGGAATCGAACCCTTCTAATATTCGAAAACTAGGGACCAGACCCTTATAATATCTGTGATGATAGGGACCAGACCCTTATAATATCTGTGATGTTAGGGAATCGAACCCTTCTAATATTCGAAAACTAGGGACCAGACCCTTATAATATCTGTGATGATAGGGACCAGACCCTTATAATATCAGTGATGTTAGGGAATCGAACCCTTCTAATATTCGAAAACAAGGGACCAGACCCTTATAATATCTGTGAGGTTATAGGGCGAAAGGCTCTTTAAAAAGTATGATTATGTATGTAAGGAAAGTATGAAGGTAAAAATGAACGTATGATTATGTATGTAAAGAAAGTAAGAAAGTAAAAATGAAGGTAAGAGCACTTAGGTGTATATGAAAGAAAGTTAAGAGATTAAGTATGAAATGTAAGAAGGTATTGTATGATTATGTGATTAACTAGAACTCACTCAGCGTAGCTGACTTTTAGTATGCACGCAGGTGAGTAGAATGAGGCAGCTCGCTTGAGGAGACACATGGCACTGAACAGGAGTCTGGCATCTGAAGACTTACGATGTTTTAATTTTAATGTTTTAATGTGGAAGACAAGGGATGTTTTGGGACAAGTTGTGAAATATTGTAATGTTTTATGAAAGTTTTATTTTCCGCGTAAATGTTTTAATCAACTCTGATAGTTAGAACTGTATTTATGAGTAAATCCAACACGAAAGTAGGGTTACCGGTAACGGGGCCTTACATAAAAACACTATATTTTCTCTCTCATTTTCAATTAAATAATACTTTTTTTATACTTTTATCATTACCTTTTCTCTCTCATTCACTCACAACCACTTTCAAAAACATTAAAAAATTATATAGATGAATAGTGCGCTTCTACAAATTTAACCATGAACAGTAGCATTTTCTCTTTCCTCCTCTCACAACCATTTTTAACCATCTTTAAAAAATAGAGAACCCCCTCACATAATTTAGGAAATCCATTGGGAATGTTCTAAGTAAAACAATATATGAAAAAAAATGTATTACATCTATGCTTGTATCTATACAATGTGTACATAAATTGATTTTATTTATATCAAAAAATGATTTTTTTATATGAACTTAATAAAAAAATGTCCATGTAAAAACGTACCCGAGAATGCCTTTTCTATTGAAAAATTCATTCTCGGTGTCATATGTGTATGAAAGAATTTTGGTTATAAACTAATTTCGGAAATAAGACTTCTCATACGATAGTAGTTCTAACCATTCAGCCTAAATACAAAAGGAGCGTTACCTTTATTTATTTGTTATATTTATCAATTTACCACCCATCAAACGAAACTAGAACATTAAATTCTAACAATGGATGTAATTCAAGAACTGTGTTTTTCTGAGCTACACCATGAAAAATATTTTGATAAGTTTCAGAGGGCTTCTCGACTTTGTCATAATGACAACATAAAAACAAGTTAACCCATTCAATTTTGTGAATATTTTGTTTCATTTGAGCATAGTTTAGCGTCATGCTTCCCATACGATGCTCTGATCACCATTGAAAGAAAAATTAATGTTGACATAAATATTTCAAATTTGATAAAAGTTAAGCATTGATAGGCATGAGGGTGTGACTTGAGGTCGAAGACTCGCGCAAAAATAAACCAAATACTACTAAATAGATAGTGGTAAGTGGGTATCGAACACGAGGAGTTTGTGGAAAGTGTGTTAATAAGTAGCTCAACGATTAACTAATATAAATGTAAATGACGAAACAGTAATTTCCAAGTTGGTTTTGATTTGATTTTTTATCTAAAATAAACTAACACGAAAGTTGTAACGAATAATTAAACAAGCATTCCTCTCGGGGTTCGGGTTATTACTCAACACTCTTGTTAACATTCGATGGATAAACCATAATATCTCGGTTTTGAGTACATGCAATTGTTTGTGATTAATCAAGAATTAAGTACTCGGATTCCTAGAATGCGAGGTTGTTACTCAACAATCAATCAATACGATTATCCCTAATTCCTTCCACTAAATCTCGGTTGTCAACGACACCAAGAACACATGGTTCAAAACTAGATATAAGCGATAAAGACAAGCTACAAACAATCACACAAACATCATGACTATACTAACATAACATTTAGATAATCAATCCAAGTTCAAGAACAATAAACAAAAGTGTTTTGCGATTAACCTTACATCCCGAGAGGAATACTATAGAACTAGCCACTCATAGCTCGATAGATCATTGATGCATCAAGTATCTTGTTTATATCAATCCCGAACATAAACAAATGAGTACAAACACCCAAAATATGATTATTGTCTTCAAAAATCGCCTCTAAGCCGTCCCCAATTGAAAGGAATGTGAAAAGACACCCAAAAACGGCCTAAAAAGTGGCCCAAACTCAGCAGTCACGTGTCGGACCGTGGGCCACGGTCTACACCGTGGACCACGGTCCAGTTACGGTGCTCGGAATGCCACGGTACGGTGTATTATGTTGATTTTGGTGCCTATTTGACCGTGGCCCACGCTCAACACCGTGGACCACGGTGGAGCTCTTCCTCAATTTCTTGTTTTCGTCATATCTTTCTCGTTTCAACTTCATTTTCTTCGCCGTTTTCGCCCACGTTCTCGTAATTTCATCATCTACCTCCTCCTACCTGCAAACATATGAATAACCATAGTCAACTAATTCCATGAAATTAAGTTGGTTAAGCAAATACATTTGTATCTTTTAACTCGCTTAACAGCTTCCCTACGAGTCACTCGTCACATTCCCACACTTAACCGTTGCTTGCCCCCAAGCAATACTTCAAACCACAATTGCTTTCAAAACTCAACCACCAAACAAACCACAAACCCGGCTCAGTCAAGGTCCCAAGTCATACGCTATTCCCTCGTTATTATATGTTTGCACTAGTATACTTGATATAATATTTAAACCATAGAATTCTAATCAAACCTAACATGATTTCGGTTTTTACCCACACATAACCCACCTCCACACGTTAACTCTCTTCTTGGTGATCATTCACATGTATTCAATCATAACCAATTCTCCTCGCATACGCTTGTACTACCGTCAAATCTCCACCTATATAAATGCTTTGACACAAATGCAAATCAAGAGGACTTAAAACGGGTTATAACGGGGCTAAGTGTAAGGGTATGGATTGGGAATATTGAAAGTGGCTCAGGCGATCCGATCCGGCTTATTACATCAAAACTAAGTAAATAATAAAATAAAAAACTACAATCATTACTAACTTGCAGCTCAACACTCACTACACCATACTTCGAACATTGACTCTCAACTTTTTCTTTCTTTTTCTCTTTTTTTCTTTTTTTTTCTTTTTCTCTTTTCTTTTTTTTCTTTCTTTTTTTTTCATTTTTTTTCGAGTAAACATAATACTTAATACTTCCTATTGATTAGTACTATAACAATTACAAATACAAAGAAATACCTACTAAGCCGGATCGTCTCGCAAATTAACATCAGGGTTAATCAAATAAAAAGAATAGGTCCAATAAAGTTTTCTAAGGGAACCAACCCCCCGCCCCTCTCATTACCCACGCTCATATGTGTAATGTAAGAGGCCCAACCCCCAAAACCCACACTCGCGCTCCTCCAGATGAGGCTTTAACCTAAGTGCCTCTATCACTTTTTCACTTATGCCAAGCTAAGGTCTCGAAATGCATTGATAGCACAAGTTCTAATGGAGAATAACCATTCCATCACCGCTCTTCGTTTTCCCAATATTCAAGTGTATCCAGACATGTTATGTAGGTTATTGTACCGAAAGCATGCTAACCTTGAATAGAATACTACATAACCTCGTTTTTAAAACAACTAAGCAAACTTGAATTTAAGGGAATTGTGACCATGAAAAAGGACCAAAACTTTACCCCGCCATCTTACCACTTTTCAGTTTTCATTCAATTTTTTTTTTTGAAAACAAAAAATTCCCCCGGCCCCACACTTGGAATACATTGTCCCCAATGTATGGGTTTGAGAAAATAAAACAAAGACATTACTAATTCAAAACTCCACTTCCATTCATTAAAAACCCATGTTTTCCCCAACATAGTGTCGAAGAGAAATCCATAAGAATTTCCCCACACTTGGTTTTTGCTAAAATGGTAACTTAAAATACCATTAATAACAAACAAACTAGAAATTATAAAGCAAAATAAAAATAAAAATATACAAAATGTACAATTACCACATTTTTAAAACTTTTATGACATTCAAGGTGGGTGGCTAGCCCACTCCCGTGCAGCCTTCTCGTTATAAGCATGGTCTTTTTCAAGCAACAGTTTCCAGTCTTCCGGCAACCCAGGGTCAGGCCTGAACATCCTCATCCTCCTCCCTGGATCATTTAGGTTAGGTGGATGTCTCACTTTCGTCTTCCTTGGTCGGCCACTTTTTTCTGCCACCTTCTCACTCTGTTGATGCTCAACTTCTTTCTTCTCAACTGACCTGTCAATCACAAAACACTCCATTTTCGTGTGATCCTTGCTCAAGGATACACAATTGTTAACAAAATCCACCTTCAGGCTTTCCTTGTCAATAAGAGGGTCAGTAGTATTTTCAAATAATAATAACCGTTTATCACGATTCCCACATTTAATTCCCAGTGTCCCCTTAGCACAATCAATTACTGCAAGTGAAGTGGAGAGGAAGGGTCTACCCAATATGACTGTGGGTTGCGCATTAATTACATTTTTAGCATAATCAAGTACTAAAAAGTCAACTGGGTAACAGAAATCCTCCACATGTACCATCACATTATATATCATGCATCGGGGAAGTGTATGGGTTTGATCTGCTAAAACCATGGCGGTGTTTACTTTTTGTAACGGACCAAACTCATACTGATCATATAAACTACCGGGCATGATACTAACACAAGCTCCAAGATCTAGCAGTGCCCGATCAGTTTTAAATTCACCAATTTGGATTGATAAAAGGGGCACTCCTGGGTCTTGAAGTTTACTCGGGATAATATTATTATCAACCCTCTCATCCCTTATTTTGGTTAATATGCCATTTAAACATTTATCACAAGAACAATTTTCACAAAAAGATTTTTTATTCAGTTGTAATTCGGAGTTATTTTGGAAAATTGTTTCATAATTACCCATATTTTCAATCTCATCACTAATATCTTCCACCACCCCCTAAACAAACTGTGGTGTTGGATCAACTTGAGCACTAGAAATTCCAAAATTAGGCAAAAGACTTATCGCATTAATATGCACGTTGTTCCCCTTCTTTAAGCCCGGGCTGTTTTTCTTCAGATTCTCAACATCGGTTGCAATTTGACCCATTTGAGTGGTCAAAGATTGAATGGCTTTGTCACGGACTTCATCCTTTTGCATGCGCACTTCATCAAGTTGATTTCTCCTTTGCATGTCTTGTTGCATCATCCTCAGCATATCCATGACTTCATTCCTACTTGAAGAACTTTGACCCGAAGACCCACTTTGACCACTTCCCGTTTGTTGAAATTGACTTTGACTTCCTTGGTTGTTCCTATTTTGAGCATTCCCTTGATTAAAATATTGTTGATGAGAAACAAAATGGGTTTGGGAAGTCCCTTGAAAGTTAGGGTTGAGTTGAGTCGATGGGTTGCCATATCGAAAATTGGGATGATTTCTCAACCCGGGGTGGTAAGTGTTTGAATTCATGTTGTAGCTCCGACCACCTCCTTGACCTTGAATTGCATTTACCTCTTCAACTTGCCCTTCCACACCGGGACACAAATCACTTGCATGTCCCAATGCGTTACAACTCGTGCATACATCATACACTTGATTGGAGACTTGAGGTTCTTCATTGTTAACCCGCATGCACTTGAGGCCTTGTGGTGGCCGGTCTTGCTCTTCTTGCGGTTTGAGCCTTTCTTTTCTATGTAACCGACATTTGTTCCAAGAATGCCCAATCATCTTGTTCATAATTTGTACCAAATGTACCATTTGTGATTGAAATTAAGTCTCGTTCGTCTTCCATACTCAACCCCTCATGAAAAACGTTCAACAATTCCCAAAGACCAATACCGTGGTGAGGGCAATTCTTGATCATCATGTTGAATCGCTCAAAGGCTTCATGAAACATCTTGATGGTTGGGTAAAAGTTAGTTAGTTTTATATATTAATTAGTTATATTTAGGTTAATAAACGAATGAACATTGGTACTTCAAGCGTTGTTTACGTGTTTTAGGACATTGGAGGCTATGGAGCTTAACAAGGATATTTACGGGCTTGGAACGAAGATCAAGAAGAAAAAGATTGGAAGTGCACGCATCACGAGGCATTCAAGAAAAGAAAAAAATAAAATATGAAATTTTACATCTTCGCGATACGCGAAGATGCAATGAAGGGCAACTTCGTGATACGCGAAGTTGCATAACGGCGGCTGCGACTATTTTGTCCTTCGCGATACGCGATGAAGCATAACTGGACATCTTCGCGATACGCGAAGATGCTTATGTCGGCCTAAAATTTAGTTTTCTCCCTATATAAACCCCTTAACCTCCCCATTCGTTTATCATCGACTTCCAGAGGCAAAAGAGGCTGCTTAGGACGATCTTCCATCATTCCAAGGCTTCCGGTTCGTGTCGGGTTTGCATGTTCATCCAAGATAAGTGTATTTACGTTATGATCATGTTCGGCTAAGTACTTTGTTCATTCTAGGCTAGGTTTTTGTGTATTTTAACTTCTGACCAGATTTGTATGCTTAATGTTTATGAGCTTGATTGAGTTATTGCTTTAGTCTTGCTTAAATTATGATTGATTATTTAAACAACTTGTGTTTGAGATTATTGATTGATGCATTATTTGTTTGGTTGTGTTTATCAACATTTAGGGTTTGAACTCTTGTGTCATTGACTAGTTATCATCAAATATTGTCTCTTAATTGGTTTTAACAAACATAAGTTGGTAATTAGGTAAACCGAGTTTCATTGTGTCATCAATTCGGTTAGGGTATCGTTTGACATCACAATCCAACTACTAGGTTTAGTAATTACTGCGTAATCAATATAACCGAATCTGGAATTAAGTTGAATGTCACATTAACCGAACCTAGAATGAATGTTTTTATTAAAATTATTCACAAATCGTTTTTAAGTAATTGTTAGTTTTTAATTAATCCTTTTTCTAAAAACCGTTTGACATCGTCTGTCCGCCTTAGTTTAATAATTAATTTAGTTATAATAAACTTGCACTTTCTTTGAGTCCCTGTGGAGACGACCTTACTTACCCGTACTTATTATAGGTATTTAAGTCTTTAATTAATTGTTTTTGAGTAGACCATGATAGCCTACGTCAAAATGGCGCCGTTTCCGGGGACTCAACGCGCTTAGTGCTAGTTTAGTTTAGTTTAAATTAGCGTAATTTAGTTTTAGTCTAATTTCTTTTCTTCGTTGATTTTACGCAGGGTGTGTTTGTTTGTGGTGTGCAGTTAATTGTCTAGGTTGATGCATACGAGGTTTTCTCGAGACAAGGAGGTGTTGCAGTTTGATCCCGAGATTGAGAAAGCCACGAGAAGGAACCGAGCAAAACAAATAAGGGGCGAGACTTCAAGACTGAAAGAAGAAGACATGAATCATCAAGAAGATAACCCCTGCCCGGTTCCACCTGTGTTTCAACCCAATAACATTAACCCACCACACAATCGAGAACAACCCATTCCACAAAACCCACCAATCCATGACTTACCACCATTTAACCCACCCATTCACCAAAACCGAAACCCGAGAGCTCAAAGAAGATATCAAATGAGAGATGATCGTTCAATCAGGTCTGAACCACCGCACAATAGAATTGAGGTCGAGTATGATCGGCGGAGGGTATTTGACGATTTTGATGAGTTCAAGGATGAAGAGGAGATGGAAGACGTACAAGGGGACCGGTATTATAGAAGACAACAACAACAACCTCCTAAATCCGAACACCCGAGCCTGTTCAACCACCAAGAAACCATCGAGAAAGAAGAAGACAAGAGGTCCCCGAGCCACAGTTTCCCGAGTATGAATTTGACGATGGAGTCTCGAGGGCATTTGTTCCACCGCCCGTTCGGGGGGTTCAAAGCCACTTCATTCCACAAGTGGCCACGAACCCGCTTCCCATTGTAATCCCGGTTTGAGAAGGAAGAACGTTTTCAGTAAGGCAAAGTAACTTGACCGGGTTGCCTACTTTTCATGGGAAAACATCTGAAGAGCCATACCTACACTTGAGCGAGTTCAATGCAATTTGTGCCACTATCTCGAGTCAAAGGTTCACTGCTGATGAAGTTAAGCTAGTTGTGTTTCAGTTCAGCCTTAAAGATCTAGCGAAGCAGTGGTTCTTATCTTTACCGTCAGCAAGTATCTATATGTGGCAAGATCTAGCCCAGCAATTCTTATACGAGTACTATACACCGCAAAGAACTTCCGAAGCCCGAACTTCCATCAGAAATTTTCAGCAAAGCTCGGGTGAAACTTTTCATGAAGCATTTACGAGGTTCAAAAGGTTGTTAAGAACTTGCCCGCATCACGGGATTGCATTGTGGGAGTTGATCAAGGCGTTTCATGACGGGTTATCAAGTGATGATGTGCGTGATATTCAGTCGACCACAAATGGGTCATTTTTGACTAATGATGAGAATGAAGATTGGCAACATTTGGAGAGGCATGAGATGTATTCAAAAGGGCAAGCTCAGTCGAATCGCATGATAAAAAGGGCGGTTGTGAAAGCCTTTGATAGAAGTGATTCGAATTATCGTATGGCTAGGTTGGAGAAGAAATTGGACCAGTTAATGAGTATAGGAGTGAAAGATAAAGGCAAGTCAGGAAAAGCGTACCCGATTTGCGACGGTTGTGGTGGAATAGGCCATGTAGTGGCTACTTGTGGGGTCGTGGTGGAAGATGAAGAGGAAGAAGAAGAGGAGGTGAATTTTATTCAAGGTGAGAAGAAATACAATAACAACATGAATTCAAACACATATCACCCGGGCCTCCGAAACCACCCCAATTTTAGCTATGGAAACCCGAACACGCAACAAAACCCGAACTTTCAAGGTAATTCCCAAAAAGCAGGTTATCAATCAAATCAGAGGCAGTATGGGAATGAGAGGGGTAATGGTCAAAGCGGGTATAATCAAAGAGAGTTGGGTGGTTATAATAAGGTTTATCAGAAGAGTTATCAGCAAGGTCAGCAAGGACAAGGGGCAGCACAAGGTCAAGTAGGTTCTTCGGGTAATCAGGAGGAGTCGATTAAGGACGTAATGGATTTCCTGAAGCAGATGAAGACAGACCAGGAGGCTCAGAATAAAAGTGTAAACCAAAGGTTAGAGCTCCAAGAGAAAGCCAATGCTGCGAGGGATAAACAGGTAAGCCAGCTAGCAGAGGAAGTGGCGAGTTTGAAAAGAAATCCGTCCAAATTGCCGAGTGATACCTTGAAGAACCCGAGCCATCAGAGTAGCAGCTCTTAGAGTGGAAAACGTGCCCAAGTCAATCAGGTAAGTACCCTCAGAAGCGGAAAGGTATACAATAACGGGGTAGCCTCACCACCTTTCGTAGAAGGTGTGGTGGAAGACATGGGGGAAGATGGGAAAAGTGACGATGAGGCTGAGATTGAACCAAAAACTAAATTTAATCAAATAAATAAAAACAAAATTGAACCAATAACTAAAAAGGGACCACCCACTGCCAAGGAGACGGGTTCAACAAGTAAAACCGTTCCGTTTCCTCGGGCATTGGTGAATCCCGAGACCTCATCGACACTTAGAAAAAGGGGCCCACAGCAGGAGGAAATGTGGGAAATATTTAAACAAGTAAAAATTAATTTACCCCTCATAGATGCAATCAAACAAGTCCCCGCATATGCTAAATATTTAAAAGACTTGTGTACTCAAAAACGAACTCACAAGTTGCCCAAACAAGTTGACTTAACTACAAATGTGAGTTCCGTTTTGACAGGTATCCTCCCACCCAAGCTACAAGATCCGGGAACGCCGATTATACCCATTCAAGTGGGCAATTTTAAAATGACTAGAGCGTTGTTAGATCTTGGGGCTGGGGTGAGTATTCTCCTGGGAAGCATGTATGACCAGTACGACTTTGGTCCATTTAGAAAAGCCGACACCACCGTGGTGTTGGCCGACTTGACACTCAGCTTCCTAGGGGAATCGTGACCGATGTTATTATGATGATAGAAGATTTTTATTACCCGGTTGACTTCCTGGTTCTAGACTACGTGTCGGTTGACCCGAAACGACAACCGAACGTAATTCTCGGTCGGCCCTTTTTGGCCACCGCAAATGCTTTGATAAACTGTAGAACCGGGGTAGTGGACATGGCTTTTGGTAATAAGAATCTTCGGCTTAATGTATTCTCAAACGTGTCTAACCCTCTGGTGAGTGACGAATGCTTCGCGGCTGAAGTCGTTGACGGGTTGAACCCTCACAGTGGTGAGGATGAGGCCACAGAAGAGTGTGCTATTTGTTGCAGGAAAACAGTTGAGCATGTCTTGCAGTTACAAGAAGAAGAAAGAGAAGTGGAGCTGTATGCGGCAAGTATTGGGAAACCGCCATGGTCTCAACAGGTGGAACGGTTACCCGATACGATCGATTCAAAATTAAGACCGTCATTGGAGAGTCCGCCTACTGTTGAATTGAAGGAGCTTCCGAAACACCTGAAGTACGTGTTTTTAGCGGAAGGAGGGACTTTATCGGCCATCATCGCAACAAATTTGGAAAACGAGCAGGAGGAAGCGTTGGTGGAAGTCCTGAAAGAGCATAAAGCGACGATTGGTTGGACGATAGTGGATTTGAAAGGGATTAGCCCATCCATTGTCATGCATAAAATCATCACCGATCCCGAAGCAAAACCCGCTCATGATGCACAGAGAAGGTTGAATCCAAATATGCAGGAGGTAGTGAAGAAAGAGGTTTTGAAGTAGCTTGATGCAGGTATCATTTTCCCAATCTCAGATAGCACGTGGGTAAGTCCGACACAAACAGTTCCAAAAAAGGCGGGTATTCAGATAACCCGTAATGAGAAAGGTGAGGAAATCGCCACCCGACCGATAACTGAGTAGCGGATTTGTGTGGATTATAGGAAGCTGAATGCGGTAACATCTAAAGACCATTTTCCATTGCCGATCATTGACCAAATCATCGAGAAACTTGCAGGTCAGAAGTTTTATTGTTTCCTAGATGGCTATTCGGGGTATAATCAGATTGCTATTCACCCCGATGACCAACATAAGACCACTTTTACGTGTCCATACGGTACTTTAGCATTTAGGCGAATGCCTTTTGGTTTGTGTAATGCCCGGCCACCTTTCAAAGGTGTATGATGAGTATCTTTTCAGATATGGTCGGGGATTCACTTGAAATTTTTATGGACGACTTCTCGATTTTCGGATCATCTTTTGAAAAATGTTTAACCGAATTAACTAAAGTTTTAAAAAGATGTGTGGACACGAACTTGGTCTTAAATTGGGAAAAGAGCCACTTTATGGTGCAAGAAGGGACGGTTTTGGGACATGTCATCTCAGGTAGGGGGATTGAGGTTGATCAGGCAAAAATCCAAGTCATATCTAATTTACCACCGCCTACTAACATAAAAGGGATAAGGGCATTTTTGAGTCATGCCGGTTTTTACCGACGGTTCATTAAGAATTTTAGTGTTATATCTAAACCGTTGTGTAAATTGTTATTAAAATATGTGCCATTTGTTTTAAACGAAGAGTGTCTCAATGCATTTAATGTCCTAAAAAACAAATTGGTAGAAGCCCCGGTCTTGTTGTCACCTGATTGGTCACTTCCATTTGAAATCATGTGTGACGCGAGTGACTATGCGGTCGGGGCCATGTTGGGCCAACGGGTGGATAAGAAGCCCGTTGCCATATACTACGCAAGCAAAACCCTTTCTGATGCTCAAATTAACTATACAACTACGGAAAAGGAGTTGCTCGCGGTAGTATATGCACTTGATAAGTTTCGATCTTATATTTGGGGGAGCAAGGTAATTGTTTTTCAGATCATAGCGCAGTCAAGTATTTGATGGAAAAGAAAGACGCGAAGCCGCGCTTGATCAGGTGGATTTTATTACTCCAAGAATTTGATGTAGAGATCCGTGACAAGAAGGGAAGCGAAAATGTGGTGGCGGATCATTTGTCGAGAATTATGGGACAAGAAGAAGAGGAGAAAGACGAGAAGGCTATTAATGAGGTTTTCCCGGATGAACAACTGTTTTCTGTTTCAACTTTGCCATGGTATGCTGACATTATTAATTTTCTTGTTGCAGATACGATCCCGGAGTTTTGGCCAAAGAAGAAGAAGCACATTTTCTCTCGAAAGCAAATCACTATACATGGGAAGATCCGGATTAGTTTAAAGTTGGAGCGGATCAAGTGATAAGGCGGTGCATACCGGAGGAGGAGATGCGGAGTGTGTTATATCATGCCCACTCTTCACCTTGTGGAAGCCATTTCAGCGGCCAGAAGACGGGATATCGAGTACTCGCATGTGGATTCTATTGGCCTACTATATTTAAGGATGCAACAGCTTTTGTGAAAAATTGTGTTAGATGCCAACATACGGGGGGTATTTCAAAGAGGGATGAGATGCCCATGCAACCAATCCTCGTTGTCGACATATTTGATTTTTGGGGGATTGATTTAATGGGTCTATTCCCTAATTCATTTGGTAACCTATATATCTTAGTGGCGGTCGATTATGTGTCTAAATGGGTAGAAGCAATCGCCACCAAGACAAATGACCATATCGTTGTTTGTAAGTTTGTCCAGTCTAATATTTTTTCACGGTTTGGTGTTCCCCGCGTTATCATTAGCGGTGGGGGTTCACATTTCAAAAACTTCAATTTTGGCAAACTACTTAAACGATATGGCGTAAACCACCGCATTGCCACTCCATATCACCCTCAAACGAGTGGGCAAGTGGAGGTTTCTAATAGGCAAATCAAAGAGATTTTACAAAAGACGGTAAGGCCCGATCGAAAGGATTGGTCAAATAAACTAAACGATGCTTTATGGGCTTACCGAACCGCTTACAAAACGCCTATTGGAACCACTCCTTACCGGTTGGTTTACGGAAAGGGTTGTCATTTACCTGTTGAGCTAGTCCATCGTGCGTTATGGGCAATTAAGAATGTTAACCTAGATTATGAGTGTGCAGGTAAACAAAGGAAGTTGAATATATGTGAGTTGGAGGAATTAAGAGATGAGGCTTATGAGTGTGCATCCGCATATAAAGACAAGATGAAGAGGGTTCACGATGCTAAGCTAAGAAGAAGGACGTTTGAGGAAGGGCAACGAGTATGGTTGTATAACTCAAGATTCAAACTTTTCCTGGGAAAATTGAAGAGCAAATGGACAGGGCCCTATCAAGTCAAGAGAGTTGGAAAGTTTGGAGAGGTTGAGTGTGACATTTGAGCCAAAACAAGGTACACCTCAGTACGTATTTACCGATTAAGCAAATAAACGCCTGTTGCGTATCAAACGAACGATTAACCGAACGGGTCGGGTTATGACCCAGATATCTCAGGTGGCCATTTATAAGTGATATACGATCTATACAAGCTAAAATATTAGAAATATGGTTTTAGTTTGATAGCAAACAAGTTAAACGAAGACATGCTCGTTTAACCACCCGCTATAGATTTAAACGCGAAAGATAGTTACAAACCAAGCATTGTATCATCCGTTAAGCCGAAAAAGACTTGCCAAACACTTGTTTGAAATGTTTTAAGTGATCCGTGAAAATATTTTTGATTTTTACAAACATATAGTATGTTTTTATAATTTTACACAAAACTAGCCGAAAAACACTCGTTTTCGCGCTGCTTAACGCACCCGATAAGTTTTTCGCGCCAAAAACCGAACCCGAACTAATTTTGGACCGGGCTTTTTGTATTTGGGCTTGAGAAACCAGATCATTGGGCCAAAACAGCCCATTATGGGCCCATATGGAGTTCCGATCGGCAGCCCACCCCACCCCCATTTTTTTTATATAACTTGTTTAGGAAGCTTGTTTATCCAATTTGGTTTATAAAATCTGAGGTCCAAGCAGCTGCATCCTAAAATTCCAGAAAACCTCCAAACCCTAAGGTAAAGAGCTTAAATAAGTAGCTTTTGAACTTGTTTAAACTTGTTTAATACCATAAAAACATGTCTTGGTTACTAAAAATCATTCCTAACCGTGTAAAAATCCTAAAAATGGTCCATAAACATGTTTTGATCATACACATGGTAAGGAACCTGTTTTGATAGTTTTTTTTTGCCATAAACACGGATTAAAGGGTTGAAACGACGTTTTTACGGTTCAAAAGTTCGTTTTTGTGCACTAGCCGAAACCCTAACTTAAGGGCTGTTATGTTGAAGAAATATTGCTTGGTTTGTTATATAGAACTTGTACCTAGCTTGCTTAGAAGCACAAGAACCTGAAAACTTGATTAAAAGGTCGGAAACGAGCCAAACCCGCCAAGGTAATGCCGAAACGCTCGCTTACGGGCTATTTAGGTTAAGGTTGTGATGTGCATAATTTTAGGACTTGAAATTTTTCAGGGACATCAGGGACCATGACAATGAGTCCCTGTTCAAATTTGGTAATTTTTCGACCATCCGAGAATATTTGGCGAATTTATTGCCGAATTGGAACGTTTATTTGGGAAAAATAGCTAAAATACTTCCAAAATTATGAAAATTTTATGGGAACTCATATTTGATTTATTTTGATCACATATGAATTTTGGGATCATTTGGAGAAGTTTAAAGGTGTTTTGTTTATTTGCGTTCGTGTGAATTTTTACAGCCGAATTTGGGCCGAAAAAAATATTGCACGAGCTTTTTACATTTTGGAATTGATACAGGTTGTTTTGGGACATGATTTGAGTATTCAGGAATTTTTGTGGTATTTTTGGAAATTGTTCGGGGTAAACGGACGATTTTCAGGCAAAATATAGCTGATAAAATGAATTTTTATAAATTAATAAATCAGTAAATAAATTCCAGAAATATTTTTATAAAAATCTACATATTTTAATTGATAAGTGATTAAATTTTCATAATTTAAGGATTAACGGTTAATTAGTTATGCTAATCTGAATATTAAACAAATTCAGTTTTTATAAAAACCGGCAAGTTCGCGACTAGTGAACCTGCGAGAAAATCAAAACACCAAGAGTGATCAAAAATCATATGTTTGGACTAATTAAGTGAAAATGAACTTTTCTATGAGAAACCTAGACAATCCGGGTGGATTGTGCGCGTTTCTTCTCAAATCAAACTGAATAAACGGAAACGGGCCCCGTAGCTAATCCGGGACCCCAGTATGTGATCTTTCTTTATAACTTAATCATGTTATTAACCAATACATTTACCCAAGCTTATTTTCCCATAACTGCTTTCTGAACGCGTAAACGAGCAACTTGGCCCAGCTGGGAAAACGGGAGTCTGAGCCAAGTTCGGTTTTAAGTATTAGACATTGAACAACATCACAACCTAAGCCTATTGCCACTTTCTGGGCGTTCCAGCTACACCCAGATTAGTTATACAGCCCAGTTTAGTATTGAGATTATAATAATATTAAAATATTAATATTATTATAATATTGATTATAGGAACTACTGATAGCGGACCGAACAAACCACGAGCTGATACAGTACTGAATATCTACTAAACCGTGAGTTTCATGACCCCACTTTTAAACTGTTTTACGAACTTTTGGGGTGAAAAGCATGTTTGATTACATATACATACCTGAAACATGTACTGATGTGAATTATCTAAGTGCTAACACACGAAAGTCCCCACGATCACAGTGATTAACTTCGACCCGGTGGCTTGTGAATAGTACTATTGGTTTGACAAACCCAAACGGAATCGGCCTGGTTGCCGTGTCACATAGCGCCGTTTGCACATGACCATATTTATACAAACAGGCTATGTAGTGTTAGACATAGCTACCGGGGCATGTTGTGGGCGGAAAGGGGCCACAGTGGTTGATGGAGCGTGGGAAATGGATGCACGCAGCACATACAGTCAGGGCTTCACTGTAGCTTAGCATAATTACATCACATACATCATTTACATACATACATACTTATTTCATGATTACAAGTGTTGAGTTGTGAACACTCATTACTGTTTTCTTGAAACTCGTGAAACTCACCAACTCTAGTAGTTGACCCGTTTTAAACTGTGTTGGTACATGATGTCAGTAGTTCAGTATCTAGTGTCTGTAATCGAGTTAGTATGTTTTGTATTTAGAATTAAGCGAAGTTGTCTCACAAGTTCGCCTGATATGGGCGAACTTGTTGAACAAGCGAAGTTAGTGACAACTTCGCCTAAACATGTTAGGCGAAGTTGTCGAATGTTATATAGGTTGAGGTTACGGCTTGTTTGAGAGAAGTTGTTCAGTTTTGTGTAATTGGTGATTGATATATCACGTGTTATCAGTTGCAATACAACGTGTTCTTTGTTTATTGTAACGTATGTTTGATTGTGTTTAACGTGTTTCGTCTTCTACACTCGTATCGTCTTACGTAGGGATTCCGCACCTACGTAGAACGAGATATTCCGTGTAGATCCGGCTGGGAACCTACAATTGGTATCAGAGCGTTTGCTCGTGAATGTGTGGTTCGGGATTATCACACGGTTGTAGAAATCGTTCCGTTCGACTATTCGCGGGACGAGTTTACGTTAATATACCGAGTTTTTGTGTCCTACTCACCTCCCACCATCAAAAACAACCCATTACACCGTCGTTTACCTCGCAAAACGTCAAAATCAAACCTGCAAAAACAATTGTTCATCAGGCGAAGTTGCCGCTACTGTTTGTAGGGTTTAGGCGAAGATATAAGGTTAAGCGAAGTTATTAACAACTTCGCCTACCTCACGAGTTCGCTTAACTTAAGCGAAGTTATCTACAACTTCGCCTAATCAGGCGAATTTAAAAAGGAGCGAAGTTAAGAATTCAAGCGAAGTTAAGACTTAAGCGAAGTTAAGTTTAACTTCGCCTACAGTACTGTTCAGAATAAAATTTTTATTTTTGATTCTTTGAGTGCTCGTTTGTATTTCTTCCAAAGATGACTTCTATAAATATTACGGAACTGGTGAAAATGGAGGTGGAAGCAGGTTCAGCTACTAAGGCACCGAAAATGCTTAAGGGAACCGATTTCGTGGCTTGGAAAGATCAGTTTAAGCAGTATGTTAAATATCAAGATGCTAAGATGTGGGTGTGCATTCAAGATGGATACATTCCACCAACGGCTTTGTATGAGGGTAGTGAACAAATTAAGAAATACAATAAGATGGAAGAGGAAGAAAAGAAGATGTATGAGGCTTAAAGCAAAGCTCATGCTGCGATAACAATGGCTCTTCCACAAGAGATTCTTCACACCTTCAGGAAATATAAAACCGCTAGAGAGCTATGGGAAGCATTTGAAAACCGATTTGAAGGTAATGTGGGGATACGTGCATCCAAGATTAAGCTACTCAAAACCCAATTCTCGGTGTTCAAGTATTTGAAGAATGAATCACTTGATGATATCATCACAAGATATTATCACCTGATGACCGAACTCAGCAATTATTCCATTGTTTACAAAGAAGAGGAGATCGTAGAAAAACTCCTTGATGCTCTCCCACCGAAATGGGAGATGTACACTGTCTTGATGAGAGAAGATAAAGAGTTTGCCAACATTGACTTGGAAACAGCAGTCAACAAACTACGAACTTTTGAACTTAACATGGTTTGAAAAGAGACACCAACTGATCGGGTTCAGGATCCGGGAATGTATGGTGCGAAAGTTAATTCAAGTTCAAGTTCGAAGTCAGAATCATCTGCTTACTACTCAAAGGGAGACTCGAGCGCTAACTCAACTCATGAAGGTCATGTAACTCTCAACATGGATGGTGATGTGTGTTTCGTAGCTGGTGGAACAAACACTTCTAAACCTCAAACAACAAAGGGTAGTTTTTCTTCAAGTGTTCCGAACAACAACTCCTCTCAGATGCCCATGAGTGTTAAATCTGCTGAACAGCAGTTTGCTCTCTATGCATCTTTCATTGCTTCTTACGAAAATTACATTAAAGGTAAAATCGTTGATCCTGCAACTTTAGACGAAGACTATGATCAGATCGATGCTGATGATCTGGAGGAGATGGATCTGCAGTGGCAGATGGCAATGATAGTAAGAAGAGTTAAAAGGTTTATGAAGAAGACTGGTAGAAAATTCGTTGGTGAAAGACCAGGTTTTGATAAGTCAAAGGTTCGGTGTTATAACTGTCAACAGAATGGACACTTTGCTAAAGAATGCACAAATGAA
This sequence comes from Bidens hawaiensis, assembly GCF_021521415.1. NCBI lineage: Eukaryota > Viridiplantae > Streptophyta > Magnoliopsida > Asterales > Asteraceae > Bidens > Bidens hawaiensis. The sequence goes on along the minus strand of NW_027492046.1, from coordinate 361,114 downwards.
CGTGTAGAACGTAGTCAGAACATGCCAACACAACCGAATGGGGGAAGTAACGAGAATAGGGCTATGATATCCAGACAGAACGGAGAATACAATTGGAATCTGCAAGTTGAGGAAGTGTTCGAACAGGCCAATTTGGTGAACATCGAAACTGCAGGAAGTGAGAAAGTAACTGGAGAAAATCAAGCTTACATGGCAGAAGTGACAGATCAGCTCTCTGATGTACGTTCTAAACTCCCTTGTACGAAATGTGAAAATCTGTCTGAACAGTTGAAAACAATAACTGATCAGTTTGTTAGTTTGGATGCTCAATTTAGAACATTAAAAGAAGATCATTATTACACTAAAACTAGAGAAAAAAATTAAACGGTAAAAATAAAAGCTAGTGAGAAAGATATCAGAAGTCTTAAAGCCAGTCTAGCTGAAAAAATACAAGTAATTGATCTTAGCTATGAAGTGTTAGAAGAGAAAACCAAACTAATTGCTGAAAGGGATAAACAGATAGCTGATTACCAGGTGAAAGTGGTGGAACTAAACAGAAAGCTTGAGCAATTTAGAAATTCCTCCGCAATACTTGATCACCTCGTAAGTGATCAACGTTCCCCAGTTAAAAGGGGAGGAATTGGATATTCTGAAGTTCCACCACCTTATAATCATAACTAGACTTATGATCCTAGTAATCAGAAATCTGTTGATGTTGAGATTGGTCAGACAGTTCCTGTTAAAGTTACGATTAAAGATCCAGAAGTTAGTAAAAGCGAAACGAGTAAGCCTGTTTCAAATGTTAAGATTTATGTTCCTAGTTCTGTCTCATCAAATTCGGACAAGACATCCGAGTCTAGTGAGATAAAAGAAGAGGCTGTGTTACTAAAACGTGGAGAGGAACATAAACCAACTGAAAAGAATTCTCCACTAAACCCGTATGTCCCACCATATGTTAGACAAACGGGCAGTAATGCAACCTCAACATCTAAAACAACCGTTGAGACGAAAGTTGAACACAGGAGCTGTTTCAGATGCAATCAAACAGGACACCTGATTGCTGATTTCCCTCTGAATCAGATGAGGCCTTCGAAAACTGAGAATAGAACTAACAGTAATTACTCTAATGGTAAAAATGAAAACTCATCAAAGTTCAGATATTGGACTAATCCAGGTTTTCAAAGAAGTCGATCTCAGTTTTTCCCTGTTAACAACCAAATCATTAGTAATAATTCATTTAATTCTCGAAGGTTTAGATGGCCTCATAGTCAATCTACTAGAAGGTATCCTTTTAGGACTTACAGAAATCATTCTAATACTAACTTTGGACAGCCAAAGTACGGGATGCCTTTTAACAGATTTAATCGACCCAAGACCAATAGGTCTTGGGTCCCCAGATTTTAATCATTTGCTTTAATCGTGCAGGAACAGTTGAACAGGGCTGCAAACAATCTATGGGTTGTGGATAGCGGCTGTTTCCGGCACATGACGGGTAACAAGAATTTGTTACACGAATGGAAACCTGTTCAGGGAGGTAGAGTAAGTTTTGCTGGAGAGAGTGGTGGTAAAATTACTGGAATTGGAACGGTGACTAATGGTAAAATGAAGTTAGAAAAGGTGAATTTCGTTGAAGAGCTGAAGCATAATCTGCTGAGTGTGTCTCAGATCTGTGACAAAGATTACACTGTGCACTTTACCAAAAATGAAGCGATCGTACTGTATCCTGGTTTCAAGATACTAGAGGCATGGATAGTAATGAAGGCTCCAAGGGAAAAGAATACATATGTTATGGACATGAGGTCGACTGAGATGGCAACAGAAGAATCATGTCTTCTGTCAAAAGCAACTGAATCGGAGTCCGAGTTATGGCATAGAAGAATGGGGCATATTCATCTTCGAAAAATGAACTACATTGTCAAGAATGGGCTGGTGCTGGGTGTTCCCTTGAAAAATTTAAACTTTGAAGACCAATGCTTATCGTGCAAAAAGGGAAAGCAACACAAGAAATCTCATCACACCAAGAAGGTTAATTCAATAGTCAGTACCCTAGACCTACTTCACATGGATCTCTTCGGTCCCGTGAATGTAAAAAGCCTAGGTGGAACATCATACTGCTTGGTGATAACTGATGATTTCTCTCGATATTCTTGGGTATATTTCCTGAAGACAAAGGATGAAACGGTTCAGTTGGTAATGAATTTGATTACCAAGGTTGAGAATATTATGGGGAAAAAGGTTAAATACATCAGGACTTACAATGGGACAGAGTTCAAAAACTATCAGATGGAGATATTCTGCTTACAGAAAGGGATAGACCACCAGTACAGCGCTCCGTATACTCCGCAACAAAATGGGGTGGCTGAGAGGAAGAACAGAACGCTAATTGAAGGAACCAGAACCATGCTGGCTGATTCTAAACTTCCTGTGGTGTTCTGGGCTGAAGCTGTTGCTACAGCCTGTTATATCCTTAATAGAGTTTTAACTGTTAAAAGATTGAATAAAACATGTTATGAACTTATGCATGGTAGAAAGCCTAACTTGAGTGGTCTCGAACCATTCGGGTCCCCGTGTTCGATATTAAAGACGAACTCAAAATTTGGTGAGATAGCCGACGAAGGTATTTTAGTCGGATATGTTGTTGGGACTCCCAACAGACGAGTCTTTAATCTATCGACCAGCAAGGTTGAGGTGGTGTGTAACACTGACATCACAAGTTACAAATCACCAAAACCAAGCACGGGACCCGCTGGGGCTTTCGACTATGATAGGCTTTTTAAATCTTTTAATTTGCCTTACTTGGATTGTGCAGAAGTTGATGAGAGAATAGCTACGAAGATGCTTTATGATGAGGAAGAAAATTTTGTGCAACGACCGCAGTACGATGAATGTCAACCTTCCTCGTCAAATGCTGTCGATACCCCTGCTACTTCTACAGAAGAGGAATTCTTCAATCCTTTTCATTCTCAACAACAATCACCCATTGATGAACTATCTTCGAACCTGGAAGACAATCTGCAAGTCAGTTCGGTTCCGACTACGAGTGTTCACAAAAATCACCCTTTGTAGAACGTGATAGGTGATCTCTCCGACGGTGTACAAACAAGACGAAGCTTGAATGAGCACACTTGTGTTTACACAAGCATTAAAGATACAGGCATCATTAACAAATGCTTGTACACCTGCTTCATCAGCCAGATTGAACCAAAGAACTATCAAATGGCTCTCAAGGACAGCTCGTGGGTCGAAGCCATGCAAGAAGAGTTAGCCCAGTTCAAGAAGATGGAGGTATGGAATTTGGTTGCAAAACCGAAGAATGTACATGTGTAACGATTCCGACGAAACCCGGTATACCCTAACCGGTAGACAATAGTTACGTCATATTTAATGTCGGGTACATGAGTTACCATAGTAACTATACGAGAATACAGGGTTCACTGTATTAATTGTGCGTGAATAAATAATTTATCGTATTGAATATGCGATTAATCGATTGATGGTTATTGAAACCCGAACGAATCGAGGGTTCAATTATAGACGAGATATATGATATTTAGTGATTTTACGAAGCCTTAATGCTTCGGGATAAGTAAAGTACGGCACAGAAAAAGAATTTCGATTTAATGGTACGACGGTACATTAAACGAAACCTTTAATACCAAACCGAGCAAGAGACAATCGATCAAGCCGAAAAAGATGCGCGATAATTAATAATATGATGTTTTGAGTTAATAAATGTCATGGTTTAAGTTTTTAAAGTTTTTAAATCGGTTTTATATAAATTTCATTTTTAGCCGAAAAACAACCGTTTTGGCCTCGTTTTAAGCCGAATTAAACGTTTAACCGAAAAACGAACTGAACCAGATTATCCAAAACATTATCCAGATTACGGAAATCCGAATGAGTGGCCAAGAATGAAGGAGGTGGGCCCCACCCCACCCCCTTAAGGTTCCGATCGGTTGGGGAGGGATTCCCCTAACCCTTATTTCTTTTTTCTTAACACAATCAACAATTTTCATCAATTCCTCTCAAGTCCATGAACTAAAAACCGAGTTTTGGAGCAAGAAAAACAAGGTAAAGGTCGAGTTATTTACGTTTCCATCTTCGTTTCTTGAGTTTAATTGCAAGAAAATGAGGTTTCAAAGATGAAAACCGATTCTTGCATGATCAAGTGATGTATACGGGTTATACAAGGGATCTTGGTCCAAGAAAGGGGTTAAACGAACCAAGAACAAATTTTTACGGTTTAAATCTTTGTTTTTGAATCATAACCGAAACTATAGTGTAAGAGGCTTGATCGTGAGTGTAACTTGCTTGGTATTGTGGTATGTTGGTTGTAGGCCCTGTGTTTAGTGGTAGACATGGCGGAAAGACGAGTTTGTAGCTTGTAGTGGCGGAAAACGAAAGGTATATTCGGTTTATGTCGGTGTATGTGTTTTTGGACAGATTGTTGGTCGTTTAGAGTTAGGTCATGAAATTTTACAGGGATGTTCTACACATGAAAATAAGAGTTCTGTGAATTTTTGGTAATTTTTGGACAAAGGATGAATATTTGGTGAATTTAATGCTCGGTTTTGGCCAAAAATGGTGAAAAATAGTTAAATATCATAAAAAATTCTGGAAAATTTTAGATAAGCTTTTCATATCATGTATAAGTCACACACAAAATTTGAGGTCTGTTGGAGAAGTCTAAGTAGGCTTTTCGGTTAAACGAGTTCTAGGGATTTCTAGCTCGGTTTTAGTAAAAAGGGCATGTAAAAGAATATTTTGGTTCTGGAAAAATTACAGGGGACTATGTGGATGGCAGGGGACATCCAGGAAAAATTTGGGATTTGTCTAAGATCGTTTGGTATTTACGACATATTTAGTGTTTAAATGGTGTTTAAAAATAGATAAATAAATTTTAAATATAGAAATTAATTCTGGAAATATTTTTATAAATTTCCCCACGGTCAAAATGTTATTTGTACAAAATTTCAAGATCCGAGGTTAAACGGATAATTATTTGTGCTAATTATCAAACTTTTAAAGTTAAAACGCGTAAACCGGTGAAGTTCGCTTAAGCGAGCTGACTGGTGTATAAAAACCCTAAAAATGGACTATTTTCATATAATTGAGTTACAAGTAAAAATGAATCATCCGAAAATAATTCGGATGATTTGGGTATTTTTAACCGATTTAACAGTTTCCGGTACGCCAAAGACGGAAACGGGTCCCGCGGTCAATCGGGGCGTCTAAACCGAGTACTAATTTCACCACTTTAATTAAATTATCAGTCAACAACTATTTTCGGGTCGTGTGTGACCAAACTCATTTTGAAACATAAAATTGGATAACCGTGCTAGGCACGCAAAACAGGGAAAACAAGCTATTAGAAGATTTGACTATTGAACTCTAAACGACATCACAATCTGAGTCCGGAAAAGTGTTTCTGGGTTAACCTTGCCCCCAGAACGGATACAGTGCTGGGTTAACAGTGTCCCCAGATGTACCGGTTAACCTGGTTAAAGTTATATTAATAATGAGTGTATAGTAACGATCGTAGGGATCATATTACAGATTGGACGTGTTAACTGATAATGATTGTTGCTACCTGCTTGCATATGCTAAGGTGAGTTTCACGAGCCCCTTTTTCTGAATTGTTTTCAAATATTTTCCCGGGCGGAAAGCATGTTACTATTGAAATGTTCAAATACATACTGAACGCATGGATTTGCGTGTAGTTATAAATATTTGATTGTACGGGAATCGTACGGAATGGGTACAGGACTGGGTTAACAGTGTCCCCAGGGGTCTTTGGAAGTGTTTCCTGGTTAACATTGCCCCCGGAGTGAGTACAGTACTGGGTTAACAGTGTCCCCAGGGGTCTTTGGAAGTGTTTCCGGGTTAACATTGCCCCCGGAGTGAGTACAGTACTGGGTTAACAGTGTCCCCAGATAATATTATATTATGATATGGATTTATCATGGTTTACTAAAATTGTGAAACTCACCAACTATTCGTAGTTGACCCGTTTTCTCACATGCTTTTCAGGTACAATTAAGATGAACTGATTGCTTACGTGCTAAGTGCTTGATGTGTGTAAGATTTGCGTGCAGGATGTTAGGTTACATTATAACAAATAGAATTGTGTATCGTATTGTATGATGCGTGTATCACCTAGACGGTAATGAAATACGAGATAATGTAATTTTGAAGTATATTAATGCATTCAGTTTTCTTTATAAACAATGTGGTTGATATCAGAGGTGTCTGTCGCATCCCGTTTACGTTTCCGCTGCGGTTGCGGGGTGTTACAACATGCGATTGGCACCAAATGGGTTTTCAAATGTAAGAGAGATGAGAAAGGAATAATCATAAGGAACAAGGCAAGGCTGGTTGTAAAAGGCTTTAATCAGCAAGAAGGGACCGACTACAATGAAGTGTTTGCTTCTGTGGCGAGATTGGAAGCGATTCGATTGTTTTTGGCATTTGCTGCACACAAGGAGATGAAGGTGTTCCAGTTAGACGTGAAAAGTGCGTTTCTTAACGGTAAAGTCGATGAGGTTGTGTACGTTGAGCAACCTCCGGGTTTTCCTGACCCAGACTTTCCTGATCACGTGTACAAGCTAAGTAAAGCGCTATATGGGCTACATCAGGCCCCTCGTGCCTGGTACGCAACTCTATCCGATTACTTGCTTGAGAATGAATTTGAAAGGGGAAAGATCGATAGCACACTGTTCGTTAAGAGAAAAGGAAGCGACTTTCTTCTGGTTCAAGTCTACGTGGACGACATCATCTTTGCTGCATCAAAAGTCGCCATGTGTCAGGAATTTGAAGCCGTCATGAAAAAGAGGTTTGAAATGAGTGCTATGGGTGAACTAACTTTCTTTTTAGGACTGCAGGTTGATCAGAAGAAAGATGGGATGTTCATTCATCAGACTAAATATGTCCAAGACGTTCTCAAACGCTTCAAGATGGAGGACAGCACTCCATTTGATACTCCAGTTTGCGTCAACCATAAACTGGGTGCTGATTCAGACAGTGATGCAGACGTGGACCCCACCCAATATCGGGCAATCATAGGTTCTTTAATGTACTTAACTGCATCTAGACCTGATATTATGTTTGCAGTTTGTCTTTGAGCTCGCTTTCAGGCAAACCCAAAGGAATCTCACATGAAAGGTGTGAAGAGGATATTGCGATATCTCAAAGGCAAGCCTAAGCTAGGGTTGTGGTACACGAAAGGAGGAGACTTGGAGTTAGTCGCCTACACGGATTCTGATTATGGAGGATGCAATCAGAATCGAAAGTCAACAACAGGTGGATGTCAGTTTCTTGGAGGCAGATTAGTGTCCTGGCAGTGCAAGAAGCAGACCTCAGTCGCCATTTCTACCTGTGAAGCAGAATACATGGCAGCATCGAACTGCTGCTCCCAGGTTCTTTGGATACAACAGCAATTGCGCGATTACGGTCTGAATTTCACTCATACTCCTATTTGCATAGATAACACTGCTGCTATCTCAGTAACTAACAATCCCGTAAAGCATAGCAAAACTAAACACATTGACATCCGTCATCATTTTATACGGGATTGTCCTGAGAAGAAATTGATTGTGCTCGAAAAGGTTGATTCGTTAGATAATTTCGCTGATTTGTTTACTAAAGCGTTTGACAAAACTCGTTTTCAAAACCTTGTTGAGCTAAATGGGATGATCAATCCCGAGTAACCATGTTTTTCGTTTTTACTTTCAAAAAAAAAAAAAAAAAAACGTCACTATCGCTTAGAATTATGTCGGTTGCTTCAGTTTGAAGGACATATCTTCGGATATGTTTGGTCCTCATTTCTACCTGTAGAGTATGAGGATAGCCATTAACCAGATGACTGAAAGTGACCGGGGCGGTTTATGATGTGTTTTTATTCTTTCGCTGAAAATTAGTCGTTCATACTTAGTTAGAAGGACACATACTCGTATGTGGTCGGTCCAGCTGATCCATTGGATCTTCAGGATAGCCGTTTACCTGAAGACTTCGACTTGATCGGGGCGATAAAAGTTAAAATTTTTTAAGGGAGATGAAATAATTTTTCAAGTCTACTGCTTCGTAAGAAGTAGCTATACAATGTTTAAAAGAAAATTGATCCAACCTTGGAAAGTGATGGACAAACTGATTCTGTGTGCTTAACTAGTGAAGTTATTAGGCCTAAAAGACTTTAGAACAGTCATTGTATGTCATGGTAGCTTTTTATGGTGCGTAAAAGTAGAAGTGATACTAACTAAATCTCCTCGATTTTACGTGGAAACTCCTTAAGAGTTGTGCATGTCTCCATATATATCTTTCCGAATGATAGGCAGAAAAGCGATTACCCAGTCATACACGAGCCCGTGAGTGTTCTGATTCCCGAGAAGATGGTGTGTCAAGAAACTGCAGTGATCCAGATTCGGGACTTGCAGTAGTTTACTTGAAGCTGTGTAAATCTTATTATTTAAAAAAAATTATTATTATGTGTTACTAAGACATTCTAGAGCTTATAATGTTAATACTTCTCAATCAAGATGCAAGAAAGAGAACGGGAAGAAGACTCTACAGATCGGCGTGTACTTACAATTTAATCAGACACTACGGGTCGAGGTCAACTCGGGGTGACTTGGGGAAAGCCAAATACGCTTTGAGAATAGATAGGAGACATCATAATCTCTGATGTGTTGCCCATTTAAGTTTTGAGCTTAATTGAACCTAACCCGTATCACAGAAACGATGAAAACCATTTTAAGTTATTTACCTGCTTACAACCTGTTTCTTTATGTCATAATACAGCTGAACATGGATCTATGTGACAGTCACTTAATTAGTATGATTCCTGTTCGGATCTTATCTAAAACATGTTGGTCCCCGACTAGACTGAAATTTGATCCCGTGTACTTTATTTCTAAGTTTTATTCTACTTATGTCGTTTTATGACCTTATATCTGGTTACTTGGTCTTTGATCGTAACATTCTACTCTTTAAAGGAAGGTTTAAAAGTTAAAAGCATATTGTTCAAATTAGAGGGTCTGTTTTGTAACATGGTTATTAGGCGAAGTTAATATAACCGGCAAAGTTAAGGGGTAAGCGAAGTTAGCCCCCAACTTCGCCTGTTCATCTTTGACCCTATATAAAGATATTATTGGTCAACTTCGTTATTATTTTCAAACCCGGCGAACTTATCTTCCAGTAACCTAGGCGAAGTTATATCTCGAATCACATCTTGTTGTTTTTCTCAGTTTCTAATCCGATTTAAAGGTGTGTAGTGTCATCATATCATATAATCACTGATAATGGCGTTAATCAAAGGTCGTTTCGACCCGATTCGTGACCCCGTTCTTTCAAACATCCAACACCCGCTTTTCAAACTTGTTTTAACGTAGTCGTATTCAACTTGATATCCGTCAAAACATGTTTGGTTGAGTCCGCAATCTCCGAATTGACCAAAATCACTTCGTTTGAACGTCTAAACTGTTGCCGCTTCAGATTCAGGCGAAGTTACAGTTTAGGCGAAGTTATCATCAACTTCGCCTAGCCCTTAACTTATTTTTATTAACTGTTATCAGGCGAAGTTAAAGTTAAGGCGAAGTTGTTTTCAACTTCGCCCCACCCCTAACTTCGCCTATACAGAATAAATCATAACTTCACTCATGGTAATAGGCGAACTTGTGATTTGCTTCGACGTTTCTCTAACTTAAATTGTTTGTGTTGCAAAAATGGCAGCTGTAGCTGGAGCAGGTGGTGCAGGTGGTGACGAAGGAGGAGATAACAATCGGCAGTTTTTCCCGGGGCATAACATGTACATAACTTTGGACCCGGATGCGAGCGGTGTTGATGATTTCCGCGAGATCATCACGTTTCTTATCCGCTCGCGTATCTTCCACGCTATTACCACAACACTGCCTATATCTTTGCCAAACATAGAAGATTTCTGGCAGACAGTGGAGTATGATTGTCGAGTCGAGCCCCCGGTTATGCGTGCAACGGTTAACAATCAGATAGTGCAGTTCTCATCTGAGCAGATCAGGGTGGCTTTCAGTTTGGGGATGAAACGAGAGACGATCCTACAGACTTCATGGCTCCATTCAGAGATGGTGCTTTTATGAGAATGGGATATTCTGGTCCATTGGGGGATACTCAAAGACGAAAGGGATTCTTGTTAGACCAATGGCGATTTCTTATGCACGTGATGATCGTGTGTATGTCAGGGAGAAAGGCTGGTACGGATGGAATGGGTGCGACCATGCAGTCGGCATTGACAGCACTGACTTACAATAAGCGTTATAGCTTTAGTCAGATGGTGTTCTACGAGATAGACCGTCAAAGACGAGTGGTGGCGCGTGAGAGATTTCTGATGTATCCAAGATTCCTTCAAATGATCTTGAATCATGTTGCTCCCACGTTACCTCAGCGCCGCCCGATTAGATATGTGGAGAGTGTAAGCAAGCGAATCTTCGCTCAGTGTAGATCATCAAGTGCAAGAAGCAAACCTGAGCTCCGTCCTCAACATACTCCATTATTTGGGTACTTGATCAACCCAGAGTATGTCCCAGCTCGTGGGGACGAGTTTCGGGATCCGGCACCACAACAGGCTGGAGCACCTTAACCACCACCTGAGGTACAACAAGCTTTACCTGCTGCTCCTGTTGTGGCACCGGAGGAAAATGTAGACCTTGAAGTTGCTTTTGGCGGTCAAGGTTTCTTCGATATGGAACGTGTTGATCCTGAGGAAGAGGTGCAAGTCTCGGTTGCACGGGTTACTAGTGTGGATGTTGCTATGGCAGCTACGACGGAGGCTGATTCTGATTCCTCAGATGATGATGTGGCTGAAGCTAGACGGATTTTAGTTACCCAAGAAAGGATTCATGGGAAGAGGAAGAGAGACAACGATGACAGTGATTCGGACTTTGAGGAAGATTTACATCAGTTGATCCGTAGATCGAGAAGAGAAAGGGCAGGTGCAGGTTCGGGAGCTGGTGAGAGCTCAAGGGTGGTTCGTTTCACTCCACCCGCACTGTCTGGTATGACTATAGTCTCTACACCATTGCCAGTTACAGGGCCAATCGCCACGGATGTTCCCGTGGTGACTACCTCATCTTCCTTCGGCATCCCACCCACTACATTCCAGCTCTCAGCTCCGGAGATTGTGTCCTTGCCACCTCCAACTCTTACTCCAACGGAGGTCGTAGCAAGGTTTGTTGAGTCGACAGTTGTTGCTACTGCAGGGTTGTCGGTTACGATACCACCTGCGGTTACGTTTCCACCTGTTTCTGAGGTGCCGGTTACATTGGGAATCCCTCCTTCTTACGCTCAAGACATATCACATCTGAGGTTTGATTTCGATGCAAGCTTATCCGACTCGGAAAGAATAGCAGCGCTGGAAAGGGTCGTGGCAGAACAATCAAGGGTAAATCTTATCCAGACTCATGCTATTCAGCGCCTAGTTACGGAGAATCAGATTCAGTCGTCCCTCCTGATCGAGCATGGTAAAATAATTGATGCCTTGAAACAGTTCTTGGCATCTCAGGGGGAGACGAGCTGTAAGGGTGACGAGCTGAGGACAAAAAAGAGCAACGATCGAGACGATGATCCCAATGCATCGAAAGGTGCAGGTGGAGAGTTGCCAAGAACTGAACAAGCTCTTGGGACTTCCACATCTCAGGGGGAGTCAACGAGTGCAGCTGGCGGTTCAGGGGGTGATGATGTGGTGGTTGTGGATGCTGAGGAGGTGTTAGATGATGTTATAGGTGATGAGGATGTGTTACCGATGGAGGAGATAGAGAAGATAGGGCTGAGATCGTGATTGATAGTGAAGTTGAAGAAGGAGAGATTGTGGAGGACAACGTTGAACATGTAATTCCAACGGTTGAAAAGTCAGATTTGGGTCAAGATACGGGATGTGATGAGACAGAATGGGAGGAGCAGCCAAGATGGAAAGAAGGCTACGCTCAGTGGTTCGTAAAGACTAAGAAACCGGCGGTCCCTACTATGTTCAAGAAAAGTTACAACATCATGGGTTATGCTGAATCGAAAAAGGGGATTATATGCTGGTTATATGATGAGCAGTTGAGACTTTTTGTGATTAAACGGTATGATGGGGTTCAGTATTTCAAGAGGTTGTTGAGATCGTTGAATACGTTGCCTGAGTGTGAAGTGAAGGACTTAGCCAGGTTGGGGTTGATAAACAGGAGTGATGATAACATGGCTAGGATCATTGGAAAGATAGTCTGGAAGGAAAGCATAAAGGAGAAAAAGTTCGAGCTGTTGAAACCACAGAAAGGAAAGCTCGTTGAAGACAAAGATAGAGGAATGAGAGCAGATGGCAATCCTTGGATGATAATGAAGTATAAGCCGATCCGGTGTCTAAAAGAAGTGCCGATGAAACAAATGCCCAAGGATGTGCTCAAAGATCTGAAATGGTGGTACGTTGAATTGTGAAACAGCTGAAGCAGTAATGGAAGATGAAGATGAACAAGAGCTGATGAGAGTATATGATCCTATGCATTTAGTGAATTTGTCTCAAGCTGATCTGCAGGTGCTGAACGAGAAAAAGATATTTTACATTCCTGCTTGGAAAGAAGAAGCAAAGAAATATCAAAGAGTAGTTTCAGTTTGTGTACGAGAAGGCGTTCATGCTTGAAGATGGAAGATACAAGATTTTTGGGATTACGAGACACGTGTTTGAAGATAGAGATATGAAGCTACTGCCAAGGGGGAGTCTGTTGGTACATGATGTCAGTAGTTCAGTATCTAGTGTCTGTAATCGAGTTAGTATGTTTTGTATTTAGAATTAAGCGAAATTGTCTCACAAGTTCGCCTGATATGGGCGAACTTGTTGAACAAGCGAAGTTAGTGACAACTTCGCCTAAACATGTTAGGCGAAGTTGTCGAATGTTATATAGGTTGAGGTTACAGCTTGTTTGAGAGAAGTTGTTCAGTTTTGTGTAATCGGTGATTGATATATCACGTGTTATCAGTTGCAATACAACGTGTTCTTTGTTTATTGTAACGTGTGTTTGATTGTGTTTAACGTGTTTCGTCTTCTACGCTCGTATCGTCTTACGTAGGGATTCCGCACCTACGTAGAACGAGATATTCCGTGTAGATCCGGCTGGGAACCTACAAACTGCTTTTCAGGTGTATCTAAATCGGAGTAATTTGGTGATCTGTTACTTGCCTGAAGTTTGTGGTCGATGCTATGTGAATAGAAGCAAGGGTGTTAGTAGTAAGAACGTTTAGTTAACGAACTAGTTTTGTTTGTATCGCCTAGACTGTAAAACAATGATAGAATGAAGAAATGTAATATATTGTAAATTAGTTTGTAATGTTTCTTTATAAACAATGTGTTGATATCAGAGGTGTCTGTTACATTCCCGTTTTACGCTTCCGCATTGTGCTAGTCGGGGTGTGACATTGAGATTGAAGATCTTGATGATCATCTGAGGCAAGTGGTGAATGGTCATCGATTGAAGCCTTACTTGGAGGATGCGGATTTGAACAAAGAGATATACGAGTCGGAAGTTTGCTTTTTGGCAGACGAGCCGACATACTCAGTTGATTAAAGAACCAAAGAATGTCGAGCTGTAGACATTCAATTCAACGCTTACCGGGAGCCAACCCGGCATTTGTAAGTTTTAATTTTGTATATTGAGTCTAGTTAGCTAATAGTCTTCCTCAAATCATGCAGTGTGGAGCAAGGATCGAGTGTGGGGAAGCGAGCACATACGTCGCTAGAGGGAGCCCCAGGTACGTGCGTAAGTGGTATGTGGCGACCGAAGCAGGTGGCAGAGGAAATTAGCTCCAATACCACACAAAAGATTCATTTTTCAACCTGAAAAAAAAATCAATTCTGTGAAAATGCATCTTCGTGTAACGCGAAGATGCTCTGCTTTGCATGTTCGCGTATCGCGAAGATGCTAAAAAGTCAAACTGCCAGTCAAAGTCAACGGTCAAACATGCATCTTCGCGTATCGCGGAGATGCAAGGCCGAGCATTTTTGCGATACGCGAAGATGCGCGGATCTGACGAAAAATTTTTTAAAAACTAGATTTCACCGTCACTTTCAACCTATCAATTCTATCTTAAACCTATCCACCACTTATCAAGAATCCGGCCACCACCACCACCGTCGCCGGTCACCACCGTCAATTTCATTGTCTTTTCTCATCAAGTACAATTAGCCCGATTGAAAGGTATGTGTTTACATTTGTTTGCAATTGGTTTGTTTCTAGTTTGAATCGGGTTTTTATAGAGATTGTTTATGGGTATGGAATACATGTTAATGGGTTGATGATTAGACGGGATTTGCGGGTATAGTTAAACGGGACATTGACAAATTTTTCCGGTTGGGTTTATCGGATTATATGAAGTTTGGTCAAAATTTTATATGTTTTTGGGATTGTTAGAGATATGTTTTTGTCACCGGAATAATTTTCCGGTGAATTTTCGAGTTAAGGTTTGGAAAAGTTTATCAAAAGTTTGTGACTCGTATTTGTCGGTTTGTTAGGTATGGTGTCGAGAATGTAATTGGTTAAGTTGTGTCTTTGCTTGTGCAAGTTTTGAGGAATTTAGGGTGTCTATTGTTTTTTTTTTTTTTTAAAAAAAAGCTGGTATATTTATGTTGCCCGGCCTTACTTGGTATATTTATTTGCAGATGTCAAGGAAGCGGTCAAAACAACAACAAGTGTTTGACAACACTTCTCAGCAGTACACGCGCGCCGAGATTAGATATACCGTTCACGAGATCGAGGTTTTTGGAGCTCCGGTTGAGGATATTACTGGGGGAAAGATGAGAACCACATTATTTTACCGTTTCTTCCCGGTACTCCTGAGTATAAGTTATTTCAGTAGATTAGAGATTTGGAGATATTCCGGCACAGAACGTTTGACTGGGCGGTGTTGGAGACTATTGGTCAGGTTTCGAGACTTGAGATGTTGTTACCGGGATGATGGAGGGATATATTGAGTTTTGAGCAGAAACAGTATGAGGAATTAGTGTACGAGTTCTACTCCATTTTCAGGTATGACCCAAAGGATTTTGACGAGCCCTACGCAATTAGTTTTGCGTTCGGACGTGAGTTATTCCAGTTCTCGGTACCTCGGTTTGCGGTAATTGCGGGTCTTTATACGCCCCATGAAGTTGAGGCTCCCGAGTTTCGGGAGAGTATTAGAGGGTTTACCACTAGATCGACTGCTTCTCGGCGTCATTGGATTTCGACGAATAAGTTAGCGACATTTTGGAGTACAATCGGGGATGGTGCTCATTCGAGCAGTGTTGTGGCTTCGCAGATTCGGGACCCACTGCACCGGTATCTTCACAGGGTGGTCACGTCGACATTCATGGGTCGACGTTTGGGAAAGGACAAGTGTAACAATATTGATTTAATGTGTTTGATGTCTATGATTGGCGGTATGAATGTGAATTTGGCCAGATTATTGTTGAGTTCATTTAGTAGAGGAGGTCGGAGAGCGAGTGCGGCCACAACTCAGTTGGCGTTAGGGCCCATGATTACGAGGATCGCTCGGTCTTTGGGGGTATTTGGACGTTATCTGGTGGAGTATTTGACAGATGGGCCGGATACTGGTGTAGTGACGCTTGATGATGCCCAAAAGGCGGGTATTATGACTTATGGTAATCCACCGCGCATGGCGGATGTCCGGACAGAGGGTAGTTCGAGAAGGCATTGTACAGAGAGGCCACCTGCCCAGTCACGTCGGCGACGACAGCTGAGTCCACCGACAGCACAGCACCCGCAGCCCATGACATTGGACTATATGTTCGATCAACAACTACAGATGCAGGATGAATTGCATGGGTATCGAGACGAGTTTCGAGGGTATAGAGATGAGTCGCGGGGTTACTTCAGAACCATGTTTGATCACTGGCATATTCCTTTGTCAACTACTTTGCAGCCGCCACCGCCTACTACCAATGGTTTTGACATGGGTGGTTCTGGGTTTGGACCTGGACATGAGTATGGAGCTGGTGTTGGGGGATCTGGGTATAGTAGCTATGGTCAGTATGGGTCAAGCGATTTTTACTATGCAGGTGTTGGAGGATCGGGAGCTGGTGGTGATGCTGATGATCAAGAGGATGATGATGATGAGGAGTAGGAGTTGATGAAAGTAGTTGTCCTGAGCCATATTTTGGTTGTTTATTTTATTATGTTTTCATTATAGTATGGGTTGTACTGATATTATTATTATTATTATGCTTATGGGCAGTATGGGTGGTTCGGTTGGGATATTTGATGGAATTTGTTTTTGTGGGTGGTTGCTTGTGTATATTTTTGTTGTAGTTGAACTTTGTGTGTGTAGTTCACTATAAACCCTCACGAGACCATACTCGTCCACCCGGGCTACCGGGGGGTTTAAAGGGCTTGTTGCATATGCTAAATGCAACCGTGATTCTTACGAAAGTGAGTTAGGTCTTTTAACTTTTTACTCGTTTAACAAATTGGGTTATGAATTAATTAATCTCGGTTGGTAATTTAAAATTAATGGTTTTGCAAACGGTTTAAAAGACCTATATTTTTAACATTTGTGAGAAGCGTTCTTCTACATATTTATGAGTTTGCAGATTTTCTTTTGAGAGACGAAGAGGAAGGTTCACCGAGAGATCACCGAGGGCACGAGAGTTGCACATGAAAATTTTCTTTTCTATCAGGTGATTTCGTTTTCATAACCTTATTTGTTTTATTAATTTTTATGTTAAAAGTGTAATTGTATTTTTGTAAATTTAATAACCACCATCACATTAGGCCCGGTTTTTAAAATTGTCGAAGTGAATTTTAACCCTGTCCCTATTTTATGTCTTAAATTTTAAACATTGAGGACAATGTTTGCCTCAAGTGTGGGGATGGAGGAGAAATTGAAAATTTAAAAGTTTTTATGTTCCTTGAATTAAGATTTTTGCACAATAATGAAAAATGATAGAAAAATTGGGGATTATTTTTCAAAATTATTACATAATATGAGATAATAAAAACGGGAACACACTTAATTTGGGATGTGTCGGTAGGCCCAGCTGATAGTGAAAGGCTTGTGAAAATGTAATAAATATACCTCTAAATTAATATCAGGAAGTCTTGTGGGTTCTCATCTTAGGAATATAGAAAAACTGAAATGCGTAAGGTAATGGATAAGCACCAGTGTAGGGTAAAAACTTGTAAATTTCAAAATTTAATTTTATTGACATATTAAGCAAGGAGCATGAAAAAGATATAATAGTAAAAAGGATCCAATAATTTAATGTGTCTCCCTCTGGGATAATGACTTGTAGGTGACATCTATGGATGAGGATCAGAATAAAATAAATAAAAGTCCAACAACCTATGTGTTTTCTTTCGAGTTGGTAGCTTGACTGATAGGCCTCTGGGTGAGGATTGATGAACGTTAATGAATAAGGACCAACAGCTTACATGCTGCTCATTGGGCTAGTAACCACGGTGAGAACATCCATGGGTGAGGTCTAAAGTATGATAAAAATGCAGAATGCTCGATTAATTCATATGTGTTGTCCAATAAATTAAATTTTGATAGTTACAAGTTTTTAGGTTACACTGGTAGAAATAATCTTTATGATTTTATCTGTGCTTTGACATGCCTGAAACAAATTAGATGGATTTGGGATTTTAGGTGTGAGACCCTTAGACTAAATGTTAACTTGAACTTAAATCTAACATGATTAGAGGTCGGAATTATCGGCGGTTGGGTTTAAGTGGACAACAATATCGGCAATCGCGGTTTTTGTGTTCTTTGTGCTTAATTAAGATAATCTATGAAGTATTTTGAGAATGATCTCTTATTCTGATTCCATTGCAAAGTCTTTTTCGGGACGAAAAAGGGTTAAGTGTGGGGATGTGATGGTTGGGTAAAAGTTAGTTAGTTTTATATATTAATTAGTTATATTTAGGTTAATAAATGAATGAACATTGGTACTTCAAGCGTTGTTTACGTGTTTTAGGACATTGGAGGCTATGGAGCTTAACAAGGATATTTACCGGCTTGGAACGAAGATCAAGAAGTGAAAGATTGGAAGTGCACGCATCACGAGGCATTCAAGAAAAGAAAAAAATAAAATATGAAATTTTACATCTTCGCGATACGCAAAGATGCAATGAAGGGCAACTTCGCGATACGCGAAGTTGCATAATGGCGGCTACGACTATTTTGTCCTCGCGATACGCGAAGAAGCATAACTGGACATCTTCGCGATACGCGAAGATGCTTATGTCGACCTAAAATTTAGTTTTCTCCCTATATAAACCCGTTAACCTCCCCATTCGTTTATCATCGACTTCCAGAGGCAAAAGAGGCTGCTTAGGACGATCTTCCATCATTCCAAGGCTTCTGGTTCATGTCGGGTTTGCATGTTCATCCAAGATAAGTGTATTTACGTTATGATCATATTCAGCTAAGTGCTTTGTTCATTCTAGGCTAGGTTTTTGTGTATTTTAACTTCTGACCAGATTTGTATGCTTAATGTTTATGAGCTTGATTGAGTTATTTCTTTAGTCTTGCTTAAATTATGATTGATTATTTAAACAACTTGTGTTTGAGATTATTAATTGATGCATTATTTGTTTGGTTGTGTTTATCAACATTTAGGGTTTGAACTCTTGTGTCATTGAGTAGTTATCATCAAATATTGTCTCTTTAATTGGTTTTAACAAACATAAGTTGGTAATTAGGTAAACCGAGTTTCATTGTGTCATCAATTCGGTTAGGGTATCGTTTGACATCAAAATCCAACTACTAGGTTTAGTAATTACTGCATAATCAATATAACCGAATCTGGAATTAAGTTGAATGTCACATTAACCGAACCTAGAATGAATGTTTTTATTAATATTATTCACAAATCGTTTTTAAGTAATTGTTAGTATTTAATTAATCCTTTTTCTAAAAACCGTTTGACATCGTCTGTCCGCCTTAGTTTAATAATTAATTTAGTTATAATAAACTTGCACTTTCCTTGAGTCCTTGTGGAGACGACCTTACTTACCCGTACTTATTATAGCTATTTAAGTCTTTAATTAATTTTTTTTAGTAGACCACGACAGCCTACGTCACATCTCACCCGATTGTTGTTGGAAGCTTCTCAAACTTCGTCTTGCATCACTTGTCTTTTGGGCTGTGTAAAACTCTTCCAAGAATCTTTGTTGCATCTCGGCCCAAGTATAGATTGATGCGGAAGGCAAGGTGTAAAACCATCTTTTTGCCTTATCTTCTAACGAAAATTGGAATAAAACCAACTTGACCTCATCCCGTGAAAAACCTTGACCCCCGATCGTGTTGCAAATCGAGTCATACGCCTCCAAATGGAAATAGGGTTCTTCGGTTGCTAAACCATTGTACTTTGGTAAACTTTGGAGTGAGTTGGTTCTAACCTAAAATGTTTTTCCATTTTGATGTTGAGGAATGACCACCGGAGATGGGTTGTTTGTAATGATTGGTCGAAAGTGAGCTTCGATTCCCCTCGCCATCTCTCTCACATGCCTTCTCGGTACCCCCATTGGTACTCTCGGTTGACCCATTTGCCTATACACGGGCCTTGGCGGTGGATGTTGTTGGTATTGAGGTTGAGGTATTGGTTGTTGAGGTTGTTGATAATGGGGTTGTGGAGGAACTTGTTGCAATGGTTGTGGTTGTTGTACTTGATTGACATGTGGTCCACCCCATTGTTGCACTTGTTGTTGCGGTTGAAAGTCGGATCCATACCCAAACTGCCCTTGAATCCTCAACTGACTCCCATCAACCCCACTTGAATAACCTTTTTCAAAATCTTCATACCCTTCATTTTTATCACCAAAACGTGGCCCGCCAAATGAATGCGGGCCCGACCTAAGACCTGGTGAAGTATGGATGATGGGTGGGTCATGTGGTAATGTGTATGGTTAATTATAAGACGGGTTTAGTTGAGATTGGAAAGGTGATTGTTGTTGTGAGTTCGACGACTGTCCTTGAGTGGGCATGAAATTAGTCAATGGTGGAAGGTTAGATGGTGGTTGAAAGCTAAACACGGTCGAAGTGGGCTCACTAGTAGGATTTGGGGTGGTAACGGTTTCATTGGAAGGAGGATTTTCTGGGTTGATGGGTGGTGGTATAGGTGGTACGGATTGACCCGAAGCCATGTTTGTGGTGTCAGTTGTTTGACTGTGCGTGCTTGGTGTCCTGGTAATCTTATTCTCCCTTTGAAGAATCCGATTCTGACGAGCAGATCTTTCGATTTTCAGATCAAAAACTAACGGTGATGAAGACTGAGAGTTTCGCATATGCATATACCTGTAGATACCTACACACTAACACAACCCGCGTAAAACTGACAATAACAATTAAACAAAAAATTAAAAAGTAACACACATTGCGCACTACTCCCCGGCAACGGTGCCAAAATTTGACGTAAGGTCGAAGACTCGCGCAAAAATAAACCAAATACTACTAAATAGATAGTGGTAAGTGGGTATCGAACACGAGGAGTTTGTGGAAAGTGCGTTAATAAGTAGCTCAACGATTAACTAATATAAATGTAAATGACGAAACAGTAATTTCCAAGTTGGTTTTGATTTGATTTTTTATCTAAAATAAACTAACACGAAAGTTGTAACGAATAATTAAACAAGCATTCCTCTCGGGGTTCGGGTTATTACTCAACACTCTTGTTAACATTCGATGGATAAACCATAATACCTCGGTTTTGAGTACATGCAATTGTTTGTGATTAATCAAGAACTAAGTACTCGGATTCCTAGAATGCGAGGTTGTTACTCAACAATCAATCAATACGATTATCCCTAATTCCTTCCACTAAATCTCGGTTGTCAACGACACCAAGAACACATGGTTCAAAACTAGATATAAGCGATAAAGACAAGCTACAAACAATCACACAAACATCATGACTATACTAACATAACATTTAGATAATCAATCCAAGTTCAAGAACAATAAACAAAAGTGTTTTGCAATTAACCTTACATCCCGAGAGGAATACCATAGAACTAGCCACTCATAGCTCGATAGATCATTGATGCATCAAGTATCTTGTTTATATCAATCCCAAACATAAACAAATGAGTGCAAACACCCAAAATATGATTATTGTCTTCAAAAATCGCCTCTAAGCCGTCCCCAATTGAAAGGTATGTGAAAAGACACCCAAAAACGGCCTAAAAAGTGGCCCAAACTCAGCAGTCACGTGTCGGACCGTGGGCCACGGTCTACACCGTAGACCACGGTCCAGTTACGGTGCTTGGAATGCCACGGTACGATGTATTCTGTTGATTTTGGTGCCTGTTTGACCGTGGCCCACGCTCAACACCGTGGACCACGGTGGAGCTCTTCCTCAATTTCTTGTTTTCTTCATATCTTTCTCGTTTCAACTCCGTTTTCTTCGCCGTTTTTGCCCACGTTCTCATAATTTCATCATCTACCTCCTCCTACCTGCAAACATATGAATAACCATAGTCAACTAATTCCATAAAATTAAGTTGGTTAAGCAAATACATTTGTATCTTTTAACTCGCTTAACAGCTTCCCTACGAGTCACTCGTCAGGGTGGCGTGTCGAAAGTGTTCGCAATGTTTTTTTAAATTTTAATAGTTGAGGGAAAAATAGTCAGTTTGCCAAATCCCGAGTCTTTTGATTATTTCAAAAATGCCCTTAAAAATAAATTTGAAATCCGAATCATGTTTAAAATTTTAACTTTCATACTTTTGACATTTTAAAGTCAACACTTTGAACCCATAACAAATTTGACGATAAATCTATTTTGCATTCTCAAACTTTTAAAAATACTAAAAATTTTCATTTTGACCCTAACAAACTTTGACCTAGTTAACTTGTACCAAACAATCTATTTACCAACTTTTGACCCATAAAATCAAATTTAAGTTCCACAAAAAAACCCGAAACAATTTTCATGTGAGAAACATGATTTGTTGTTGATTTTTGGAATTCACCAAGTATTTTGAATATATAGTAATATAATATGTTAATAATTATATTTATAAAAATATATAGATATTATATAAATATAGTGTAAAATGAAAGTGAATAATTATTGATTTATTACATATATTAGTTTTGGAGGGAAAAAATTATAAGAATTAACCAAAACATGACAAGTGTCTACATTTATTTTACTTTATTAGAATAGGTAGATATATATATATATATATATATATATATATATATATATATATATGTTTAAGTTCAAGAGAGCAATGAGATTACTGTGAGAAATGAATATGGGTCACTAGTTTTATTTTAGGTTTTAAATGTTTAAAAATAAATAAAAAAAATATAAATGCAACAATAAATGTATTCTCTCTCTTCAATTAATATACCTAACTAATTTAACTATAATAATTAAAAAGATAAAAACACTAATTTAGTTTTATATATAATTTATTTACACCCTCTTCATTTATCCAACAAAAATACAATTTATTCATATAATACTATTTTTTTTATTATAAAAAATAATTTATTTCCACTCAATTTATTATCATATATCAACACGTAATTTTTAACAATAAATATCAAAACATAATATTTTTTTTCAATTGATACACTTAGAAAAATTATTGTGATAAGTAATAATAAAAAAATATCATACAAATGTGTCCATTAAATATAAACAATAAATATACAACCTACACAAAATTATATAACCTATACTTGTTTTGAATAATAAAAACGTAGAACATACAAAAAAGTACAACTTACATATTTAATTCGACATCAACAATTATATAAATTAGACAAAGGTACATATATCCTATACGTGTGTAGGTTATATGTTTTTCGTGTGTCGGTTAAATGTTTTCTTATTCTCAGAATAAGTTTATGCTATATGTTTTTGTGTAGATTGTATATTTTTTATCAACATGTAAGATAGTTTTTTGTATTATCATCACAATGTACATACATGTTGATGGATATTGATATATTGAGTTCGAAGAAATTGGTTTTGGATAGAAAAAAAAAATAATGTATGAATAAATTATATTTGTGTAGGATAAAATTTTCGAGTGTAGGTTATATGTTTTTCGTGTGTAGGTTATACATTTTTGTGTACGTGTGAAGTTTATTGATGCTGAATTAATTTGTGTGTCGGTTATATATCGTGTGTAGGTTATATGTTTTATTTTTCTTAAAACAAGTGTAGTTTATATGTTTTTGTGTAGGTTGTGTACTTTTTTGTTGATATTTAATGTAAACACGTGTAAAATAGTTTTTTGTACCATTTATCACAATGTAACTATGTGTTGATGAATATTAATATATTGAGTTGGAAGAAATTTGTTTTGGATAGAAAGAAATTTTAATGTATGAATAAATTGTACTTGTGTAGGATAAAAATTCAAAAGAGAAAAAATAAGTTATAAAAATAAATGAAATCTTAATATTTTCCAAGTATAACTATTATATTTATTAGTTATATTAATTGAATATATACCTATTATATTTGTTAGTTATATTAATTGAAGAGAGAGCATACATTAATATTTTTCTCATTTATCTTTAAGCATTTAAAACCTAAAATAAAACCAGTGTACGTCTTATATTCATTTCTCGCATTTCTCACAGTGATCTCATTTCTCTCCTGAACCATCCTCTCTCTCTCTCTATATATATATATATATATATATATATATAATTAGTCCAAAGTCAAAAACAGATCTTTCACTACCTTTTCCAACGTATGTATGTGACTAATGTTCTATAAAATAAAATAACTATAATGGTGCATGTACAAGACTAGATACATTGCAAATCTTTTGTTTTCTTTTTGTATTTTCATTTTTCAAACAGAAAAGTGGAAGTACAAGACTAAATCAATATAGTTTAACTGAAACAACTTTCTTTTAATTATATAAATTTAATTTAAATGTATATTTTAATTAAAAACTTGTTTTATTTCCATCGTTTACTTAATATGATATATATTACCCACTTCATTTTACTTAATATGATATATATATTACCAACTTTTGCAATATAGGTTGATGTAATCATGCAAATTGGTATATAAATCCCGGTATATATAGTTATATACAACAATAGCCGGCTTACGGAGTTGAATAAGTATTTATCATTCCTCAAAATAAAATATAATTATGTTGATATATGACGTACAGCATGTAGTGAATGAAACAAGGCTTAGTCAAAAATTAAATATTGGATTAGGTAAAGTTGGTGCATGACTCTTAATCCATCAAAAAAACTTAACTGCATATTTAAACAAAAGAGGCGTTAAACAAATTACACATAACCTTCTTAAAGAAACTTGTGCATGCAAAAACTTGAATTCAATCGAGCTTATACAAGTCTAATTTGGAGGTCTTGCGATTAATAAACGACCTAATTCACTACTAGAAAATGGGGACCATTGCTACAATAATTTGTGACACAATTTTTTGCGTCGGAATTTCTCACACGTTTCCGACAAAAAGCGAAACCCCAATTTTTTGTCGTGCATTCCGACACATTTCCGACAAACATTAAATTGTGTCTGAAATGCGTCAGCATTTCCGACGCAATTCCGACACAACAAGTTAATTTTGTATCTTATTTTTGATTTGTAAGTAATCATACAAATTGCGTCGGGAATGCGTAGCAAAATCCGACGCCCTTCCGACACAAAATTTTAATTTTATAATTAATTTTTTTTAATATGTTAATGTAAATTATAATATGAATTGCGTCATAAATGTGTCTGAATTTCTGACGCAATTCCTACACAATATTTTAATTTTGTAAATTTACTTTTTATAATATGTTAATCTGAATCATTATACAAATTGCGTCGGAGATGTGTCTGAATTTCCGACGCATTTTTGACACCACATTTTATTTTGTTTTTTATTAATACATTAATGAAAATAATAATGTAAGTTCCGACGCATTTCCGACGCAACGATTGTTTTGGGGCAAATGTGTAGAAAATGTGGAGCAAGTTGCTACACATTTGCTACGCATTTCCAACTGCTTGAATTTCTTTTTGGTTTCTTGAGGCTTAAATGTTTGTTTTTTCATCCATTTCTTTGTATAACTTCACTATATAGGGTATATTTTCATGCCCCTAACTCATACATACTATATAATTACCTATATACGCGTGCAACATTACCGTTAAACTATTTTTAAGAAAGGGAACTTCTATTTCACATTAAAATCAAAACGATTACAATAAAGTGACAGGCAAACGGGCAACAAGCTGCGCCGCAACCCCCTTTTGAATAGCAAATCCAATTCTACTAAAAACAAAGCGTTGGATTATAGGAGACGAAAAAGTACAATGTACGACACGCTGAACCCTATTTAGAAAATTCACAGCCTTCAGGGCCAGAAACCCAAATGTGTCAAAAGAAAAAGAGAGAAACACATGTTGATTTTCTAAGCAGGCTTTCTCGTGTTTGACAACTTTGCTCGATTCGGCCTTCAACGCAACCTGACCCACAAAAAATCCGCGGTCCCTGAGCCCGACAAGAGAAGACACTCTTGTAGAGTCCACACAGATGTGTTTCCCCCTGCCCACCTAAGAATATCAGCTAGTCGTAACGTGGACCTCCCTTCGAGCGGATTTGTAAGAAAGTTAACAGGGGCCTCCTTTTTAGCAGAGATCTCTGCCCATTTAAGAACATCACACAGAACATCCTTAACCAAATCATGTCTGTATTTAAAGCCAGGCAATTCTTTGCAATGCACCGCATGGTCTCCAAAGGAATCCAAACAGATTTTGCGGTAAACTGGTGTAACACCCTAGGCAAATCCCACATCGGCCGTGGACAAGAGAGATCCTTGGTTCATAAGTAAATGTCCCGCCTCTTAAATCACCAACGCGTTTTGGGCTTAATGGTAGTGGACAAGATGAGAGATCCACAGTTAAGCGGGCTCAGGTGGGACTAGTAGCAGGACGGGTGGGAAATCTCCACATGGGCAATCAAAAACAAATCCGTGAGCTCTTCGTGAGTAAAGCGAACAATATTGGTGGTGTGAGGTGCCGGATGTTACAACTGGGCAAAGCTCATCAACCGAAAACATGGGGATCATTAACCAGTACTTAAGGATAGCCTGGAAACATAAGGATCATTATACACTTATAAAGAGCTGCTATAAGTTACCGTGATGCACACATACTTATGTAGATGACTAAACGTATAATATGTTTAAAATTTTGAAGTGGAAATATTTCATTTATAATGTTGTTGTGTAAAATCTGGAATAAGAAAGAAAACGTTTGAGCTTAAAAAAACAAACAAAATTAGTTTTCGAAAATGCGTAGTAAATGTGTAATAAGTTAAAAATAATTAAAGGGTTGGAACCATGATTCGAACCCGGGCGTTCACGGTATTAGCCATAAGTCTTTACCATTAAACATGAGAATCTATTTTACTGAGTCCAAGAACTTAATTTATATATGTGTTTTGTTAGCTTTTCATTATTTCTAATGCTCTAGGTTATAAAACAAAAACAAAAGCCCTAGGTTCAAATAAAAAAACACATCGCCTCTTCTTCTCTCCGCCTCTCGCAACGATTGACGGCCCCTCCCTTTCACCTTCAGATTTCGCCGGTGGATGTTCTCGCCGTCGGCCGTTGCAAGATTCTTCTCGCCGACACTCTGTTCTCGCTCGTCCCTGTCGCCATTGATTGCTCGTGACCAGAATTAAAACAAGGTAATGTTAGGTTTAATGCTTTTGTATATTATAAACTTCGAGCTAAATCCCATGCTGAGTTAGATTGCTAGTCATTTATTGGGTTGAATTTGTTTAAAATATTAGAATTCATTATTCGGCTGAAAAATTGTTGTTTAAAAAAGCCAAAGGAAGGCTTAACTAAGCTTAATGAATCAGACAAGAAGAACTATGTTATCAGCAATTCGAAATATTATACATTTTATGCATATTTATTCTCAATGTATTTAGGTTGTATGAAATGTCTTTAACATTTATTCTCATAGTATGCAGCAAAGAAGAATGTGAATCAGACAAGAATTATGTTATCACAAAATTTAAACCTATAACAAACTTTATAACATATATAAGAAATACAGAGAGTGTATGCCAATAAGCAAAAATAATTCTTTTGAACTCATCTCAGTAGATACCCGACGGGTTTTGGTCGAGTATAGGACAAGCTTTATAACCGGGAACGTGTTTGGGATTACCTAAACCTGGCCCAAATTTGACCCGTTTCCATTAATTATTCGTATCGCATTTTTAGTTTGGTAACTTCTAAACCTTGTGGAACTATAATTACAAGTTGACAACAATCTCGTCTAATAGAGAATGGGTGTACACGATGAGAACCACTAGCAACGGATTTTTCAGCCATGAATTTGTACCACATGATAACGTTTCTTGAATTTTGCTTTCGCCAACACAGCTAATTGGTCAAATTATAAAAGGTATCCAGGTTACGGTAGTTTGGTGCCCGTGCCGCACATGCAAAAATCTTCATTACAAGAAGAGAGAGGATGTTGAGGGTGATCTATATAACAAAGGATTCATGGATGATTTTAAGGTATGGTATTTTTATGGTGATCATTTCATATACAAGATACAGGCCAAGAGGATACAACCAATAATGATTCCGACAAGGGTTTTTCTGACCACTATTCCGATGAAGACGAATTTGATTATTAAGAACATTGGTTGTTGTATAAACTTTAGAAATGTTTTGAGATTTATCACATGGTATGCCCACTTTCAATTGATTACTATCATAATGGTGTTAAAACTTATATTATCAATCTGACCATTATTGTTCTAAAAAATGCAGGGTTGCAGTGGCAAATTTTTTGGGCATACACGCGACTTATAATTTCCCGGCATACATAAGGTATGTTGTTATCATCATTCTCGTCGTCATCATTATTATTATTGTTATTGTTATTGTTATTATTATCGTTGCTATCTTTATTGTGTATCGTTATTGTGTGTAGTTTGTTTACTATCATATATGTTTAACAAATTTGTGGATTTAGGTTCAAATGGAAGTTGAAAGGGGAGCATGGAATGCAAAACATACTGACTAAGCGATACAAAGAGACGTAGAGGTGGCCATAATCTTTCGTTCTTGATAGTAGCTTTTTATGTACGATTTTAGATATTTTAGTTTGTAATGGATTTGCAATGACTTTGATTATATTTGAGTTTAAATTTGTAAAAGTTGTTATGTGGGTGAATTTGTGGCCGTTATGTTAAAGCAGGTTTTGTGATTTTTAATGTATTCTTTTACCAGAAAAAAGATTATTCTAATTTTAAAATTAAATATATATTAAAAAAAATAAATGCGTCAGAATTGTGTCATAAAAACATTTCTAATGTGCGTCGGAATTGCGTCGTAAAACAATTAATATGCGCGTCGGATTTGTGTCGGAATACAAATTAAAGAAGTGTCCGAATGGCGTCGGAAAACATTTTATATATGTGTCAGAATTGCGTCGGAATACATATTATATATGTGTCAGAATTGCGTCGGAAAACTAAAAATTAATACCGTATTTATACATATACGGTATTTTTAATACAATAATTATAATTATTAAAGGTTGTTAAAAAGTGTCGGAAACGTGTAGGAAAAATGCGACAAAATTATACGTTGAAAATTTGTCTTAATTTGTGTCGGAAATGCGCAAAAAGGAATTTCCGACGATGGTTTTTCTGGCACGCAAAATGTGTCAGAATCGCTCGTTTGTGACCCTTTTCCGACGCAATTTGGCGTCACAACACAATCAGTTTTCTAGTAGTGATTAAAGCCAGCCTTTATAAAACTTTTCGAACTTATTTAATACAATGTTTATATTTGTCTAATTCAGAGGCCAAATCGATGTGGACCCTAATTTAAAAAAGTAATATGAAGACTTGGAACAAGATACGTTTTAACATGTTAAACACTGGCCACAATTCGTCAATTTGACCGCATATTGTTAATACTTGTAAAAATCAAACATTCTTATTCTAAACATGATATGATGATGCCTTTTGCAATCTACACTACATATTTGTTGATCAAATCACTAACAAAGATAAAGGAAATGCAATAATGGATGTTGAATAAAATGAATATATAGAATGAAACACGCTTCGGGTTTTTCTAAAAAGGAGGGCTAATCATACTTATTGTTAGTGACAATCAACTATTTAGCAAGTTGGCTACTTTCTAGGAAACAAATTCATTAGATAATGCCAATTAACAATTCTAGCTTTTGAGTAAATTATAACCTAGGAGAAGGGGTTCTCTTTTCAAATTAAAAAACCATCTTAAAATTAAACCGATCAAATACCAATCATGTACTGTTACATAAGTTTTATCCCAATCTACCATAAAATATCCTAAGTAGTGATGACACTTCTTCGGTCACCCTCATTTATTTAATCAAATAAAAATAAAGTATCCAAATTCCCTAATTGGACAAGTTACAAAAAGCTTATTTGGAAATTGCAAAAGTCGAAAGCTATTTGTTTTGGTCTTTGAGTTGTACAACCCGTAAACATCACCTGAAAAGGAAAATGAGGGAGTGGCGGCGGTGTGCGGGGTACCCGATCCCACTACCCACAGCTCACCCTCACCTGCGTTGTATATAATTTTTTGACCAAAAGATTTATTCATAGCAATTATCATATAGCGTTAAATGATCCCTCACCTAAGTAATACGAGTTCAGGTCATATTTAGACAAAATTATGTAGTACCGTAGATTAGAGATGTGAGTTTACTAACAAAAATATTAAAAGATTAGTAGATTTATAAGATTATTACCATTTTTTTTACTAAAACACATATATATAAAATTTGGGGACGGTTTTATGTGTATTAGTCAAGAATCCAACTAATTATTACGTTGTTAAAACGTGACAATATATACTCACAATTTCCGTATTGACTTCGATGTTGTGGGAAATTTAATTAATTGTTGATCTTTTGTTTATTCAATTAATAATAATCATATATTAGATAATACAACAAAAATCAAACCTTATGTTAAAATAATATAAGAGGCTGAAAGTCAATTTAATTAACAAGAACGATCATTGTCACCATGTATTAATCGTATTTGCATGAATGATATCTGAAAAAATGAAATTCAACACAGCAAAACTTCATTAAATAATATACCGTGTTTCATTCAGAAAAATATATAATAAAAAGATATATGCTTTAATATTTGTAAGTAATTATAAATTTATAATACAACACATATATCTTGTTAAATGCATTTTTGCCAATCGAAACAATTAACATTGGATCGGTTTATGATACCAAATAACCATATGATATTCTAACGTTGGGAGTGTCATCAATAAGGATGACGTAATCATTATAAACTACATATAGTTTGATAAATCATGACACAATGGTAACAGGGAGGTATTGAAGGGCAAGATCATTCTTTTCTTATTATAAAATACATACAATCGACAATGATAAATAGAGGAGTCCAAAGCTAATTATGGAGAAAATACACAATAATCACAGGAGCATTTCCCTCCTTAATTGTAGCCTAATTGAGGATCCAGAATATTCTAACACCCCCCCTCAAGTTGTGTAGTGGGATCTCCAATACCCAACTTGCTTAATACCGATTCGAATGTTCTTGCCGTAACCGCCTTTGTGAGAATATCAGCTAACTGATCTTCAGATCTCACAAACGGGAGTTCTACAGTACCATCTTCAATTTTTTCTTTTATGAAATGCCTGTCTATTTCAACATGTTTTGTTCGGTCATGTTGGACAGGATTTTCTGAAATTTTAATTGCAGCTTTGTTGTCACACATCAATTGGATCGGAAGCTTTACTGGAAAATTAAGTTCCTTCATCAATTTTTTTACCCAAAGGATCTCTGTGATCCCTTTAACAATACCTCTGAATTCTGATTCTGCACTTGACAAAGATACAACTTTCTGTTTTTTACTTCTCCAAGTGACCAGGTTCCCTCCGACTAAGGTAAAAAACCCTGCAGTAGATCGTCTGTCATTTGGATTTCCACCCCAATCAGCATCGGTGAACGCCTTAACATCTAGGTGCCCATTCTTTTTGAACACTATACCTCTTCCCGGAGTACCCTTAAGATATCGTATTATCCTCATAACTGCTTCCATGTGTTCCGACTGAGGTTGATGCATGAATTGACTTACTACCCCAACAGCATAAGCAATGTCTGGTCTAGTATGGGCTAAGTAAATTAGCTTTCCTACCAGTCTTTGGTACCTCTCACGATCTACTAGCTCATCTTTTTCATCTATCTTTAGCTTGTGATTTACCATCATTGGAGTATCACTTGGTTTGCAGTCCACCATACCTGTTTCTGCCAATAAGTCTAAAATATATTTTCGTTGAGAGATGAAAATTCCTCCTTTAGATCGAAGAACCTCAATCCCAAGAAAATATTTTAGCCCTCCAAGATCCTTCATTTCAAACTCTGTAAAGAGGTTCTTTCGAAGCAAGGTGATTTCTTCCTCATCACTCCCTGTTATGATCATATCATCAACGTATATTATTAGACATGTAATTTTATCACCTCTTTTCTTGAAGAATAGGGTATGGTCAGCGTTACTCTGTTTGTACCCATATTGCTTCATAACCATCGTAAATCTCCCAAACCATGCACGTGGAGATTGTTTAAGCCCATACAACGCCTTCTTAAGTTTGCATACTTCATTTCGTTGAAATTCGCCAGAGAACTCAGGGGGTGCTTCCATGTATACCTCTTCCTTGAGATCTCCATGTAGAAATGCATTCTTGACATCAAATTGATGAAGCGGCCAATCTTTATTTGCTGCTACCGAGAATAACACCCTAATAGTATCAATTTTTGCAACTGGGGAAAAAGTTTCAGAGTAGTCAATGCCATATGTCTGCGTATACCCCTTAGCCACCAACCTTGCTTTATATCGTTCAACGGTTCCATCAGATTTATATTTAATAGAAAAAACCCACCTACAACCAACAGGCTTCTTTCCTGCAGGTAACACACACTTTTCCCACGTGCCATTTTTTATAAGAGCTTCCATTTCTGTATTCATAGCATCTTGCCATTCGACTTTCTTACTTGCCTCTTGAACTGTCTTTGGGATATTCTCAGAGAGGAGGATGGCAGAGAATGCTTTTGCATTATCTGCAACTCCCTCTCTGCCTCCATTCACCGGGTACTTTGAAGTTCGAGATACATGTTCTGGAGAATATCGATTCGGTGGAACGCCTCTATTTATCCTCGGAGGCAGAACACGAGTCGGTGGTTCTTCTGACTGCATTTCTGGACTTGAAATATCATTATGACTTGTAACATCATCAAAATTGGACAAGAAAATATTATTTACCTCTTGTTGGACATTGTCCGAAGTAGATTCATTGGTTGTGTGTACTGGTTCGTCAGCCCCTTCTATGTTGGTTGGGAGGGACTCGGTGGCGCCATCTACAGGCTCTGTTAGAACAGTTTCAGAACAACTTAGAGTGTTTAACCAATCTAGAGATTCCCTAAGTTTCTCCCCCTGAACGCTAGATTGGTTGTTGAAATAAAATTCAGATTCGGAGAAGTCATAATCCATAGTGACATGAATACGACGTGTGATAGGATTATAACAACGATACCCCTTTTGATGAGTAGCATATCCTACAAACACACATTTTTCTGCGCATGGGTCAAATTTGTTCCTATTGTTCTTAGGAATGTGAACAAATACTATGCATCCAAAAACACGTGGTGGTAGGGTTAGAATAGAAGGGATAGTGACTTGACTTCCTAGAGTTTGTAAAGGGGTTTTATGTTCCAAAATTTGTGTAGGTAGACGATTAAGTAGATAAACGGATGTAGCTATTGCTTCTGGCCAAAAAGACTGAGGAACTTGAGATTCGATCATCATAGCACGACTTTTCTCAAGTAGAATTCGATTTTTCCGTTCAACGACACCATTTTGTTGTGGTGTGTTAGGACATGTAGTTTGATGAATAAGGCCATTTTTTTCACAAAAACTTTGCATAGACTGATTTATAAATTCTCCACCATTATCAGAGCGAAGAATCTGTATTTTTTTCTTAAACTGGGTTTGAACCATTTCATAAAATGCAAAGAATTTTTTAGGAACCTCTGATTTATGTTTCAGAAAGTATATCCAAGTCATTCGAGAACAATCATCAACAAATAGCACAAAATATTGAAATCGACTATTATTAGAGTTTGGAGCAGGACCCCAAACATCAGAATGTATCAATGAAAAAACCGACTTAACTCTAGTGTTACTTTGATCAAAAGGCACTCTATGATTTTTAGCAAGAACACAAGTTTCACACTTCATATCATGAGTGGATTTATTCAAAAAAAGACTCGGAAATAACAACTTAAGATACCCAAATGAAGGATGACCAAGACGACGATGCCATAACCAAAGTTGTCTATCAACTGTTCCGTGAGCAAGCATGGCATGTCCCTGGTGAGTCACCTCGTCAACATAGTAGAGACCTCCTTGCTCAGTACCACGCCCAATTATCTCCTTCGTAAGAATGTCCTGCAAAATGCAAAATGTTGGATACATTAGCACCACACAATTCAATTCTTTTGTAACATGGCTAATAGACAACAATTTTGAGGATAATGCAGGAATGTAGAGACAATTTTTCAGCTTCATTTTCTTAGAGAATTCAATTGAACCCCCTCCTTTGATCTCAACCCGTTCTCCACTAGCAGTTTCGATATAAGTTTTAGATGAGGATGACATATCTAAAAAATCTTTATAATCATACGTCATAGTGTCTGTAGCCCCGCAATCAAAAATCCATTCACTTAATTTTTTTGGATTAGAATTTGATGTATAACGAGCTCGACAGACTTTAGGTTCCAAATTAATGTTGCTAGGGGTATCCTTTTGGTCATTGTCAAAACAACAGGGTTTAAAGTATTTAGGGTTGAGAATGGAAGGACTTGGGGTGTAATTTCCACCAAGCCCTTTACCTGTTGCGTTTATTCCAGCAGCCACACCACCAAAACCAATTGCTTCATCCTGCCTTTTTGATGTCGCCGGTTCAACTTCGGCGTCTTGATTTCCGATGGCAGCCGCCCCTTTGCCTCGCGATTCTGTCTTTTCCCTGTGATTGTCTTCCCACCATTCGGGATAACCAACAAGTTTAAAGCACGTCTCCTTTGTATGCCTCTTCATCTTGCAGTGGCTACAATACAATTTTGCTTTATCTTCTTTTTCTTTATTCCGCTGCGATTCTGACCGGTTTTTCGGTTTTGCGGTTGATTCCCTTGCTGCCAGTCCAAGGCCGATTTCAGATGACCTGTCAATTTCAGAATTTACAGGTTTTAAAATGTTGATTCTTGCTATCTCTCGTCGTACCATAGCGTATGCGGCTTCAACCGTAGGGAGTGGGTCTCGTTTCAAGATGTCCCGCTTAATTGGTTCCAACTTGTCATCGATAGCTATCAATAGTTGGTAGAGTCTTTGTTCTTGAATTTTGTTGTTGTAGATCTGAATATCTTCAGGGTGTTTCATTGGGTTCGGCTCTCTTCTGTCAATGGTCATCCAAATTTTTTTCAGTTTGTTCCAACATTCTTCTAATGTATCTCCTCCTTGCCTCAAAGAGTTGGCCCTTTTGTGAAGATCAAAGACTTGCAATGAATCTGCCTCAGAGCCATATGTAACTGCAAGGCCATCCCAAAGGGCCTTTGCAGTCGGATATTGCGAAACATTATTTACCAAACTAGCATCGATGTTTTGGATCAGCCATGTGAACACACACTGATCATCTTGTTCCCATCGTGCGTACGTCTGATCTGTTTTTAGAGGTGGTGACGGTTCCCCAGTAATGTGAGAGCCTCTCCCTCTGCCTCCAATAGCCTTTTTCATCAGGGCTGCCCATAGGGCATAGTTGTCTCCTTCTAGTTTGATTCCAAGAGATAGATTCTCGGAATTGGTTGTTATTGGCTGTGCTCCAAGACCATTTCTTAGAAGCGCAGCGATTTGTAGTGTTAATTCATCAGGGATGTTGGTTGCAATAGTAGTGTTGTCTGACATGTTGATGAATTTCTAGGTTCAAAGGATTATACCTTAAGCTCTGATACCATGACACAATGGTAACAGGGAGGTATTGAAGGGCAAGATCATTCTTTTCTTATTATAAAATACATACAATCGACAATGATAAATAGAGGAGTCCAAAGCTAATTATGGAGAAAATACACAATAATCACAGGAGCATTTCCCTCC
Organism: Bidens hawaiensis; assembly: GCF_021521415.1. Classification (NCBI taxonomy): domain Eukaryota; kingdom Viridiplantae; phylum Streptophyta; class Magnoliopsida; order Asterales; family Asteraceae; genus Bidens; species Bidens hawaiensis. The sequence goes on along the minus strand of NW_027492046.1, from coordinate 325,921 downwards.
TTAATTGTAGCCTAATTGAGGATCCAGAATATTCTAACAAATCATAATAATTATATCGTGTATGAAATAAAATGGAGAAGAAAAATCAAAGGTCAAGAGGAGGAGATGAAACCCCAACTACCGACTCAGTGATCAAGTGGGCATTTACCAAACCCCTAAGAAATAATAATAATAATAATAACATATATTAAAAGCTAGTCTAATTCTTACAGTAGTTTGCCATCATCATCATCGTATCATATATGTCTTTCCTTTAATTCTTAGGTTTCATTTTTTACTTTCACTTTTAATACATTTGACTGCTCAAATATCTTCGTATGCAAATCTTGAACAATCGTCTTTCCTGCAAACCTTCAACAGCTTACGCCTTGCTCGTTTCCCACAATCCCACTTTAAGTGATCATTATACTTTTGTATTTATAGACTTAAAAGAGTTTATAAGTCATAATATTAAATATATTTTTTATTTGTGCTCGTGTTTTACTGTTTAGTAATGATCTAGGACCGAAGCACTCTGACAAATTACAATGTAAATGGAGTCAATGGTGCGACTTATATCAAACCACATGAATTATTTACGTGCGCAGTTAACTCTTTAAAACAGACCTGACAAATTCACTTTTAAATTTAGTCATTTTTCTCCCAATGAGATATAAATTACAAACCCTCATCAAGCACTTTGATACCATTAGCTATAAACCTTTGGTTCTTTTTTATTTAACACGAAGTAAAGTGCCAATATCGTCTCTAAGGTTTGGTTAAGTTCTTCTTCTTATCATTATATATAGTAACAATAAGTGATATATAACTTCTTTTTCTTTGAACATCTAAATATTGTAAACTATAGGTTTGCTTGACTATCAGTATCAAACCCTAACCACCCTAGATTCAAATTTTGAAAAGCAATGATGACTTTTCAATTCAAATCTAAAAATAAAAAGTAGCAACAACAATAACAACAAACTATACTTGTGTGCTAAATTATTCAAATAAACACACATACTTATACTTTACATTCATCTAATTATCTATGCAGTCGATATCACCGATATATCACCAATATATCAGTGATATATCGGTTACCGATCCCTTGGCGATATATAAGTCAGAATATCGGTTCGGAATTTTGGTACCGATAATATCAACGATATTGACCGATATAGGACTAATATTTGACCGAATATTCCTGATATCAGTGTTTTAAGTCTTAATTATCAACTTTTAGTGTTCAATGTTATTGTTTTAAGTCTTAATCAATCCTTACTTGCTACGATTGTTAGTGTTTTGCAATTTGTAAAAGGTTAATTTGTTAATGGTAAGAGACTATACCGAATTATTAGTGTTAAATTGCTATATATATGAATTTTACATGATATTAAAATTACCGATATCCCACTGATATCTTACTGCGATAACCGGTATCTCAGATATCGGTCCTTGACCACCGATATCCGATATTTTTCCGCATTAACTGCTTAGCTAATTATTAAAGAGGGGATGATTGTATATAACTACTAATAAGTTGATATTGGGTGTGAATCTTTAACAACCGACCAAATGATGCTTAACCAGAGCAGAGGATAATTAATTCGAGTGGAGGTTACTCCTAGAGAAGGGATTATCATAGCAGAGTTTGTATTTACAGGATTATAGTAGAGGATACTCTAGACTAGAGGTTGTTCTATAGCCTATTTAGAGAAGATATTGTTTAATTAGTTGACTTAGCAGAGGATGTTTGTATGTTCTAGCAAAGCTTAATTGTGTCCCCGTATAAATACCCTCTTTTGGACCTATAACTTTTTCTTGAGCACCTACTAGAAACAAAACTAGTTGTGGAGAGTGGATGTAGATCAAAACCGATCAAACCACCATAAATCTCACTTGTTATTTCAAACTGGTGTGTGTGGTGGGGGAGAGGGGGGGGGGGTATTTTGTGTGTTCAAGTTGTGTTCGCGTGATTGAATTGAAACCCTAACGATCCTAAAAGTTGAAAGGTTCTCATAAATATAGATAGGCCAGATCTGTAAATTACAGGAAACCATGAGAGCAAAAAATAAAGTAAACAATTCATATATTAAAAAAAAACGTGAATGGCACCGGATCTAAAACACCATCCGATGGTGATCCATTCTCTTGTCTAGTATATAATTCAATACTTTAATTTGGTATGTGCCCATTAATAATTGGGGTCAAATTAGCAGTTCAACGACCAATAGACTTCAGTCACACCAATCTCTACTAACCACTCTTTCTTCCTTCTAGATATCACATATACAAACTATGAATGAATTTTAACTTATTAACCTCCACGTGACATATTTAATCACTCTAACAAAACTATAGTGCTGACTTTTGTTTTCTATTTGAAATGATATAAAGAGATCAAATGTTCAAAACATGTGTATAGAGGTTTGCATACAAGTTAATGAAAATATCTCACATCAAAGTGTGATAATGATTACCGATTATTTAATGTGATATTTGGTCATGATCTTAATCTTGATAATAAAATACAAAATAGATTAAATATCTACTTAGAAAATATGTAGTTAAGTATTTTTTGTTTTATAAGAGATTAAACATTTTAGAAAGGGATTTTTACATATTTCCCCTTCATAAACCTTTGAAATTACATATTTCCCCAAAATATAAGTTTTTAATGCAAAATGTACAATGCTTTTTAAGCATGATTTGAGGAAATATGTAATTTCAAAGTTTAGGAAGAGGAAATATGTAAATGCCCCTTTTAGAAAACGTGTGGTTATATATCTTTTTTGTTTTGTAGGAGGTTTTCTTCAATGTTGTAAAGCGTTCGGATCGATTTATTGAAAGGAGACAACAGAACATACAAAGTGGACACCTTTGTGGTTCATCCACGACAAATGTTACAAGTGTTTAAACAAATTTAGGTAATGTGAAACCCAAATTACTTATTTATTAGTATAGGATTAAAACGCTATTGATATTTGATAAGGATGCTTGTAAGCTTATATCGTTAAAAAGGAAAGAACCCTTTTATGGATTAAACCAACCAAATATAAAATATCAAAAAAAAAAAAAAGTAGATGAAAAAACATAATACATTGACGACCTCATCACACAATCAAAACGAGCCCTTACTTTTTGGGCTTACAAGTGAATTTGTAAGAGAATGGGGGACATGCAACTTTGAGTCCATTTAACTTCTTTTTGTAAAACAAAAGATGTGATATATTCACGTGTTGCAACTTGGTTAGCTAGAAAAATTCTTTAGTGGTCTAATGGTCTAGGGTGGCGGTGGCGGTGGTGGCGGCGGCTGTGGTAGTGGTGGCTGCCATGGTGGTGGTGGTGCAATCTGTCACATAAACACACCACGTGTATACCACATAAGCAAGATTTTGACACGCAAGCATGCCACGTCATAAAAAACTAACAGCATTTGTATTTCATTAGTCAGGGTTAGTTGGTACAAAAAATTTATAAAAGGGGGGACCGTCACGAGCATTTCGCTAGCTGGACTTTTTAAAACCAATATAAAGTACGTATATTATGTTGTTTCAACTAATCTTGTTCATGCATAATGGACACTCAACAAAAAGCAGAATTCTAGTATCATAAAACATTCATGTTTCCTTCAATGTGGTACCGGATTCACCAACGTGTTGCTTCATTAGAACAAACCTTTCACATTACTCTTGCATCATAAACAGATCTTAATGCAATTCAAGTCTCAATAATTTTATTACTTACTTAAAAATGTCGACTATGTCAGCCATCGTAGTTCTGATTATCACCTAGGCCAAATTAGTAGCACCTTCCACCACCTTTTCCAACGATAATCCTATAAGACAAGTGGTGTCCGATGGTCTACGAGAACTTGAAACTTCTGTTCTTCAAGTTATTGGTAGAACTCGTCATGCCCTCGCCTTTGCTAGATTCGTTCACAGGTTCAACATTCATATGTATATTCATACTTACTAGTTGTGACTTTGCCGAATTAGCTCAAATTTACTTACTTTACAAATAGTTATGGGAAGAAATATGGAACTAATGACGAAATGAAAAAGAGGTATTCAATATTTGTTCAAAGTCTGGAGACGATTGCATCGCATAACAACAAGGGACTTTCCTATACTCTTGGAATCAATGGTGATCCGTCTTTTCAATCCAAAATAAAAATATTGTTTTTGTTTAGTTTAGTGATTAAGTCGTGTTGCATGAAACAGAGTTTGCTGATATGGCATGGGAAGAATTCAGCAAAAGCAAACTCGGAGCTTCTCAAAATTGTATTCTGCTACTAAAAAGGGCAATCACAGACTCACCGATGACATCCTCCCACTAACGGTACGTAGATCAAGATAACTAACATATATATATAGTGCAATCATACCGAGATTGATGTATTACTTTCTTGTTATATATATTGAACTGAATGCAGCAAGATTGGAGGGAAGCAGGAATTGTGAGCCCAGTGAAGACTCAAGGAGATTGTGGAGCTTGTTGGACATTCAGGTAGGTGGTTCACATACTAAAACTCACAATATATCTAAACAACAATATAACAACACACACCTGTAAAATCCGACCAATAGCAAAGCTATAAGTAAGGTCTGGTAATCTGGTATCATAACATATATTGAATGGTCTTAAATAATATTACTAATTATTATACAGCACGACTGGAGCTCTTGAGGCTGCTTATGCGCAGGCTTATGGGAAACCTGTTAATCTATCTGAGCAACAACTTCTAGACTGCGCGGGTGACTATAATAACTTTGGTTGCAAAGGTGGATTGCCTTCTCAAGCTTATGAGTACATCATCTATAATGGTGGACTGGACACCGAGGAAGCATATCCTTACATTGGAGAAGATGACGGAGCTTGCAAATACTCACAAGAGAAGGCTGCAGTCCAAGTTGTTAATGTTGTCAACATAACCGAGGTACATGAGGACATCCTAGTTATATATAACCTAGCTACCAACCTAAATTCGCGTTTATATATTTGTTTTGGAAGATCGATTAAACAACAGCTAAATAGGTTATGGTGGTAATTTGTTTTGTACATCTATGTATAGGGTAATGAAGATGAATTAAAGCATGCAGTAGGTGTTGTTCGTCCTGTGAGTGTAGCGTTTCAGGTGGTTCCACCCTTCAGACTTTACACCGGAGGAGTTTTTACTAGTGATGTTTGTCGTAGTGGTTCAATGGTAACTCTTTATGGCTTTCATTTTTCCTTTGTATTGTTCATGATAATCAGAGGAATGATAAAGGAATTGAATTGATTGTTTTATATTTCTTGTATATTTCAAAAGAAACCATGTACAGAACTTATAGGCTATACAATTTTTACTAAGAAAGGAAATTTAGTAAAAGACATTAAAAGAAATGGCTGTCAATAAGCTGCTCCTGGAAATTAGCCTTGAAGATGCCTAATTGTCGATCTTGATTGTAGGATGGTCAATGGTGTATTTTGGGAAATGATGGAAACTGATCCCAACTTTTTCTAAATAAAAAATATTTCAACATTCCCCCTCAAGTTGAGTAGTGGGATTTCCGATACTCAACTTGTCAAGACAGTGATTGAAGATCTTTCCATTGACTGCCTTTGTTAATATATCTGTTAGTTGATCTTCTGATCGGACAAACGGAAGTTCAACGATCCCGGTTTCAAGTTTTTCTTTGATGAAGTGTCTATCCACCTCAACATGTTTTGTACGATCATGCTGAACTGGATTCTCTGAAATTTGAATAGCTGCCTTGTTATCGCACATGATTCTGCTGGTTTTGGTTGGAGGATACCCAAGTTCAGTCAAGAGCTTCCGTATCCACAGTATTTCTGCTAGACCGCGTGCTATTCCTCGAAATTCTGCTTCAGCACTTGAGAGGGCTACCACCTTTTGTTTTTTGCTTCTCCAAGTGACAAGATTCCCACCCACGAGGGTAAAGTAACCTGATGTCGATCTCCGATTTCCTTTATCTCCCGCTCAATCAACATCAGTATATACTTGGGTTTCTAAATGTTCATTGGTCTTGAACAGAACCCCATGACCAGGTGTCCCTTTGAGATATCTGATAATTCGCCACATGGCTTCCATGTGGGTAACTTGAGGTTGATGCATGAATTGGCTCACGACCCCTACTGCATAAGCAATGTCTGGACGGGTGTGCGATAGGTAGATTAGATTTCCTACTATCCGTTGGTATTTTTCCTTATCGGCCAACTCAGCTTTTTCCTCCATATAAAGTTTTTGGTTCACCATCATAGGAGTATCTACAGGTTTGCAATCAATCATTCCTGTTTCCGCTAATAGATCAAGGACATATTTCTTTTGGCAAATAAAAATCCCTTGTTTGGACCTTAGGACTTCTATCCCAATAAAGTATTTAAGTCTTCCCAAGTCCTTCTTTTCGAATTCTTTGAACAAACTCGTCTTTAACTTCATCATTTCTTCCTCATCATTACCTGTGATTATCATATCATCGACATAAATTATTAAGCAAGTTACGAGTTCACCCCTCCGTTTAAGGAACAAAGTATGATCTGAATTACTTTGTTTAAAGCCATATTTTTTCATGGCTAGAGTAAACCTGCCGAACCAGGCTCGGGGGGATTGTTTTAATCCATATAAAGATTTCTTCAAACGACATACGTCTCCGGGATTAAATTCTTTTGTGAAACCAGAAAGAGCTTCCATGTAAACTTCTTCTTTAAGTTCTCCATGTAGGAAGGCATTTTTTACGTCAAACTGGTGAAGAGGCCATCCTTTATTTGCAGCTATTGAGAAAAGAACCCTGATTGTGTCAATTTTGGCCACGGGAGAAAAAGTTTCGGAGTAATCAATTCCGTATGTTTGAGTATACCCCTTTGCTACCAATCTGGCTTTGTATCTTTCAATGGTTCCATCCGGCTTATGTTTTATTGTGAAGACCCACCGACACCCCACTGGTTTTTTTCCAGGGGGGAAGAGTACATTTCTCCCATGTGTCGTTTTTATTTAGTGCATCCATTTCAGTTTTCATTGCCTCTTTCCAATCTTTGGAATCTAGAGCTTGCTCTACAGAAGTTGGAATCTCTTCAGAGTATAAGGATTTGGCAAACTCCTGGGCTTCTGTGGATAAGTTTCCTTTAGCTATGCTTGCCATTGGATATCTTAAACTTCGAGCTTCCTTCTCAGGAGTATATCTTTTTGGTGGCACTCCTCTGTTGGTTCTTGGGGGAGAACATATCTAGCTGGTTCAGCTTCAGTTTGATTATCCTGTTCATCTTGCGATGACTGTTGTTCTGCCTCATAGTTGGATGGATCAGGGGACTCAATGTTCTCAACAGTTTCAAAATTAGTGGTTGAATCAATGGGAGAATCAATATGATCTTGAGTTTGAGAATTACTTACCTCTGACGTCAGGTTGGGAAGATCATTGTTAGTAGTACTGTTTGTTGGAATCGTGGATTGTGATGATGACTCAGTACTGTGATTGATTTCTTCTGATGATGGCATCCACTTCAACCAACTCATTGTGTCATTGTATTCCTTTTCCCCCTGACCAGTGTGTTGGGTATTGTAGAAGTATTCAGTTTCAAGAAAGTCGCAGTTCATAGTGGTGAACATATGACGTTTTTTCGGACTGTAACACCGGTAACCTTGTTGATTGACTCCATAACCCACAAATACACACTTTTCAGCACATGGATCGAGTTTGGAACGATCTGTTTTTGGTATGTGAACAAAAACAGAACATCCAAAGACACGAGGTTCGAGGATAAGTGTAGAAGGGGGTTTATGGAATTCAGATTGTGTTTGGAGTGGCGTTTTCAAACCAAGGGCTCTAGTTGGGAGACGATTAACAAGATAAGTTGTTGTGGTAAGGGCTTCAGGCCAGAAATATTTTGGAACTTGTGACTCAATCAGGAGGGCACGAGTTATTTCTAAAAGAAAGCGGTTTTTTCTTTCAGATACCCTGTTTTGTTCGGGAGTATGAGCACATGAGGTTTGATGGATTATCCCCTTTTCTTGACAAAACTGTTTCATGGAGTTATTTACAAATTCTCCCCCATTGTCAGACCTGAGAATTTGTATATCTCTTTTGAATTGATTTTTTACCATGGCACAAAAACTCGTGAATTTTGTAAATACTTCGGATTTATTTTTCAAGAGGTAGGTCCAAGTCATACGCGTGCAATCATCAATAAATAGTAAGAAATACCGGAAATTTTGCCCCCCCTCAATTTTTGCCGGTCCCCACACATCCGAATGAATTAATGAAAAAGGAAAATCAACCTTAGTATCATTCGATTTAAAAGTATATCTATGACTCTTGGCCAAAACACATGTCTCACAATTCAAGACTTTATTTGAATGAAATAATTTAGGAAATAAACGATGCAAGTAACCGGTGGATGGGTGTCCCAATCTTCGGTGCCATAACCAAGCCTTCCTATCTGTAGATCCATGAGCAAGCATCACAGTACCTTGTTGAGTCACTTCATCCACGTAGTATAACCCTTGGCGCTCAGTACCACGCCCAATGATCATTCCCGTCCTGATGTCCTGTAAGATACAGAAATTAAGGTGCATTACAACCACACAGTTTAGTTCTTTTGTAACATGACTGATCGATAACAATTTATGAGATAAGGATGGAACATAGACGCAGTTTGACAATTTCATGTTTGTTGAAATTTGAATAGTTCCTCCTCCCTTTACTTGGAGGACTTCTCCATTTGCAGTATGAATTCGGGATTTTTTGGGTTTTGACATCAAGCACATGTCAGAAATTTCATAGGTCATCGTATCGGTAGCACCATAATCAAAAATCCAAGAATCATTATTTTTTTCATCATTTGTTGCCATGTTAACTTCCCCAATATTGAAAGAATTTTTTAGTTCCTTTTTTTTCAAATTAAAAACGTGAGGGGGGCTTTCTGTTATTTCTGAAACTTGGGTTTTGTCTAATAAGTCAAGAATTTTAGGGCTAAAAAATTGAGGGTTCAGAATTGACAAATTGGAACTACATGGATTTAAAGGGGAGTTTTTAGAAAGTGAAGGGTTTGAGAGGTAATTCCCAAACCCTATACCTGCGTTGTTCCCCTTTTCTTCTTCCTTTACTGCCGCCATGAAGCACCCTCCCCCTTCTTGTTTTCCGGCGCCGCTGCCATGGTTGCCGCCGCCGCCATGGTCGCCGCTGCTGCCGCCGCCGTTGATGGTGGTCTCTTGATTGCCCACGGCGGCCGCTGCCTTTCCTTCTTTCCCCTTTTTGTGGCCATTGGCCCACCATTCAGGGTACCCCACAAGCTTGAAACATTGTTCTTTCGTATGCTTCGTCATGACACAATGGTCGCATTTTAACTTGGTTTTATCGATCCGGGATGATGACGGATTGAACTTCTGGTCTGACCGGCGACCTTTTGAAACGAGGCCTAATCCATCGGAATCGCTGGTCATGCTCAACCCCGACGCCACCCCTTGTTGTATGGTTCCGAAAATGTTCTGATGGGCTGTTTCTTTTCGGACTGCTGCATATGCGGCTTCGGCAGACGGCAAGGGGTCCCACCGGAGTATCTCCCTTTTTATGGGATCATATTTCCGGTCGAGTGCGTTAAGAAACTGGAACAACTTGTTTTCTGATCTGACTTTGTTGTAAGTGGCGATGTCGGTAGAACACGTCATCGGGTTTGGATCTCTCCGTTCAATTTCTCCCATATGCCTTGCATCACGATCCAAAAATCTTCTAACGGTACGCCATTTTGCACACAAGAGCGATCATTGGGGTATTCTAATCTCTTCACGGATTTAACCTGACATAACAAAGTGCAATATCAATTGACACATGATTTCACGAAATCTCCTCTCTTCTCTCTTTAAAAGCATCTAACCTTGTTCCTTTTTGTAACAAGCCTAGAAGTCACCCCTCCGTTATTACAAATCTTATCTAAGTTTGAATATTTTTGTTCTCATGAACACCATATTATTTCATGTGGCAATCCTAGGCCTAACAATATGTAAATATGTTAATTTGTACTAGAAATGAACTTGAAAGAAAGAGCATCTAGAACCAAACCAAACTAACATTAACAAGAATCCTTATCCCAACACTACTGGGCCCGGTACCGTTCTTCACATGGATGTTTGTACTATGCTAAGAATTAGATAGATACATGCATCCCAATTAACCGCTAGACATGATACTCCTAATTCATAAAGCTATTCGTGTTACTGCAGTCAGAAATAGAATTATAAATATCTTTCTATAATAGTAATAATGAATGACTCAATTTTCCTCATATTCACACAGACATATAATATAACAATAACAATCATCAATACCACCACAACTCAGCCTCAACCTCCGATGGACTCTCACAACGAGTCAACTCACCCAGATTCATGACTCGCCGAGCTCAATCATTCAAACGCAATAACCACCATGAGATTGATGTACTCAACTCACCGCCACTGACGCCGCCTTTGACTCTCTTTCCGAAAAGAAACAACCCACCCGTTTGACCCAACGCCTTCAAACCAAAAGATCCGGTGGTGAAGAAGAAGCTGAAACTGGTGGTGGGCCAATGGATGTTTCTTGTGTTTTGTTTGTTTTTGGGGATTGTTAAGGTTTCTGTTAATGGGTGGTTTGGATCTGCCATTGGTGCCTTTGATCAGGTTACTTAGTTTGTTACTTATATTCAATCTAATTAATCAACAAGAATCTTTCAATCCTGGGATCATGTTTTTTCTTTAGCATTGATATTGACAACAAAGCAAAAGATAAAGGTTGTGTCAAACTATTGGGTTTTTTGCTTTAATGTTGTAAAGCTAAATATCTTTTTCTCAGTATTTGGGGGATACTTACCCGTTGCTATTATCAATTTGACATCAAAACTTACCCGTTGTGGCAACACCATGGTGCACCAATTAATCGTTACTTGGTCAAAATTGAATATTTACAAATACAATTTGTTATATATATATAGAGCATGTTTGGGATTGAGTTTGAAAAATGCTTATTGGCTTATTGGTGTTTTCAAAAAGCCAATAAATTAAAATGTGTTTGCCAATCACAAAAAAACTTTCTTATTTTAGATTTTTGAAAGGGTTGAAAAGCAGTTTTTTAAAAGCCCCAAGTCCTGCCTTTTCAAAATTGCTTTTTGAAAAAGCCAATAAGCATTTTTCAAACTCAATCCCAAACATGCTCATATATGTGTGTGTGTGTGTGTGTGTATTTGAAAGATTACATATAAAATTCTAGTCTGGTTAAGCACTAGTCGGTACCCCGCCACTTGAATAACGCCTAGCGAGTTCTACAATAGTATGGGAAAACTTTGGATAGCATGACTGATTGTTTGGCTAGTATATTTCATTTTTATTTTACATAAGTACATAACTACCCTTCATTTCCAAAGTAGGATTACTGGGATTCATCAACCTCTCTTAAGAACTCAAGGGGTCATATTTCCCACAACAGTAGATATCGAGATGATGAAGAAACAGATGTGCAACACACTCTACTTATGGTAGCTTCGGGCATAGTCACGGATCAGAATCCTAACAATGACGTGAGTCTACACATTCTGAAATTCTACAATTTTTTTTTTCAAAATTGTTGTTCGTTCTTATTGATGATTAATTGAATAGATTGTTTATGAAATGAAATTATTTTTTAGTTTACAGGTATATGGACTAAACCAAGTAGTGGTAATTACACCAAGTGCATTAACCGTCCAAAGAGTCATAAGAGTAAGCTTTATATTAAGTTGGCTTTCGCCATTGGTCGTGGGCCTGCTGTTGACCCTGTTCCTCATCTCGCAGAGTTGGATGACAAGACGAACGGTTACTTCTTATTAATGCTAATGGAGGCTTGAATCAGATGAGATTTGGGGTCTGATTTATTTTCATTCAAATAAATTTAGAATTATTTTTCAAAATATATACACGTCTAATAAGGGATTTGTAGTGCAGATAGCGACATGGTTGCTATTGCTAAGATTATGAAGGCCACTTTAGTCCTTCCTTTTCTTGATCACACTTCCTACTGGGCTGACGAGAGGTATGCATTCTGCAGAATATATATTTGTTGATTTCTTTTTATTAATCAATTAGCCAAGTCTCTTATATTATATCTTATATACTTTCAGTGGCTTCAAAGATCTGTTTGACTGGCAGCATTTTATTGAAACATTGAAAGAGGACATCCACATAGTCGAAAAATTGCCACCTGCATATGCTGGACTCGAACCTTTTGCCAAGACTCCTATTTCATGGTCAAAGGTTTGCCTTTCACCATTCGGTCTTTTTTTTTTATATAATAAAGTGGTTTCTTTTGGAGTCAGCTTTCACTATATGTTTTCAGGTTAGTTATTATAAAATGGAGATTGTCCCACTTCTTAAACACCACAAAGTTGTGTATTTTACTCATACCGATTCCAGAATCGCCAACAACGGAATCCCAAATTCTATTCAGAAGTTAAGGTGCCGTGTTAATTACCAAGCGTTAAAATACTCTGCTCCGATTGAGGAATTAGGGAAAACTTTGGTTGCAAGAATGCGACAAAACAGAGGCCCGTATCTTGCTTTGCACTTGAGGTATATTCATTTATATATATAACATAAATAATAAATCTTTTTAAAATGTATATGGTTGATTGCAGGTATGAAAAAGACATGCTTGCGTTTACGGGTTGTAGTCACAATTTGACCTCGGAAGAAGATGAAGAACTAAAAAGGATGAGGTATGAAGTGAGTCATTGGAAAGAAAAAGAAATAGACGGATCAGAAAAAAGACAAATGGGCGGATGCCCGTTGACCCCACGAGAAACGTCTCTTTTACTCAAAGGGTTGGGGTTTCCGCCAACTACCCGGATTTATTTAGTGGCGGGTGAAGCATACGGGAACGGGACGATGCAAGCATTAAACCGAGATTTCCCAAACATTTTTTCGCACTTCACTCTTTCAACGGAGAGAGAACTGAAGCCGTTCAGGAACCACCAAAACATGCTGGCTGGTTTGGATTATGTTGTGGCTCTTCAGAGTGATGTTTTTGTTTATACTTATGATGGGAATATGGCGAAAGCGGTTCAAGGTCATAGGCGGTTTGAGGATTTCAAGACAACCATCAATCCCGACCGGATGAATTTTGTTAAGCTTGTTGATGAGCTGGATGAAGGAAAGATGAGTTGGGAAGAATTTAGTACTCTAAGTGAAAAAGATTCATGAAAACAGATATGGAGGTCCGTATATTCGGGAAGCAGGCGAGTTTCCGAAACTAGAAGAAAGCTTTTACGCAAATCCGCTTCCGGGGTGTATATGCGAAGAGAAATAGGGATTGCTTGTTTGCTGTGAAAGATATGAATTGAAGAAACAAAACATATAAGTCATGAATGAGACTCATTGTTGGTGAATGTTGACTTGCTCAAGATTAACTGTAGCTGAGGCTTCAAAATTGAGAGTTCACTAAGGCTCTTGGATTGAGTATAGGATATAGGAAATAGAAAATAGGAAATGGAAATACTTGTTCCATAACTTATATTATTATTATTGTTACTACATGTTTTACTCTTTCTTGTAATTTAACATATCCAGAAAATATTATTTATTTATTTATCAACATGAAAACTCAAGTTTCCTTGAACCTTTTACCACTTATAAAGATGAAATGTGACGCTTCTTATTAGCAACACCCATAACTTGCGCTGCACTAAGAAAAGTCGGAACGTCGTTGTAGACTATCCGGTAGTTTGTAACTGAATCGGCGGTTGCTGGTTTAGCCAGTTTGGCTTATTCATAATCCTTCAAACAAATATGAAAAACAGAAAAGATAATACCAAAATACCAAAAAATAAACTATTCTCAACAATTTTCTTCTAATATGATTAAAACCTTCCTAATATGATTATAAGCTTACCAAATAAAAGCAATAAAAATAAAACCTAAAACTGTTTGATTTTTCCCGCTCCACATTCTTGACCCGGTCCAAATTAAGCCAACAAGATGCCCGTAACAATTTATCGAATAACCTTTAAAATACTGCTGTCAACTCTGATCTCCAAAGTATCAATGTGATTTTTCCAATCACAACTTTTTCCCTCTTCGAATATCGCATCTTGTGTGGCGTACATTTTATCCTTGTCGATATCATAGCATCGGTACGCTTTCCTACCAGTCTCGCTTCCCAAGTGGACCATTTTCCTCCTGCTATCATCAGGGTGGGGAGTTGTCAGGTTCACATGTGAAAGACACCCGAATACCCGAACATGTCCCAAGTTCGGTTTCCTTCCTTTGAATGCCTCATAGGGTGTAGCGTTTTCCAATGAGTTTGTGGTAGTTCTGTTCATTAAGTAAACCGAATGCCGAACTGCTTCTGCCCACATGTTTTGCGGGATGTTCATTGCCTTCAACAAACTCGTTGTTGTGTCAAGTATGGTCTTTTTCTTCCGTTCCACCACCCATTTTGTTGTGATGTTAACTCTCCGTCTCGTTGTAGAGTCTTGATCTTGAATGCACTTTCTTCGTCAACACTTTTCTTGAACTTTTCGAATAAAGGGTTCGCCTCCTCCTTTGATTTAATTAAGTATAGCCACGTGTACCTGCTATAGTCGTCAACAAATAAAAGAAAGTAAAAATCACTCGGAGAGACTGGACCACAGATACCCGAGTAGACTAGCTCGAGGGGTGCACTAGCTCGAACATTAGTTTGTTCAGAGAAGGAGCGGTTTCCTGCCACACAGGCTTCACAAACATGGGGCAACTTTTGTATTACCGGGGCTCCAGTTACCATCTGTTTACTTGTCATTTGATGCAGGGCGCAGAAATTCATGTGCCCGAGTCGTGCATGCCACAACCAATCCGGGCTGTCCAAGTGAGTGGCCAAGCACACGCACGTAACTATATTTAACTTCAGTTTGTATAACCGGTTTGCAGACCTTGGTAACTTGAGCACCACGTTCCGATCACGCCCATACATCCACATAAACTGGCCCTCCATAACCACCTTGCACCCAGCAGTTTCGGTCAATTGTCCAAGGCTTAAGATGTTAACACATAGCTTGGGCATGTAGTACACATTAGAGAATAGTTTTTGTTCTGTGCAACTTGCCATTATCAAAGAGCCCTTACCTTTTATATCTAGCATCGAGCCGTCTCCAAAGCGGGCTTTACCGATAATGCGTTCGTCAAGCTCGGTTAAGTATGCTTTCACACCCGTCATGTGATTGCTCGCACCGCTGTCAAGAACCCACATTGCTTTGGGTGTGTCAGTGTATGTGCTTGGCACCACTTTTTCTTCGATATGTAGCACGTAGTCGTCTTCACTAATTACTTCTGCATTCATCGCAGCCATACTTCCTGTCACCCGATAGTATTTTACGGTAACTTACCACAACTCTTTCAATATAATATTATTAAGAACCAAAAACAATAACACTAAACCATCTATTTATACTAAACTCTTAACTTGTTCAACAAGACTCCTAACTAGATTCAAACTAGGAAACTGAATAAACTAACTAAAATAAACTTTATCTCTACAAACCCCTCAATCTATATTTAACCATTTAATTTCTTTTAATATATACTTGGTAAGCATATTGCAAACGAATCAAACTTATATTATAAACAATATATATTCGAAAATTTTGGTTGCTTTATCTTCTAATAAACCGATAACCTTTCTTAACTGACCCAAGTGCAAGTCCATTCATTCAGTTGGCCCGGATCAAACAATTAACGACCCAACATAATCACATCAAGTTGGGGTGTGCATCGGCCATAACTTTAAACGAGACCAGTGGCATCTTGGGGGGGTTGGACGGTTCCTGGTCCGATCACCCCGGTAGGCCTAGATATTTAAAAAAAATTTATACATGCATGTGTGTGTATATATATATATTGAAAAAAATTTTTAAAAATTGCACAACCCAAACTACTTAAGGCCCAAATTTTTTCTTGCCCTTTACCCTAATTTTTTTAACGGTTTTAGGGACGGCCATGACCGAGATGTTAGTTAATATATAACCATAACCATAACCATAACCAATCGGTTAATAGGTTATGGTGGTTTCGGTTAATCGGTTTTGAAGGTTATAGCGTATCGACTATGGGTTGGTTAACCATAAATCTGGGTCTAGCTCAAAATTATTTCTGTCTGAAAGTTCGGGCTTTGAATTTTTTACCATCGAATAAATTGTTATTTTACATAGCATTAAAATATGCACATAATCTATAATATTAAAAAATTACATATAATCGGTTTGGTTTTGGCAAGTATGGAAACCTTTCTTATCATAACCGACTCAATATTATCGATTTTCAAGAAATCATTAAACCGACCCACCGGTTTTTGGTGCAGTTCGACTCAGTATTGTCGGTTAAACAATTTGGAAGGTTATAGCGTGTTGATTATGGGTCAGTAACAAAATAATTGGACATTATTTGAGCCTAAAAGTTTGGGCTTGAAATTTTTTGACTATTGAATACATTTTTAGACATTTGTATTATTGTATACATTAGTTATTTATTATTAGGCTACATAGTAATAGCATTAAAATATACATGTAATCTATAATATTAAAAAACATGCATATGATTGGTTCGGTTTTGACGGGTATGAAAACCTTGTTAACCATTACCGACCCCTAGAGATGTTCAAAACGGTTTGGGACTAGGAACCGGAACCGGTTCCTAACCGGTTCCTATATTCAAAACCCCCTTTGAAACCGGTTCTAGGCTCGAACCGGTTAGGGAACCGAACCGGTTCTCCCACCCTCGGACCCCTAACCTATGGAACCGGTTCTTACCGGTTCCTAAACCGGTTCCTGCACTGGAACCAACCGGTTACAGTGTAAAAAAAAATTTTTTTTTTTCGTTTTTCGTTTGCGATTTGGATTCTAAACTACGATTCATATTTGTATAGCATGAAAAATAAACAAAACAATTAACATAAAATTCATTTTATTTACTTTAAGAAGTTCAAAAAAAAAAAGGTTACATGTTTTAAAATCTTCAAAAACAAACTAACAAAACATTAAACTTATAAATATAAAGTTGTGACATATTGTTTCTAGAAAAGCCTTCTTGTTCGTCGTAATTATTGAGCGGCGACTTATTCCTCGGAATTACTTGTAGAAATGCCTTCTTGTTCGTCGTGCACTCGAACATCAAGTGGTGTTTCATCTTCGAGAGTGGTTAAGTGTTGAATACGATCGATTGAGTCCAAGTGATCCTTTAAGCAAATGCACATCTCCACCGACTCCGAATTTAGTCTTGTTCTTCTCACCGATATTACCCTGCCACTAAGAGAAAAAGCGGATTCCGAAGCTACCGTAGAAGCTTGGACGATTAGTAAATCACGGGCCATGGTGGCAAGAATCGGAAACTCGGTTTCCTTTACCTTCCACCAAGCCAAAACATCAAAAGTGCCATATTCCTCTTCGGATAAACCGGTAGAGTAATCATTTGCACTATACCTTCCTAGTTCGCTTGAAGGGGTGTTACCCCTTTGTTTTTT
Source organism: Bidens hawaiensis (assembly GCF_021521415.1). Taxonomy (NCBI): domain Eukaryota; kingdom Viridiplantae; phylum Streptophyta; class Magnoliopsida; order Asterales; family Asteraceae; genus Bidens; species Bidens hawaiensis. The sequence goes on along the minus strand of NW_027492046.1, from coordinate 308,447 downwards.
AGCCGTTACGTTGCGAACGGTGTTCATAAGGCTAATCATGGGATCTCGTACTCTAGTAGCACTTGAACTTGATGAAGACCCCCCCCCCCCCCCCGGCATAGGCATGTGTATGTTTGACCCATATTTATTTAAATAAAAGTCATACATAAATTTAAAATTCAAGTTAAAATAATTTTTTGCCTCTGTTGAAAAGTTTGGGTCAATTTCATGCATATCTAAGGCTGAAAAAATTTCGTCTATCACACATTCAACCCCCGTAACATTTAACATTGGGTTTAAAGCGGCGGCGCAAGTAAAAACCGGTGGCAATTCAAGAAAATATTTTTTTAATTTAAACTTCATTGGTAATATGATGTTTGAAAACATTGGACTTTTATTTTCAAATTCTTTAAGATTGTTAACCATTAAAAATAACTCCGAAAGAACCAAGGGACTTGTCGGATAATACGTTCCCGATAGTTTCGTAGTTGATGTTTTAAAAACTTCAAGAAAAGTCGATAAGTCATTGATAATTTCCCATTTCTCATTTGAAAAGGGGATTGCCAAATCATTCTCGACAAGACTAGAATGAAACATTTGTAAAGTTTCTCTTTGTTCCAAAACACTTTGAAACATTATGCAAGTGGAATTCCATCGATGAGGTACATCCCAATTAGCTCTCAAAGCTTTTCTTCCCGTATCTTTACAAAAATTTCTATAATCCATTTGTCTTTTTTTACTTTTCTTAAAAACTTCATGTATCATTAGTCTAAAATCGTTTATAACCGATGTAACCTCATCCGAAGCAAGTCCGTCTTGCACGATTAAATTAATGATATGTGCAACACACCTTGAGTGAAAAAATACACCATTGCAAATCGGCGTATATTTTAATTTTAATTTATCAACCGCCGATGTATTATTCAACGCGTTATCAAATGCCATTGAAAATATTTTATTTTCTAGTTTATAAGTTTTTATAACATAATCTAAAATTTCAAACAAATTATCTCACGTATGTGGATACTCATAGAGTTCGAAAGCAATGGTGCGTTTCATCATTTCCCACGATGACGGGTCTACCCAATGAGCGGTGACACAAAGATAAGATTCGGGTAGACCATGTGGAGCCGACCAAACATCACTAGTTAAGTTTATTCCCGTATTTATATTTTCAAAATATGCAATTAGTACCTCTTTGGCCTTCTTCCACAATTTTAAACAATAACGTTTAAGAGTATGACGACTTACGTGAGTGTATTGTGGTTGAAGCGTATCTCGAATCATGGCGGTTAAGCGAAGGTTGTCGAAGTGGCTAAACGGCAAAGCTTCTTGAATCACAAACTTCGCCATACGATCTTGAACTCGATCAATTTGGTATGTAAATATTCCGCCTTCACTATCCATTTGCGTTTGTTGCGAATCGACGTTCTTTTTCAACGCCTTGCAATACGGTTTTTCGATGTGTTTCTTCAAATTTGAATTCGAAAGTGGGTTTAAATAAACCCCACAAAACTTGCACCGAGCCTTCAATGAATGGTCACTCAATTCAACCAAATCCCAATTGCACCAAATCTCTTGATTACGATTATGAGGTACAATACGAACGAAACTTGGTTCGGCGTTGGAACCTTGACCAACCGATGATTGTGAGGCAGCCATAACAACAAATATGAATATAGAAGAAGAGAAAACAAGAGATTAGATAACTCAAAACGTTGTAATAGCGTTTTTTTGTATTTTTTTGCGTTCGGGTTTGCGTTTTGAGTGTTGTGATGAACCCATGACACCAAATACCTATTTATACTAGTAGTGGGGTGCTTGGGGGAGCCAAAAAACGGCTATTTTTGACCCCAACGGTCAAAAAACGGCCAAAAAACGGCTATATCGATCCAACGGCTAGAACCGGTTCCTAACCGGTTCCGGTTCGGTTCCGGTTCCTACCCGCCCCCACTCAGAAATGCAAGAACCGGTCACGGATCATCGGGTTGAATCAGATAGGGTCCGGTTCCTACAAAAATCGGGTAGGAACCGGTTCGGGTCCGGTTCGGTTCCACCGGTTCCGGTTCCGGAACCGGTTTTTTTGATCATCTCTACCGACCCCCTATTGTCGGTTTTCAAAAAATCATTAAACCGACCCGCTAGTTTTTGGTATAGTTTGGTTTCATCGGTCAATTTGGTTATGGGTTGGTTAATTCGGTTTTTTGCACACACCTAAATTATGAAGGTAGCTAAATCAAATAAAAGCGACAGTAACCGAATTTTATTCATTAATTGTAGCCCGATCCAGTAGTTTGTTAATGAATCGGAGGTTGCTAGTTTAACCGGTATTGGTTTATACATGAACCTTCAAATAGACATCCCCTCAAAATTACAACAAACTACGGAATATGAAAAACAGATATACAATAATAATAATAATAATAATAATAATAATAATAGTAATAATAATCTATTCGATAAGCGTTGCAGTCACAGCTACAGGCGTGACAGTCCTTTCTGAAGAGAAGGGTAATCAGTGTAGCCTACAACAGGATCATGGGTATAGAAGGTAGCCCGCACATACCGGTTTAGTGGTGCATTGAGCTGCAGCCTTAAAACCAGGTCCGGGTTCGATATAAAAAGCCGCCCATAAGCCACCAAGTCAGCATCCCCGTTAGCCACGGCTTCCACTCCTAGCTCTCTAGTGTATCCACCACTGCATATAAAAGTTCCCACATACGCCCCTCGCCAAGTTCTCATCAGCTGAGCCACTTCTTCCTCGCTCCCATGTGAGCCTGACTCGGTTTGACCATAAGCCGTATAACGTGGTTGAGTCACGTGAAGGTAACTTAGTTGTCCTAACTCAAACTGGAGTTTGTTGAGTTGTTCAATCACGGCTAGACCCAGGCTGTGCGGGTCAGAGTCCATAGCGTCTAGGTGGTCAATAGCTGGTGAGATTCTAACACCAACTCGGTCTGGACCAATGGCTGCAGCCACTGCTTTTACCACCTGCAGCAAGAATTTGCTGCGGTTTGCTAACGATCCGCCGTATTCATCTGTTCTGTCATTGATCCCGTCTTTCATGAACTGGTCAAGAAGGTAACCATGGGCTCCATGTATTTCAATTCCATCAAAACCTATTTTAAAATAAAATGTCATGTTAAATTAGTTCTAAAATATAATGCTAGTTAGACTAGTTAAGAAAATAGCAACCTGCTTCAATAGCATTAATGGCCGCCAAACGATAGTCTTCCACCACCTGTGGAATTTCATGGGCTGCCAATGGCCGGGGCTCAGGGTACCGACCATATGTTGCATCGGGCATTAATATTTTCCACTTGTTCGATATGGGTTTGTTTGTAGATGATATTGGTGCATCCCCACCAGGTTGATACACTGTTTTTTTTTTTTTGTTCAACAAAAACTTAAAGCTTAAGAAATGTCTTTTGGCAACACTAATGCTTTTTAACTATTAATTTACGATTAACCGACATGATGGTACAAGGTATTACATATGTACCTTGATGAGATGCTCTTCCGACATGCCATAGTTGACAAAATATGACACCGCCTTGTTTGTGAACTGCATCGACCACTTTCTTCCAAGCCTTGATTTGTTCTCGGTTAAATATACCCGGTACATGCGGAAATCTGACTCACACAACACATATCTCATCAAATTGGCTATATGAATGAAAATGTATGATCTTTTAATGTGGAATTATGGATAGAACTTGAAGGGATAAACACAAGATGTTTAACTAATTTACTTTATATAATTTACACAAATAGCACACATGCATGTTGGTTTACTACAATACACACATATATACTAACAAGAGCGGTAGTTATTTAACTACTAAATAACTAACTAAAAAACTACTTCTAACAGCCATTTAATTAATAAACTTATGATATAATTAATAATACAGTAATATTATGGTAACAAAAGGCTTGATTTTTATTCCAAAAAGAAAAAAAAAAACGTGCAGTCTCATAAAGAACAAGGACTAGAAATGAAATGCATCATTAAAGGTAACAAGCACCAGTCTCCATTATTGCATCAGCTATAATTAAGCGCACCATGTGTTTATAAACTTAGGCTGAGGGGTGTGGAGCGCGAGAAAGGGCGCGTGAGGCCATCCGCTCGCGCCCCGGGGCGCGAGCCCCACACCACCGAGGCGCGAGAGGGGCGCGAGAGGGGCACGAGCCCGGATTTCTAGGCGGGCGCAAGGATGATCGCGGGAGAAGAGAGAGGAAAAGCTGGTGGGCCCACCCAAAAGAGCCGTTGAGCTCGGGTTTTTTTTTAAAAAAACCTTTACAAAATCCTATATAATACCCCTAAATCAACCCATTTTAACCATATCAAACACAACTTCAATCTCCAAACTCATATATAATATCCCAAACTCCTTTATAAAACCCAAAATTTTTTTCCTATATATAACCCATTTCATATAAATCAATTACCACAACTTCAAAAAAAAATCCAAAAACAACCCATCGTCCCAATTTTTTTTTTAAAAATAATGTCGTCGTACTCGTCTGATTCCGACTCCTCCGAAGAGGATGATTTGCTTCTTCATGTAGGGGGAGTTTTGACCGCAACCGTGGTCAATCTCTTGCAAAATCAAGCCCATCAACCCCGACTCCCGAGGGTTAGAGCACCACCTCGTGATCGTGATCGATCGGGTGCTAACGATACTTTGATGAGGCATTATTTTAGCCCTCAACCGGTATACGCGGAGTCGGATTTTCGAACTCGTTTTCGAATGAGCAGGCAATTGTTCACGCGTATAGCGAGTGATTTAGAGGCACGGTATCCCTTTTTTCAACAAAGGGAGGATGCTAGGGGTCTTCCCGGTTTTACCCCTCTTCAAAAATGCACGGCTGCTATCCGTCAATTAGCGTACGGCATCTCGTCGGACGCTTTGGATGAGTATTTACAGATGTCGAAAAGGGTTGCACGTGAATCCCTTCATTTTTTCTGCCAAGGTAAAAAACATTAATTTTACTTTTTATTAAATATTTATTACATTTTGTAATATATATTGTACGTAGGAGTCATATCGACTTACGCTCGGAGATATCTGCGTAAACCTACAACGTATGACATCCAACGCATATATGAGGTGCACGCAGAAAAACATGGTTTTCCTGGGATGCTAGGTAGCATCGATTGTACGCATGTTGGATGGGCTATGTGTCCAACGGCCTGGCGAGGTCAGTTCCACCGTGGTGATCATGAATTAGATTAGTTTTATTATTAAATATTATTGTTTGTTTAATTTTTAGTATGTTTTTTTTATTATGAATTTTCAAAAAAATGTGTGTTTTTTTAAATAATTTCTTGTTTTTTTAATAATACGTTTTTTTAATACATTTATAAAAAAATAAACCGCTCGCGCCCCCTCTCGCGCCCCTCCACACCAGGGCCCGGGGTTCGAGCACCACAACCAACACCCATCTTATCAAGTTTCTCTCTCTGCCACACGTCACAATATTATTGGCTGGAGCCCCCCTCGCACCCCCTCTCGCGCCCCCCACACCCCTCAGCCTTATAACATATCATATCCAACTTTAATAGTTGTCTACAGCCCCCAAAAAAGAAAATAAATAATATTTTAAAATGACAATGATAATAATAATATTATATAGAGGAAAAGTAAAATGACGAAAAGAGGCTTACCCGGCAGCAGTGGGAGAGATCATTGTCCCCTCGGTGATGAGAAAGCCACCGGCGGTGGCTCTCTGGCGGTAATACTCCACCAGTGCTTCATTTGGTATGCTGTTCAACGCCCTACACCTAGTCATCGGAGCCAACACCACCCTACCAATACCACCCAAATTAATAATAACTTCAAGATCACATGGATTTAGAAATTTAGTATCGGTGTTGTATAGAGATGAACATTTTGTAACAAGTACAAATACCGTACATAGATTTGGTACCAACTTTTATAGACTAGAAATTTGATATCGGTGTTATGATACCTGTGAGAGAGGTTGAAGTTGCCCAACTTGTATGAGGAAAAGAGACTTGAGTTTTCTCTACCCATAATTTACTTTCAAGATCTGTAGATATTATTAAAGTAGTGGAGATGAAGACACAGGCACAAGTAATGAAGCTAGTTTGGTTGAATTAAATACAGCACCTAGCTGAGATCGGAAGTCGTATTTAAATTATTGTTTTTATTATAAAAGATATATTATTTTGACTTGAAGAATGAATGTTTGATATGCTGATCGGAAGTCGTATTTAAACGCACGTGATATAATTTTTTTATCCACCAACTATCTACTTTGTAAAATGTTTGTGATTTATTTTGTGTTTCTTCATAAATTGTTATTTTCATGAAAAAAATAAAATCATTATAGCCCGTTTTGGAAGTGGTATTTTGTTTTTATTTTTCTGGTCGGTATAGGAAATTGACTTAAAACACGTTTCTGACCACCACTAGAAATTGAATGATGATAGGAACAAAAATTAAAGTCGCTAGACGCGTTGTAGCCAAATTCTAATACGACTTGTTTTCCTCAAGTCTATTTCCTTTTTCTTTATTCCGTCCAAGAAAAACAAAACAAACTGTAAAGACGAAAGAATTTCTCAAATGTAACAATGTGTTGGAACTTGGAAACTTGTATTTAAAGACTATATTAAAGTAAAACCGGCTTAATTTACTAACAAATTTATAATATATACTTGCTAGATTACTTCTTGAGTGCATGGCATCCCACCCTGCAAGGCTAGCTATTTGTAAGGTTATGACGTATACATTTATGCCCATTAACAGTGTCACGTCACATGTTTTATCATTTTTTACTTCATCTCATTTAAAGGAAATAGTTTAACTCCACTTAACTCCCTTTAAAACAATTCTGTAATTATTTTGTGTGAATATAGAGGATTTTAAAGTTCGTTAATATTTTAACACATCTTTTCTTTAACATCCCTTAACCAATAAAAAAAGTAGTGTTTCACTCGTTAACCTTTACCAAATTAGCTTTAACGCCCTGAACATTAAAGTATACCCCAGTACTTAAGATATCAATACGTAAGATCTTTATGAAAACATTTGACATTAAAGGTTTGTAGACGCACTTGCTATAATAAAATTGTTTTAAAAATTACAATATCAAAGAAAATTATAGTGCATGCTACAATTCAAAGGAGTTGGAGAAAAATACAAGAAGAGTCTTTCAAGAAAATTTATTTTTTTATTAAAATACAACAACTGATATGGCCTAAAATATACATATTATTATATAAATATTTTCTATACTTTTATATACTTTTGAGCCAAGTTTTTATTGAATATTATTAATATTTGGGTCACATGTGAGTTTAATGGTTTCTAGAGACTCTGAGCTAAAGTGGAACACTTTTATTAAACTTGAGACCAACAAATAAAGGGTCGAGCATATATTATATACTGCTAATTTTTATTATTAAAAGTAACTATTATATATAGCATTTAAAAGAAAAAAAATAAAAAATAAAAAAAAGTTAACGTATGATTAATAATAATATAATAATAACAATGTTTAAAATTGTAACTAGTTGGGTAGGTTACGATCCCATAAGAAGGATCTTCTTTTAGAGGCTGGAAAAAAACCGACGAGAGAGGGCAGCCGCCATTGACCCCACTTTTGGTTTTCTTAAAGGTGTTTGTGGGGTAGATTGGAGACACAAGTTGAAAAGGGAGCTATCAACAGGGCGAGACGTAAGAGAGGAGCGAGCAAGGGTGTTCGAGTATAGAGATCGTTCAAGATTAATATCTACTCATCCAAATATTATTATTCGGTTTGAATTTATTGTTTTTTTATGAATTCAGTTTTTGAACCCAATTATTTTGGTTTGTTCTTGAGTATGGTTGTTGGCTAAACCCCTAAACTGCCTAGGTTATGATGAACTTTTGTTGACGTTGGATTTTAGTTTGGATTTTGTTTTTGTTATTGTTTATGATTAAGTAAGAGGTTTATTGTTATTCCTTCGATGCATATGTGTGCTTAAGATTGTTTGGTGAGTTTTATTGTTTCACAGTTTTCTTGGTGATTGTCTGTCATTTGATAGGATTCTGTTAGGTCATTTACTGTGTGTTTTTTACTAGTTTATGGTTGACTTGCAATAAAGCCATAGGAACAATATTAATAAATCAAATAGACCTAAGTGTGTTGCTAATCTAAATAGCTGAGAGGTGATAGATTATATGATAAGTCTTGGTTGTTTAAGATTACTAGATTTAGTTCTTCGTAAGAAGTCCGTTTAGGTTTGATTTTTCAGCCTTGTTTATCTAGTCGAGTGAATACTTTAAACTACATTTGATTTCCGCGCTGTAAGCTAGGATTTCTTATAGAGGTACTTGTCATAAAATAATTAGCGACCGTAAGCAAGTCTAATTAAACTGGTGTTTTTAAGAACTTAATAGAAATCCATAGGTGTCTTCCGGCCATTTCCTAGAATCACAGTATAAAATGTTAAACATGAATTTTTCTTTCATATACAACACACCATACATGTAATAAAAAAAAATAGGTAAGAAAGAAAAAAAAATAAGAAACAACATCACATCACAACCACATATTAGTCTAAATAAAAATTCATGATTAAAACCATTGTATTCGCTACAAAGTATTTCCAATCAATCCTTAAAATCATAGAAAAATAATAGTTAGGATGGAGACAACCCCTCCATCTAAGTATCATCATCACTAGATGTCGTCATCTGAGGACACTTCCGAATGTGCCTCCTCCTCAGCCGGTTCTTCCTCCGGTTCTTCTTCGGGTTCCTCCTCGGGATCTTCCTCGGGATCCTCCTCAGGCTCCTCTTCGGGATCTTCTTCAGGTTCTACTTCAGGCTCTGCCTCGGGCTCGACCTCAGGCTCTGCCTCAGGTTCTGCTGCGTTCTGAGCAAGTTGCATTTGTAGGATATCGCAACGTTCTAACGCTATCTCAGTTCGGGTCCTTGCTTCTTGGAGTTGCTCTTTCAAGTCTATCATTTCGGCTTGCATCTTCATCATAACCTTCATCTGTTGATCACTAGCCCCTTGCATTTCTTTCATTGCCGCTGCCATGCGGGCAATCTCCTCCTTATTCTCGGTTTCGTCTTTTAACAATCTGGAAACGTTCTCTCTTGTGTAGCGCATGTAACCCACATCACGCTCCAAACAAGAGACGACAGCTGCGAGAACTCGCTCCACGGGTTCGGTTATGGGTGGTAGGGTGTTAGGGTAAGCAGGGTGGTTCGGGTGAGGCAATGGGGGAACTTGTTCACGGTAGACCATACGTCTGATCATGTTGGGGTACCATTCCCAGCTAACGTTGTTGTCATACAAGCCTCCGGATAGGCGGTACCTCTTTGGTGCAGGAGCTTCGAGTTCCGGGACTACACGGGGTGGCGAGGCAGTAGGTAACTGCGGTTCCTTCCCGTGAGCATGCGTCATCGAATCGGATGATGATGAGGGTGGCGTCGACATTCCTACAGGTAAGCCGTGTATATGCGCGCGTAAGAGTGAAGGAGGTAAAGAAATAAGATTTCAAGACTACACAAACCTATGCAGTGCGTATCATTATAACTAATGGGTCGTCGCGGTTATAGTCTAGTATGCATGCAGTTTCTAGTTCGCTATAACCTGGCTCTGATACCAATCTGTCACACCCTCAAAATCCACTAACGGAGTTTTACCGTCAGAGGGTGTGAACTGGCAGGATCGGAATCATTAGTTATAACCAAACCAAAGAAAAACGTTTAAATGAAAGTAAGTGCGGAAGCGTAAAACCTTAATTCAAAAGTTGCGTCACGCAGGACGACTTAAAACCAAATGTAACTGTTAAAATTAAGTTTGCAGAATAAAAGTGTTTTCATTAATGAATGCTCCTAAACCGCGCGCCCGCCTCGGCTACCTGAGAATAACATACTAAAAGTGTCAACACAAGGTTGGTGAGTTCATAAGTAAAATAAAATAAATCGTTTAGCGTTTTGCGTAACCTCGTTACGACGTTTAAATGTTGCGTAACCCCGTTACGACGTTTGAGTGTGTAACCACGTTACAGCGTTTGAGTGTGTAACCATGTTACAGCGTTTAAGTGTGTAACCACGTTACAGCGTTTAAGTGTGTAACCACGTTACAGCGTTTAAGTGTTTTGCATTACCAGATAGTGTTATGTCAAATTATATATCGATAGGTAGCTAATCTATACAACAAGTATCGCTAAGTGGTTCGCGACCGAAGCTGACTGTTTATCAAGTGCCCGTCACCAGGTCCTCCAGACCATGGTAAGTGTTAGCCAAAATTTACACCCACTCAACCTCCAGTTGAGCTTAGCGTCGGGTGGGGTTTGTCAAACCCAGTAGTACTACCCAAAAGTGACTCGCTATTCCAAATATTAACCGGTCCGATGTGTGGGACTTCAAATGTTACGTATACCGCTTAGCCTTTACAAGTGATATATAATTTATAACAAAATCTTTCATATGCGTTTATCTCAGAAAATATGTTTATCGGAGTATGTTATCTCCCCCAAGTGAAAAACGTTTGAAAACAGTTTAAGAGTGGGGTAAGTGAACTCACTGTTTGCGAAGAATATCCGATCTAGATCACCGAGTGATGCGCGTCGTAGAAAACTCTCTAGCGTTCTAAAATAACAAAGAGATTTTCTAAGTATCGGAATGTTTAACGAGTCTCTAGACTCGGCACATAATACCTATGCACGTAACATGTTTCGTGTTTCGTTTGTGAATCGTGTGTGACTTAAACAAGTAAAATTGTGATACGATACATGAGTGAGCAATTACTTTCGTGTCACGTATTAATAACATACTTATTAGCAATTATTCCCGTAGGGGCATTTTGGTCAACAAACAAAGACTAACTAACCATTATTCCCCATAAGGGCAATTTGGTCAATTCATGGCAATCAACTAGCAACTATTCCCCGCAAGGGTATTTTGGTCAAAATACAACAATTATATAAAAACTATCATATTTCATGCATTCCTATACAACTCAGCAGCTAGTTTCGTTATGACAGAATTTCTACTTGAAAGATTGCACTAGTTTACCGATTATAACGTCTCAATTAATTTACCAAAAATTACCACAGGAGCATACATATCTTAGGTTTCCAGAACATCTTTTATCTTATTTTTATTCCATATAGATTGTTCATAATGATCAAAACATTACAGCTAACTTATATCAGTCAGATTCATGCACATCAGAATGTTATTTGCAATTCCCGTTAAACGAAAAATCCAATAAATGCAAGACCACTTGGGTTTGGTTCCTAACTCAGTGAGTCAACCTCCAGAAGTGGAACCAACCCAATTGGTCTCGTAGTTCATGAGATATAACATTTACAACATAACCTAACAGCAGGTCTAACAGTTCAGCTTTGCATCACGTTTTTGTAAAATCATAAAAGTATACTTCCACTTATCCAAAAATTACGAATTTATACTTCATAGAAACTAGACTCAACCTAGTTTACTGCAGTACCCACAATCTCAATCAATTTTCACGTTTACACTTCGTTACAGTCAGTTAAACATCGTATATACGTTCTGTCCAGAATCTGGTCACATCAAAACTCATCATAATAACAATCTATGAACTATCATGCATCCATATAACCCTCTAGACACTATAACTACTATCCATGCATATCAATTACACCATACCTACAAGATTAGGGTTTTATTTGAACTCACAATCAAGGACACAACAATTAACATGCAATACTATCAAACTAGTTATCAATTCATTATCCAAATAACAACAATCATATTAATCATATGCATGAACAAAATCGGCCAGCTAGGGTTTGTTATTAACCCAACAAACATCAAATTCAATCAACAAGGATGTGAAGGATGATCAAATATACCTTCCTAGCACTTTGTTCTTCAATCAAAGGCTTGAATTGATGGTGTATGTGTGTGTGTTTGTGGACGGCAGCCAAGAGAGAACAAGGGAGGGCCGATCGGGTCTTGTGGGTTTAGAATAATAGGTTAGGGTTTGTTTATTTGTGATATATTTATAAACAAACAAGTTACACTCTAGTCCTTCTACTTTCAAGTGTTGTTTTTCTAGAACATTCTATCCTAACTTGCACATAATCATGACAATAATATAACACATAATCCTAACACATAGTTATCACATCATTAGTGTTTTAGTGTGCTTCGTTTATTCCTCAATCGTTTGCGTTTCGGTGCAAATCCCGAAAGACTACTACACATGTAGTAAGTGTTAAGCGTCATTTAAACCCTAGTTTAAATGTAATGAAGTATGCGTTATAGATTCAACGATCTTAAAGTTTGAATTAACGGAGTTGAGTTAACGAGGTTAACCTGAAATTGACGATTGTCACATCATTCCCATGTTAAAGAATTTTCGTCCCGAAAATTTGAGTCAAGTCGTGATGAGAGCCTGAAAAAGTAAGAAAGATTTTCAGTTTGTCATATCATCCCCTAGTAGAAAGAAATTTCGTCCCGAAATTTAGTTCATACCTCCGGTGATGTTTGACGGTTTGCCGGGTTTCGCGGTTTTCGGTGTTTGGTTAGCCCTTCAAAAAGGTGAGGATACTTTTTCATCATGTGATCCTCGCGTTCCCATGTGAACTCGGGTCCACGTCTCGAGTTCCAACGAACCTTAACGATTGGAATTTTGCTGCGTTTGAGCGTTTTGGTTTCCCACTCCAAAACCTCGACTGGTTCCTCAATGAACCGTAACTGTTCATCAACTTGTAGTTCCTCCAACGGGACTACTTGGGTTTCATCAGATAGGCATTTCTTCAAATTTGATACGTGGAATACATCGTGTACGCCACTGAGTTCTGTTGGTAGGTCCAGTCGGTACGCCACCGGACCAATGCGCTCAGTTATCCGGTACGGACCAACATATCGTGGGTTGAGTTTGTTTCGCTTACCAAAGCGAACCACACCTTTCCAGGGTGAGACTTTGAGTAACACTCGATCGTTTACTTGAAATTCGAGAGGTTTTCGGCGCTTGTCGGCGTAACTCTTTTGGCGATCTCGTGCTGCTGCCATGCGATTTCGGATTTGAACAATCTTTTCCGAGGTTTCGAGTACCAGTTCCGGACCAGTGATTTGGCTATCACCCACCTCTGCCCAGCAGAGTGGCGATCGACACTTCCGTCCGTACAGCGCTTCAAACGGCGCTGCCTTAATACTTGCGTGGTAGCTGTTATTATACGAAAACTCTACCAAGGGTAAGTGGGGCTCCCAACTTTTTCCGAAATCTAAGACGCATGCACGCAACATATCCTCCAGGGTCTGAATAGTCCGTTCACTTTGCCCATCCATCTGAGGATGGTATGCGGTACTCATATCGAGACGTGTGCCCAGTGCGCTTTGCAGCGACTTCCAAAAGTGTGAGGTAAAACGAGAATCTCGATCGGAAATGATCGAGACAGGCACTCCGTGTCTCGACACTACTTCCTTCATGTAGACACGAGTCGGTCTTTCCATTTTGTCTGTTTCCTTAATCGCTAGGAAGTGCGCCGATTTAGTCAACCGGTCAACGATCACCCAGATGGTATCGCATCCCGTCGGTGTTTTAGGCAAACCCGTAATAAAGTCCATTGAGATGTGTTCCCATTTCCACATTGGGAGTTCCGGTTGTTGCAGTAGACCAGATGGTTTCTGGTATTCTATCTTGACTCTGGCACAAGTCAAGCATTTGCTCACGTAGGTGGCAATGTCGGCTTTCATGTTCGGCCACCAGTAAAGTTCCTTTAAATCATGATACATTTTATCTGAGCCAGGGTGGATAGAATATCGGGACTTGTGAGCTTCGTCCATCACTAGAGTTCTCAATTCTCCGTATCGTGGGACCCAAATCCGGTTCTCAAAATATCGGACCCCGTCCGATCTGGTTTCAAGTTGCTTGCTCATGCCCCGCATGAGTTCCGATGGAAGATTATCATCTTTCAACGCTTCCAGTTGCGCATCGCGAATCTGATCGGGTAAGCTGGCATGAATCGTAAGTTGCAATGCTCTCACCCGTCTGGGTTTATCTGTTTCTTTTCTGCTGAGGGCGTCGGCCACCACATTGGCCTTGCCAGGGTGGTACTTGATGGCACAATCGTAATCTTTAAGCAGCTCGACCCAACGACGCTGTCGCATGTTCAGCTCCTTCTGATCGTAGATATGTTGGAGACTCTTGTGGTCGGTGTAAATGGTAAACTTGGTACCGTACAAGTAATGCCTCCATATCTTAAGAGCAAACACTACAGCTCCGAGTTCCAAATCATGGGTCGTGTAGTTCTTCTCGTGAACCCGTAGTTGTCTAGAGGCGTAGGCTATAACCTTCTAGAGTTGCATCAGCACACAACCGAGACCTTGTATAGATGCGTCACAGTGTACCTCAAAATTTTCTGTTCCCTCGGGGAGGGCTAAAATAGGGGCGCTACAAAGCTTGGTTTTCAACAGTTGAAAAGCGGATTCTTGTGAGTCACCCCAGTTGTACTTAGTGCCCTTGTGAGTCAAAGCGGTGAGGGGTTGAGCAATCTTTGAAAATCCCTCTATGAAACGCCGATAGTAGCCGGCCAGTCCTAGGAATTGTCGCACCTCAGTCGGAGTCTTAGGTGCTTCCCAGTTTTTGATGGCCTCTACCTTACCGGGATCGACATGGATACCATTCTCGTTGATCACATGTCCTAAAAAGTGAACCTCGCGAAGCCAAAATTCACATTTCGATAGTTTAGCATACAGTTGTTCCTTCTTCAGTAGTTCCAGAATTATCCTTAAGTGCTCTTCGTGGTCAGTCTCGTTCTTGGAGTAGACGAGAATATCATCAATGAAAACAATCACAAACTTGTCGAGGTACGCCTTGCATACTCGATTCATGAGATCCATAAATACGGCTGGTGCGTTGGTTAGGCCAAAAGGCATCACTGAAAACTCGTAGTGACCATACCGTGTTCTGAAAGCCGTCTTTGAAATATCTTCTTCGCGCACTCTCACCTGGTGATAACCGGATCGTAGATCGATCTTCGAGTAGTAACTCGATCCCTGAAGCTGGTCAAACAAATCATCAATTCGGGGTAAAGGATAACGGTTCTTGACCGTCATCTTGTTCAACTCCCGGTAGTCGATGCACATTCGGAAAGTCCCGTCTTTCTTTCGGACAAACAAGACAGGGGCTCCCCATGGCGATGAGCTAGGTCGGATAAAACCTTTATCCAACAAATCTTGCAACTGGGTGGACAACTCCTGAAGTTCCGCCGGTGCGAGCCGATACGGGGCTCGTGCTATGGGTGCTGCACCGGGTGTCAACTCGATCTGAAATTCGACTTGACGAATAGGAGGGAGTCCAGGTAAATCCTCCGGGAAAACTTCCGGGAAGTCTCGCACAACCGGTATGTCTTCAATTCGTTTCTCCTCCGCGGGTTTCTCAACAATCTGCGCCAAAATTGCCGGATGACCCTTTCGTAAATACTTCTGTGCCTTCAAAAGGGTAATAACGCTGGTGGTCATGCCGCTTCTCTCGCCTCGGACCGAAATGATCTCGCCAGAAGGGGTGGTAATATGGACTATCTTATCATGGCATATAATCTCCGCTCGGTTCTCGGATAACCAGTCCATGCCGACAACGACATCAAAACTACTAAGCGTTAAAGGAATAAGGTCGATGTCAAAGACATGACCTGACAGTTTCAACTTACATCCCGCAAGTATATGAGTTGTTATTACAGTTTTACCGTTAGCTAATTCAACAGGAAACTTAGCGTCTAACGGGGTTGGAGTAAGGTTTAAAAGTTGGCTAAAGGCCTTTGACACAAAACTCCTATCAGCTCCAGTGTCAAACAAAACAGAAGCAAAACAATCGTTTACAGGGAACTTACCAGACACCACATGCGGATCTCTGCGGGCTTGACCCGATCCAATCACAAACGCTCTTCCTTTGCCATTTCCTCCACCGTTACTACCACTTCCATTACCCCCATTATTGTCATTCTGTTTCAGCTTGGGGCAATCCTTACGGAAATGACCTTCCTGTCCGCATTCAAAACATCCCTTAGTCGTCATCGGTGGCTTAGGAGCACCCTTCGCCGCAAGGTCTCCTCTACATTCCTTCTCTTGATGACCTATCTTTCCGCATCTTTGACACTTGACACGGTCACATTGACCAACATGATGAAAGTTGCACCTGTTGCACTTTGGATATTTCCCAACATATCCGCTCGAAACCTGCCCGCTACCGTTGTTGTTGTTGTTGTGATTCTGAGTGTTGAAACTCCGAGTAAATTCGGGCTTACGGTAGTGGTGTTGCGGTGGGAGGTTTGAGGATGAAGATCTGGTGTTGTCAAACTTTCTCTTCCCGCTGTTCGGGTTACTGTTGTTGTTACTGTTGCTGACGTGGTCATTACTCGGGTTGTCTCGGGCTTTAACAGTCGAACCCCTCGGTGGTAACGCACCCTGGGTCACAGCCTGATCCGTCAGTTTGTGAGCCAAACGGATCGCTTGTTGGATCGTGGCTGGTCTGGAAGACGTCACCATACCCTGAATCTGTGGTGCTAACCCATCAATGTACATCTCTATTCTCTTGCTCGGCGGATCCACCATCCGCGGACACATCACTGCCAACTCGTGCGAACGAGTAGTGTAGCTTTCAATCTCTGAACCCACCATTTTCAACGACCAAAACTCCGACTCTAACTTCGAAATTTCTTCCCTCGGACAGTACTCCTCTTGCATCATGTTTTTGAACTCCTCCCAGTTCATCGCGTTAGCCAGTTCCAATCCAAGGATCTGGACGTTCGAATTCCACCAAGTGAGGGCGGAATCCTCAAGTGTCCCAGCAGCGAATTTGACCCTACTGGCAGGGGGACAATTACACATCTCAAAGGCCGACTCGGCCTTCTCAGCCCAACGCAGGAAGCCTATAGCTCCCTCAGTGCCCTTAAACGTATTGGGCTTGCAGTCAAGGTAGTTCTTGAAGGTACATGTTCCATTCGGACTTCCTGTTTGATTCTGAACGTGTGCAGCTAAAGCGGCAGCAACATGGTCATTCAGCAGAGTTTGGAGTTCAGCTGCAGTCATGCTGATGTTACCACGTCCTCGTCCAGCGTTTCTTCCGGCCATTTCCTAGAATCACAGTATAAAATGTTAAACATGAATTTTTCTTTCATATACAACACACCATACATGTAATAAAAAAAATAGGTAAGAAAGAAAAAAAAATAAGAAACAACATCACATCACAACCACATATTAGTCTAAATAAAAATTCATGATTAAAACCATTGTATTCGCTACAAAGTATTTCCAATCAATCCTTAAAATCATAGAAAAATAATAGTTAGGATGGAGACAACCCCTCCATCTAAGTATCATCATCACTAGATGTCGTCATCTGAGGACACTTCCGAATGTGCCTCCTCCTCAGCCGGTTCTTCCTCCGGTTCTTCTTCGGGTTCCTCCTCGGGATCTTCCTCGGGATCCTCCTCAGGCTCCTCTTCGGGATCTTCTTCAGGTTCTACTTCAGGCTCTGCCTCGGGCTCGGCCTCAGGCTCTGCCTCAGGTTCTGCTGCGTTCTGAGCAAGTTGCATTTGTAGGATATCGCAACGTTCTAACGCTATCTCAGTTCGGGTCCTTGCTTCTTGGAGTTGCTCTTTCAAGTCTATCATTTCGGCTTGCATCTTCATCATAACCTTCATCTGTTGATCACTAGCCCCTTGCATTTCTTTCATTGCCGCTGCCATGCGGGCAATCTCCTCCTTATTCTCGGTTTCGTCTTTTAACAATCTGGAAACGTTCTCTCTTGTGTAGCGCATGTAACCCACATCACGCTCCAAACAAGAGACGACAGCTGCGAGAACTCGCTCCACGGGTTCGGTTATGGGTGGTAGGGTGTTAGGGTAAGCAGGGTGGTTCGGGTGAGGCAATGGGGGAACTTGTTCACGGTAGACCATACGTCTGATCATGTTGGGGTACCATTCCCAGCTAACGTTGTTGTCATACAAGCCTCCGGATAGGCGGTACCTCTTTGGTGCAGGAGCTTCGAGTTCCGGGACTACACGGGGTGGCGAGGCAGTAGGTAACTGCGGTTCCTTCCCGTGAGCATGCGTCATCGAATCGGATGATGATGAGGGTGGCGTCGACATTCCTACAGGTAAGCCGTGTATATGCGCGCGTAAGAGTGAAGGAGGTAAAGAAATAAGATTTCAAGACTACACAAACCTATGCAGTGCGTATCATTATAACTAATGGGTCGTCGCGGTTATAGTCTAGTATGCATGCAGTTTCTAGTTCGCTATAACCTGGCTCTGATACCAATCTGTCACACCCTCAAAATCCACTAACGGAGTTTTACCGTCAGAGGGTGTGAACTGGCAGGATCGGAATCATTAGTTATAACCAAACCAAAGAAAAACGTTTAAATGAAAGTAAGTGCGGAAGCGTAAAACCTTAATTCAAAAGTTGCGTCACGCAGGACGACTTAAAACCAAATGTAACTGTTAAAATTAAGTTTGCAGAATAAAAGTGTTTTCATTAATGAATGCTCCTAAACCGCGCGCCCGCCTCGGCTACCTGAGAATAACATACTAAAAGTGTCAACACAAGGTTGGTGAGTTCATAAGTAAAATAAAATAAATCGTTTAGCGTTTTGCGTAACCTCGTTACGACGTTTAAATGTTGCGTAACCCCGTTACGACGTTTGAGTGTGTAACCACGTTACAGCGTTTGAGTGTGTAACCATGTTACAGCGTTTAAGTGTGTAACCACGTTACAGCGTTTAAGTGTGTAACCACGTTACAGCGTTTAAGTGTTTTGCATTACCAGATAGTGTTATGTCAAATTATATATCGATAGGTAGCTAATCTATACAACAAGTATCGCTAAGTGGTTCGCGACCGAAGCTGACTGTTTATCAAGTGCCCGTCACCAGGTCCTCCAGACCATGGTAAGTGTTAGCCAAAATTTACACCCACTCAACCTCCAGTTGAGCTTAGCGTCGGGTGGGGTTTGTCAAACCCAGTAGTACTACCCAAAAGTGACTCGCTATTCCAAATATTAACCGGTCCGATGTGTGGGACTTCAAATGTTACGTATACCGCTTAGCCTTTACAAGTGATATATAATTTATAACAAAATCTTTCATATGCGTTTATCTCAGAAAATATGTTTATCGGAGTATGTTATCTCCCCCAAGTGAAAAACGTTTGAAAACAGTTTAAGAGTGGGGTAAGTGAACTCACTGTTTGCGAAGAATATCCGATCTAGATCACCGAGTGATGCGCGTCGTAGAAAACTCTCTAGCGTTCTAAAATAACAAAGAGATTTTCTAAGTATCGGAATGTTTAACGAGTCTCTAGACTCGGCACATAATACCTATGCACGTAACATGTTTCGTGTTTCGTTTGTGAATCGTGTGTGACTTAAACAAGTAAAATTGTGATACGATACATGAGTGAGCAATTACTTTCGTGTCACGTATTAATAACATACTTATTAGCAATTATTCCCGTAGGGGCATTTTGGTCAACAAACAAAGACTAACTAACCATTATTCCCCATAAGGGCAATTTGGTCAATTCATGGCAATCAACTAGCAACTATTCCCCGCAAGGGTATTTTGGTCAAAATACAACAATTATATAAAAACTATCATATTTCATGCATTCCTATACAACTCAGCAGCTAGTTTCGTTATGACAGAATTTCTACTTGAAAGATTGCACTAGTTTACCGATTATAACGTCTCAATTAATTTACCAAAAATTACCACAGGAGCATACATATCTTAGGTTTCTAGAACATCTTTTATCTTATTTTTATTCCATATAGATTGTTCATAATGATCAAAACATTACAGCTAACTTATATCAGTCAGATTCATGCACATCAGAATGTTATTTGCAATTCCCGTTAAACGAAAAATCCAATAAATGCAAGACCACTTGGGTTTGGTTCCTAACTCAGTGAGTCAACCTCCAGAAGTGGAACCAACCCAATTGGTCTCGTAGTTCATGAGATATAACATTTACAACATAACCTAACAGCAGGTCTAACAGTTCAGCTTTGCATCACGTTTTTGTAAAATCATAAAAGTATACTTCCACTTATCCAAAAATTACGAATTTATACTTCATAGAAACTAGACTCAACCTAGTTTACTGCAGTACCCACAATCTCAATCAATTTTCACGTTTACACTTCGTTACAGTCAGTTAAACATCGTATATACGTTCTGTCCAGAATCTGGTCACATCAAAACTCATCATAATAACAATCTATGAACTATCATGCATCCATATAACCCTCTAGACACTATAACTACTATCCATGCATATCAATTACACCATACCTACAAGATTAGGGTTTTATTTGAACTCACAATCAAGGACACAACAATTAACATGCAATACTATCAAACTAGTTATCAATTCATTATCCAAATAACAACAATCATATTAATCATATGCATGAACAAAATCGGCCAGCTAGGGTTTGTTATTAACCCAACAAACATCAAATTCAATCAACAAGGATGTGAAGGATGATCAAATATACCTTCCTAGCACTTTGTTCTTCAATCAAAGGCTTGAATTGATGGTGTATGTGTGTGTGTTTGTGGACGGCAGCCAAGAGAGAACAAGGGAGGGCCGATCGGGTCTTGTGGGTTTAGAATAATAGGTTAGGGTTTGTTTATTTGTGATATATTTATAAACAAACAAGTTACACTCTAGTCCTTCTACTTTCAAGTGTTGTTTTTCTAGAACATTCTATCCTAACTTGCACATAATCATGACAATAATATAACACATAATCCTAACACATAGTTATCACATCATTAGTGTTTTAGTGTGCTTCGTTTATTCCTCAATCGTTTGCGTTTCGGTGCAAATCCCGAAAGACTACTACACATGTAGTAAGTGTTAAGCGTCATTTAAACCCTAGTTTAAATGTAATGAAGTATGCGTTATAGATTCAACGATCTTAAAGTTTGAATTAACGGAGTTGAGTTAACGAGGTTAACCTGAAATTGACGATTGTCACAAGAAGTCCTTTGGTTACTAAATTAATAACTACTTTTAGCACATCAATAACTGAAGCAATATGTATTACCAACAAAGACTCTATGATTCATGATCACACAAGATTAAGATTAGACTCTTGATCATCATAAAAACAGCTTGTGTGTCTACATTATAATTAAGCAAAACAACCCAATCATTAATTACAACAAATCATAAAAATTGTATTAGATGTTTTCAATGAAATCTCTTTGATTTAATGTTTTTGAATGAAACTGAAACCTTTTTGTTTCAAGTTTCAATTGCTCATCGGTATCAAAGTAGTAGGAAGGTGCTACTAAAGTCAATGAGCGTAAAGTGCAACATAAAAACGTCACACCGCCTGCAGGGTCCTCACTTCTTTCTTACTTTGTAGCTTTAAACATTTCAAACCCATAACTTTGAGTGTTGATATCCCGTCTATCTTAGCTATGTTTTGAACACATTTTGGTTCATTGTGAAATTAACTAGCTTTTAGTATAACGCAAAACCAGTGAATAGGAACTACATATATTTATATAAATACATATAATTATTGTGTCCAAAGCTAGTGAAAAATACATTTTTAAACTATTTATCTAACACTTTGTAACCAATAACATTAGAGTGAGAAGAAGCAAACATCAAAACCCAAATTCAAATAGAGAGTAGAGAAACAATTGTTTTTAATAAATGATCTTCCATCTTACTAACTTGATCATATCAATTATTATTTAAGTTGGTACCAACAAATATAAAAGGCAGGGCCGGCCATAAGGTGTGGCCGGGTGGTCGACGGCCACAGGCCCGACACCCTGCTAGGCCTGAAATTTTTATGTTTTTTTATTATATGTATTTTTATTAAAACAATATGTATATTTAGTGTTTAAACTCAATTACATAACCACTAGTTTGGTCTAGTGGCAAAGGGGTATTACTCCCAACCCAAAGGTTATGGGTTCTAGCCTCATTTGAAACATGTTTAATCCTATTTTTATACAAAAGTTTTTTACACAACCCAAATTATAACCAAGTAAATCCATATGAAAATTAAATTGTCTAAACCCAACAAAATACTCATTTGACTTAATGCCCAAATAAATTTTCGGCTTCTGTCCAAAATTATTTTGCTTTCTCAAAGCCGGCCCTGATACAAGGAATGGATTTAGAGGACAGGTAGCTTTGGCATCTCTAAAGAAAAGACATCAAACAGTGTGAAGAATAGCATAACTAGAAGGATTAAGGATAACAAGAAAGACATCCATAGAAGATGAGTAAGTTAAAGGTTGGGACTCTAATCAATAAATAAGAAAGGTTGAAGTTGTAGCATAAATATCATACCAAAAATTCCTTATTAAAGTAGTGCTTTGAAAACTCAACTTGTGTGCCAAGCGTAGATCACGGTGCTTGTGTGCTGGGGGGTGTCCCCATGATCAAACTGAAGTTGTGGGTGGCGGTCCAAGGTGGTTGACAGTGGAAGTGACAATTGAAGCCTTCCTACCACTAAGACACAAATATAGTAACTTGTATAACTACATTAAAACCAATTAAATTGCATTTAGTAATATACTTCTATGTTATATGAAAACCAATTAAATTCATTTAAAACACATCTAGCTTGATGTCAACTTCTCATAAACGCATAACTGCACGAAACTAGCTTATGCTTGTATAGGGTATCTAGCAAATTTACCTTTTTATATATATTTCAAAACAAGAATGCATTACACTATTAAAAACATGGCAACTAGTCGTGTAGGCTTAGGGGTTCTGGTAATTTATGTAATTTATACAAAAAATCCTCAACCTGGACATAAACCCTAAACTACCCGAGGAATGAACTAGAAGATGTAGAATGAAGATGTTGAATGCAGATTGGTTTGACTTTTGTAAGTTAAAGAGTTTTGAACACCAAAATTAAAGACCAAGAACACGAATTTAGAGTGAAATGAGATGTGGTAAAGTTGGGGTTGAGGAGAAGGTGTGAATTTATAGGCTCAATTGGTCCAAACATTAATCAATTCGTTCAAATACTCCAATGCCTTAGCTTATGCAAAATTGAATGCAATCTGACCAAATTATAGAGGGGGGTTGATATAATCGAAGGTGGAAAAGTGGAAACCATCTAAAAACGTTATGCAATGATTAAACGAGTTAAAAGGCGATTAATTGTGGGTTAACTAGTCAAGCGAATGACTAGCCGGTTGAAAAGCTTATTTTTGAGTAACTAGCATTGCATCACGTGTCGCGACCTAAATGTAAGTGGGCTTTGGGATTTTCGCATGTTGCAACGCGTGAAGAATAAATCCTTTGCGTGTCGCGACGGACAAAACTTTCCAGAAAGTTCAGAATTTGATAAATTTAGTCTCTAAACTTTGTTTATATGCATTTAGAATATGAAATAAACGAAATGAGGATTGAGATTGTAACATGCTAAAACATAAATAGCATAAAATTCAACACTTTAATGATTAAATGGGAATTTGAATTACATCGAAATTTAAAATGGGTCGGGTTTTTTAAATGGAAAATTGATGAATGCCACATAATGTTCAAACTAAAACAAGAAAGGGACAGTTGTAATCGATTATTTGACGTGTGGTAAATAAACAAATCGATCAAATCTAGTAAATATCGACAATGACGTTTTGGTAAGTAACTACATACTTAAAATAAAATATTTGTGTCGTTATTCATGAGGTTTTTGCATACTGCTGTGTTTCATACAATATATGTAGGTCAACCAAATCTTAATATTATTATTATATACCAATTTCAATTAAACAACCAAAACCTTAATACAATAGCTCCTTCTTTTTTATTTGTTTTTATATAAAAATACGTGCAGGCTCATTCTTGGGGTAAATGAGCTGAGCCAAGCTCTAATAAGCTCGTTTTAGTTTACGACAGCTCAAGCTCGGCTCGTTTTGAACTTTTTTTTTAAGGCTCAGATTTGACTCATTTATAATTTATCCATTAACTTATATAAGGTCTTAACTTTTAATATTATCAAATACTATGAGAAAAACTTTAAACGACCCTAGGTTTGGCTTTAGCTCTTGTAGTACCTTAAACAATCCAAAATTCGTCTGTGCAATGTAAAATTAACACTTAGAAATCCAAAAAAATTTTAACTTAAAAATATACACAGCTTGAGCTCGAACTCATGACTAAACAAGCTTTATTCACTCGAAAAAGTTGGACACGTTTCAAGCTCTTTATCAATCTGAGTTCGAACAACTCATCTCGGTCTGCCCCCAAAGGCTTAGTACCTGAATTAATTTGGGATTAGCAAAGTTTATGTTAGATTCTGAATGTGGAAAGAAATCTTACTACTTTAATAAAAGAGTACCATATTTTACCACTTGTCATGCTCTCATGACTCCCTTTTTTTCTAACACATATCCACTAGATAAATCAATTTAATTTAATTATGCATTTAATATATTAGCAATTATATTGTATTAACTTTTAAGATTGTAACTTGTAATTATCGAATTTGACTTAATAACTGTTCAAAAGTCAAAGCAATACTGAGACTAAAAATGCTGATCTTTTAAAATAAAGTTTATCTGTTGTAATAAAAATCTAGATTTTTTTGCTTTGAATTTTTTCTGTAGGGATTTAACTTTTTGGAATTTTTTCTATTCAATTATTTTTCACTAATGCTTGGATTTCAACTTTAATTTTCAAAAGAAATGATCTTTTATTTTCGTCAATAGCTTATTATTATCCTATCCTTACTTTGCTAATTGCCTAAAAGAATGGTAAACCAACACTTTTTTAATTGATATTTTAAACTTTCCATGGCCAATCAACACTTTTAATGAAGAATTATTTCCAATTTCAAATCAATTGATATTTTAATTTATTTAGTCTTACTTAAATTTGTTTGTTTAATTCATTCAATAGCATCAATAATCCGACTCCATTACTGTTGGTGCGTCTGTTGACACATTTAGTGTTAAGGTATGCCACTTTTTATTTTAAGTTATTTTTCTTTATTATACAACAACAATAAATTACTAAACTGTGACATTCGTCAATTTCGGGTCTTGTTTGTATTCGTTTTTGTATTTGTTTATTATGTAAACCGACCCGATTTGTAAACCGAAGCTTATGTTATAATCAAAATGATGGATTTATGTTACAATATTGTTTCACACTTGTTGGGTCTTGAAAACATCCTATTTTTATTTATTTTTTTATTTAATATTTATTTATTTATTTTGTTGTTTTGTGTTTTTGTCTTGATCCATTTTGCATGAAAACTCTTGTGTCTCACACCCGTATTTGACCACCAACATTACCCTATATATACACCACATTTCCTCTTCATTTTCCCTTGCTACAACTCCAAAAAAAAAAACTCTCTCAAACATCAAAGATTCAAGGTTATCTTCTTAAGTGTTCTTAAAGGTTTTTAGTCTTTCATCTTAATTAGTTTATGTAGCCTTATTAATACTTGTTTATGGTTGTGCAACATATATATAATATACACCCCTTGTTTACCTTTGGTAGTTACTTCTCCGATTCCGGTCGGTGAGGTTTCGGACCTCATAAGGCAAGGCTTCATGGAGGACTTCGTGTCATTGATATATATACATCTATATAACTTGTTCATACATATTAATCTTGCTTATTTTAGTTTGTTGGTCATGTTTACAAGTTCCATGGTTATGGGTTTTTAAGAGTCTATGCTTCGGTTTAACTGTAAATAGCTCTAAACCGTAAACCGAACTTTGTTACTAGTTTTGTTAAATAATTATTTAAACATACTTATTGTTAGATCTAAGTTTCTAAATCATTTTTAGAAATTCTATGGTTATGGGTTTGTAGAATCTTACCTCGGTCTTAACCCGAAACACGATCCGAACCGAAAACCGAACTTTTGTTTAAGGACTTTATTGTTAACTTTTGGTTGTAAAACTTAAAGTATTTTTATTTGTACATTATTATACAAGTTCTTTAGTGTTTGGACATGTGGAAACCATCTATGAACTTGTTGTGAGATGGAAACCGAACCAAACCGATTCTTACTCGCTTAAGACACACAAGTGTGTTTTTTTTAGCCATCAAGACTTGTATATTTCTTTAAAAATAGTTACAAATTGATTTTTAAATATTTTCTTTAAAAATAGTTACAAATTGATTTTTAAAAATAGTTACAATCGTTACACCTCGGCATGTTCCGCCGCCTTTGGCCGGGGTGTGACATAAACAACATTTGCTATTTACCGCTTACTTTTTAAAACAGTAGTTGACACATTTGTTACTAGAGGTGCACAAACCAGTTTTCGGTTTAAACTCGAGCAGTTTATTTAACGTCCGGTTCTTTACACGTTAAAGGCTTATATTTTATAAAGAAGTTTTGACAAATTGTGTACATCGTCATCTTTTTTTATAACCTTGAGAAACTGTCAACCAAAGCATTACCAAGAATCTTTTACTTACCATATACTACCAATAGATTTGGGTCTTCACGTACGTCAACCAACACTTACGTCAATTGATATTATCCGATCAGTGTTGGTATCTATGTATTGATACTGCCATTACGACTGGAACTAATTACCATATATTGATTTCCAATTAATATTTCCTATTTTCCTTTACAATAAATTGATTTCCAAATTTCAACCGGGCATTAAATGGAATGGTTAATGAGCTATAAATGAATATGATACGTGAGCTATAAATTAGTTTTGAAGCTGACGTATATAGACAGACGGGATTTAAACCTGTTTTTGACTAACCGGCTCCAAAAT
Source organism: Bidens hawaiensis (assembly GCF_021521415.1). NCBI lineage: Eukaryota > Viridiplantae > Streptophyta > Magnoliopsida > Asterales > Asteraceae > Bidens > Bidens hawaiensis. The sequence goes on along the minus strand of NW_027492046.1, from coordinate 281,693 downwards.
ATCTTTCTTATTGTAACATAAGCAATTCTTAATATCATTATTATAATTACAATCATATTTTCCTTTACAATAAATTGATTTTTCAATGGGGCATTACATGGAATGACCTTTGAGCTATAAATGGATATGATATGTGAGTTATAAATTAGTTTTGAGCTACAAAAGGGTTTTAAACCGGATGAAACCTGTTCTTGTCTAACCGGTTCCAAAATATCGGGTTCAAACCGGTTTTAGCTAAAAAAAAAACTCCAAACCGGTCCTAACCCGGTGGTTTATAACTACAAACTGGTTTTTGTAATATCGGGTTCAAACCGGTGTTTCTGTTATGCTCCTTAGAAATCTTAACCAGAAAGAAGGCTTATGTAATGGTACTCGATTACAAATTATATATTTAGGTACTCGTGTACTTGAAACAAAAATTATTTCTGGAACTAATATTGGACATAGAGTTTTGATCCATAGATCACCATTGACTCCAACAGACAACAAAATAGCATACAAGTTTCAAAGACGATAGTTTCCCCTTGCAGTATATTTTTCGGACCATAAAAAAAGCCAAGGTCAATCATTATCTAGATTGGTTTTACTTGAAAAAACCCGTGTTCTCACATGGACAGCTATATGTCGCCTTGTCAAGAGTTACAAGCATGTGTGGGCTAAAGATTCTGATTTTTGATAAACAAGGTAATCTGACCAATACAAACACAAATGTAGTGTACAAGGAAATTTTTTCTTATTTGTAAAATATTGCGTAATGCTTGTTTTGTAATTAATGTAATTTTAATGTAAGATGTAATTGTATTAATAATATATATGTGTTATTGATTGTATTTTGCTTAATATTTAAATATTATAATTTTTATTAATTCCCCGTATAATACGCGGGTCTCAAACTAGTATACTTATATACATATTTATTTATTTAGTAAGTAAACATCATCATATGAAAATGGTGTAAAATAGAAAGTTTAATGAAATAAAAGGGGATAAAATGGTCATGTAGTCTCGCTAGAAGTAATCAGGCATGGGGGGTTTTTCTTTTCTTTATGTTAATAATATATCTATAATAACAATATAAATAAATAGTTATTATATAGTAATGGCCGCCTGAAAACCTCTCCGTCCACTTTCTTCTTCATCTTCTTCGTTGTCTCTTTCATTTCAATTAATCAAACAGACCGGAAGATGGATTCAGGTGTGGATGCATGATTCTGATCTCGTCTGCTTACACGTACGTCTAGCCCTAACTGACATCAATTTGTAGGTCAGTTTATTACTTTTCTCTTTAATCTCCGTTTAATTCAACTCTATCTGTGTTTAGTGATCTGTTTCCGTTAATTCAACGAAGCATCTGTATTGTTGAGAGAGATCGTGTAGCTATATGATTAAGCTTCTGCTGCTGCTGTTTAATTTTAGTTTAGCGCGTTAATTGCATCTTCCGTGTGAGATTAAAATAAATTTGTATAGGCCTTTAACTGAAATGAAAACTGCTCAAATTTGCGATTACGTGTGCTACTGGATTTGTTATGCTGGTTGATGATGTGTATGTCATCATCATCATCATCAGCAGCAACTATTGACCTATTGTAGTGCTTTTAGGTTTTGCTGATGAAATGACTAGTACGCCTATTGATTTGTGCATTTTTGTGTGCATGTGGATCTGTGAATAGTGAGCTGCAGGTTCATGTGTGGTTGGTAGTAGGCCTTGCCGGACCAAACCGGACAGCTGCACAAGGCCTTGTTCATGTTTGTTCGTTAAGCTTTTATTGGACTAGCCTACGGTTCATGAATAGCTAACCGAACCGAATTTTTTGTTCATTATCAAACATTCTTGAGTGCAATTGAATGAACACGGTCTCTGTTTGTTTTCGTTTATTTAGTTAACCGAACAAAGTTCCTTGTTCATGTTAGTTCGTTTTGTTAAGCGAACGAGCATACACCAACTTCCCGCCGAACAGTTCGCCCAACGTTCGGTTCGTTTACAGCCCTGGTAGGTAGTATAAAGATGAATAATACTAACAATAATGAGGAAGATTAACTAACCACTACATTTTGTAGTTATATAGTTAATTATCTTCATTCTGAATGTACACAATGGACAAATCAAGCTCATTATGCTCTCTTTGTATTTATGTCTATTTTGTAGCATTCTTGGTAGTTGTGTGTTTGTCAAAAGGAGTTGTGCTCATGGACAAAGGGAACTGCACTCATGAAGAGCCGCGTAGCACAGGTTGGGGTGCTTCATTCTTTGTGCAGACAACTGAAGATGTCTCTGGAGCTGCTGTTACTCCACCTCCACCTTCACCGAGACCATCGGCAGTATTCTCATCAAAAGGGGACAGTGGTAGCCCTCTTCAAAAGATTCAGAATCAAGTTTTTAGAGTACTGAAAGGCTTAACCCCTCCTCCTGAAGAAAAAAGTAGAACTTACAATCCAGAAGTATTAACTAGCCAAAAACGTCAATGGGCAAGCTTTCAATTACAGGCACTGGTATGTTCTATATAGAATATTTAGTTTCTTTAGGTGATCACAACTAGAATGATTGCCAAATATGATGCTATTCACATATATTGAACTAATATCTTCATTTGAAACAAATGGTTATCCTTATATTTCATCATTCGTGATTGATGCTCTGATGTGCTCACACGATTGTTTATAATATCCAAAATATTTCAGCATCAAAGGATATTGAAAGAACCATCGAGGCTATTTGAGAGCATGGTAGTGGTTGGATTGCATCCAAATTGTGACATTCAGGCACTTCAGAGGCAATATTTTGGTAGACCTGAATCTTTAGGGAGGCTGCGAAGTGCACGCAGTCAGCACCAGTTTCGGGTAGAACCAAATCTCGAGCCTCAGGTGTGGGTCCCACTGGTTCCCTGTCATAGAAGAATTAAATATTTTATTGCTTCCATTCTTGTTGAATATATATTTTATGGTCATTTATGTGCATTGTCAGGTTCTATTTGTGTACCCTCCGGACAAACAGCTGCCACTAAGGTCAAAGGATCTCCTTTCGTTCTGCTTTCCTGGTGGATTGGAGGTTAGGCTACATCGTTATATAATAACCTGAAAAAGTTGGGTTATATGCTTGTCAATTCCACGGAACTGGGAATATTTATTGTTAAATAATGTGTACAATTGTATATCATATGTATGATGTATTGATGTCTAAGAAATTTAGTAATGTTCATTCGTATGACTATTGTGGGGAAATTGTCCCTCGCCCGTGTATTTGTGTGTACCGGTCTCATTAAATGCCACTTTATGGTTTCATTTTTTGAGCTTAATTTTCGACTTGTAATTTCAGGTTCATACTATTGAGAGAACACCATCAATGAGTGAACTGAATGAAATTCTTCTTGGACAGGTATATTTTTACTTTGTTTTAGTTTCAGATATCTTTACTTTTCTTATTTCGGTCAGAGAAAAGTTGGTTGTCTTTTTAGTGTTACATTTATAATCACTTTATTTCGGTCAAAGAAAATTACAATATCCATATTCACGGTTATCTCAAGCTTTTGCACCCAGTATTTTGGTTGGTATCCTATTTTTAACTTGCTGGTACTGTTTCAGGAACACCTCAAACAAAATGATCTATCCTTTGTATTCAGGCTGCAGGTAATCGATTTTCTTTCATCTACCTTATCAGCAACAATTTCATTATAGTTGGGTGTTTTCCATATTTGATTGGTGACTCTTAAACATCTACTGCTGCACTCAGTTTTCTAATCTACCCATTACAAATGCTTTGCTAATTCGTATAGATTGCTGATTGACTACACTTTTTTATTCTTCGTTATCTTGAACAATCTTTTCAAAACTTTGTTTCAAGATAGTACCTGATTACTTGAATCGACGAGTTCATATACACACCATCTTATGTGTATGCATGTTTATCATAGATGTGTATCATATATGGATGCATGCATATACATATGTTATGCATGTGCATATATATGTGTGCGTCTAGATAAACACACACACATATACATTGTTCTTTCTGGGTTCTGATATTTAGTAGTACAGGGTGCAGATGATTCAATTCTGTATGGATGCTGTGTTCTAGTTGATGAGTTAGTGCAACAACCATCCAGATTAATTTCTATGGTGGTAGATGGACAACTTTCACCCCCACCTATGAGCCGGCATATTTTAACCACGCGCCGGTGTTACTGCATTCTCACAAGGCTTCCATTTTTCGAACTGCATTTTGGTGTGCTCAACAGGTTTGTCAACATTTGAACTGATAAATCTTTATTTTTCATAATCACCTTTGTATCTAGTTCGTTTGAGTTGGGTTTTTTTTTTTTTGTGTGTGTGTGTGATCATCTCTTGAAGGCTATTGGTTTTTCTTTGGTTGAGAGAGACCTATGAGATGGGAGTTCAGTAACATTTCCTTAACAAGTTAAATTTTAGCTGCACGAGTACATTTATTGGTGCATAGTAAAAAAACTTATCTATAAAAACACTTGGCTTGTTTAATTTATACACGGACCTACTTGAGTGCATGAGTTCAAGTTTGCGTTTGTGATTGTGAGGCCAAACATAGCTTGTGAGAAAAGGTTAAATGCGAAGACTTCTAACGAACTTGGCCACTGAAGATAAAAAATCACCAAGAAAAGTCAAGTTTTTTTCTGTTTATTGCCATGAAAATTATTGACATTCGAAGAATATGTTAGGATTGGGTTGTCAAATCTATATTAGTAAAGATATTAAGACTCTTTTTATTCTTATCTGAAGCTAAGTACTATCTTCTGTAACTTCTTTCTATAATCTATTAATTTTGTTTATAATCATGTGTAGCATCTTCATTGAAGAAAGATTGGAAAGATTAACAAAGAGTATTAGCGATTTACATCTGGAAGGAACGTATGAAAATGAAGTATACTTAGAGGACAAAGTGAGCCGTGCTTCAACTGAATATGGATCTGAAGAAATGCTTAATGGAACAACAGAAACTGTCCAATTAAGCAGGGACGATTCTGTCACTGAAGGATTCACTGATTGTGTTATTCCAGTTCGTCCTGAAATAGAGACGGATTCATCTAAGAAAGAATATGTAGCTGCTGATGCCTGTGATAGTCCTACTGTTGATGATATGCTTTCCAATAAACAACCGTCTCAAAAGCAGATCCCACATGCAATTTTGCCTCTTCTACGTTATCAACAACATGATAGTTCTGATTCTTCATCAAGGTAAACCGTTATCTTTTGGCATCTGTGACTTTTGACCACTGATTTCTTAACTTCGACTTTGGTCAATGGTTGCAGCACAGCAGGAGTTGTAGATCTTATGCAAAAATATTTTATGTAGAGGCCACCTATATCTTCTATAATAAGGCTAATATATATTCAAATTGCTTTTTGCCCACCCAGATATGCGTCTAGTTTTTCTACACAAATCTGGCCAATAACATGCATGATGGCGAAATTGCTGTTAAATTTTTTGAAAAAACAAGATTACCATTGCACTGCTAATCGCTTTATCAATAAGCAGCGGTTCAATGTAAAACGATTAGTGTATTTTTGTCGTTAACAATATTCTGGCATGTCTTTGGCCAGACTTGGAAAAAATGATACAAGATACATATTTAGGTGGTAATAATGTAGTTTCAGTATATCATGTATATGGGTGGCTTAATAAATAGAAGTTGAATGCTTGTGTGGCATCCACTTGCATCATGCCTTGTTATATTCATGTGCTTCTTATCATCATTTGCAAATTGCAGCGTGTCAGGACATATTCCCTTCAGTATCCATGATCTGATGCACAGTCATATAAACACATTGGATGCTTTTAGTCATATTGGAAGAGAAATTAATTGTATCTTGTCAAAGTTTCTTTAATTCCCTTAAATACTCATTCCATTCCAAAATACGCCCACAAGAGAAAAACACAATTTTAGGAATATATTAGTTTATTATATAATAGCACAGTGATAGTAACATGGATTTAATGAAGTTTAATTACTTAATAAGTTATGTTGGGTGGATATTCTTTTTGTGAGAAACCAAAATATAAAGGTGGGCAATATTCTTGGGGGCGGAGAGAGTAATTTCTTACATTTTCTCTTTACATCCATTCCTGTTTAGACTTTAGAATCATTTAGTTGGTGATTAAAATTTCTTGATACAGTTTTCAGGGTTCTCCTAGCGAGGATAGGAACTTTAGGAGCGATGTTGATTCAGCAGAGACAGACGATGCTTCTTTTTCGGGTCAAGAAGATAACGAGCACAATGAGATTCTTGATTGGGCTAAGGTTTTTCATTTTCATAAGTTAGCGTTTTCTTTTTAACTTTGTTGCCATCCCCTAAGCTTTATAGATTCTCAGTTGTCACACTAAAAAGTTTGAAAATTGCAGACCAACAAGCATGGATCTTTGCAGATTATATGCGAGTATAATAGTTTATGTGTCCCTGCTAGAGGGTCGATAATCAAGTTCCATCCATTGGAATACCTGCATCCTTTGGAGTTCCATAGACCAGATGAAACAATTTTACATATTGCTGGTTCAACAGTTGATTTGATGTCTTGCAGCACAAGCTTTGAACTGGCAGAGGCAGGTTTTTTCTTTGGTTATTGCACATGCTGGTGTTAATGTAACCGATAATGTTCTTTATGCATTAATGGTAAATTATATCATTTGCGTTTGTACTGTAGGCTCACAAGGCACTTGCTGTGGAGGAAGAGGCAACAGATTTATCAGTATGGGCAATTTCAAGCATATGTGGCTCCTTGCGTCTTGAGCATGTAATTCTTATTCTTTTTTAATATGAAGTACCATTATATTCATTTTTCATGTGCTGTGAGACAGAAAATTAACAATGTCATTATCATTTCCTTTCATAGATCTTGACAATATTTGCGGGTGCCCTTCTGGAGAAGCAAATTGTGTTTGTGTGCTCCAATCTGGTTTGTATATTATTCATATTTGCAAATTACTCTATTTTTCGTATGACTTTTATCATGCTGGCTTTCTGTTAAAAGGAAAATTTGATGGCATATGCTCCTAAATTAAGTGGTGGATATTAATTTTTATTGTATTTTGCATTTCAGGGAATATTGTCTGCTTCAGTGTTGTCGATTATCCCTTTGATTCGTCCCTACCAGTGGCAGAGCTTCTTTATGCCGGTATTGTGGATAATAATCCTTTTAAGTCTACTCTTTTAAAATATACTTGTATCCTCTGATTCAAGTGTTGTTATAATTGACGTGCTTCAGGTCTTGCCAAATGACATGCTAGATTTTTTGGATGCACCTGTTCCTTTTATAGTGAGTTTCTAATTTCAGTTTTTCTTTTTTTTTGTTCTGAGTCTCTTCATTTCTAGTTATCAATTAAGACTCAAGTTTACTTCTTTCCTGGCTCCTTTGACCGATAATAATGTTGGCCAGGTTGGTGTGAAGAGCAAAACTGCGGAAGTACAATCCAAGTCAGGAAATGTTATTCTTGTTGATGTTAACAAGAACCAGGTGCGGATTTAATAATGTTATATTACAGTTGTCAGGTCATCCAGACCTCAAAATGTTTATAAAGTTATCACTGATCATGCATTGTTTTTTATGCTAATTGTTAGATTTATTCTATACTGTATTCTTAAAGAAGTACATGTATCGCATTCTGATATTCTTTTTTCTCTTAATTAGGTCAAATCATCGTCAATACCACATTTCCCTCAGTACAAAGAGTTATATGCAGCCTTAACTCCTTATCATGCTCAACTTGTGGGAGAAAGTTATTTGGGGAAAAAGAGACCGGTTTATGATTGCACAGATGTGCAGGTATATCTTTGTTTTGACATGTTTAAACTCTCAACATGAATGCTGCGATTCTGATTATGATGCAAGAAGATAAGTTTGACTCATATTGAATACAGGTAGAAGCTGCTAAAGGTTTCCTGAGAGTATTAAGATCTTATTTGGATTCAGTTTGCTCTAATCTACGCTCTCACACAATTACAAATGTTCAGTCAAATGATGATAAGGTTTCTTTCTAGTCTCTTCCCGCGTCTAGAAAATTATAGAAAAATATGTATAATACAGTTGTTGCTTCCAATGCCTGCAATTAAGTTAACATGTCACATTTCTCACAAACTATTCATTAAACCTCAGGTATCATTGCTTCTAAAGGAGAGTTTCATCGAGTCTTTTCCTAGTCGTGATCGACCTTTTATGAAGGTAATTTTTAAACTCTAATTTATCGTATGCATCTTTATAGCTTTTTATATTGCTATTTTAGAAAGGAAAAGCTACATGAAATAGAATTGAACTTTACACTTTTCCCAGTTTTGACTTCATTTAAACTGAATATATACTTGTGAAAAGTGTAAGTCTGGTTATTCTAGAGAACATGCTTGGTTCTGCTGATGGTTTGGATGCCAAGTCTTGTTAGTTAACTATTTATTCACTTGCCAAATGAAGGATAAGATGCCATATTAATAAATGAATTTTTGGGATACAGGTATTTGTGGACACACAACTCTTCTCTGTACATACCGACCTAGTATTATCGCTATTCCAAAAGGACTAGCAGCCTGAAGTTGTAATGTATAGTTATAGGCAGTTGAGAAGGTAAGTTCTATAACTTATATGGGCTGAAGAAGTGGATATGTAAAATTAAGTTTTCACATTACATATCAAGTCATTAACATTATATATGTATCAACAGCCTTGTTTGTGAGATTTTGGATAAAAATAAACCATGTATGTCTTTGCTAGAAAAGATTTAACACTTTTGGGCCACATATGATTGGTCTCTTTCAAGCAATTGCAAGATTGCCACGTTATCTATTTTTAATCATTATGTGCTTTTTTTACAACTATGTTATCTGACTAGGTCCACACTCACGATGTGTCATCAAGTACACTTGATGGTTAGTTGACCGGGTCAACATGTCTAGACATGAAGCTGATTAAAGAAGCATTGATTTATACGAAAACAGTAAGGCCAAAAGAATCATACTCATTTGGTTATACATATTTAGGAAAAAGAGTTATTTGAAAAAATTATAAAAAGTCCTTCGAGTTTGAAGATGTTTCTGATTTTATTTTAAGATGAGACTAGTAATTCTGCATGTGGGTTGAATGATTCCTTTTTTAAGAGGAGATCAGTAATTCCGTGTGAGTTGAAGATGTTTTTGAGTACGTTTTAAAATGAGACTAGTAATTCTGTATGTGGGTTCTAAGCCTTTTTTTTGGATGGCAAATGTTACTCATTCCTATTCACTTTACACAAATATTCTAGCATTATTTGTGGGTTCTCGATTAACTGCAGCTCGAATTATGGATTTCAATTGAGTATTTAACAAAAGAGAAAGTAGAAGGAAACAAAGCAATTGAGTGCAATATCTCCTTCCTCTCAATTGTAATGTATTCTTATTCTACTTTTCACGTAAATGTTTAATCAAGCAGATATTCTAATGAAGGGTGGTTATGTGAAATCAATAACCTATCGATTGCAAATACGTTAGAAACTAAAGCATTCCCTTTTTCTTCATCACGAGGCATACAAAGATAATCAAAATCTTTATAGACATGGGAGGTAGTAAACCGCTAATGTTTTAATGTTCGGCTTGTTTAATGTTTTAAAATTGGTACTCCCCCGAGCTTAAACACACATGAGCTTAAGCTGGAGCTTATTTAGTAAACGAGGCTAGGCTCGAGATTCACATATCGAGCTTAACTAAGCTCGCTAGCGTTATACATAAAATGATAATTGTAATACATAAAATTTTGTGGTGATATTGGCCCCATCAACTTTTTATTCAACCAACCATGATCACAGTTTGATCTGGTTCTACCGGCTCCACTTCATGTTTCATAGGTGCGATGACCACCACGAACCTGTCTCTGGTGGGAGTTTCAGGTTGTAATTTCTTCTCAAGTTGCTTATTGAATGTGACAAGCGGAAGCATCATGTCCGGGGTTCTAAAGAAGCTAGTAATATTTGTAACTTTGTAAGCTAGTAATATAGAGTTTTACATATAGTGGTGTTTACTATATAATTATAACATAGTTAAGAAAAGAGGTAAGACCTAGCTAGATAACACTGAATATAAAGTACATAAAACACTAATCAGCTACTAGTTTTATTTACTTAAACAAGCCAGCTTTGTTTTCTTTTTTAATATCCTACTGTCACCTTAAAATGCAACAAGTTGTGTATAAAAAAAACACAGCCCCCTTTATGAAAAAACAGCAAATTATCATTGATGGTTTGCAAGGTACAAGCCATGAATGTACAATGTTTTGAACTGCAGTGCAGTGGCTGGACCATCCTGGTTAGATTATATTAGATGGGATCGAAGACTAGTTTGAATACACATTCACCCAAAACAAGAAACCTCATATTATACAGTGTTACCATCTCATTTACAAGATGAAAAAAAGTAAAAGTAAAAGTATGCAAAAAACCGTACAAACTTCTCTCATGATCATGGCCACTGCCACTTTTGTCTGTCACCCTGTGCTTTCAGATACCAACTGTATTACTCACACACACACACACACACACACACACTCTGACACACACACACACTTTTTATTTTTTATTTTTTTCTTTCTGAATTCACACACTGCACTACTCTCTCTCTCTCTCTTGAGCCCATTATCATGGGTTTCCGTATAAATTGTGTCAGAGACAATAGCTGCCATAAAGGCAGCAGATGCATCAGTGTTTGCAGTCTGCACAACACACACTACACCATCCCTAATAAAAGATAACAGCTTATGCTCTTTCTTTTCTCTTTTCATTTTCTTTAGTGACTTAACATCTTTCTTTACAGAGGATCCTGCAACCATTCATTTCCCACTCTTTCTATTCCTCAAGCAACCAAATTCAACATCTTTACTTGAAAAAAAAAAGTTGATATTTTTTTGTGTGAAATTTCAAGAATCAAGATGATGGGTACAGCAGGTGAAGGTGTAAGAAGTAATAGTGGAAGGTATCCCTTCACAGCAACTCAATGGCAAGAGCTTGAACATCAAGCACTTGTTTACAAATACATGATCTCTGGCATGCCTATACCACCTGATCTACTCTTCACCATCAAAACAAGTCTAGATTCTTCTACAATGCTCCTCCTTCACCACCAGCCACCTCATCCCACAAGTAATTATCTTTATTCCCTTTATTTTTTTTTCACCTAAAGATCAAACCTTTTTAACATGTACACTTTTGTTAAGTTGCTATCATTTGTTAGTTGAGTGTTTGTTGATGACAAGAATCAACCTTTTTTCCATTTTTTGAACCAGGGTGCATGAGTAAATGCATAAAGATCAAAACTTTTTCAATATATGCATGTTAATCTAGTGGTTTCTTGGTGATAAAATCAAGAATTTTCAAAATTTAGAACCAGGGTATATGAATAAAAGCATAAAGATCAAAACTTTTTCAATATATGCATGTTAATCAAGTGTTTCTTGGTGATATAATCAAGAATTTTCAAAATTTAGAATAAAATCATAAAGATCAAAACTTTTTCAGTCAAGTCAATATACATGCTGCTAAGTTACTACCCTTAGTAATTAAGTTTCTTGATGACAAAAATCAAGACTTTTATTAAAATTTAGAACCAGGGTACATTTATTAATGCATAAAGATTAAAACTTTATAAATTTCTTGAATGAACTTGCAGTTGGATGGAACTGTTTCCAGATGGGATTTGGTAGAAAAATAGATCCAGAGCCAGGGAGATGCAGAAGAACAGATGGGAAAAAATGGAGATGTTCAAAAGAAGCATACCCTGATTCAAAATACTGTGAAAGGCACATGCATAGAGGCAGAAACCGTTCAAGAAAGCCTGTGGAAGTAGTCAACATGTCAACACCAAACCCAACACCCAAAACACCACCAACTGCTATTCCAATTATCCCACTTTCCATCTGTACCAAATCCCCAAACTACCCTTCTCCCAATTCACATCCACTCTCATCATCTTCTGACTATTATAATAATATTAATAATAATCCCACCCACCTTTCCTCTTATTCTAGACCTACCTCTAATGTGTTGTCATCTCAAGATCACTTCTTGTTGGATTCTAGCCCTTATAGGTTTGTTTATGCTTTGGTTGCTTGTACCTTTGTTTGTTCATTTTTAACATTTACGCGTTGTGTTTTCGAGTCTCATTTAACGGGGAAAGCGTTTCATAGTTATTTTTCAACCAAATTAAAATTTTGAAGAAATTGAAAGGAGTTTTTACACATAATATCTTTTTACTTTTCTTTGAACTCGGGAACACAGTAGTTAAATTTTCCCCTTCGCTCCCTTTCTTCTCTCTTCTTAATTCTGTTGTCCGTTTCCTCGTTTATTTATTAAACTCGGGAACAGAGTGTTAATGATTATGAATGAATAATATGTGACAGAAAGAGCTATGGGATGAAAGAGGTGATAGATGAGCATCCATTTTTCTCAGAATCTTCTGGCAGCATCAAGACTGATTCTTGGCAATTGGAACCACTGGCTATCAACAATTCAGCCTCAAAGCAAACAACTTTTTCTCACCAAAACAGATTCTCATATCAACAACAACAAGATCAAGGCTACTATGATCACTTGGCTTTGAAAATTGACAGAAAAGATGAACCCCAGAAAGTAATGCACCATTTCTTTGATGAGTGGCCACCAAATGATGAAAATAATAATAATAAAGATTCTTCCACAACACAGCTCTCAATCTCCATCCCAAGTTCTGCTCATGATTTCTTCCTTACACATAATGGTAGTAATATTATTTTAAAAAAAAAAGTTAAATCTTTTTTACAAAAATTACAAGATTTGTTGATATTAATGCATTTCATGTGATTTTGCAGATAAATGATGGTAATGGGTTGTTGAAACAGTGACCAAAGAAGTACTTGAGTTGAGTTGGTTAACAATGGTGGTTGATTTAGTGTTTGGATGCATGAGAACTTTTGGTGTGTTTACATTTTTTTTTTGGTTAGGTTTGGTTTGTCTTTTTCTGATTGAGTTGGGTCAATCAAATCTCTGAAATTTTTGCAGCATATTTTGTATGTTTGTTGAAGTAGATTGACACCTTGAATATATAGTTTTTTTTTTACTTTTTGTTGTTTACTTGCCCCTAAACGTATGATGCATAATATTATTTGGAATTTTTTTTAGGTTTCATATTGGTGACATGGATGTAAAATACTTATTATATAGATATAAGAAAAGTGTAATATTTACATTTCCAAAATAATCTTACACAACTAATAGTCTACATATGAATATATATTGTAACACACTAACACTCTTATGTAATGGCAGTGTGTAAGAATAGATGTGTTAACAAACGTGTTCATGTGAAATGTTAAATTTAGAACTCGTCAACATAAGCTTGCTCGTTTTGGCATGCATTTCAGGAAAGAATATAGCCTCTAGTAGCAATGGAATAGATATTATGTAGTAGAAGCCATGAACCGACTTTAGTAGAGACAGGGTTTGGCATAGTGAAACGCTTATATTGTTAAATCTTTAAACTTATGCAGAATTGGTTTTAACGTAAGACTTCAGTTGTGTTTGTTAAATATATGTTTTAAGCATGAGATGTGTGAATCCAACAATCCTATTAATAACATTCATAACTTTCACTTCTTGACAACTTCATCTTGCCGATCTATAATTATGTCGTTTCGTAACAGTTCACAACTTCCTGATTGATATATAAATCAACCAATTGTTTATCAAGGAAAGATGAAGTTACATATCCACAAGAATGATATATTTCTTGCATGAATTATTATCGGCAAATGAATCATATTTATTATTTATTTTAATAAAGCTATGCATTTTCTATTAGAAAAAAGGACTAGTAATTTATAAATACTGTTTACATCGATACAAAAGTCAAACGAGCAAAAATCTGTGTCGCTAGCCCTATTAAATAGCAAAACTAATTCATTTAAATATAGCATTCATAAAGCATGGGCTTATAATTTATAAGTACTGGTTTGATCTCGATCTAATCCGACTGTTTGTAATTTGTTTGAGAACTACTCTGTTATGGTTAATGAAGATAGTTTATTTGTTCAACTTAATAGCTAGATTGACATAAATAGTTTATTTGTTCAACTTAATAGCTAGATTGACATAAATAGTTGTGCTTTAAAGAAGCCACACCACACGCCTGTGACACAAAAATGACATAACAATAATAATAATAATAATAATAATAATAATATTTTAGCAATAAGATTGATTAATAACATGGGTTCATAAGAGAATCTTCATTTATCAGCAGCTTTAAACACTTGTACCGTACCTGTTCATTCAAACCAAACCAAACCTCTGCTCTGACACTGCTCTGTTCTCTTCTGTTCTGCTCTGCAAACATCGTAAGTGATTGTGGGACCCACCCACCTCACCTTCACTCCTGACATTGACCACATGTCAGAATCACTCACTCACACCTTAAGATCCAAATACAGGATCTCATCCTGGGGAGGTGTTTACATTATCTGAATAGTTGAGGGGTGTCATGTAACTATTGTCACATGCTTGCATGTACTAATTCGGATGCACGTGATACAACTACATTTTTTGAAGCTTTGTGTCTGACAAAAAGTTAGTAGCTAGCTAGCTAGCTAGCTTCATGTAATGTAATATATTATTTATTCTCTATCCCTATACGTGTAGGCATGGGCTTGCTTTTTTAAGGATATTATTATTATTATTATTATTATAAAGTTTTTATTAAACGTTTATATATAAATTTGATAAAACTAGATTTTGCATAAAAAAATTTATATTGCTGTGCAGATAAGCACGTCTCAATAGTACATTTGAAATTTTGTAAAACCATATATTTTAAAAGTAATAAATATGAGTAAAATTAATTATAATAATTAAATATTAAAAAAAGAGAAATTAGTTAAAATTGGTCGTTCACGACAGGTTTGGTTCAAAATTTGTCGGAGCCGACAGATTTCAATCAAAACATGCGTGCGAAGAAGGATTTGGAACATGCAACTGGTTTTGATTGGCTCAAACAAAACTTGTCGGCGTCAACTCATATGTGTGCATACACTAGTTTCATCATCTTCACTTAAGATAAGTCCAAATAAAACTGAAATTTTTATATGGTTCGTGATTATCAACAAGTTGACAAACATGTAACAAATTATTTTTAGTTAATGTGGGCATTAAAATTTAAAATAGTGTCCGTGAACATGAACATATAAAGAAAGTGGTCTAGTTAATTTGGTATGCTACTCTTTTGACTACATTTATATAGGTTATTAAAAAATCAAGGTAATTTGGTGGTCCAAAACTGTTTGTCCTGCTAACATAGTTAATGCAAAATGACTGTAATGCATACATTTCCTTACTGACACCACACCTGCACACCACTCCATGACAGACAACATATTCAATGTACCACCAACTTCATAGATTACCTTGCTGATTGTGTTTCTAGTACCTGCTAACAACTTGAGATTTATTATCAATGCTAGAAAACCAAAAAAATATCTAAAGCCTTATATAATATTTTTTTAGTTTTCTACCATGGATAATAAATCAAGTTGTTAGCTGATACTAGAAAGACAATCAGCAAGAATAAGCAAGATACTTAATCTATCTGTATCACTATAGTTTAAAAAAAAAAAAAAAGCAAACATATCATTGAATGAATATTACTGTCGAAATGGATACAATAAGAAATTCATGGTAAATAATATCCAAGAAGCTGCAATCATGGTAAGAAGTGAAAGACAAACTGACCAAGAACCAAATGTAAACTTTAAGCTTAACTTAGCGCAGTGCATATTCACAACATACTTTCTAAAGTTACACGGATACAATAATTTTAGGGCTAAATTATATTGGAACTCATATGACAACTAAACATGAAACTGACCTACTATTGTAATGAAAACTTCATATTTCTCCTTCACTAAGTTGCATATCAACAGAGTTGTCTTTAACGGGACTAGAACTGGGTGGCCTCTTTTCTGGCTCATCATCTTCGGATTCTGACCATCCCCTTATTCTTCCTGCTGAAGGTGCAGCCTTCACCACACAAAGCAGAACAATATCAGCAATGTTTGTGGTTGTGTGTGTGTGTGTGTGTGTGAGAGAGCGAGAGAGAGAGATTACCGGGTCATTATCAGCATCAGAATCTTCAAGGCCAGCAGCTGCAAGTAGATCCTGTGGATCATCAGCTTCATCATTGACCTGGTTATTAACTTGATTCTCTGGTTCATAATAATTAGTGGCGTTGTTATCATCTTCATATTCATCTTGATCATCCGTCTGAGTTTCTGTTTTCTTGTCCCTCTTCCTCTTTTTGCTGCTACCTTTTCTTCTCCTTCTCTCACCCCCGCCCTCCTCGTCTCCGCTTTGAGCCCTATCTTTTCGCTTTGACCCGCTACTCTTCCAGTGTTCCTGCACCAACAAGTTCACGTTTTTTCCGACTTTTCAACAATTGCTGACGTGGCATCTTATTTTTTGTCATATCTATTTCAAATTGCAGATGACTAACCTTAATACGCTCTAGATGTTGTTCTTGTTGCATCACCTTCTTCAGCTCATCCTCTTGTTTTCGTTTTTCCAACTGTGTTTTCAACACAATATAAACATATACACAAATAATAAAAAGTTTAATAAAGTATAAGCCATAACTAAGTGAACTGACCTTGACTTTCTTCTGTTCTTCAGCCAGGCGACTCTCTTCTTCACGTATTGCTGCTTGGCGAGCAAGTTCTAGTCTATGTCTATTTTGTTGATCTTCCAGCTCAGCAGCATCACAATGCACTTTTGCAGCCTCAAGCAAATGCTTGCAATATCCAACATGAGTTTCTATTTTCTTTTCATCAAATCCGTGAAATTGTAGATTTGAAGCTGCTGATAACTGGCTAAATAGACGAACAGCGTTCTTAAGCTCAGCAACCGTTGCACGCACCTATTAAAAAACAGTTGGGCCATTTCATGTTTATGAATAATGAATGACGATAAAAACTTATTATTATTTGATCAGTCACCTCATCGACAGTTCTTTTTATTTTTTGTAATGTTGATGCTGAGAATTTCTGCAGGGCGACACCTGTGTCGAATCTTAATGTGTAATTTGAAGGTGCCAAATGGATGGCTTTCAGTAAAGTCTTTTTACAGTCTTGCCATTGTTCAGCTTCATAATGTGTGCGGGCTAGATACAGAAGGATTTGATTGTCTGTGTTGTAATAAAACTTGCGCAGACAATTTTGGTACTGCAAAAAAGAATATATTTTTTAACATCAAATAACAAGAAAATAAAATGCAGGGTAAAGTGTGTAGAGTACCATTTTAATGGCCAATGGAAAGTTGCCTTGAGCAAAATGAACATGTGCCAAATTTATCCACACATCGGGCATCTGAACAAAAACACTTCCACTTGCAGCTTCTTGAACCTACAATTTTCAAAGAAAAAATGAATCAAAAAACAATAAACTAAGTAACAACTTTAGTCTATTACAAAGTATTTATAAAAAACTTAAGCTAACCTGTGTAAAAAGTTCCTTTGCAATATCAAATTGACCTTTTTCAGCCAACACCACACCAGCACCATTGGCAGCATACATATTAGCTGGATGCTCTACCAAAACCTGAAAGTTGATAAATCACAATGATTTTTATTATAATTGCATATACACTATAAGACTAAAATGACAAATAAGATGCCGTGTCAGCAATTTAGGGAAAATCAGCAAAAAGGTGACTTTTTACTAATTGAACAGATCACTCGCTGCTACAATTGGTAACAAAATGCAACTTTCTTGCTAATATCATTAATAAAAATGTTATTTTGTGCATAACTGAAAGTCGGTTGATAAAATCAGGAAAAAGTATAAGCTATCAAACCTTTGTGTATAATTCTTTTGCTTTTTCCAGATGTGTTGCTTCCAACTTAGGAGCTCTTTTTTCAGATCTGATTGCTGCAAAGTAGTTCCAGTTCCCCTAAATCCAACACACATTTAACATGATTTATAGTCTAAAAACTCTGTACATGATTAAAGCAGCTGTTGTAAAACTAATTCAATATATGTTTCTGAAAAATAATTACCAAACAAAGAGTTGCATAAGAATCTTTTCCATTAGATGCATCTTTTGCTGCACGAAAGGTATCTTTTGCCTTGAGCCAGTCATCATTTTTAAGCTCTAAGTCACCCAGCATGCATAATGCATCCGGGTTTTTGTCATCAACTTGCAGTGCATCATGAATCTACAGTTTAATAAAAAAAAAGGAAAACAAAATCACATTGTTGAGATTTAGACACAAAATGAAGACAAAATAAAAATGTAAACAAGGATGTTAAGGAAAGGTTAAGAACCAATTCAATGCTTAATGAAACATTATTCCGTGATTTAGCAATAGCAGCAAGCCTTAAGTAAGCATCCACATACTCTGGAAACTGAGGTCCAAAAAAAAGTGAAGATGTTAAAAAAATATACATCAATCTATTCAATGCCACGTTCTTCATCAGAAAACAAACTAAGACCACACTAATGCTCAAAAATTACCTTAAACAAGATCAAACGGTACAATAAGCTAGCAGTCTCGGTTTTATGCAGCTGCTCAAACAGTCTAGCAAGGTTGGACAATGTTGTAACCTTATCCCATGGTAAATCCACAAAAATACCATTTTTTTCAAGATTATGAAACAACTGTGTATCCTTATACTTTCGAGCAGATAAACTGGAATCAATTGGTTGATATAGTGCGTTTCTAATAGGGTCAGAGAGTGAACCATCAATATAGTCAGATTGTGGTTCAGTATCTATTAACTTGAGCCATATTCCATCACCAAGTGCTTCTTTAAAAGTTTGTAAGGCAAGCTGACAAAAAACACATGACATCAAGATATTTGAATTACGCTCTTAAAATAAACTCAAATAGACGAACATACAGAAGGGGAACAAACAAACCTCAAATTCTCCTTTTTCGAAATGGAGAACACCAATATTGTTGAGAAGCTCGATGGATACTTCTTCATTTGCCTTCTTTAAAAGATTGCGTGCCTATCAGAAGAAATAAGAAAATCAAGTTTTAAACCAGTGATGTAAAACATGGATATCCACGATAAAAGCAATACTTATGTAGAATTTTAAACTTGACTAATAACTATCTTAAAAACAAGACAATGATGAAACTAGTGAACTACAATATATAGAAAACAAACTACAGCAAAACCATTTACTCTCAAAACCTTAGAAAACAGCAGCGAGTTTAATTCATAGTGGTCTAATAACAAACCAGAAGTCAAACAAAAAAGGATGCAACACATTAATGATATTGCAACAATACAGGAAAAAAGAGATGGTGGTTTCATACGCTTTTAAATGCATCTAAAGCGGCTCCAGAGTCGGTTGAAATCAATAATTCTCCAAGATCCAGAAAGCCCTGCACCATAGTTAACCAAATGAAAAAAGTACAAGTAACATAACTTCAGGACAATGTGCTACTTTATACGTAAGGTTTCATCAAAATCATAATGGTAACTAACATAACCTCGGGATCTCGAGGATCACTTCTGGTGGCTTTCTTCAAAGCTTCATGAGCCTTAGTAGCCTGGTTAAGCTGAAGATAAATGTGAGCAACAGCCTGCATCAAAGAAGTCCAAATTCAGTAACTAAAATGTTGTAGAAAGTGGGATATTTTGTGAAACTTATAGCAAACTCGCTTTGTCACTTGCCTTTAATGTCTCACAATTCTCAGGATAAACTTCCAAGACTTTCTCAAAATTTGACAGAGAGCTTTTAAAGTCTCCCAATTTTAGTTGTACTTGTCCCAGACCTGTTATGGTATACAGATGTAAGATGTTTATCCTATATATTTTGGAACCATTACCAGTTAATAATAAGAAAATATAGTGTACGACTTGCGTCTAAACATTTCTAAACTATAGTTCTACCAAAAACAATAAGTACCCTATGAAGACTATGCAAATGAGAGCTAACAGAAAGCATAATGAACGAATATATGTCAGAAAAGGTAAGATGAAACATTTTGCTCTAAGCAAAAACGGGACAAAAGAATCATGAGGGTAACTTGAACAGTAAAAACTAAATTTGTGAGATTACTTAACGAACCATAAAAAGGTAAAATGAACTCTTGTGGTTTATTGACTTCCTTTACAGATGCCATGTAGTATAGTCCAGCTTTTTCATAATCACCCTGCATTCCAGGAAAAAAAGAATTAAAGCTTATTTTGAAAGTTTGGACATGTGATGAATAATTAGCACCTTGTAAGATTTGAATAACTACAAGATGCAAATGAAGATGTTGCAAATGAATGACAAAAATTGACCAAACCTTGCTATGACATGACCGTGCAAGGTTATAATAAGAATGTGCCCTTGTTAAGCCGTGAGTAGTAGCAGCAAGAGCTGTTTCAGTCAACTGCTCAACTAGAAAATGTTGACCAGTGAAAAAGAAATGATTTGCTAGATAATTTAGTGCCGTTGCACAGTACGGATAAATATCAAAGGCTCTTCGCATCTTTTCCATTGCCCCTCTAATGCCAGAAGCTACAACCAACAACATGACAGTTAGACAAAAACAAATAACAAATTAAATAAATTTTACTGCATCAACAAGATAAGGCCAACCTTCATTGGATTGTAAATCCACAATTCCAAGTGCCACAAGTGCCTCAACATTTTCTGGATCCAACTGCAGTTAAAAAGTAAATAGCCATGATTAGACATTAAAAGCAGCTGTTGTATAAGGAACAATGACGAGTAAAAAGAGTGTTTATTATTATTATTATTATTATTATTATTATTATTTTGGTATGACTTACCTGCAGCACACGCTCAAATGCTTGTTTGGCCCTCTCAAACTGACCTAATTTGTAGCGACAGAGACCTATGCCAAGTCGTACGGCTGCAGGACATCCAGGATAGACTTGCAGGACCCTCTTTCAAAAGGATTGCAAAATTAGAATAACATAATTAAAACCTAGTGGGGTACATAGGTGTAACATATTGTTAAAATCTAGAGAATCAAATGAAAAAACATGCAAGATAGTAAAAGAACCTTGTACATCTCCAAAGAATTGGAGTATTTCCCACGGTTGAATTCAACACAAGCCTGCATTAATCCAAGCTATGTGATCAATTTATAGCAAAAAAATCTAATTTTTGGCTGATAAGCATCAAAAAAAGCATTAATTAAATAGGCATATGACACTTCTCAACACTTGAAAAAACTATTGGAACTTGTGATCATAAAAACAGATAAAGATTTGACTCGCCCTAACAATGTCAACACAGTTCATATAAATTTGTACTTTCTACAATACAAACTCAATGAACAAACCAGCATTAAATTTAAGAAGAAAAGTAATTTGAATATACCTGACCAAGAAGAGCAGGAATATTATCTCGGTCTCCATCTAACACAATCTTGAATGCAGCAAAAGCCTGATCCACATCACCCTTTCCAAGTAAAAGTTGACCTGTAACCAAACGTATACCATAACTACAACTTTTACGGGATCCAGTGCATTAATGCATACATAAGAACCTAGTTGATCTATTAACTCTCATGTTTCATCAGTAATTTGACACCAATAGAACATTTGTACTCCTGTATGGTTGGCTTAAATTGATCTGTGCCACAGAAAGCTGATTATGTTACCTTTGCCAATCCAAGTAGAAGGCTCATGCATATCAAATCTAGAAGCTTTGTTGTAGTACTGAGTTGCCAAAATGAAATGTTCTTCCTTCTCTCTTTGTTTTGTCTCAATTTTACCAAGGTAGCTATAATAGGCCCCTAGAGCATTTAAGATGGCAATTCTTTCATATCTAACATCCGCATAATACTCATCAATCTCTGCAGAGCAAACAGAACACAATGACACCATTCAAAAGTTTGACAAATTATTGTTTACAGTAACATAAAATTAATGTAACATTATATACCAGGGCTGGATCCTTCTTCCAGAATTTGGCGGAACTGTTCGATCTTTCCTTGCTTAAAGTACTCCCTCTGCACCAAACCAATATATATGTATTTAAAAAAAAAGCAACTGGTAACATGCAAGCTCACAAATTCATTATTTTAACCTATTTTCTATATCCTAATTTCCTACATGAATTGCCTTCTTGAATAGGCATGTTCAAGTTCTGAACCCTATGCTGTCAAAAGCCCTTTGAGCATGCGCCTAGGCCCTCAAGCGTGGCGAGGTGCAGGGAAAGCACCTTGCTGCCATTCAGGCAATCCCTCGACCTTTGGGTGAGATTCTAGCCAAGTCCTAAATATTTGGGCAAACTTATGCATATTGCGGGCAAACTGGTCTGAAACCATCCTAAACTAAGCGTTAAACATGTCTAAAACCCCTAACAATGATGTTTTATGCTGCACGCCTTGCTTATCTCGGGCCCCAGCTTTTTAAGCGCCATGAGCCTTTGGCAACTATGTCTGAACCTACCCTACCCAAATGTTAAGGCCTAAAACAACTTATTAGGGCTTTTCTTTTCCAACTTCAAATTACATTCAAAATTAAACCCTATGAGGTCCATAGTGTTGATACATAACCGTGTAATGTGGCATGTACTACTATGAACTTAACTAATCCTCTAAATTCAATGAAACACATGATTCTCATAACATAACCTAGATCCACATACATATGGTGAGACTTGAATGTTTGACCTATTTCGTCCATAACAGTTCTAAACCTACCCAAAATTAAAGGCCTAAAACAACTAATTAGGGCTTTACATTCCCAATTTCACATTAAACTCAGTGTATAAACTTAACTAATCCTCTAACTGAATCAAACACATGATTAATTCTAACCTAACCTAGATCCACATCACTAAACCAGATATAAGGCAATCGCATTAGCATTGTATAATTAATCGAAACTAACCGCAATAATGAGCCAGAGATCGAGAGGAGCTTGTTCGGCCTTAAGGATGTCAAGGATATCAGTTGCATCTCGAGGAAGCTGGTCCAAAGCCACCCGTACTTCCTCCTCTGAATTCTGCACCGGAATATAAACACAGGCCGCCATTACGACCTTAATTATTAGGGTTTCGGCTCGTCGGAAACACGAATGAAGAAGAAGAAGAATTAGGAAGGATTTTAGAACAAAGTTTAACGATAATGATATTATTATTATTGTGGTGTTTAGGAATTAGGAGTTTATATTTATATATTGAAACTTAAGATAAATCGTATATACGTGATTTTAACAGTCTATTATTAGTTCGATGTTCGAGGCGGGTTTACACGTGTTTTTCCTTTAACGTGTGTGTTCGTCTTTAGCTTCCAACTGTCAATTGTAATGATATAATTTTGAAGTTATTAATTGTATTTAATGACGCTAGTAAATTTAAATTTAAGAATTTTGGACGGTGAATTGGTATTAGTTTTTCGAATTAGATTAATATAATACTTATGTGGTTTTTTTTGTGTAGATTGAAATTACCAAAAATAAACATCTTTAAAAATATAGTGGTGGTGGTCACCGCCACAATGACATTGCAGACTTGTGGTGCTCGTAATGACGATGAGGATGGTGGTGTTGTTGGAAGAGAGATTATCAGTCGATTTGTACTTGTTTTGAAGGTATGTTGAATTAATTACTTTAATGACGGCATGCAACACCCGAAAGGTTGATTGTGGTCAACGGTGAGATGAGTTATATGACTCTTTTTCGTTTTAAATGTTTTTGGGTGGAACAAACCCCAGGATAAATGGTTTTAAAAGCATGCGATGAACATTTAAGTTATGTTAAATATTATGTGCATGAGTTGATTGATTTAAAGAGTGTTGATGTATTGAAGTGTCTTGCTTATTACTTGTTTGCATATGATTGAATGTTTGCTTATGCGTTTTGCCTTCAATTTGAGTTGAATGAACCCTATCAATGTTGACAAAGAACACGTCAAGGTGTTCCAACTCAAGTGTCAACTCACAATGGTGGTTTGGGCAAATATGATTGCGCTAGAAAACTTATAATGACATGAGTGTGAACTGTGATAAAAGTATGTTTATGAAAATTTTAAACTCACGAGCATAAATTCACTTGTTTTGATATGTATTTGGGATATAATGTCTCGAGTAGCAGAAGGCACGGTCAAGCGTGATTGGTGGCATTCATTGGCTATTTAATAAGAGATTGATGATGACCGATTAAATCCAATATATCCCGCTCTTGTGTTTTAAGTTTTAGTTCCAACAACTTTTGAGAATCGAATAGTAACAAGTAAAACAATTATTAAAAAATCATTAAATTCACTAAATTCCAACTAACCAAATATATAAGTTTTTATCAGAAATAACTTCACTTAGAAAATACTTTGTGGGAACTTAAACTTTTATTTTAAAAAACAAGTTACTTACTTTAGAAATAAACCCGGAGATTTTAAAAAAACACTACTCTTGAGAGTTGAGAATATACAATAAATCTAGTAATATAATTTGGCTATTTGATACTTACTTCAACATCAAATATTTTTGTGTGACTAAAAGAACTAGTTTACAACCTCAACTAACAGTCTCACTCCACCAAACCAACCTACTTTAGCCTAAGAGTGGTTTTGTTTATTCGTGTTGTTTTAAACCAAGAGTGGTGTATACAAAATTCTCCCTTTATTGATTAACTGCTTAGCAAGATGCAAAAGCTGAAAAAGACTAAAGTGCATGTAGATCAAACAACCATGAAATAAAAACAACCAAATGCACATTTGTGCCTTCAACTCCTCCAAAACCTTGTTTGTGGAATCTTGCGTGTTATTGAAACCTTCTTATTTCTCGCTTGCTAATTGAACCAACACGTACTAATAAAAATTCCTTGTATTACCTTTTTTATGCACAGAAGTGACAGATCCTCGAGGGACTTGGAGACTTCATTAGCCGAATATTGATATTCAAGTCAATTAAGTCCTTTATCTAAAAGACACTCATGATATCTTCATAAGAAAACTTAAGTAGTTGAGGGTTTTATTGTTAATGTGTGTTTATTATAAAGCTGAATTTCTTATCTCCTTACTGTAACAATGAGAATCATATCTTCCAACCCAAAATACATATTATATGCATAATATAGATAAATGTCCAACTCAAAAGACTTCACAAAAGTAAAATAAATATCATCTATCCTACAAACATTCACAAACACCCCTATATCAATCAAGACATACTCCATAGCCAGTATTTCAAACACATAATCAAATCAAACCAATAACTGTGAAATATTTTTCACTTAAAAGATTACCTCAAACTCATGCACACGTCAGAATCACGCTCCAGTTGTCGGTAGCGCAGCCATAAACGAATTATAAGACGATTCCAGGTCAAAATGAAGCTGCCTAGCCTGCTGCTCGGTCAACTCATCTGCAGCCCCCATCTTTGCCAACCGCCCGATCCACTCCTTCATCTTAGTCTTCCCTTCAAAATCCGGGGGTAAAATCGACAATTTGTTCAACGAGCCCGACAAATCAGAAAGCAAAGGGAAAACTTGATCAACTGCAGTCATGTTCAGCTTCAACGAATCCATTGCAGTAATGAAATTTTGCACGCATTCCGCCACAATCGCAGCAGAGGTCACCCCAGAGGCGGCGGCTGCCGCCCTGTGCTCCACTGTAGCAGGCACACCGGAGATTAACAGGCGATTGATTGCCGCTGGGCAGTCCATTTTGTAAGTATCATGAAACCTTTCAATACTGGGGACAATATCTTTTAGTGTTGATGATAATGTTTTAAAATGTGCTATGAGTTTCTGACACTCGGTTTCATAATCAGCTGATGAAATAATATCTCTAACGTACGCCTTTTCGAGCTTTTCTGTAGCCTTGATGATGGCATACAGCTCCGCAAAATTGTCGTACATTTCCCTCTCACGTTTGTCACTCCATAGTTTGACTTCCATCGTGTATTAGTCAACCTAAAACATGTACATACACGATTAAACTTACATGAACAATGCAAAATAGCAAACCATTTATATATATGAGGCCTTTATGCTATGCAAACGTTACAGAACGCATTAATCGAGTATGTCTTCTTCTGAAGTGGCTTTGCTTTCTTATGAATCCTAATGATGCCCACATGTATACCAAGCAGAACAGGTTTGGGTGACTAAAAAATGTCATTTTGGTTTGTGTTCGTCTTGGTAAATGAAGAATATTGTGAGCAAACACTAGAAGTCAGTTTCAATAATAACAGCTAAATAATAATGAATTATAAAGAAGCTACACATAACTAGAATCATCATCATCAATTTTATATGCATAATGTAATTGTGCAGTATCAAGACAAGTTATGCAGAAATCAAGTAACAAACAAGTAATAATAATCAGTTTGGTTTTAGCAAACACTGAAACGTGTATCTATTGTACCAATGAACACGCGTAATTTCAAAGAAACCACTTATTAAAGCAACCTAAACCCGTATGCCGGTCCTGGTAATAAGCAATCAAAATCAAAATCAAGAACCCTAGATCATGAATAAAAACATACGTACAAGAAGCAGCTAGCAACACGCTTCCCAGATCGATCTATTGATACTTGACGCAAAACCTACGAACAACGCACGCGTTCCTCTTTCTTAATTTCAACTTCACCCGTGTTTTTTTTGTTTTTAATAGACAAAAGAAAAACGCTAATCACTTATTATTATAAGGTTCAACGAGCTTGTGACATCCTGAACGGTTCGTGTTTTTGCCACTAGCGTTGGTATTAGGTGAAGGTTTTCCCCGAACCGATAGACGAGTGTAATTCTATATGGTGAATCTAGTAGTAGCTCGTTTGGAGGATTCTATATGGTGAATCAAAATTTTAATTGGTTTTAATTTTGTTAATTAATAATTACTATATCACTATATCTATTAATATATTTACATAATAAAAACCATAGCCTAACCGAATATTCATCCTAGTCCAACTGGTTAACACGGTAACATGAGTGTATCTTTTTTATTCATTTTTAAGCCTATTTTCCTTATATTTAATCATATATGTTGATATTTAAATTATTCAAAATAAATCATTAAAAATCAAATAAAATCATTTTAATTTAAATGAGTTATTTATAAACTAATTTATAAACCTTTCATCCAAAAACCAAGTAATTATTTTCGTGAAACCCGACAATATTATTTTATAGTTTTCCGTTTTCGTTAAATTTATAACTCAAAAAAAATTCGTTAGTTTTAACCCTATAACATAATTATTTTTGAGACCAAATCACCTCGTTAAAATCTGGGCTTTATAAATAAATTCCCATTCCATTAACAAGTTATTAGATGAAATAATATTTACGCTAATATTATAATTCTTTCTCGTTAAATCGTTCATATAAGTCTCGATAAACATTAATTCGTTAACTTATAGTCCATTAAACCGTTAAAGGTGCCTTTATAATTAGCCTTTAAATTCTTTAATTCGTTAACATAAATATCCTTCGTAATATGATTGCTATTTAAAATACGTACTTTGTAATATCGTAACTCTCATGTTAGTGATAAAAGTTATAATAATATAAATCGTTAAAAATCCATTAAAGCTTAAAAATAACATTATATTACCAATTGTCACACCCCGACCAAAGGCGGCGGAACATGCCGAGATGTAACGATTGTCCATAAGCACATAACACTAATTAAAGTGACAGTATTTAATAAACTCATTTCATGACATCGAAAATGTCACATAACAATTATCCATAAAATAACCATAAACAAGATATCACAAAATATGAAAAATTTGATATTGTTCATTTTTACTAATATCCTAAGGTCTTTGACGTCGTTTTCTTCACAATCATAAATCAACCAAGATGCAAACCTGCAACATTTCATAAAATAAAGTTTGTCAACACAAAGGTTGGTGAGCAACTCATAAATTAATCATATTAGTATATAATAAAGATCGCCACAAAACTTGCATAAGAAACGATAAATAAAAGTGGTAATTTGGATAAATAGATATCGCTAAACACATTAGCGACACCTAGCTATAAGGGAATGCCAAATAGTCTAGGATTTTATAGTTATCGTTAATTGCATTACGTTAACGACACCTTGCTATAAGGAATGCCAAATAGTCTAGGATTTTATAGTTCCACCAACCAAAAACAATAAACACATAGGCATATAAGCATAGAACACCAAATCGAGCAATTATTTAGGTAAAGTATACAACTACGTTTGTGGTTTAAGATTCAAATATAAAGCATTTTGTTGAATAAGTATGAATGTCACCCCCAAAATAAAAGATGGAAAATGGGGTATGAAGTACTCACCTTCAAGTAGTAAACTTGAAAGATGATAATTTGGAGATTCGTCGGAACGACGAGTTTAACGCACAATGCCTAAAAAGAAAAGAAGTCTTGAATTTAAAAAGGTTGTCTTGAAGGTCTTTAAACAAAATAAATGTTGAGAAATGTAAATAATTAAAGTTCAAGGTTTTAAAATGTAACTATTTAAGAATTTATAATAACCCTTTAAAAATGTAAGTTTGCTCGAAACCGGGTTAAAGTATATAACCTTAATATTTACTCAACCTATGTAAAGTAATAAGATGGATAAAATGCAAGAATGCAAATCCCTTTAGAATAAAGATACTAAAACGGTTTTTTTTTATCGAGTGTTCGGGTTGTCGGTTCGGGTCTTGATAATTGGTCAAACCCAAAGTCAACTTTCCAAAATATTGAATGTTATGAGATAACTCAATAAAATTTAATAAGACTTAATCAAGTATGTAGTTCCATTGTTTTAGAACTAACAACGCACGTTAAGCGAGTGTTCGGTTTTGTCGGTCCAAACTTTGTTATGAGATCAAGTTGGATCCAACATTTCCAAGTACTTAAGAAAATATTTAAAAATCAATTTGTAACTATTTTTAAAGAAATATACAAGTCTTGATGGCTAAAAAAACACACTTGTGTGTCTTAAGAGAGTAAGAATCGGTTTGGTTCGGTTTCCTTCTCACAACAAGTTCATAGATGGTTTCCACATGTCCAAACACTAAAGAACTTGTATAATAATGTACAAATAAAAAATACCAAAAGTTAACAATAAAGTCTTTAAACAAAAGTTTGGTTTTCGGTTCGGATCGTGTTTCGGGTTAAGACCGAGGTAAGATTCTACAAACCCATAACCATAGAATTTGTAAAAATGATTTTAGAAACTTAGATCTAACTATAAGTATGTTTAAACAATTATTTAACAAAACTAGTAACAAAGTTCGGTTTACGGTTTAGAGCTATTTACGGTTAAACCGAAGCATAGACTCTTAAAAACCCATAACCATGGAACTTGTAAACATGACCAACAAACTAAAATAAACAAGATTAATATGTATGAACAAGTTATATAGATGTATATATATCAAGGACACGAAGTCCTCCATGAAGCCTTGCCTTATGAGGTCCGAAACCTCACCGACCGGAATCGGAGAAGTAACTACCAAAGGTAAACAAGGGGTGTGTATTATATATATGTTGCACAACCATAAACAAGTATTAATAAGGCTACATAAAGTAATTAAGATGAAAGACTAAAAACCTTCAAGAACACTTAAGAAGATAACCTTGAATCTTTGATGTTTGAGAGAGTTTTTTTTTTTGAGTTGTAGCAAGGGAAAATGAAGAGGAAAGGTGGTGTATATATAGGGTAATGTTGGTGGTCAAATATGGGTGTGAGACACAAGAGTTTTCATGCAAAATGGATCAAGACAAAAACACAAAACAACAAAAAATAAATAAATAATAATAAAAATAAAAATAGAATGTTTTCAAGACCCAACAAGTGTGAAACAATATTGTAACATAAATCCATCATTTTGATTATAACATAAGCTTCGGTTTACAAATCGGGTCGGTTTACATAATAAACAAATACAAAAACGAATACAAACAAGACCCGAAATTGATGAATGTCACAGTATCCCCTACTTTAGGAAATTTCGTCCCGAAATTAAGACGAAGACGATGCTGCGAACAAATGTGGATACTTCTCTTTCATTTTGTCTTCTCGTTCCCAAGTGAATTCCGCGACGCGCCGTGATTCCCATCGAACTTTGACTAACCGAATACGGCTAC
Organism: Bidens hawaiensis; assembly: GCF_021521415.1. NCBI lineage: Eukaryota > Viridiplantae > Streptophyta > Magnoliopsida > Asterales > Asteraceae > Bidens > Bidens hawaiensis. Next base: position 251,653 of record NW_027492046.1, on the reverse strand, counting down.
GCTTGGTTCTCTTCTCGTTGCGATCCATGATCTCAACGGGTCGTTCAACCAAGACCATCGACTCATCGACATGTACTTCGTCGAGAGGTATATGGAGATTACCCTCGGCTAAGCACTTTTTAAGATTTGAAACATGAAATGTCGGATGAACATCGGTAAGTTCTTCCGGTAGTTCGAGTTGATAAGCTACTTTTCCCACACGCTCAAGGATTTTAAAAGGACCAACGAAACGAGGAGCTAGTTTACCCTTCTTACCGAAACGGGCTACCCCCTTCCAAGGAGATACTTTTAGAAGGACAATATCGCCAACATTAAATTCGATCGGTTTTCGCTGTTTGTCGGCGTAACTCTTTTGACGACTTCTAGCTGCTAGGAGGTTCTTAAGGATTCGATCAATAACGTCAGTGGCTTCTTGAACCATTTCGGGTCCCATGATTTGAGCTTCACCGACTTCGTTCCAACTAATCGGAGAACGACATTTATGACCGTAAAGAGCTTCGAAAGTAGCCATCTCAATGCTCAAATGGTAGCTATTGTTATAAGAAAACTCAATGAACGGAATGTGAGAATCTCAATTCCCACCGAAATCAAGAACACATGCTCGTAGCATATCCTTGAGAGTTTGTATTGTACGTTCGGATTGACCGTTCGTTTGAGGATAATAAGCGGTGCTAAGATCGAGACGTGTTCCCAAAGCTTCTTGAAGTGAACGCCAAAAATGAGAGGTATAACGAGCATCACGGTCAGAGATAATAGTCAATGGTAAACCGTGTCGGCACACGATTTCTCGAACATAGATTTAAGCAAGCTGCTCGACAGAATACTTCTCACGGATCTGAATGAAATGAGCAGATTTGGTTAAACGATCGATGATCACCCAAATGCTATCGTTGCCCTTTTGGGTGTTGGGTAATTTAGTGATAAAGTCCATAGCAATGTCTTCCCATTTCCAAACGGGAATCGGTGGTTGCTCGAGTAGACCAAAAGGTCTTTGATGTTCGGCTTTAACTTTTGAGCAAGTAAGACATTTAGATACGAATAACGCTACGTCCTTTTTCATACCCGGCCACCAAAAGGTAGCACGAATATCGAAATACATCTTATCCGCATCGGGATGAACGGAATACCGCGAATTGTGAGCTTCGTCAAGTATACGAGTACGAAGGTCATCGCGATTTGGAACCCACAAACGATTGAGGAAGTACAAAAGACCATCGGGTTTGGTTTCGAGTTGAAGTTCGGCTCCACATGACATTTCGTCGTACATGTTACCTTCTTCAACGGAGGTACGTTGAGCTTGGAAGATTCGAATTTGAAGATCGGTTTGAACGACAATGCTTAGAAGCAGAACAGATTTAACATTAACCTTTCGACTTAGGGCGTCGGCGACAACATTCGCTTTACCGGGATGGTAACGAATTTCGCAATCGTAATCACTAAGTAATTCGGCCAATCGTCGTTGTCTCATATTGAGATCTTTTTGGTCAAAAATGTGTTGAAGGCTTTTATGATCGGTAAAAACCACACATTTCGTACCATAAAGATAATGTCTCCAGATTTTGAGAGCGAAAACAACGGCACCAAGTTCGAGATCATGATTCGTGTAGTTCTTCTCGTTGACCTTAAGTTGCCTTGATGCATAAGCGATGACTTGACCTCGTTGCATGAGGACACAACCAAGACCTTGATGAGAGGCATCGCAAAATACCACGAAATCGTCGTTTCCATCGGGAAGGGTTAAAATGGAAGCATTGCAAAGCATGTCCTTGAGAGTACAAAAGGCTTTTTCTTGCTTCGAACCCCAATCAATTGGTTTTCCTTTATGAGTGAGGGAGGTAAGAGGCAAAGAGATCTTGGAAAAGTTTCGAATGAAACGTCGATAATATCCGGCTAAACCGAGGAAGGATCGAATTTCCGTGGGAGTCGTTGGAGTTTTCCAATCCTTAACGGCCTCAATTTTAGCGGGATCAACATGAATACCTTTGTTGTTTACGATATGTCCCAAAAATTGAGCTTGCTCGAGCCAAAATTCGCATTTGGAGAACTTGGCATAAAGTCGTCGTTTCTAAGAAGTTCGAGAATGGAACGCAAATGATGCTCATGTTCAGCTTTGGATTTGGAAAAGATAAGAATGTCATCAATAAAGACAATAATGAATTTATCGAGGAATGGTTTGCAAATGCGGTTCATGAGGTCCATAAACACTGCGGGTGCATTTATTAACCCGAAGGGCATAACCAAAAATTCGAATTGTCCATATCGAGTACGGAAAGCGGCTTTTTGAATGTCTTCTTCGCGAACACGCAATTGATGATAACCTGATCGAAGATCGATTTTGGAGAAGCAATTTGCGCCTTGAAGTTGGTCGAATAGGTCGTCGATTCGTGGCAAGGGATAACGATTTTTAATGGTGAGTTTGTTAAGTTCCCTATAATCGATGCACATACGAAACGAATCATCCTTCTTTTTCACGAAGAGAACAGGAGCGCCCCAACGAGAAGAGCTAGGAAGAATGAAACCTTTATTGGAAAGTTCTTCAAGTTGGTTCGATAATTATTGTATTTCTGACGTGGCTAAACGGTAAGGAGCCTTGGCCACGGGCATCGCGCCGGGCACAAGATCGATTCGAAATTCAATCGGACGAACGGGTGGAAGACCGGTGACATCGTCGGGAAAGACATCGAGGAAATCATGAGCAATAGAAATATCTTGGATTTTCCTTTCCTTTTTGTCTTTTGTCGCCAAGAGAGCTAGGAGCGGAGCATACTTTTTGCGTAAGTATTTTTGCGATTGAGAGCACGACATGAGATTAAGCCTTCTCGAAGTAGCTTTCCAAAGACGTTAAGGATTTTACCGTTGACAAGCGGAATGCGAATGAATTTATCGAAGCAAACAACTTCGGCACGGTGCAAAAATAACCAATCCATGCCTACTATGACATCGAAACTTCCCATTTGCATCGGGATGAGATCGATGGAGAATTTATGGTTAGCAAGAACGAGAGTACAATCGCGGACGACGGAATTTATGGTGATGGAGTTCCCATTGGCGACTTCAACAAAAAACGATCGGGAAAGCTTGGTTCGAGACACGGCAATTTTCGACTCAAATTTCAAAGAAATGAAACTTCTATCGGCACCCATATCAAATAAAATGGAAGCTAAATGTTGGTTCACTAAAAACATACCGTTCACAACATCGTTTGCCGCTTGAGCTTGATTAACATTCATCATGAAAGCTCGTCCTTGATTTCCTTGGTTGACTTGAGGTGCTTGCGGTGGTGGAGGAGGTGGTGCTTATATGGCTTGGATGGGTTGGATGAGTGGTGCATTGAGTTGGGAAAGTTGAGGTTGGTAGGTTTGAACTTGGTAAGCTTGAGTGTGGTAGTAAGGTGCGGTTATGGTTTGGTTAGTAAGGATGAGGCGAGGACAATTGTTGCGGAAATGGTTAGGGTCACCGCAATTGTAGCAAGCTCGGGGTTGTTGAGGTTGGTTTGGTGGGTAGGGTGCATATCGGTGTTGAGTATTTTGGGGAAAAGTTCTTGGTTGGTAGGTTGGGTTCGTTGTGCGGATCGACATGTGGTGTTGAGATGACCAAGTCGGTTACTAATGGTACAATGGCGACAAGGCATGTTTGGTGGGTGATGGAGTTGGCAAATGTTGCATAGTGGGGCGGTACCGATATAGGGTTTTCGGGTTTGGGGTGGAATTTGGGTTTGTTGTTGAGGTTGGGGTTGGGTAACGGCATAGTTTCGGTAGTTGGTTTTGGGTTTCTTGTTGTTGTTATTGTTGTGACGGGAAGAGTTGGAGTAGTTAATGGCTTGTGGTGCGGGTTCAACCTTGGCTTGTGGTGCGGGCTCGGGTTTGGCTTTTTCGTTTGGTTTCTTGAGGGTTAGGGTACCCGCTTTCACATGATTCTCCGATAGCGCACCGGCTAGAGTAATGGCATCCTCAAGATTCACGGGTTTGCTACTCATGACTGAGTCCCGGATTTGCATAGGTAAACCCCCAATGTATTTGTCAAGCTCACGCTCAGCGGGGTAACCAAATGAGGGACGAGAATGCTCAACTCGTGGAAACGGAGTGAGTAAGCGGCGTTATCACCACTATCTTGCTTGAGGTTCCAAAACTCCTCCTCAAGCTTTTGAAGTTCGTGTTTGGGACAAAACTTCTTCATCATGAGTGCCTTGAGGTCGGACCATGGAAGAGCCATAGCCGTTTCCGACCCTTGGAGATGCATGACACTACCCCACCATGTTAGAGCGGTCTTTCTAAACATGCTTGAAGCGAAATTTGTCTTTTTCGCTTCAGGGCACTCGCTATATCTAAACACATTCTCCATAGACTCGAACCATTGCAACAAGGTAGTCGCACAGTTCGTACCCCAGAATTCGGTTGGGTTGGCACTAGTAAATTGCTTATATGGGTAGGATACGGGTTTGAGTTCAACGGGTGCAACAACGGGTGGAGGAGGTTGGGTAGCTTGGATTTGAGTTACAAGTTCGGGAATCACAACGGCCATTTGCTTGACGATAAAAGCAGCCATACGTCGGTTGGTGTTCTTGCGCGGTCTTAGTGGAGACATGCTAAAAGATTATAAAGAAATGGAAAAAGTTTTAGGTAAAAAGAAATAAATATGAGAGTGTATAAAATAAGAATAATGTGAAGTTAAATTTTCTTTTTGATTGTGAATCCTAGAGTTTGTGAGGAGTAGATGTTAGTGTTAGATAAAATATAAATCTTTGTATATAAACAAAAAACCGGAAACAATCGTAAATGATTTTGAGATTTTGAGGGGTTAAAGCTTAAAAATTTGAGATTTTGAGGTTTATAGAGTCGGAAAATCGTACATGAACCACCATGATTTGATATTCCAACTCAAAATTTTTTTTTATAAAACCCTTATGTGCTCATTTCACAAATTTCATGGAATTGTATGATTTTTATGTATTATATCCAACTGTGGGATTCTCACCAGCTATGTTCATAGCTGACTTTATTTTATACATATGTTACAGGTGTAAAGATACGAGGATGAAAGTTAGAAGACACATAGCATGCCTATAGGATATTCAAAGAACAACTTGTCATTTGTTTATTTATTTGTTACAACTTGTATTATTTGATGAACTTGTGTTACATGAAAATTTAAATGAAATAATGTTATTATGGTCACCTAATAGTGTCACGTGTGTTTGAGCAATCTGTACGTCACACTCGGGCGTTTCCGCTTTAGCCGGGGTGTTACACCTCTCATTGATTTAACCCAAATTCATGGGTATGGGTCTTGCCAAAACCATATAGCTCTTAAACGGGTTATAACATCTCATTAAATTAAAAATTAATCTTACCAATTATTTGATATGAAAATCCTATAAAATAGGAATATACTAAAATTTAATATTTAATTTAAAAAGAAAAAAATATTATTTATAATTAATAAACAATTTTATGGTAAAAAACATAAGCGGGTCATGGGTCACAAAATCTAGATAGCTTTTAAACGAATTCACGAGTAAATGTCTCACCAAACCCAGATAGCTCTTAAACGGGTTATAACATCTCATTATATTAAAAAAATAATCTCATCAAATATCGGATTATAACATATCATTTACTTGTGAAACCATTTTATCATCAAACCTCATGTATATTAATTATTAACTATTCTTACAATAACTAAAATTAAAATCCAAATATACATATATAAATATTAAAAACGAATAATGTAAAACAACTTTCGTAATACAGGGGATAAAATCTAGTAACCTATATTTATAAACCTAATAATGTTTAACAACCTATACAAATCGTTAATAGAGTCAAACTAGAAAAAAATAAATAATAAATAACTCCTGTTCTTACACAAGATTTACACTAACAAATTAATATTATGCGTATGCCACGTATAAAAAAGAAAAGATAATTATATTTGTAAAGCGGCCTACATTAATTAATATTAAACTTCTATATGTTTCAGGGCTAAAAGTTGTGAGAGATGTATGCATGCAGTTTTTGCGTCATAAAAAGTAGTCCGAAGAACAAAATTTAAAGAATCAAGATACAGTTGCGTTATGTCTCTTCACATTCATTCCTATGTACATGTGTTGTTCAAGTTTTAATACGTAAGGTACAAGTTTCTAAAGCGTGTTTGGGAGTTCGAGATTTGGTGGAACATGATAGAGAGTAGTATGTACTATACAACAAACAGTATCTGCCACCACTGTGTTGTTGTACTGCTGGTTGCATAAAAGCTCCAGAACAACAAGTGGCTTTAGATTTTAGATTTTCTTAATAAATTTTAAATTTATTTATCCTATTTTATTCTTCTTCCTTGTTAAAAAGAAAATAGATTCTCAATAAAGTTAAAGAGTTGCAAATGTCATTTTATAGGAGTTATATATCAACTTAGAATTCGATCCCAAGGTACAACTTCGAATCCGTTCCAATCGGGTTTTATCACTTTGCTTGGGGTACCTAACACTATCTGCGACCGCAGACATGTGAGAACACATTTTTGCCATTAGGTTACCTATAGTAGCTGGATTTTATTCGTTGATCATTCGAAGTTTAGAACTATTGATCATAAAAAGCAATGATAGGATGTATTACCAAAAACCCACTAATCCCATCACATTTTCTTGTATTTTGATTGACAGATTATCAATGAGAAAGCTCGATAAACAAATAGCCAACGAAAATAGGATTTTATGAAATTATGATATTAAACAACTCGTTTACAGGTATTGCATTTATATCTAGTAGTTTTTAACTTACAAAAATTAAAAGCAAATTATAGGGTATGTTATTGAAAATTTATTTATATGATTCTACACTATTTTGTTTTTAAGTTTTTAACTCTTTGAATAAATATATATATATATATATATATATATATATATATATATATATATATATATATGTGTGTGTGTGTATTAAATTAACACTTAAGAAACTCTAATGTACTATACACCAATATTTATGCGGTTTTTATGGGTTTTTTTATATGAAACTGATTACAGAACTTGTTAGTATACTTATATTAAGTAGCATAAATGATTTTTACATGAATGCTCTCTCCAGTGGCGGATCTAGGATTTTTTTCCGGGTGGTGCACTACTTTTAGACGTTTCTATTTCATGGAGTCGGGTATAAAAAAATCCGGGTCGGTTTAAGGTTCGGGTCGGTTCGATGGTTCGAGAAAGTTCATTACATAATAAAAATACGATAAAATAATAAAAGAGACACCGTCATTAGAAATTAAAAACTAACAAATTAAAACCAACAATCTAACAAACTAAAACTAAATTTAACAAATAACTTAACAATCAAGAGCAATTAACATTTTACAAGAAGTCAAGAACAATTAACATTTAACAATGGATTGTGAATGTAAACTTACCTTCAAAGTGGGAGGATTAGAGGATTCGAGTAAGAGTAGGCAGTGGCAAGAGGACGGGGACGGCTGAGTGGCTGACAGAGTGAGGTTGCCGACGTTCCACGATGGTCGGAGTGACGAGGACGAGTGGCTGACGGAGTGAGGCTGCCGGCAGTCAGGGGCTGAAGAGGGTCAGGGGCTGGGGACAAATAAACAACTTAAAGATCAATTAATTTTCAAATGACTTAGTTTTGGTATTCAAAAAGCTTTAAATTTCAATATATATATATATATATTATTATTATTACGAATACGCAATTCATAACAAGAAAGAACAGACTAGTTTCTATGTCATCAATCTAGTTTGATAAGTCAGATCTAGAAGCTTCAAGTTCACGACTTGTAATTTACCTATAACAAATTCCTTAAACTATTAATGAAAAAAAAGTGAATTACCAGTGAGTTATTGTTGGCTGAGAAAACAAAAGGCTTAGGCTTATTGTTATCCTGAATTCGGTCTTTGAATCCCTGGAAGTCAGCTTCGAGGTCATCTGATGGTGGTGGCTTTGAGAAGTAATAGTTTGATAAATTGGAATCACGGAGAAGATCTGCGGCGGTTAAACGACGAGACTGGGGAGGCGCTGTGTGGTGTTTTGTGGACTGGTCACTGGTTGTGTTTATTATAAAACCCTAACTAAGTAAAAAAAATGTTTCAAAAACCAGAATTGAACCTGTGACCTCCGGGTTACAAAACCAATAGGTTTCCAGCTAGACAAAGGCTTCAAATGTTTGTAAGGTGGTTCCTTTCTAATTTATAAGGTGGTTCCTTTATTATTTTCTATATATAAATACACTATTATTTCAAAACTCGGGTGGTTCCGAGGAACCACCCGTTTTCACTATAGATCCGCCCCTGGCTCTCTCTTCCATTGAGGGTAAAACCATTAAACCAAACAATAATGGACTTCTTACAAAAATCATCTCCATTTGATTTGATGTAACTTGTACTTTACACATTAAAAGTTATACTTGAAGATCAACCCGACAAGACCCAAGAAAACAAAGAATTTATCAAAAGACTTGCTCAATAACAATTAGACTGAAAGATTTACACCATTATTATTCTTAAATTTATCAAAAAGAAGTAATAGATACCATAGAGATCCAATGCAATTAATTAACAGAAACCCGAAGAACACGACACAAGATTCGTTCATCTAACCCGGCCTAGTCCTCTTTTGCACACCTTTGCCATCTGATCTCGAATCCCCTTCGGATGAATTCACATCGATTGATCTCGAAAAATTCAACGAAAGATCCGAGTAAAGATCCGCAACTTTCTTTATATTGTTGTTGAGTTCTCTTATCAAACCCACATTTTTACTCAGATTATCTGGGATCTTTGATTCATGATTTTGATTAATCTCATGGATCAACATCCTATTTTTATCCAAAATAGTTTGTACTTGAACAAAACTCTTGTGAAATGTTTGTAACACCTTCCCATCTAATTGAGCCCCTCCATTATTAGGCTGAGGGGTGTGGAGCGTGAGAAAGGGCGCAAGAGGACAGCCGCTCGCGCCCCGGGGCGCGAGCACCACACCACCGAGGCGCGAGAGGGGCGCGAGAGGGGCGCGAGCGCGGAAAAAGAGGCAGGCGCCAGGGGTGTAGCGCTCGTGAACGGCATGGGAATGCGTAAATAGAGCCGTTGGGCTCTTTGTTTATTAAAAAAAAAAAATTCCGGCAGCCTGTAAAAAATTCCGGCAGCCGAATTTTTTTGTTTATTAAAAAAAAAAAAAGAAATTGGATTCATTGGGTAATGGGTTTTGACCGGATTCGTTTTTGAAGACCCAGTTGTCGCGTTGGTAGCGTTCGATTGAGTGTTTCTCGGTGAAGGGAGAGTGTGAAGATGATGTGAAATTGATGGAATTTGGGGTTTTTGAAATGGGTAACTGGATATGGAGATGGGTGGAGTTTAGATGTGAGAGCCATTGGGTTGAATTGATTTGAGAAGAAAGAAGACACATTGATGATTTACGAGTTTTTATAATAATTCGTTTTTTTAATACATTTATAAAAAAATAAAAAAAAAAACCGCTCGCGCCCCCTCTCGCGCCCCTCCACACCATGTCCCGGGGCGCGAGCACCACTACCAACACCCATCTTATCAAGTTTCTCTCTCTGCCACACGTCACAATATTATTGGCTGGCGCCCCCACTTGCGCCCCCTCTCGCGCCCCCCACACCCCTCAGCCTTAGCCTCCATTATTAAAACTTGTAAATCAACTTCAATCTGCCAAAAAAAAATGTATATATAAATTTATTGAATTTAATATGTAGTTCGGTTATATTAAGAATAAGACCAAACAACAGACATGATAAGATTTTAGTGAAAATTAATATAAAAAAAGGTAAGAGCAAGAGAGACAAGTTCTGATTCTGAAACAAGAAAATCATGACACCCATTTGAAGTTCTTTATATTTTGTTTGTTTCAAGCAATTAATAACATTATTATAGAGAAATTGGGTTTAAAAATTAAATTAATTATTGAACTTTTGATTAAATAAATAACTTTGAAGTTATTATTTGTGATATGATGAGATGTAAAAAGGAGATCTCATTTCCATAAAGGGGAAAAGCTTTTTACTCATAAATGAACACTACCCACCAAATAAAGATCTTTGATTATTCAAAAAAGAATTAAGAATATCTTTCAAGATTATTAATTAATCAAAGATATATGTATAACATAAACATAAAAATGGAGGCACATCAATCAAATCTTACATATAGTAAGTGAAACTTTGTGAAAAAAGATAATCCATTTTCAGAAATTTATAAAGGTGGATTTGCTTTAAATTCTGGTGAAGTTGAAAAGATTCATAAAGAACTAAATTTATGATTTATTCACAATTGTGGATCTTGAAAAGAATTTGGTGTGTACAAAAATCTTTATAAATTTTGATAAAAAATAAAATAAAATAAAATAAAATTACATTAAATCCAAATCTACAAGAACACTGTGTACTCATGACATAATACTTAAAAAGAAAAGAATTATGAATAAACAAATTGATAAGACATAGGATCAAGAAGATGAAGAAAGATTGAAAACAATCAAAGAAGCATATGCATATATATTTTTAAATTTTGTTCATAATTGTGATAATAATTATTTATTAATAAATAAAATACGTACCTTGAAAGTCTGGGAGCATTATTTTCGGGGAGATTGAAGAGAACACACACATATATCATATGTACATGTGTGTCTATATATATATAGAGAGAGAGAGAGAGAGAAAGTGTGTGAGTTATGAAATTTAGAGAGAGAAAATGGAGATTTGAAAGCACCCGTTCTTCCCTCCAACCTACCCTCTGTCTAGAATCTGAATCTCTCTCCAATGAGAGCTTATGTATACGAGAAAGTATTTGTTGTGCTAAATGCTATGCTGGATAATGTATTTTAATTCACTAAAATGTTATAGATATCATTATTTTTCCAATAATACTAAATTGTTTCTTATTAAAATAAGATCACACTTGTCAATATCAAAACACGACTAAAAAAATGCTTACATTTACTCAATATATCATTTTATTATTAAAGAAAAAATAAGCATGCGTGAGTTTTATAATTAAACACCTGTGAACCCATACTGCTAAATTGCTACGTCAGATTCCAAACATTCTTAAAAAATATTCGTTTCTCCAACAAAATAACCATATAGTGTTTTAAGGCGCATTTTTGTTATCTTCCAATTGAAATAATATACCATTTGAAATTATTCATACAAGATAAACCAAGTCAAGTCTTTTATTATATACAAGTGTTTGATTGATGATGTGGCATGTACCACTAGATGTTATTAAGGTACATTACATGCTCCACTAGGTCGTAGATTCTGTGTCATTTGTAAAATTTCTGTTTATTTTTCACCAAGGTTATTTGTATAAATAAATAATGCATATATTTGATGTATTTGGTGTAATTAACGAAACACGTAGGGCTAAAAATGTCAAGTTGCACACTTAATTTTTGTAAACAGACCAAAACAGATAAAAAGGTTGTTGAGGACCACCGGTTTATAAACAAGGAAAAAGGTTGTAAGTTTGTAACAACCTCAGTTATAAAATACTATGTTACAATATTTTAAAACAAATAATAGTAGTTAATATACAAAGGGGGTTAAACATATAAGCATTTTATACACAAACTAATAATAGTAGAGTAACACATTAAAAACGGGTAACCCCTGGCAGTGTGTCTTACTTCGATTCGAAGATTCCGTAGTTGTTAAATGTGAATCGGTATGCCTTAAGATAAAATATATTTGTAACATCCTAAAATTTTTAATGTTGAATAAAGAAAGTTACGTTTAGTGATTTCGCGTTATTAATTAATTAATATCGAGTAAGGAGCGGATCATGGACTTAGATTAATTGAGATGAGTTAAATGAGAATGGGCCTTAGGTCCATGGGCTTTAAGGGATATAAATATCCCCTAAACCCTAAACCATCATTCATTTCCATCTTATTCTCTAACACACTCCAAAACACACACACCACACACCGCCATACGGCCGGCGGCCGAGGGAGAGGAACGAACAAGATCCGAGAGAGAGTGAACGATTAGTTGTGATTAAACAAGTTAAACGAGATCCAAACGAGCACAAAAAGGTATGTTCTTGACCTTTAAAGTTTAAAGATCCAAGCTTTATAGTATATACGGGGTATATATACGACCGAAAACGGTTAGGGAACGTAGTGGGTGATGTCGAACCATAACAAGGGTGTTAAAATCGCCAAAATGCTTGATGAAAACCAAACCCGTGGCTGAACTGGGCAACTTCGCCTTCAAAACGATAACTTCGCCTTCAAAGCTTAACTTCGCCTTCAAGGCTTAACTTCGCTTACGGCCAAGTTCGCCTAACTGGTAACTTCGCCTAAAGCTAAGTTCGCTTAAGGTTTAACTTCGCCTAAAGCTAAGTTCGCCTAAGGTTTAACTTCGCCTAAAGCTAAGTTCGCCTAAGGTTTAACTTCGCCTAAAGCTAAGTTCGCCTAAGGTTTAACTTCGCCTAAAGCTAAGTTCGCCTAAGGTTTAACTTCGCCTAAAGCTAAGTTCGCCTAAGGTTTAACTTCGCCTAAAGCTAAGTTCGCCTAAGGTTTAACTTCGCCTAAAGTTAAGTTCGCTTAGAAAATAAATTAAAAACCAAATGGAAAATGTGTTAAGACAGTTAATGTAAATAAAATTTTTCCAAGCTGACCTGGCAGCTCGACCCCAGCCAGGGGCTCTGCCCCTTGGACCCTGCTAGGGGCTGCCGCCCCTAGACCCCGCTGCCAGGGGCGCTGCCCCCGGACCCCCGTTCGTTGTGGGTACTAGTTAAAACTAGAAAGATGATATGAGTAGTGATAGTTAATTGATACGTATACTTGTTATACAGTCAGCCGTGCACAACTGAAGAAATGGATTACGATTAACGGTGAACGTAACCGCATTCAGGTGAGTTTCTAGCCCCACTTCTGTGTTATGTTTTCGGGGCTGTGTGCATACTCGATATGTTTGTTAATACACTTATCCTAAGTGATAAGTGTATGCCTTATATGAATGATGTGAAATGTATGAATGATTGCTTGTCAGTACGTGAACGATCTTCGGATATTGCACGTACTGTCAGGTTGTAGTGTTACGTATAAGGTAAGTATAATGTATTTGCTCATATGTATGAATGCGATAAAGTTAATAAACAAAGGAAAGGCATGGTTAACGAAGAGGGACCAGACCCTAATAACATCTATGATGTTAGGGACCAGACCCTTATAATATCTGTGATGTTAGGGACCAGACCCTTATAATATCTGTGAGGTTATAGAGCGAAAGGCTCTTTAAAACGTATGATTATGTATGTAAAGAAAGTATGAAGGTAATAATGAAAGTATATGCACTTATGTGTGTATGAAAGAAAGTTAAGAGGTTAAGTATGAAATGTAAGAAGGTATTGTATGATTATGTGATTAACTAGAACTCACTCAGCGTAGCTGACTTTTAGTATGCACGCAGGTGAGTAGGATGAGGCAGCTCGCTTGAGAAGACACGTGGCACCGAATAAGAGGCTGGCATCGGAAGACTCAAGACGTTTAAGTTTAATGTTTCGTTTATTTTGAAAGACAAAATGATGTTTTAAGACAATACGTGTTTTGTTATGAAATGTTTTATGAAAGCTTTTATATTCCGCGAATGTTTTAATTAACTCTGATATTTAGAACTGCGTTTATGAGTAAATCCAACACGAAAGTAGGGCTACCGGTAACGGGGCCTTACAATATTCATCTTAAAGCATATTACCACAAGGTAAGTTCATAGGCTAGGACTTACTTCGATTCGAAGATTCCGTAGTTGTTAAATGTGAATCAGTATGCCTTAAGATAAAATATATTCATCTTAAAGCATATTAATATACGGTAAGTTCATAGGCTAGGCTAGTCACGGTAGAATTTATCGGGGCTTGGCGTTATTCAATGCCCTATATAGGTCTTTATTGCTCAAGTTCATTTTGAATATAATCCATCTTCTGTTTCAAGTCCCAATCCATACAAGGACTTACCAATAAATAATTTGAGTTATGAGCAGTGGCGGACCCAGGATTTTTTGCCAATGGGGTCCCATATTTTCGGTGTTCAAATTTTTCGGGTCGGTCGTTGTTCAGGTCGGGTCGAGGCGAAGAACATAATAAAAAACAATATCATAATAAAACTTTCTTTTCAATCATCACTACCTGAACGGGTCAAAATGGGTCGGGTTGACACATAAACACTTTGTTTTCCATTTCTTAAACATTTTTGAGATAGAACCTAGATCCACCCTTTCATAAGCATGTGTTGAAAACCATTAACTTAAACTAGTGAAAAATAAAACTGATATTTTAAAGTGTGTGAATGTTTCTAAAGAAAACCATGCATAAAGTTGAAAACAATGATATGTATTTTAGAGGTGTTTGAATGTTTCCAAAGTTATCATTGCAACATTAGCAATCAAATGATTGATTAACACTAAAAATTAACACAAAAAACCAAAAACTAGGCCTTGTAAGACTTGAACCCATGACCTTTCAAAGATAAAACAAGGGACTTTCCACCAGACCACATCAACATTAATAATATGGGTTCCAAGTATTAAATCTTATGGGGTCCTCAAAAAATTTAATATACCGCTTCTAATAAATTTTTAAAAAACATTGGTGTCCCGGGACCCCGATCCACACTATGTGGGTCCGCCCCTGGTTATGAGGGTGTTTGGCTGGGTTATGAGTAAGAAGAAAATGATTATGAGGGTGTTTGACTGGGTTAAATGAAAAGGGTTGGGTGGGGTCTGTTTATAAAACATGACTGGAGGTGAGTGGTGATCAAGAATATAATAATAATAATAATGGAAGATCAAAATGATTATGAGGGTGTTTGACTGGGTTAAATGAAAAGGGGTGGGTGGGGTCTGTTTATAAAACATGACTGGAGGTGAGTGGTGATCAAGAATATAATAATAATAATAATGGAAGATCATAATAAATAATAATGATATTCTAGCTATATAACTATAAAAATAATAATAATGAAAGAGTTGTATGGATGTGAGAACATAAACGAAAACTGAACCCGAGACCCGACTTGTCTAACAATCCGTGATCCGCCTCAAATAAAGGAATATGAGACGAAGATGAGCCAAACGCGCGAACCCAAACTCGCTTAAGGAAACGTTAACTTGTAAAGACGTTAAGAATGTGAAGTAATACAAATCAGGTGAATATAATATAAATATACACTAATAATAAATAAGGTTAAGTAAATCAAATAAAATACGATCGGTATGAGAAGGTTACATGTCGGTTCGGTTAACTTAAATGTTAACCCCGTTAACTCAAGAAAATAAACAATAAACAAATATAGAAAATTAATACGTGTGCATTGTTAAACAGTTAGCCGCGCACAACTCTGGAAGGGAATTACTATTAACGGTGAACGTAACATGATCCAGGTGAGTTCTGACCCCTTTTTGTGTTATGTTTTCGGGGCTATGTGCATACTACGATGTGTTTAGATTTATACACTTAACTTAAATGGTAAGTGTATATTAGATATATGTTTGTGTATGAATGTGAATATTATAGATTGTTTAACTAGTATGCACGTAATGTTATATTAGTTATGATTGAAGGAATTAGAAAGGAAAATGTAACGAAGTTAGAATGGTATGGTATGATAGAGGGCACCGGGCCCTAATAATAACCGAGGTATGTAGGGCACTGGACCCTTATAATATCCAAGGTAAGTAGGGATTGGACTCTAAGGAGATCCAAGGTATGAAGAACACCGGATCCTTATAAATTCCGAGGTATGTAGGGAACTGGACCCTTATAATATCCAAGGTATGTAGGATACCGGATCCTTATTAACTCCGAGGTATGTAGGGTCTGGACCCTTATAATATCCAAGGTAAGTGAGAACCGGATCTTTATAGTATTCGAGGTATGTGTTCTGTAAGAAATATGAATGTATGAAAGTATGTATGTATGAATGTATGTTTTGAATGATAGATGAACAGGTAAGTATTAATACGTATCTTCGGACGCGTATTGGTAGGTAAGTGAATGTAATGGATGTTAATTAACTAAAACTCACTTAACTTAGCTGACTTTTAGTACGCACGCATGCAAGTAGAATGAAGCAAGTTGCTTGATGAGGACACGTGGCAATAAGAGGAAGACTGGCATCGTTATGAAGAAGACACCCGTGTCGTTTACGTTTTATGTTTAAGACTTATATTATGTTATTTTAAGACAAGATGTTTATGATATGTATGGATGAATGACTTTTAATTCCGCGAAATGTTTTAATTAACTCTGATTTTACGAATTATGTGAATGAGTAAATTCAACCAGCGAGAAAGTAGGGCACCTAGGTCGGGGGCCTTACAATTTTGAGGCCTTTTTCTCTTCTTTTCTTTATGCGTATAAGGCTAGAGAGTATACAAGAATTATAGAATTTTGATGATATGCAAATAATGGATATGAAGCAATCCTCTTTAGCTTGTGACCCATCAATGAGTTACTATTCTAAAAGAACTATACTTCAAAATCTTATAATACATAGCTTATATTTAAAATGAAGGCCCTATAAAAATGAAGGCCTAAAGCTATAGTCTCGCCCTGTCCATCACACATCACATTGAGTACTATCCAAAGTTGAGTATAACATGTTTACATTACTATAGGACCTAGTCACACAACACTAAACACTACTTTGATTAACATTAAGTTATAACCATATATATCTTTGTTTCAAACAACCCAAATGAAGACTGTGAACTTTCAATTCCTATAACATTTGGCTTTATGCATTAACATAACCAGCCTTTTGTGATAATTTTAGTTTTTTGAACGGTTCAGGTTTTACATCTAACTTTTTGTTTCAAAGATCCGTAAGTTCAAACCATGAAATTAAATGGAACACGATTGTATAAAACAAGAATATAATCCCAAATTAATTGTTATAGATAAAATAAAAAAGCACTTTCGTAAAACAATCACATGTTTAAATTAAATTCAAAATCCCCGTTTATCACCAATTGCACAAATAATATTTAAATAGTAGAATCAAGTTTGCTATTTAAAAGAGGGCTGCAACATAATTTATTCTCCATTTAGCTGCTACTTTATTATAATATGTTAATTTGATTAATGAGATTACGCAATAAGTTGGAATTAACGTGTCAGCAACACTTACCTGCATGACATACAAGTTTTGGTACTTTAAAAGAACAACCATCACTTCACAACAAAGCTTTCCAGTTGTGACTTTATATTAAAGTTTATTTTTTCTAGAATATTAATCCAACATAGCAAATCTTTAGTGGTGGGCTGAATTGGGCTTACAGTAAATAGAACCAATGGGCTTTTCATTACTTCAGCAGCCCAATGTGACATGATCCATGAAATCCTAACCGTTGAATGATTTTAGGGTTTCATCTCAAGCACTTACAAAAGGCGGACAGAACCACAGAAGTCATCAAACAAATGTATTCAACAAACCTTAAAGACGGTAAGCTAGTTTATTTTTATTTTATGTTTTGAACATGTCATCAACACAGCAAATTGGTGTTTTCTCACCAAATTTGTGTCTGAAGGTGACTACATTAAAATATATCTTGCTATGCCATTTCTTCTACTAAAGGAATTAGTGGTAAGTAGGTATGGTTTGGATTGACATATTGAATCACTAAATGGTTTATTAATGCAAATAGTGGCAAGACATGTTTTGTGTTTGTTTTATAATTTTCAAGTTTGTCATCTATAAAGCAAATAGGCTCATACCTGTGCTAACTTTGTGTCGGAAGATGACTAAATTAATAAAGGTTTCAAGTCAATTTACAAATGAAATGCAAGTGTTCATTTGCATGCTTGGAACCTAGACATTTGCATAAAAAACTTTTATTTTCGTAACACCAGTTTTTAGCTTGTTTGCTACACTTGAAACTGGCCATCTATTTGAGGTTTATGCTCAAAGATTTAAACTGCCTTCTAAAGGATTTTGCTTCTGGTGAAAAAGTTAATTTTTTTTTAATATTAATGCCAAAAAGGCAAAAACTAAATGTTGTGACTTATGAACACAATCACTTTATTGCAATCGTTTTGATTTTAATTAAAAATAGCAAAGATGTTTTACAAAAAAAAATTGGAACTGTACCTATAAACTGGAAATTTAGTTACTCATGGACCTTAAAACTGTAACATGATGTTACATTATGGACACTATAATAATTAATAACCTTTGAATGTGATTTTATAGAAATCTTTGAATGTGATTTTATAAAAACAGTATCGGAATAGCTCAGTCTCCAAGAAAATCAGTATCATGTTTTAACAAAACATTTAAAATTAATATGACTTAAATATCGGTCGTTGTATCAATTTGTCAAACCCCAATGTAGTTATCACATTGTGTTCATAAATATATATGATTCGTTCAACAAGCTTAGAACTAACTCTCAAGGGAATGAACATCAAAAAAATTTCCAAGCTCGTAAAGCGCACGCATCGTCGAATTGTGCCATAGGTGCATGATACGCAGCCTCTTTTTTAACATTTCATAATCATAACTTCATAACTAATAATGTAAGTCACATATTCAACATAAAATGTATAAGTGGAAAATCATGTCAACAATTATAAGCTTTTCTTGAAATAGCAGATGTGATATATACTTTAATTACATCCTTCTTAGATTATCCAATCTGGCCTGTAAGTCACTGTCGATTCCGCCATCATCAGTGGCAGCTGCTTCAGCTTGTGGCACCTTGGTCTTTCCAGCTGGGGCTGCTACTGCCCCGGAAGGTGCATTCATCAACTGCAATTTCATAATGTTCCATAAAGACCAACATATTTGTTTACTTAGCTTCTAAACAGCAAACTGTACGAATTCACCCACTGTACGAATTCGCCGTTTTTTTGTTTTTCAAATTCTACCTTAACTTCATTTAGACGCAAAATAACCAATCCAATTTGTAAACGATTTTAGGAACTAAGACATTATAAAATTGTAACAAAAAATAACTTGTTCAACTGCTAGCAGATTCTACGGGTGACATTGTTTGCTGATTTATTTAAAATGCTGGTGAACCATTAAAATACTTTAAATATATTTTTTAGTAGAAAGATCATATAAAATAAGTACATAAATTTAAAATTTCATTTAAGTACCCTTTTTTTGTCAATCAAATAAAAAAACGTAGATTGCTTAATTGGGTAATTAGGGGGTGTTTGGGATTCCTTATTTTACCTCCTTATAACTTTTCATTAAAGCAATCCCAAACACCTTATTACTTTTCAAAAAGTATAAGTTGGTGAAAATAAGCAATCCCAAACACCCCCTTAATTGTAAGTGAAGCTTTATGCACCGAATTTGAAGTTGATTGTCGAAATCGGAAAAAGAGTTCAACTTCATTTTATTAATTTTAATATAAACCTTAAAAATAACTATTCAAAGTTGTAACTAAATATTTTTTTAAAAATCATTTTTCTCTACATGTAGGATCAACAATTTTACAAGTAAAATCAGTTAAAAGAAGGCCAGTCGTTAAACTTGGTTGTCAACATCCGGAAACTCTGTAAAATTCGTCTATGTTTTTGAAAAAGATTTTTAAACTTGTAAATAAGCTTATTTCCTTTAGCTGTCAACATCCGGAAACAATGTATAATTCGTTTGTTTTTTATTTTTTATTTTGAGAAAGATATTTAAACTTGTAAATAAATTTACTTCCTATATTACACATAGGAATTATTCCATATGTTAAAGCCGGTTTGTGAGATCAGTAAAACGTGTAATGTCTATTTCTATTTAGTGTACGCGTTGCCATTTAAATAAATCAAAAGTTTAAGAACTACCTCTTGATTGATGTCAATGCCAATCTCATCTAACACCTGGCTCACCAGCTCTTCAGTTTCATCCTCTTCCTCATCTCCTTCCAAAGCATCATCAATGGCATCACCCATCACCTCACTCACCATTTCCATTTTCTCATTTTGCATCTCAAATTCTTGCATTATTTTCTGCAACGACAGCAGGTTCATCTGTTTGTTCATCTGGCCCATAGCCTTTGTCACACCTTTCATTGCTTCACCCATTGCTTGCGTTGACTTCAGCGTCTGTCAACATTCGGTTCAAACAGAGTCACATATCAACCATAATAACTGTCTTCTACTTGTTTGTTCAAATATCTTTTCTATATAACCGAAAGTGTACCTGAATTCGAAGTGATACACCCTGCAGTTGAGATTTAAGCTTGTAAAATTTCTCAATCTGGTGTCGTGTTCTGATAAGGTCCTTTGCCATCACCTTAACAGCTCCCTGGAAAATATGATGCGAATATAGATGAATAAACTGAAAATAAAAGTGAATATTGCAAATTTATGTGCAAGTAATGGAATAAATCAGCTTACCATTTGACCTTGTTTGGCACTTTTCTTGATTTCTACGATTAATTTCTTTTCTTGTGTCTGCAAACCTTGTCTCTCTCTTTCTATTTCTCTAATGGATTTATCTATCATTCTCTTGTTCTCCCGCAAGAGTTCTGCAAACGCCAAGCGTATATCAAGTCAGAAACTAAACACTAACATTCATTAAATGCATATGTGCAGACCAAAAGCTTCTACTGGTTAACAAAAAGTTGATTAATGAGCATTGAGAGTAAAAATAAACAATACATGTCTAAATAAGTAAATAGGATGAAAATTTCATGATTTGCAAGTTTGATCCTAATTCCTGAAATCCTAAGCAGCTGGGCCAACCTTCAATTTTTCCATTGGAAATAACTCAATAAGAGTGCAAAGAGTCACGAGCACGCTTTCTAAAGCTCGAGCTTGGCTCGTGATTCGTTTTTCAAGCTCGAATTGTTTATTACTTATTAAATAACAATTAAATTATACACACTGTAAAATTACTTTAATATATTTTAAGAAAACCATGAACGAGCCTAAGCTCGAATCGAGCTCGTATGCAATATCTTAAACGAGCCAAAGTTAAGCTCGAGTTCGGCTGTGTAGTGTGAAACTAATACATAAAACTCCAAAAGAGTTTTAAAACTTTACAAAAAAAAAAAAACACAAGGCTCTTTAAAGCTCGACGAGCCTAAACAATCTTCCCATATGATACAAGGCTCAAAAAGCAAAGCAAAGCAAAGCTCGGCTCAAGCTCGCTAATACTTAAAAGTCCCTATAAGTTCAAACTTACATATACACGAGGTTTGAGCCGGAGGTGATAATGTTTCAGGCTTGGGGTGGATCGATCCGATCTCGAGTCTAATTGGAAA
Organism: Bidens hawaiensis; assembly: GCF_021521415.1. Classification (NCBI taxonomy): domain Eukaryota; kingdom Viridiplantae; phylum Streptophyta; class Magnoliopsida; order Asterales; family Asteraceae; genus Bidens; species Bidens hawaiensis. The sequence goes on along the minus strand of NW_027492046.1, from coordinate 230,416 downwards.
CAATTCCAGGTTCTAATGCTTAAGCTAATACACATGTTTGCTTTTAAATTCAAACAATTAACCAAAATTCTTCTAGAAAAAGCCCTACAAAACTGCTACGAACATGTTAAATAAAGCGATAATCCGTATACGATTAGCAAAATTTCAACAGCAGATCAATTCAATAATAATAATAATATGCATTGATGATTGAGAGTACGAACCTGCGGGAGTTTTCTTCTTGCCGAATATAAAACTCATTGTGATATTATTGAATCATAGCAATTATTATTAACAAACACTCTTACTGATCTCAAAATCCTCCTGTATGATTGTAGATATTAGTTTGAAGCTTTTTGATCGATGATTATTATTATCATTATTATTATTATTATTATTATTATTATTATTATTATTATTATTATTATTATTATTATTATTATTCTGTATGCAAGTGGTACGCGTTATCGTGACGAATAACACGTACAAGCAAGCAAGAAAGAATACTAGTCTGTTTTCTTTTAAGATCTACGGCTGACAATTGTTTACCAAAATCTTCTTGTATGGGATTATTATGACGACTTTTTGATAAACCAGGCTACACGGTTTTATTGGGCCGGGCCGCTTAATTAATGAATGGACCATTTTTCTTTAACCAAATCCATTACCATTTAAACAAGTATAATATTTAGGGTCGTCCAAACCGCTTGTCATTCGTTTAGAAATTGCTCGGTCGTCTTTATATCTCACTAGAAGTTTGTTTTCATGATACTAGAAGTTTGTGACGATTGTTTTTATAATTGAAACTTGGTTACTATTCTATAGTGTTTTCCATTTTTATAATACTAGAAGTTTGTTTACATGTTCATTATATCTCATTTCAAGCTTCTTTTTTCTAAAAATTTACAACCTATTACACGTTTATCTAAAAGGGACATTTACATATTTCCCCTTCCTAAACTTTGAAATTACATATTTCCCCAAACCATGCTTAAATAGCATTGTACATTTTGCATTAAACACTTGTATTTTGGAAAAATATGTAATTTCAAAGGGGTAGGAAGGGAAAATATGTAAAAATCCCTATCTAAAACTACTAATTTGTATACAATATATATTATTTATAGCATTCAAACTTGTTTCTTATTAAAACTTTTAGAGTGAAAAGAAATAAATAATGTTCGAAATCATTCGATGTTCGATCAAAAAATGTTCGATTCAATTTTGGCTAGTTTCGATTTTCACTCGGTTCAATTTCCAGCTGTTCGGTTCGGTTGTAAACAAGCCAAGCAACGAGCAAGTCTTTGCTCGATTTGGCTCGGCTCGTGAACAACCCTAATAATAATGTAATAACACTTTAACATATAGGATCACAAAACCTGGTAGAAACTGGTTTCGGGTATGCTCATCAAAAGTCAAAACCGGATTTGGTAGGAACCGGTTCTAGGTATTTGACCGGGTTGTGACTGGGTTTTGGGTAGGGTTGGGTCAGGTCTTGACCGGGTAAAGCGTAAATATGGAACCTTTTGCGACGGGTCTGAGTCGGTTCCAGTTCCCGATACAGGTCCGAGGAGAAACCCAATACCAGGTCGTATCCACAAGTCGAATCCGAAGTCGGATATTTTGTGCACCTCTAGTTTAACAGGTATATAAGTTCCATCAATTACTTATTAACAACTAAATAAGATTAATCACAGCTTGTAATACACAAAGGCATGTGATTTTCAAGAGATTATGATAAAAAAAAACAATGAAAACGGTATTCGAATTTAAGACCTTAGCTAGAGAGGAATCAAAAGGTTACCACTACACCACTCTATTAATACTTGAAACTATATATATAAATAAAAGTTTATTTACCAGGACAAATGAAGAAACACAAATGGTACAAAAGTTTATTCTATTACTACTTAAAACTATATATATACATAAAAGTTTTATTTACCAAGACAAATAAAGAAACACAAATGGCGAGTTTTTACGAACTACCTACTAATTAAATTGAAGTAAATTCTCATTTTGACTTGCATTTGGAGAGATGATGAATAGTCCTATCTAGCTACTAGCTATTGCAATTACATTTCGTGTCATTTTATCCAACAGCTTATATCGCTTATAGGTCACGTGTCAAAATCAATAGATACACCAAAAATTACCATTTAAGGTAGAATTTTCTACATGAACTAATAGCATACATCATAGGTAACATATGTCACTTTGTACGACATTTTATAAGCCATTTGATCTATTATTTCAGAATCATTTCCAACATATAATTAAATTGCAATTATTAGTTGTTGATTAAAAAATCAATATAGTTATAATTATGTTTTTGCAATTGCAAGTTAAAAATATAGAGCTAAAACATGCATAGCTGGTTTTTTTGTGGTGACATGAGGGTACAATACAAGTATTAATTATCCTGGACAATGGGCTTTGGGCAGGTACCATGCATGAATTTATATTGTAGGGTCAACTTTCATTTATTTTGTTATTTTCTCTAGGCATGGTATCATCTCATTCAAACTAGTTCTAGTAAAGTTGATTAACACACAATGTGCAAAAGATACTAAGCCACCAATATGAACAAATGTAAATAATTACGCAACTTATACAATGATTACACACAATACATCTAAAAAAGAGTCGTTTTTTCCAATTCTAGTAGCACCATACTTACATGAAAGGAAATGCCTAATTTTATGATGTATTTTTTTGTTAAAAGTACTTTATCAAAAGACTTGTCAACGTTTAAAAAATGACAGGGAAAAAAGGTCAACAATTGTAAAATATCAAACCCCTCAAAAACCTCATTAACACAACAAACATACCAAGTAAGAAAAATACTACAAAGACACTATGTTAAATGTTTAGTGTTGATTTAAAACTAGATGCCTAAATGAATTATTTCAATTTTCAACACAAAGCAACTTTACTTCATATTTACCGTATGAATATATAGACATAGTAAATCAACACAAACCTACCCATAAAAATATGAATTCAATCAAAAGGCGCGTATGATTTGCCATATAAAACACAAAAGTAACTTTGTACTTTATAGGATGGTGGATTCGATTTGACAAGTAAAAGAAACATGATTTTAAAATGGAAAAAGAAACAAGATAAAAAGAAAAGCAAGAAGTGGTTGATTAGTGATACACAATGAGTGCAAAACTTGTAAAATCTACTTTAGAATTTCGATTAGGTGCCAAAGTAGTGTTTTGCATGTGCGCCATCATGCTTTATTTTGACTTGTGCCAGATTCTTCATTCGACCCTTGTCCTTAATTCCAAAGAAAATGGACATTTTGTTCCATATAATCACAAAAGTTACTTTTAAATAAAGTTTGATACTTTTTCCATTTCTTAATATCCTTCCCACCCACCGATGCCTACCAAAACCACTTTTCACAAAATTGAGATGGTTTACAACATAACTAGTAAAATATAGACACACAAGAAACACACGACTTATGAGCTATGTTTTGCTAAAACTATAGGACTATGATTTCCAACATAACTAGTAAAATTGTATCAAATCAACTAATGCTAAATCAAATATAACGTATTTTTGTTTAAACTTAAGTGCACAAACAACTCATGTGTATTGATTGTAATAACAAATTTGCTTCTAAGTTTGCGTGTTCGTATTATGTGGTTTTCATTTTGTAACATGTTCGGATTCTAGTCTAGCAAAAACAAAACAAAATGAACATAATTTTTAAAATTAGTAGCTTACCTCCATATTCATTTAGCACGTTACCTTTTATTAGGGGAATCATGTTCTTGATGAAATTAGCAACAAACTCTTAACACCTAAACAGATGTTATTATGTTAATCAATCACACAACAATGATTATTAATTAGTTTTGAAATAGAAGGATGAACAAACTACAAAGTGACTAATTAGATCCTAATTTTTCTTAAATCTGTGGTTTCAAACACAGGCAATTCTTGTCCACCAATAATCTCCAATTCAAACAGATCATCTTCATCTTCATCATTGTCTTCAATATTAACCATAAAGTTTCTGTAATCCTTAGTTGAGTTCTTCTTGGGTAATGGCATGGAGTTCGAATCACGTTCATCGATGGATTTTCGATCGAGAAAAACAGTATCGATTACTGGATAAAACCTAGCCGACCTTTTTACACAACCACTATGCTGTTTTTTGCTCATACAAGACGTAGGAAACGAAGTGCAGGACATCGTCGTGTCCTGTTGATTGGGTCGTGGTTTAGTCAACGATTTGAAACTCTGCATGGACTCTTCTATTTTCGCTTTCTTCGAAGAAGCGAAGAGCGAGTAGATGAATGTAGAAAGCCGATTACCTGGTGAGATCGGCTGCTTCACCCTTTTCAAATCGCGATACATCTTCATAGCTCTTAGCTTTGTCAAGTTCAAAAACTTTCCCTCCAGTTTTGTCGAACTCGCCTTTTGAGTATTATTGAGAAATGTCGTCTCTTCTGTTTTTGGAATTATCTTGAAGGAGTTCTGGCAGTTCGGTAAGGATCTGCTAGTGGACGGCGTCTCTTTTCCAGAAGACGCCGTCCCACTACTAGAATCCGAACTGAACTTACTAGAACTCCTTTGGTTACTCTTGTCCCTGTCCCGAGTCTCCAGCCATTGGAGCCTCGGAACATGCTCTTCTTCGCTTATCAAATGCGTTTGTGAAATATAAGGTTTGTTTTTCCACTTCCATTCATGATGATGAACTTGTTGGTGTGAATTATCTTCGTGTGATAGTGCTGGTCCATTGTCGACTTCGTCAATGGAGCGGAGAATGGAGTCCAAGAGGGAAGACGAGAAGGACGGGGTTTTCCTCCGATGCGGCGGGTATCTCTCCATCATATTTATCTACTAATTCGTTTGTTTGATGAATTGAAGTGATGGTATTGTACTATTGTTTGGATTCGTTGCAATAAATAGCAGAAACTTAGTTCACGTGAAACAACACACATATGGGAAGAAGATATGCAGATTTTAATAAAAGAAGAGAGAGATATATACTGGGAAAAGAAGCGTGGGTGTGTGATTTCTGAGCAACTATCAAAAGTCGAAAATGTTAATTGACAAATTGATGTCACTATACAAAGATTTGATTCTCTTGGTTTCTACTCTAGTAAATATTTAACTTTTAGCCATGTTAATGCCTAATGGGTCACTTGTTTTTTAATTAATACATCATTACACTGGAATTAGCTTGATTAGTATGGCTCACTTGTTCTCTAATTATTTGATAATCACTTTACTTTTGTTACAATCATCAAAAGATTCAAAATGTTTAAATTCTAAAATAAATAACATTCTAGAAGCAATTTATGCATAACCAAGATAATATAACTGTTTTATAAGTTGACAAAGTCATAGTTTTTCTTTTTAAGTTTATATATAGGCCCTCTTTGAGAATGCGTCCGCCCTCATAGGCCTTGTGCGAGTAAAAATATAGGCCCGTGTTATATATAATTTTAAAAAAATTATGGGCCTTTTTGGGTTAGTGGCCTTGTACGACTGCACACATCGCACATGCTTAAAGACGCCTCGATCAAGTTTCTACCTAAACATAAAAGCATTCTTCTTGTTTGATAAGCACAAGTTTTTTATTTTATATATATTTTGAGAAAAAAATATGTTTTTTAATCTTATAAAATCGTCGTTTTAGTAAGTAATATAAAATAAACTTTTTAGAGAATAGTCAAAGCCGGCCCAACAGTGTAAGCAAGTAAAGCTAGGGCTTTAGGCCCCGAAATTTTTGAGGCCTCGTTTTAGAAATAAAAACTAATTTATATCATTATATGTAACGCATATTATGTTTATTTCAATATCGTTGGCATATGGCTTTGTTGAAGCGTATTGGTAAGAATTGTTGCCTGGAAGCGTGAGTACTCAAGTTCGAATCTCCGGATGTCTGCATCTTCTTCTTTTCTATTTTTCTATTTGGAGCTAATATTTAGGTAAAAAAATTGCGTAATTTAATTACTCTTCCTTCCTACGGATATAACTCCCAATACTAATCTAGGAATACTTACCAATTAATTATTTTCTCTCATGCCATATTCATTCAGTTCATTTTTTTTCTGTTTATATCCGGCGTAATTTCTTTCTAGCGTTTGTATTGTAAAGGGATATTTTTTTGTTAGTTACATAACTGTATACTAAGATATTCTGTATCAAAGTTACGGATAAAACTTAAGATAAAATCTTTATTAGCAAATTACATATATTTTGTAGCAGTTTGCATTGTGTTGTATAGCTAACGGACCAAACTTTGTTAATGAATGAGACAACAGAATAATTTCCAAATTGTAAATCACAAAGACAATGCAAATGGGCCCCTAATTTTTATTCCGCTTTAGGCCACCTAAATGATTGGGCCGCCACTAAGAATAGTATAAGGTTTGGGCACCACCTATATTTATTTGATGTGCTGTTTAATTCACCTTCTAATAATCATACCATTTTAATCACGAAACTTAAAATAATCTTAATTTGCATACCATTTTAATCAGTAAACTTGAGATACTATCTTTGCAGTTTGCAGCTTTAATCCTTTGATCATTTGGATTTTGAAAACGTTTATTGCTATTTTATGGCATCATACATTACATGTTATTAAAGTCAAATGCATACCACTTTACACTTCATTTAAGTTAATATCCAATTTTGTAAAAATATGTCTAACTAATAACTATGGTAATATTGCTTATCTTTTTAAGAAAAACGACAATGTAATATTTCATTCCATTTTAAGCAACAGACTACAAATGGAAACGTGCTTTTAAAATTTAAACTCTTGAAATTAGGCATTTAAATGAACCGAACGTTCGGTGAACTACTGTGAACCTTTCGGCGGGAAGTTCGTTTATACTCGTTTATTTAATAAACGAACGAACATGAACACATGTTCCATTCATGAACGTTCGTTTATGTCTGTTTATTAATGTTCATTTATGTATTAATATTAATAGAAAATAATTAAAGCTTAAAGGTTTTATATTTGTTAATTTGTGTTCATTTAAGTTCGTTTATATTTGTGTTCATTTACGTTTGTTCATGCATGTTCATTTATTTTTGTTCAGTTATGTTAGTTTAGATTTTAAACAAACAAACACAAATGTCCATTAAATAAATGAACATGAGCATAAATATTTGTTCGATTAAGTGTCCGTGTTTTTTTAAAGTTAAATAAATGAACACGAACATGCCCTTGTTCGTGTTCATTCGATTCGTTTACAGGCTTTCATTATTCACATTGATGAATACATCAGTATTAATCTCTAGGCTCTGCCGATTTTATTTGTGTTCGTGAACCGTTCGTGAACACATTAATTTCCTTAATGAACGAACACGAACATAAAATCACGGTCGGTAAGTGTACGTGAACCGTTCGTGAACACATTATTTACTTAACGAACGAACATGAACAAGGCCTTGTTCGTGTTCGTTCGGTTTGTTCACAGCCGTACTTGAAATCATATTGAAAGAAACAAGAGGTAAAGTGTTATGTTGTGTAAAAAGGTGAGCTGCCAAATTTTGAATTGAACAAACTTGTACTGGTTAGCAAAAAAGGACAGAAAATAATATCTTCTTTTACTGTTTAGTGGTCAACATTGTATGCAACTAAATCATTTTTTTGTTATTGATTTGAAGACTTCGGTCACAAATTTACACACCAATGAAATAGCTTCCTTCAAACTGTGGTAATCCGATTCTGGTGTGACACGAGATTACACATTATCAATAATTGGTATTAGAACTTTCACAAATGCTTGAGAGACGGTTGATTAAGGTATGAATTCTTGGCTATACACGAATATAGCATATAGACATGCAAGTTAGTTTTGAGTTAAACGTGCAAACACAGTTAGAGAAATTGGATGCTCAAGGATATTCTACAAGGCCATTCGTTATCTACGGGAGACTAGAGTGGATGCTCAATTTATTTAAGATCAAAGTGAAACAATAGTAAACATAATAAGTTAGGAGTGTAAAGTAAATGCTTGTTCGAGAGTGTTATTATCAATAGCTCCAACGAACCCAGAGGTTCATAGGGATGAAGCGTCAAAGCCACCTAGTGATTGGCGGCAACAGCGGAGCGGGGGGGGGGGGGGGGTTGTCCAGGGGGCATCGTTTCTTTGGCGGGTTTTGGAATAAAACCACGCGGGGTCTTCATTGGTAGAGCCGCAAAGCCATTGGAAGTAGCTTCAGATTTGCATGATTGATGAAAAGTTAAGTAATAAGCTGCTACCGGCCAACATTGGTAACTGAGATCAATAGCAAATTTGGCCCATCGATGACAAATCGAATAAGCAGCAAATGAGATAAGCAATCGGTCACTAGTGGGAACCGATTCACTAACAACTTGGGCGATCAAAACTACATGAGTTACTAGTTACAAGTGCAACTCTTTTATAGGGTTGGCAATGGGTCGGGTTCAGGTATTCCCAAACCCATACCCGGTTATAAAATTCCGTCCCAAACCCGTCGGGTTTTAATCGGGTAATTACCCGTCGGGTTTCGGGTTTTCCCATCGGGTTTCGGGTTTCCTATCGGGTTTGACAAACTACTCGTAGGGTATACCCGGCTCAAATCCCGTCGGGTTTCTACCGGGGTTTTGACAAAATATAACTAATCGATTACAAAGATGGTTACCATAAAGGTAAAATATCTCAAATAATTGACATAAACAAGTTTCGACAAATAATATATTTGGAATATAGTGTATATATAATATAATAAGCTATATCGGGTACATCGGGTACATAATCGGGTAAATGGGTTTATGTTATCGGGTAATCGGGTCGGGTAATCGGGTATATTAGAAATCCCAAACCCGTCCCAAACCTGCGAAAAATTTCAAAACTATTCCCAAACCCGTCCCAAACCCTAACGGGTCGGGTATTACCCGTCCCATTTATGTCGGGTTTCGGGTTTTCCCGTCGGGTTCGGGTTTCATTTCCATCCCTACTCTTTATCTAAAGATATTGACGCCCTTGACGGGTTAAATGTGTTGTAAACGAGTTACACAAGTTGAATAACTTGTATTTTCATTTCTTTTAAATTTTAATCCTAATCTCAAACTGCAAATCCACAACCCGACCCGACCCAACCCAACTCAAACAAATCCAACATATTTATTAAATGGGTTGACCCGTATGTGGATCCATTTAAACCGAGCTAAACCGTTAGGTGACTTCCTGGTGTGCCATTAGGTGCATCACTGGTCAAACTTAAAACACCTCTCCAGCTAACAAAACTGACTTCATCAAAGGAAGCCTACTGATTTGGCATCTCTTGACAATTATTAACTAAAATATCCAATTTGACCCCACATTTTTTAATGCAAACGTCTCAAACTTGCAACTTGCACGAAATTTTCTTATTTTCTTTGCTGAAATTTCAAGTAATAATATTCCTTTTGACAACCCAATATCATATAATTTATGTAATTATATCATCACCAGATTTAGATAAGTTTTTATATATACATTATACAGCATGTTTTAATTGATCATTTGAAACTGTTCATGGCTGCGCCTAATCCCCTTAGTTCTATGCACCAACTTGTGTCATTTCCTTAACTTTGTATCTCTATTGTTTTTAGTATTCTGTTTAGAACAAGAGAGATTTTAAGGAAAACAAAAATTGTTTTCTTTAAAATCATAGTTCATGGAGAAGGAGTTGGATGGTGATGATGTTATAGTAGAGATTTCGGGTGGCGAAGAAAAAGCAAATTCTAGTGACCCGAATGGGGAGACGAAGGTTGAAGCGGTCGAGAAACAAGAATCTGAATCTGGATCATACTCCTTTAAAAAGTATCTTGACCCACCACCACTTGTTGCTCCCATTCCACCGGTGGTACAAACGAATCAAGATGCGGGTCTTAGACCAAGGAAAAAAGTGCCATCATTTACAGGCTCTGGCCCTTCGACTATAGAGATATCAAATATTACTCCTGTTGAAGCTGTGAAAGCCGATGCAGATACTAACAGAATATCATTGGCGCAATCTCCATACCCGAAGGCAAAGTCAAGGATCATTGAACCAGTGGCTCCTATCAACCGAAAGGTGGAAAGCGATAAAGTGGATATGGATCCTGCAGAAAAGATAACAAACACCCCTAAAGTCTCCACTCCAATAACACCTAGAACACCATTGTTGATGTCACAAGGAGAAGAGGATGATGATGATGTATATTATACAAGAGCTATTGAAGCGAATCGAACAGGAAAACGGTCTAAGAAAGTCAAGGTTTTGTTTGCTATTGAGTTCAGTTTATTTGTTTGCATTATGGTGGTTTTGATTCTGAGCTTGACTGTCAATAAGTTTAAGAAGGACATATGGAGTTTAGGATTATGGAGATGGTGTGTTTTGGTATTGGCAATGTTCTGTGGTCGTTTGTTATCGGAGTGGTTTACAAACACAGTAGTTTTCTTGATTGAAAAAGAATTCTTACTTAAAAAGAAAGTTTTGTATTTTGTTTATAGCCTGCAAAAGAGTGTTCGGGTTTTTATCTGGATAGGTTTAATTTTACTAACGTGGGGACTACTGATCAACCACGGGGTTGACAGATCAAGAGACACAACTAAGGTTTTGAATTATATCACAAGGGGGATTGCCTCTACACTTGTTGGTGCTGCTGCATGGATCCTTAAAACTCTGTTTGTAAAAATCTTAGCTTCTTCATTTCATGTTAAGATATTCTTTGATAGAATCCAAGAAAATATATTCCATCAGTATGTTCTTCAGACACTTTCAGGGCCTCCATTAATGGAGGATTCTGAAAGCATACCGAGCAGGCAGTTGAGTTTCAAAAGTTCAAAAAATGGAAAGGGGGAACAAAAGAAAGAAAAGGTTGTTGATGTGCAAAAGCTGCAGAAAATGAAGCGTGGAAAGGTGTCGGCTTGGACAATGAGAGGATTAATGAAAATTATAAATAAGTCGGGTTTATCTACGCTTTCTAACGCACTTGATGAAAGTGAAGATGCTGCCGAGGGGGACGAACAAAAGGACGGAACGATTACTTGTGAATGGGAAGCTCAAAATGCGGGTTATGTTATATTTAGTAATGTAGCTAAACACGGTCACAAGTAAGCTTAAGTATTAATCATGTTTCTTGATCTTTCGGTTCATATTCTTTGGGCTATTCCCTAAGGATTACAAGACACTTTTCAAAATGATATAATGCAACAACTCAATACCAAATTGGGCCATTTTGAAAAGTGCATTGCTATTTGTCCTCATTCCTGATGCATCTTGTGATTTAATAACTATCATATAATCTAGGTACATTGAAGAGAATGATCTTTTGCGTTTTATGAGCAAAGATGATCTGAAGAAAGTGCTTCCACTGTTCGAAGGCGCAGTGGAAACCGGAAAGATTAAGAAGAAGGCATTTAGTAATTGGGTGGTAATTATCGAATAACTGTCAAATGTTTTGCTATTCATATAAAATATCAATCCTTAATGCTTTTGACTAAGAAAATGTTCTATTACTTGAAATTTTCATCTTGGTTTCCAGGTCAGTGTGTACAAGGAGCGTAAATTTCTGGCACTATCACTAAACGACACAAAAACAGCCATAGAAGAGCTAAACAAGCTTGTTTCAGGGCTTACATTATTCGTGCTCATAATCGTTTGGTTACTACTCATGGGGATTGCTACAACAGAAGTATTGCTTTTCATCTCATCTCAGTTATTACTTGGTGTTTTCATGTTTGGGACCTCTGCTAAGACTGCATTTGAAGCCATCATATTCGTGTTTGTGATGCACCCGTTTGATGTTGGTGATCGTTGTGTCGTTGATGGTGTTCAGGTAATTCATGGGACCCAAATACTCAGTTTCCTAAATTATGATCTTTATGCAAAGTTGTTCTACTTATTTAAATGAACATAAACCTATAGGTTGTTGTAGAAGAAGTAAACATATTAACAACCGTCTTCTTGAGATATGACAACGAGAAGATCTACTACCCGAATGCAATCTTGGCTACAAAAGCCATTAGCAACTTTAACAGAAGCCCTGAAATGGCGGATTCTGTGGAGTTTGATTTGGATGTTTCTACTTCAGTGGAAAAAATCTTAGCTCTAAAAGCTAAAATTAAAGCGTATGTCAATTATACTTCTCTATCTCTCTTATTACAGCAACTCATATAATGTTGTTCATCTTTTACTTCAATAGACTTAAAACTGTTGTGGCAACTCAGGACTAGATATGTGATGTCTGTAGCTTCAATTAAGGGTAGAGTGTCTTATTCTGTGTAGGAAACAAGCAATGAAGGTAGATGTTTTGGGGCTTGACAACAAGGGCAGGATTTCAGATTTAACTTATCGATTGGAGACCTAATTCATGGTTTGTCCAGTTAAGGGTGCAACCAAGACGAGCCGAGCCCGAGCTCGACTCGTTTTTGACTTACAAGAGCTCGAGCTTGAGCTTGTTTCATTTCGAGCTCTTTTTCTAACGCTCAAGCTTAGGAGTCGTTTTTTCAAGCTCGAGTTCGGCTCGTTTATTATTTATTAATTAATATACATTTTTAATTATTTTATATACTTCGAGAAAACCTTAAACGAGGCTAAACTCGGCTCAAGCTCGTGTGCTATACTTTACACGAGCCTAAGCTCCGCTCGAGCTCGTGCGGTACCTTAAACAAGCCTAAGCTCGGCTCAATCTCATGTGCAATACTTTAAACGAGCCAAAGTCGGCTCGAGCTCAATTGTTCAGTGTGAAATTAATGCATAGAAGTCAACAAGAGTTAAAACATAAAAAATTAAAAATGAACAAGGCTGTTAAGGCTCAACGAGCCTAAACAATCATCCCTACACGAGCTCAGGCTCGATAACTAAACAAGCTTTATTTAAGGCTCAGCTCATTTTAAGCTTTTTTATCGATCTGATCTCAAGTAACTCATGAGCAACTCGTCGTGCTCATTGAATACTGTATATTACAATTATTATTATTACTAAACAAACTGTTCTTCAAATTCATAAAACCAAAACTAGTTCAAATTCAACAATAACTCTCTCGTGCGATCAGATTACGATATCGAAATTACGTTATAATTTATAGTTAACGTGGATGTTAATTTGTGATTCAATTTCTTCTCAGGTACATAGATAGCAAACCTCAATTATGGCGTCCGAATCACAGCGTTAGGGTTAGAGAGATCGAAGACGTGAATAAGATGAAAATGTCACTCTACGTTACTCACACAATCAATTTTCAGAACTACGATGAGAAAAGCGATAGAAGATCGAACCTGGTGATGGAGCTGAAGAACGTATTCGAAGAGCTCGGAATCAAGTATCATCTTCTTCCTCAAGAGATTCTGGTTAGATATGCAGACTCTGCATCGCCACCGGCCACCACCGTCACGCGGTTGTCGTGATCGTTACATTGCTTCTGGATCTGTTGATTTCAATTGTAACGGCCATAACATTTCCTTTTATTTCTTTGAGAAAATTAACAAATTTTGTACTTTTTAATTACTCAAATTATTAAATGGGTCATTTTCAAAAATCTATTTATCCTTTATTTGCATAGTTTTAATCCTTTATTCTAACGACCGTTAAGTTTTTCAGTTAAATTTTTCATGTTGTAGGCACTTGAGGGTATTTTCGTCATTTTACCCTTGAGGGGCTATTTGTGTAATTAACATTACTATTTGTTTTATTAATATTAATTTTATTTATTAGTATTTATTATTCATTTAAAAGCTCATATTAAATGTAGAAATCCATATTCCAATCTCAGATCAACACTTCAACTTGCATCATCTGATCAACCTAGTTACATATCTCACATTCACACCTAAATCACCATACCAGTTCCAGTCACACCTAGTTCGCCATCACCCTTTAACGTAGATCACCATTTCTGTTCAACCTCACCAACACCAGCTACTTGTGGCACCGTTTGTTGCCATTAACTAACAGTTACACATCTAACTTTGGGTATTTAGGTAAATTCGTACCTGATTTAGGGTTTTTTTGCAAAATCATTCGGCGACATCATATATTTCCCGACGACCATCAGATGGTGGGGGAAAGCGTTAGATGAAATGGTGGGCGGTTATGAATGCGGTGGTTGGTGCCTGATTATCGGGTCTCTCTGCACACAACCCTGGATCTGAAATTGTCTAATTTGGATTTGATGCATACTCGAGTTTGGTTGTCTGGTTATCAGATTTTGATTCTAAAACAGAGAAGGGAGAGGGAGCGGTGATGCAATTGGTGTTCACGCGAGTGGGAGAGAATAAAGAGGCTACGTTTTGTCCTGACCACAGTGTTGGTGTGTCGACCGTAAAAGTGAACATTATGGTGGCGATTGGAAACTGGTGATGATGAATGTGGAGGGTTTTTGTCAAGATGGTTGAATGTGGTGGGTCTCATTTACCAAAGGTTGCATAAATAGTCCTTATAAACGGTTTAATATATATTACAATCAGACTCTTAATTTTAATAACATTATAAAATAGCCCCTCAAGGGTAAAAGGACGAAAATACCCTCTAGTGCCTAGCAAATGAGATGAGTTAACTGAAAAACTTAACAGTTGTTAGTATAAAGGACTAAAATAGAGGCGAATATGCAAATAAAGGATAAAGAGAAAACTCATTTTCGAAAATGATCCATTCCATAATTTGAGTAATTCAAAAGGACATAATTTGTAATTTACTCTATTTCTTTGGATATATACAACTAGTTTGAGTTATGTATTACCGGGTTTATTTATATTTTTTGGTTTAATCGTTTTGCTATTTTATATTTTGTAACGATTTGTTTTATTTTTTAACGTAGTTTTGTTTTGATTTAATACGTGTATATTAGTTTGTTACGTTTATTACATTTTTTAACGTTTAGGCATGGATAAACAAACAATGTCGTGGATTCAAGCAAAAAAACCTATGAGGCCGGTTCAAGCAAATGAGGGGGTGATTCGAACATACGAAATGGTGGTTAATTGCATAGTTTGAAATTAAAATTACAGCTCTAACATTGTTGTTTTGCTAAAACAAAACAACTTATAAAGACAAACTAAGTAAAATCATTTAACGCATTAATAACACGTAACATATTTAATAAAATACATAGACTAGTAAGAATAGTTTTTATTTGTATTTTAAAAGCAATCAAAACGGAAGGTTGTAAATTTAGACCTACTAAGAAAAAGAAAAGAGTGACATAAATTCATCCTAGTTGAGATAGGGGTGAAATCTGACACAAATAAAATTAACAAACTAAACAAATAACTAGAGTATTTACAGTTTTAAACTAGAGTAATTATGTTATTAAAAATAATATAATGAAATAATAATTACCTCAATTTAAAAATTATAATGTTAATATAATTACTCTAATTATTCACTTATTTGGACACTTCTTACGACGATAAAAGTAATTTGTATTTAATCAAAACCCAGCCGAGGTTTTAAAAGTAATGTACTTATTTTTCATTTTAACCAAAATAGATAGTATAGGTAGATTTTGAATTTTAAAATTTTATACTTTATAGTTTATACATAAAACTTTAAAACTTTTTCATTACAACTGAAATCAACAGATCCGGAAGCAAAGGAAACCCTAAAGCACACTCGCGATTCGATCACGACAACCGCGTGACGGTGGTGGCCGGTGGCGATGCAGAGTCTGCATATCTAACCAGAATCTCTTGAGGAAGAAGATGATACTTGATTCCGAGCTCTTCGAATACGTTCTTCAGCTCCATCACCAGGTTCGATCTTCTATCGCTTTTCTCATCGTAGTTCTGAAAATTGATTGTGTGAGTAACGTAGAGTGACATTTTCATCTTATTCACGTCTTCGATCTCTCTAACCCTAACGCTGTGATTCGGACGCCATAATTGAGGTTTGCTATCTATGTACCTGAGAAGAAATTGAATCACAAATTAACATCCACGTTAACTATAAATTATAACGTAATTTCGATATCGTAATCTGATCGCACGAGAGAGTTATTGTTGAATTTGAACTAGTTTTGGTTTTATGAATTTGAAGAACAGTTTGTTTACGGAGCACAACGAGCCGAGCTGGTCGCGAGCTACTTGAGATTGGATCGATAAAAAGCTCAAATTGAGCTGAGCCTTAAATAAGCTTGTGTAGTTACCCGAGCTTAACTCTTTTGGTCTTCTATTATTGATTTCACAATGCACAACCGAGCTCGAGCCAAGCTTTGGCCGTTTTAAAGGTATTGTGCATGAGCTTGAGCCGAGCTTAGGCGTGCTTAAGGTTTTCTCAAAATATATAAAAACAATTAAATATGTATATAAATTTATTAACAAATAATAAATGAGCCGAGCCCGAGCCTAACTTGAGCCTGAAAAAAAGACTTGTGTGTCTAACTTGAGCTTTAGAAGAAGAGCTCGAGCTTGAGCTTTTGTAATCAACACGAGAGTAGCTTGAGCCTTCGGGCTCAGCTTGGTTGCACCAGCCACGAGTCTAACTGCACAAGCCACGAGTTAGGCCACAAGTTAGGTCTCCAATTGATAAGTTAAATCTGAAATCCTGCCCTGGTTGTCAATCCCTAAAACATCCACCTTCATTGCTTGTTTCCTACACAGAATAAGACACTCTACCCTTAATTGAAACTACAGACATCACATATCTAGTCCTGAGTTGCTACAACAGTTCTAAGTCTGCTGAAGTAGAAGATGTAGGGAATTCAATGAATTGCCATAATAAGAGAGAGAGAGAGAGAAGTGTAATTGGCGTACGCTTTAATTTTAGCTTTTAGGGCTAAGATGTTCTCTACTGAAGTAGAAACGTCCAAGTCAAACTTCACAGAATCAGTCATTTCAGGGCTTCTGTTGAAATTGCTAATGGCTTTTGTAGCCAAGGTTGAGTTTGGGTAGTAGATCTTCTCGTTGTCATATCTCAGAAACACGGTTGTCAATATGTTTACTTCTTCTACGACAACCTATAGGTATAGGTTCATTTATATAAGTGAAGTCCAACTGTTCATAAAAGATAAGAGCAAAATTTAGGAAACACCTTAGGTATTTAGGTCCACTGAGTTACCTGAACACCATCAACAACACAACGGTCACCAACATCAAACGGGTGCATCACAAACACAAATATGATGGCTTCAAATGCTGTGTTAGCAGAGGCCCCAAACATGAAAACACCAAGTAATAAGTGAGACGAGATGAAAAGCAATACTCTTGTAGTAGCAAACCCCATGAGTAGTAACCAAAGGATTACGAGCGTTAATAACGTAAGCCCAGAAACAAGCTTGTTTAGCTCTTCTATGGCTGTTTTTGTGTCATTGAGAGAAAGTGCCAGAAATTTGCGCTCCTTGTAGACATTAACCTAGAAACCAAGGTGAACATTTCAAGAGAATAGAACATTTTCTTGATCTAAAACAATAAGGGTTCATATTTGAAATGCATGGGAAACAAATTGACAGTTATTTGGTAATTACCACCCAGTTACTAAATGCCTTCTTCTTAATCCTTCCAGTTTCCACTGCACCTTCGAACAATGGTAACGCTTTCTTCACATTATCGTTGCTCATAAAACACAAAAGATCATTCTCTTCAACGTACCTTGTTTGTATGACAATTTTAAATCCCAAGACGCATAAAAAAATAAGGGCAAATAACAACTTCCTTTTCTAAATGGTCCAATTTGATAACTATAGTATCCCCTTCCCTCCACTTTCTATTTGATTTTGATATGTTACACTATATTTATCATACTAGCCTATTTCAAAATCATTATTACCACATTATGACATAAAAAGTATAATCATCAAGTAGACCATTTTGAAAAGTTTGTTGCTATTCTATGGAATCAAAAGATCAAGAAACATGATTAAGACGAATCTTACTTGTGTCCATGTTTAGCTACATTACTAAATATAACATAACCCGTTTTTTGAGCTTCCCATTCACTAGTAATTGTTCCATCCTTTTGTTCGCCCCCCTCAACAACATCCTCACTTTAATCAAGTGCATTAGAAAGTATCGAAAAACCCAACTTATTTATCACTTTTATTAATCCTGTCATTGTCCAAGCAGACACTTTTCCCCGCTTCGTTTTCTGCAGCTTTTCCACATCAACAACCTCTTTTTTTTCTTGTTCCCCCTTTTCACCTTTAGAACTCTTGAAACTCAACTGTTTGCTCGGTATGCTTCCAGAATCCCCCATTAATGGAGGCCCTGAAAGTGTTTGAAGAACATACTGATGGAAAATATTTTCTTGTATTCTGTCAAAGAATACCTTGACATGAAATGAAGAAGCTAAGATTTTTACAAACAGAGTTTTAAGGATCCATGCAGCAGCACCAACAAGTGTAGAGGCAATCCCCCTTGTGATATAGTTTAAAACTTTAGTTGTGTCTCTTGATCTGCCAACCCCGCGGCTGATCAGCAGGCCCCACGTTAGTAAAATTAGACCTATCCAGATAAAAACTTGAACACCCTTTTGCAGGCTATAAACAAAATACAAAACTTTCTTTTTAAGCAAGAATTCCTTTTCAATCAAGAAAACTACTGTGTTTGTAAACCACTGTGAAAACAAACGACCGCAGAACATTACCAATATCAGAACACACCATTTCCAGTCCTAAGCTCCATATTTCTTTCTTAAACTTATTCACAGTATTGCTCAGAATTAAAACCACCATTATGCAAACAAATAAACTGAACTCAATAGTAAACAAAACCTTGACTTTCTTAGAACGTTTTTCTGTCCGATTCTCTTCAATAATTCTTGTATAATATACATCATCATCATCATCATCATCATCATCATCATCATCCTCTCCTTGTGACACGAAGAATGGTGTTGTAGGTGTTATTGGAGGGGTGATTTTGGGTGTGTTTATCTTTTCTACAGGATCCTGTTCCACTTTCTCGTTTTCCACCTTCCAGTTGACTGGAGCCACTGGTTCAATGATTCTTGATTTTGCCTTCGGGTATGGAGATTGGGCCATTGATCTTTTGTTATAATCTTCATCTGCTTTCAAGCCCACAACTGGATTAATATTTGATATCTCTATAGTCGAAGGGCCCAAGGCTGTAAAAGACGGCACTTTTTTCCTTGATCTGAGACCCGCGTCTTGATTTGATGGAACCACTGGAATGGGAGTAACAAGTGGTGGTGGGTCAAGATTCATATTCTTTTTTGAAAAGTAAGATCCAGATTCAGATTCTTGTTTCTCAACCCCCTTAACCTTCATTACCCCATTTGGGTCACTTGAATTTGAATTTTTTCCACCGCATGAAATCTCTACTATGACATCATCACCATCCAACTCCTCCATGAACTATAGATTTGAAGCAAATATATATTTTTATATTCTTTCTTGTTATTTTATATGAGCTATGAACAAACACAATACTAAAATAATAGAGATACGGACAAAGTTAAAGGAAATGACACAAGATTGCGTTGCATTTAAGGTGATTAGGCGCAGCCATGAACATAATCAACCAATCAATTAAAACATACTGTATATCTAAAAGCTTATCTAAATCTGAGGATGATATAAATGAAATTCTTAATAATGATATATGGTTATCAAAAAAGAATGTTTTTTTTTTTTGAAAATTTAGCAAAGAAAATAAGAAAAAGACACTGCAAGTTGCAATATTAGAAAGGCTTGGATTGTGGGGTCAGTTTGGATATTTAATTGATATTTTGTCAAGAGAGAACAAATCAATGGAGCTAAGTATTGGCACACCACGGAATGACCTTACACAAGGTAAACGGTTTAGAGCTCGGTTTAGACGGGTCTAGGCGAAAACAGGTTCAACCCATTAAATAAATATGTTGTGTGTGGGTTGGGCTTTGGATCTATAGTTTGAAATCAGGAATAAAAAACTGGAAAACAGAAATTATAAGTTTAACCTGTGTCGTTTAAAACATGTTTAACCCATCAAGTGGGTCAACATTTTTAGATAAAAGAGTTACACTAGCGTGTGCGATAGGATCATAGGGCCATTACTTAACTTTAGATGTGTTGGCAAAGTTATTCCTCTTTCACAATACCCTTAGTTCAGTCTCAACTTTTGATGAATATAATTCAGCAACATCTTTCCCAGATGATACTATTCTCCCATAATTATGAGATTTAATATCATCAAAACCAGTTTCCCCCCTGCTGTTTGAGTGCCATTCTTTTTTATTTAGTCTAGTATACCCGATTAATGACATAGTTGAATCCCATGTACCTGATTAGCATGATTTATAAAACAGAAGGGAGTAATTTTATTATTTTTTTCGTTAAGAAAAAAGGGGGGGGGGTAATTTTCTTAGATATAGTTATGTGTAAATAAGTGGTATTGTGAAATTAGCATACCTCATTATTCTGAAAAGAGACTCCAATCATAAGCGGCCATATACATGTTTTTTTTCTTCATATCCAATGTGGGCCAAATTGGCGATTGAAACTCAAGACTGCCCATATAAAATAGCCAGCTGCAAAGTGATAAGTTGCAATAAGTCCAGATACGGACCTGACCCGTACACCAGGACGGTCCATGCATATAAGCCATCGTAGTCTTTGAATGTCTTTATCTCGGGCTACAATCATGACTAAAATTTTTGGTCATGTGGTCTTGTACTAATATTTAAAAGCAGGAGGTTTTGTCTAAAAACAAACATTGTTATGAGAGCACCTTTAACAGGCGTATACGAGCTTGGGTGTAGGAGAGATGGATGAGAAAAGGATGGGACAACTCATTGCGTCTCGGGACCACCATATGTGAGGACACTTGCATTTGTGGGAGCATAGGAGAGCCAGGAAGTGAGGAGAGAAAAAATGGTGTCTGTGGCCATCCTTTTGGCAGTCTAGGCAGCCCCACGATGGATTCATCTGTGAACAAACCTAATGGATTAACATAGTTTTATCTCTTCTTTGAACGATTTTTAAAATTTTGTATCTATATATCTTAATGTTCATTTTTACGACACTGTTTACAAATGCATAACCTTTTTTTAATCAGGCCATTGTACTTTCTATGGGACAGAATTGAAAATTTCACTTTTTTGGCTTCTTCTATTGATATTAAAATTATTTGCTTAGTGTGTATCCTTTTTTACGCAAATTCTAAGTTTGCAAACGTTGCATTTTTTTTTCCCGTAATTCATGGTTGACCTTATCACAACTCAACAAAGGACAACGTTGTATTACAATATACTTGTGGACCCTTATGTTTTACATTACGTGCAAAACGCCACCATTCCTTTGTAGAATACTAGAATCTCAACCAACTTCATTAAAGTTCATTTTTATCAAATAATAACACTAAATAAGTAATGGCTTCTCAAAAAGAGCTCCTAATCTCAACAAACTTCACCTATTATTTTGATATATATTTTTTAAGTTACACAATCTTGACTCTTAAGACTCATGTCAAAAAAAGTTACTTTTAACAAAAATATTTTAAACTTAGAGATAACAGTGAAAATCGGGCTGTAGAAGATACTCAAAACCTTCGAGATAGAACAGATCACGTATTTGGTCGGGTAGTCGGCTAGGAGATTAGTTTTGAAATTTTCCATTAAATATCACTAGCATGTCCACCTTGACTTCACTTATATAAATGTTTGACTATAAAACTTGAAACATTTGCTTATTAGTTAACAACTTACACTAACCATATCTTTTCACGAAACATTTGTGTAATGGTTACCAATAGATACTTGATTTTGGGACGGGCATAACAAATATAAATTTCTATAAACTAATAGGTATACTTGAAACTGTACAAGTAAACTCAACATTTTCATGACCTAAATCCTAATTCAAAACCAAGGCTTTGATAATAATAATACTATTGATTTCTACTAAAACTGAAACTTGGACATGATGCATATCTTTATCACCTGGTAGGATCTCTTCGATTTCAACAATTCTTTCTTCTTTTAACGATCGAACAAAAACTTACTGGTCAAACTAGCACAAATCGTCTGGCCGCCCAATGGTTTAGAATCGACAAAATACAAATAATTTAAGGGAAAATCCCCAAACTAGCCATTTTCACCCACTTTTTCCAGTTTTAGCCCAAGACCAAAACAAATTCCAAAAATAGCCAAATAATCCGACGAAAACCGTTTATGATCCAATGGAATAATGAGCCTATCAGGACACTCCACGAAGCATCCTATTACCTCGGATCCGCCGATTTTCCGTTTTATCCAACGGATTAATGAAACAAACCGACATATTAATAAACAGTCGGATCTGACGGTTCAAGTCATGCTTCCGTTGGATCTGACTGTTTAATTTGTCCGACAAAACCTAGATTTTTCAATTCAGAGGTTTTTTATTTGGAATTCTAGAGTAAAATCGAACACTATGATTGTCTTCTCTAAAAAAAACTAAACGGTTTGCACTATTGATTTGCTTGATTTTGTGAAGAAATTAGAAAGATGGAGACGGAGTTGGTTATGGAGATTTAGGATTTGAGAAATAGAAAATGAAGATTTCCGTCAGACTCACTCCGCCAGATCCATTAATACGTTGACATATTACACGATACATGATTTTAGAAGTCCAAAAATTCCTTCGGACTGTGTTAAAATTCCGTCGGATTAGTTTGGGAAATTTCCCTCATAATTTAATAATATAAAAAAGAGTATAGTTTGTGAATGATTGAAATATGGGGACCATAAACGCAAAAAGTATTTTCCATCAGCTTAACTTGGGCCCAGATCCAACATACATACATCCCCTCAACCTTCCTCCATCAAATCAATATCACGGAATATTCTCCAACCTCCGTTAGCCGGAATCTTCCTTCACTCACACTCTCTGTTTACATAACATACATATACATATACTCACTCGTCTCCATATTTATATTCGTTTCTCTTAGCTACTTCTCGGTTTACTATTCCAACACCTTAACTATTATAAACATTCGCTTAATATATTATTATTATTATTATTATTATTATTATTATTATTATTATTATTATATATAGCTCTCTCTCTCTCTCTATATATATATATATATATATTTATATATTTATATATTCATTCACACACATATTATATTCTTCGTAAATAAATATGCCGGCGGGCAGGAGGAGAAAAAGCGGTGGAGGCGGTATTTCCAATAAATCAACGACTTCCGGCGAGCAATCCGCGTCTAGAGTCGAAGATAATAAGTTCGAACAACGGAAGACAGAGAAGGAGAATGATGCAAAGGATTTGAATATCAGGTACAAATAACTATTAAGCGTAAAAATAATTTATTACTCTACACTTTTAAACTAGGCGAGCGAATTACGCTACAGTTTTGAACTAGCCGAGCTCGGCTCGTATAGTTGTTGAGCCCGAGCTCTGGACTTGTATGGAAGCTCGTTTAGGCTGTATTTTTAGGTTTTATCTCTTTTGGACTTTTATGTATTATTTTTACACCGTATAGTTGGGCTCCACCCAACCTTTGGCTCATTTAAGGTACTATAGGAGCTCGTGGTAACCTTAGGCTCATAAGGTTTTTCTCAAAATATATAATAATTATTAAAAAATGTATATAAATTGATTAATAAAAATAAATGAGCTGAGACCCGAGCTAAGCCTGGGTTTGAAAAGACAATTCATAAGTTGAGCTTGAGATTAGAAAAAAGAACTCAAAACGAGCCGAGCTTCGTTTACACCCCTAAACTAGAGTAACTACACTACAAAACAAAAAAAAAAAGAAAAACTGAGTAATAATGATTACTTAAGTTCAAAAACTGGAGTGATAATAGTTACTCTAGTGTTCGCATAATTACTCTGGTTATTCACTTATATGCATGCTTCTCATGTTAACGTTAAGAGTTATTTGTATTTGATTCTAACACTTTGAATAATATCAACAGGTTGAAGAGAGAGAGGAGTAAACGGTCATGTGTAGATACTTGCTGTTGGTTGATCGGATTAATATGTTCGGTTTGGTGGTTTTTGCTGTTCTTATACAGTGTGATGCCAACGTCCTTCCCACAGTACGTCACGGAGGCAATAACCGGGCCAACACCTGACCCACCGGGTGTAAAGTTGCATAAAGAAGGGCTAAAGGCGAAGCATCCAGTTGTTTTTGTACCTGGGATTGTGACAGGTGGACTTGAGTTGTGGGAAGGACACCCATGTATGGATGGCCTGTTTAGGAAGCGGCTTTGGGGTGGCACGTTTGGTGAAGTATATAAGAGGTAATACTGTAAACGATATAAGCTTTCGTTTTAACCTACAAGACCTTGAGCCTGGCCCGTTTACTGTTTATCTGTTATTTTATATACGAATTTAATTATTTTTTTTTATATATTTTGAGAAAACCATAAACGAGCCTAAGCTCGGCTTGTTTTGAGCTTTTTATCGATATGATCTCGAGTCGCTCGTGAGCAACTTGGCTCGTCTGCACCCTAGTAATTGTATAACTTTTCCTTTCAACTTATATATATATATATATATTGTATACAATTTTCACTTTGTTATCATTGCATTTAATTCATCTTTTAGCATTCACAAAATCAAAAATTTGGCTTTGATCATCTAATGGCAATAGATTTACTTATAAATCTTGATTTGACATGTTATCTGTTACAGAATGTACCAAACTTTAGAAAATGCCAAAAATTATTTTTGCAAAATTTCAACATAGAGGAATAGATCAAAATACTATCTGGTGCAGCAGGTTTTATTGAAGTAGATTATGTGAATCAATTATTTGATTTCATATAGTATCTTTCAATACACACATCCAAACGCTCTTAATGGAAAATATAAATTTCATAGTGTGGACCACTAGGAACTTGTTTCAGTACTGTCTTGGGCAGTTTGGTTTTGGAAAGTGAACATGTGCTGAATTGAAAGAAGAGTTGAAAAATCATTAGTTAAAGGGGTTAAAATGTCAAATTAGGCATGCTTGTGCTTCAATGCTTTGAAAAATCAACGGTGTCCTTTAGTCTAAACTTTTGTATCTACAAGCCTTCCATGTTAAATGTTTTTTTTACACTTTCCAACCTAAAGTTGGAACCAAAAAAGTTGCTTGTGTAGTTCATTAATTTTTTTTTAAATTAAAAGGCATTAAATTGAAAGGACTGGAGAATCAATTTTTAATAACTGATAAGAGTCAAAGTAAGCATTTTTATGCTTCAACTTCCAGTTAATTATTGAAACATGGAAATCAAACCCATTTTCTTGAGATTGTTGACATGAAAATGCATGGCAATGCGTGTATGGGACTGCGTAACTTTTTTAGGCTTTGCTATTGAAGTTACATTTACTAATATTATTTCATATAATATTTACTGTGTACTATCTGCAGGCCCTTGTGTTGGCTTGAGCATATGTCACTGGATAATGAAACCGGGCTGGATCCTCCTGGTGTACGGGTCAGGCCCGTATCTGGACTTGTGGCAGCTGATTACTTTATTGCAGGATATTTTGTATGGGCAGTTTTGATCGCCAATTTGGCCTGCATCGGGTATGAAGAAAAAAACATGTATATGGCTGCTTATGATTGGAGGCTCTCATTCCAGAATACTGAGGTATGTTTATTCATAACACTTTTTCCACATGATTACATATAAAATTATTGCTCCTTTTTCATTTTAATAAATTATGATACTCAAATCAGGTACGAGATCAAGCTTTAAGTAGGATGAAAAGCAATATAGAACTGATGGTAACCACAAGTGGTGAAAAGGCGGTTATAATTCCACATTCTATGGGTGTTTTGTACTTTTTACATTTTATGAAATGGGTCGAAGCACCAGCTCCAATGGGTGGTGGTGGTGGATCAGATTGGTGTGCTAAGCATATAAAAGCTGTGTTGAATATTGGTGGGCCCTTTTTAGGGCTTCCAAAAATTGTTGCAGGCCTTTTTTCTGCTGAAGCTAAGGATATTGCTGTAGCCAGGTGGTATTATTAAACTGTATAAAAATAAATAATTTAAATGCAATATCTGTTACTCATAAATTATAATCCTCCATATTTGTTATTCATACAGGGCTGTTGCACCTGGTGTTCTTGATTTAGATATATTCGGTTTTCAAACATTACAACATATAATGAGGATGACACGCACATGGGATTCAACAATGTCATTAATACCAAAAGGTGGAGACGCCATCTGGGGTACACTAGATTGGGCCCCGGATTCAGACCACGTCTGTGTTGATAAGAGAATAAAAAAGAATGATACTCAAACAGCAGGTTTTGATGATTTGAAATCTCATAATTATGGGAGAATTATATCATTTGGGAAAGATGTTGCTGAATTACATTCATCAAAAGTTGAGAGGGTGGACTTTAAAGGTGCTGTGAAGGGTAATAATTTTGCAAACAGATCATGTCGAGATGTATGGAATGAATATCATGAAATGGGAATTGGAGGTATCAAAGCGGTTGCAGATTACAAAGCTTTTACTGTTGAATCGGTTTTGGAACTTCTGCAGTTTGTGGCTCCAAGGATGATGAAGCGTGGCGATGCTCATTATTCCTATGGAATTGCTGATAATTTAAATGATAAAAAATACGAGCATTATAAGTACTGGTCAAATCCCTTGGAAAGCAGATTACCAAATGCCCCAGAGATGGAGATATTTTCTATGTATGGAGTTGGTTTACCGACTGAAAGATCATATGTTTATAAATCAACTCCAGCTGCAGAGTGTTATATTCCTTTCCAAATTGATGGCACAGCAGAGGGCGGAAACGAGCAAGGTTGCTTAAGATCCGGGGTGTATTCTGTTGACGGGGATGAAACAGTTCCCGTTTTAAGTGCGGGTTTCATGTGTGCAAAAGCTTGGCTGGGAAAAACACGGTTCAATCCTTCGGGGATTAAAACTTATGTTAAGGAATATAACCACGCCCCGCCGGCAACTCTTTTGGAGGGAAGAGGAACACAAAGTGGAAACCATGTTGATATAATGGGGAATTTTGCTTTGATTGAAGATATTATAAGGGTTGCAGCTGGAGCCACTGGAGATGATCTAGGAGGAGATCAAGTCTATTCTGATATTTTTAAATGGTCAGAAAGGATTAAGTTACGACTGTAAATACACTCGGTGAGTCTTGTTTGTTGTTTTATACTGTAGTAGACCAGTAGTGGGCGGGTTGAGTAATGGGTCAAAAGTCAAAATGGGTTGGTTGACACACCAAAACTTGTCTGTTCCTTTTGAGTAAGATTAAACTTTATGTTCTCAATATTTTACCAATCATAGGCTACTACTTTTACCAAGCATTGACCGTTTTAGTAAGAGCATGAAAGTAGCCCCATTGCTATTTTGGCAAATTCAACTATAATAATCAACTTATTTTGTTGAGTAAAGTGATTTTGGGAGATTGTAAGCATCTTAGTACACACTGAGTGACATTTATCGACCTGTTTTTGTATAAATGGGTTTAATTACCACACCTCTTTTACACAAAGGATTGTTTGCTCGAGACAATCATATATTCAATATGTATTATACTCTTTACCTTTATGTTAGATGCCAAGACAAAATATCAAACAATAATCAGATTAAGCAAAGAAGCTTATTGAAGGTGGTAGTTTGAATGGTGATGATAATCGAGTTGGAATGAGGAAACAATCTGTATTAAAAATCAAACTATGCCCTGCTTGTCGACATGTGTAGATAGAATTAGCATGTATATATTTCATTAGCTACATTCTAACACTCAGGTACTTTTAAGTTTTAACCCATATTAGGTGGTAATAGATATATATGCTTTGCCATTTTTCATTGTTAGACTTTTGTGTGTAGGTCCTCATGCAAGGTTTATTTAATTGTTAAGGGTGATGATAATGCATAAGATGTTTAAATAACCAAATCCTAAACACTCCTTAAATGCGTCCGGATTTTTCATGCCTTGTGTCATACATCCACATAAACTCCTTAAATGTGTCCAGATGTTTCGTACTTCGTGTTACACATCCACATTCTCGGTGTTCAAAATGGTAAACATATGTCGGTATACATCAACATCACACTCGTGTTTAAACACACTTACAAACAAAACGATAATAGGAACCAATCATGTACATAATACGGGGATGATTTCTCCTGCACAATCAAGAAACAATGTATGCATCAGCCAACAGTAACATGAAAAGTGAAGATTATATTATATGACAAACTATCTAGTGCACATACCTTAATCTTTTTTGCTAGAACATTGACCTGTCATCCAGCGAATGCACGAGACCAGTTTATTCCAGAATTGCCCTCCGTAAAAAACAACTCTGTAATATAACAAGGCTATAAAGTAGAAATAAGAATCAAGAATATTTTCTTATTGTTTTAAGATTACAGTTTCTGAAAAACAACTAGCATGCCAAAATACCATTGATCTTATGTTAATGATAAATTATGTTTAGAGAGTTTTTGTGCATTAAAAATATGCTTTCTGCAAGACTATTTGTTTGACTTGTTACCTTCTTGAGCTTATTTTTTTTGTTTTACTTGTTTGACCTGTTAGAGATTAAAAATAACTTGAGTCAGCTCATTCGTAAGCTGGATGAGAAAGAGAACGAAGTACGACCCTGCTGCAGATGTACCGCCACCAGGAACAGGAGCAGCAACTTCTCGAGCCTGTTGATGTTTTTGTCTGGTAACAGAAAATAGATTTATCAGAAAGAGACCAAAAGAGTGTTTAGAAGATTTACGTTTTGGGAACAAAATCTTTTCTTACCACTTTGTCAGGAGTCTTTGGCAGCAATAAATCTGAGGGAGTAGTGTCATCGCCATTGCTAGACTCAGAACATGTACTGTTACTTCTCTTGCTTTCAGATTCTTTGGTTTGGGTGACAGAGTTACTGATATCTCCTCTAATGTTTACAACCAACTCAGGTTTTCCAGTGTTCAGTAATCCAGCTTTTGCATCACCATCTGGGACCGCAGAGTTCTGCTCTTCCTGCACAGAGTTCAGCTTTTTAATGGTTGAAAGCAAATTCTTGTCATCACTAATGAAAGATTCCTCGGTTGACTTCAGGTCGACTTTAACTTCTTCTACATTCTCAGGGACATTCACGTTATCAGTCTCACCATTCTCCTCTTCAGCATCTACCTGTACACTCTCAATAAGTAGAAAGTCAAAAACTCAAAATCCATTTCAGTTCATAATGCTAGTTATTATAAGATAAGATGAACTCACCCGAGCAATATCATCAGCAGTTTCTTCAGTTACCTTGGATTCTTCCTCTGTTATAGTCGAGCTCACCGTCTCACCGTTGTCATCACCTTCCTGAACATCCTCACCAACGGATAGTTCAGGTACACCGTTGCCATTACTGTTCTCATTACTGACTTCATCTTCCACACTGATCTTTGATTCCTCATTCGACTTCAGATCCACTGTAACTTCTTCTGTACATTCTGGGTCATTCAGGTTATCACCAGTCTTTGTTTCAGCATCCTCCGGTACACGCTCAACATCCTTACTTTCACACTGTTCATCAAAACATTTTATTTCACTCACAAGCAATCAGATAAATAGTTTAAAACAATCAAGAAACCCCCCCCCCCCCCCAATTCAGCTATTTGCGTTTTAAACTGCAATAAGCAGATAATCAAAATCTATTCAATTCCTGTTGCATAGTTATCATTAGTTAAGATAAAACTCACCAGATTAGTGTCACCGATAGTTTCTTCAACTACCTTGGATTCTTCCTTGGTTATATCAGAGTTTATCGTCTCATCATTATCATCACCTTCATGATCACCCTCACCAGCGGGTACTTCAGCTAGACCGTTACCGTTACTATCACCAAAAATTTGGACATCAGTTACTTCCGCACCCTGCATCAGAAACTGAAATTGTGAAAAACTTTTCCCGCTATGCAAATATTATGTGCAAGTATCGGTAGTATGAAATTCACCTGTAATCTCAGTGCTTTCTCGAGTTCTACAACAACATCAGACATGGTCGGCCTTTCTTCAGGGTTTTTCATCACACACCGACAAGCGATTTTGGCGTAAGTTTCCAAGGATTCGGTTGTTATCTCGTTCCTAATATCAAAATGTACTATCTTGCGTAACATGTTTTGTTCCAGTCTCTTGGGAACCAATTCGGTCACATGCCTTTCCTGATAATCATCAGTATCTACCAATTCCGGTACCCCACATAAAACTTCAAGCAACAGCACCCCGAAAGTATACACGTTAGACGCCTTGGTCAACTTTCCTGTGGCTGCTTGCACGGGATCCATGGATTTTGGACTTATCTCAACATGTCCAGGAAATACTTTTGGCAACCCAAAACCCGAAACTTTCGCATCAAAATTTGATGAATTTGAGTCTGGATTCAACAGTATCTTTGTAAGTTTTAAGTCACCATGAGTCATACCAGGGTTCGAGTCAACAGACCCAATACCACTATGCAAATACTCAACACCACGAGCAGCGCCGAGACAGATTTGGAAGCGTTGGATGGTGGTAAGATGTTTGCTCATATTAGCTGCTAGATTCCCACCCGAGACATACTCATAAATGAGTATTATTTCTTTGTCGTTTTCATCACAGAACCCGACTAGAGCCACAAAATTAGGGTGTTCCCGGAACCTATATATGGTCAAAATCGCGGATAAAAGCTTGGGTTTGATGTTACCAAGGTTGGTGATGTTTAACCGTTTTAACGCCACTTGTTGGTTATTGAATTCTCCTTCAAACATGGTCCCGTAACCATGAACATCTATTTTTTGACCGAATTTAATCTTATCGAATGGGATTCAAAGGTGATCAAGTCCATCTTCAATGTCTGACTTCAAAATGTTAGACTCATCCGCTTCCTGCATTTGATAAGGTAATTTAGTTTTGCACATATTGCAGTTTACTTGACCCGTGAGAAACCGATATTTACCTGGTTTGTTAAGGTACTTGTGTCGCCATTAGATTCTGAAGTTGAAGTAACTTCAATGCTTTTGTCATCTTTGTTTTCCTCAATGATGTTTGATTCCTTTTTGGATTCAAAATCATCTATGGCTTCTTCAGTGGTCTCTGGATCGATCATGGTCGTTTCCTTATGAGCATCCTCTTCGTTTTCAACCGTGATGGTTGATTCCTCTTCGGATTTTAAATCGATTAAAAATTCCCTTTCAGTCACTTGATCATCGTTGCTATTCTCAATTTTAGCATCCTCGATATGGGTTTCACTCGGCACACTCTCCTGCAACAAACCATGGTTCCAATTTTGTCAC
This sequence comes from Bidens hawaiensis, assembly GCF_021521415.1. Classification (NCBI taxonomy): domain Eukaryota; kingdom Viridiplantae; phylum Streptophyta; class Magnoliopsida; order Asterales; family Asteraceae; genus Bidens; species Bidens hawaiensis. The sequence goes on along the minus strand of NW_027492046.1, from coordinate 199,283 downwards.
TCAAGTGCGAAAACTAGTCACTAAAATGATTTAAATAAAATGCAACGTTTGGTTTAATATGTAATAAAAGTGTCTAGCCTGGCTGCCTGTTAACATATCTAAAAAGAAAGTAAAATAATAAAACCCAAGTATTAAAAGCTGAAGTTTGTTCTGAAACACATTTTAGACAATAGAAAATTTGAATACAAAATTTGTAATGCAAGACAAAAACGGGTGGGTTAGATAGTTAAAAACGTGTCAAAAATGCATTTTATCAATAAATATAATGCATTTTACTTATTTCTCCGAACTTTTACTCATTTGATATCTTCATTTATCGTTTACTTTCATGTCTTTTTTCTTTAATTTCTTATCAATATAATCTAACCTTGACTAGCATCTTTCCATATAAAATACTATAAAAGTTCATGTCAAATAAACTCAAATAATTAGTGACGGAACAAAAAATTTTTAGGGGTTCAACCATGTTTTTCTTAAAAAAAATCCAACTTTTATATGTAAAAAATTTAACAAATTCCAGTGACCGGATAGTCAATGTACATTGTTGACCTTCCCCTGATTCTGTTCATGCTTATAACCGGATCTAGAGACAACTACATAACCAATCTAAACCGATTACTTTGAATCGTCGGAACTGGGAAAAAAACTAGCGTACCGGGCTGGTTGTTGGAGCATATTTTCAAGTTTTTAAAACTTTTTTTTTCATTCTAAAATTCATCTACTAATTTTATTTTTTTTTCTTTTTTATGATGCTATCTTATTTTTCAATCTCTTGGACCCGCACAATGTCCAGTTCGATAACCAACACACTGGACAAAAAATAAAGTACAACATATTTATAGAACTACAATTTCGGGAGGAGTTTGGCTTTTGTATGGGTGCCAATAATTAACATATCGACGTGTGTTATTGTATACCACAATCATGCGCTAGAAACCTAATTTATTATTATTTTTTTCTATATCAGAAGACAAAGCAATGATTGAATTATATAACATCTTTACATTTTTATGTATTGAATCTTTATTTCTAAAAGAAAATTTACTTAACTTTTTTACATTTAATTCTTGTCACTATATTGTTTCAAATAATTTCTCTTTTTTTTTATGTTTGACGTACAAATTAAAATGCTTGAATATAATCTTTAAACCTAGAGATTGAAAAGAATATCAAGACTCCAATACGAGTGCTCTTATCATCTTACGTGTTTGTCTTTTAGTTAAGACTATTCATAAAATTGTTTTAGTATACCATATTGTTTATCCGAGACAAAGTTATACTTAATAATACATCAGTTGATAAAGTTGCATTGGTGCTAACAAATACATGATAATTTACATAACAAAAAAACTGAGAATTAACCTCGATTTTATTAGTAATAATTATTTTTAACCGCCAATTTATTAGTAATAAAGTTAGTATTAATGGTTAGAAGCGACTCACCGTATGCTTCTCACCATTGCTAGATTCTGATGTTGTATCAATGACGTTGACCTCCTTGCCGTTGACTTCTCCGGCATCAACTGATTTTCCTCCCACGTTCGCATCTTCTTCACTAACGTCGCCTTTTGAACCGTCCTTCACAACGGTTATGCTTCCGCTGCCACGAAGTTGGACGTCCGTGACCTCCCCTCCCTGCATCAAAACTCAGAACATAGATTAAATAAACATTTTTGAAATATTTGTTAAAAGTATATGTTATGGTTCAAACAAAAGAACTCAATTCAAAATACTAGTATGGTGCAAAGCCCATTTAATCTATATAGATTAAAACTCCGAACATAGACTAAATAAACATTTACAAAATATTGTTAAAATATGTGTCACAGTTCAAACAACAAAACTCAATCCAAAAGACCAGTCTCGTGGGTGAGGGAGCCATTTACCTGTAATCTCAATGCTTTTTCGAGTTCTTCAACTACTTGAGCCATCTGAGGCCGCGTGTCTGGATCTTCCACCACACACTGACACGCAATCTTCGCATAAGTTTCCAAGGCTTCCGATTTGATCTCCTTCCTAATATCCAAGTGCACGACCTTCTGCACTTATTCTGCGCCATCTTCTTCGGTAACATGTCGTTCCTGATAATCATCGGTATCCACCAGCTCCGAAACACCACACAACACCACACCAAACGAATAAACATCAGATTCCATCGTCGGTTTCTCAACCTCGTCATACGACTCCTGAGTCTTCCCAGGCACTATTTTCGACAACCAGAAACTGGAAACCTTCGCTTCGAATTCGCAACTGAATTCAACAAAATTTTTGAAGGCTTTACATTGCCATGAACAATACTGACAGAGTCAACTCCGGTGTGCAAGTAGTGTAGCCCACGAGCAGCACCGAGACAGATCTCGAATCGCTGGATCGTATTAAGCCGTTTCCTCATCTTATCCGCTAGATTTCCAGTAGCTACATACTCGTACACAAGTATTATCTCGTTACTCTTCTCATCACAAAACCCGAGCAGAGCCACAAGGTTCGGATGCGGCCGAAACCGAGAAATCGTTAAAATCTCAGCTAACAATTTCGGCTTAATGTTCGCGAGGTTCGTGATGTTTAACTGCTTCAATGCGACTCTTTGATCGTCATATTCGCCTTCGAACACGGTTCCGTAACCTTGTGTCTCGAGTTTGTTACCGAATTTGATCTTCTCAAATGGAATTCGAAGATGATCAAATCCGTCTCCGGTTTCCGGCATTATTTTAGAGTTCTCCGGTTATCAGAATTACTGTAAGGTTTTGTTGAAGTGTAATGTGATAACCGGAGAAAGCCTTAAATATTTAATAACGGCGGAAACCGGTAGGAGATGAAGGAAATAGGGACCACCATTTATGAAACATGTTGAGGGTGTGGGGTTATATTATATTTTATTATTTTATTTAATGGAATTAAATTGCTGTATTTAAATATTGAAGTTAAGATATGTGTTCAATATAAAAGAAAATAAAACCTTAGAACAAGCTGATACATAAATTAATTAATTATAAAAGATATCATATGTTATTAAACAAATAGCGTTGACGATTACTACAAGATTATCTATTAATTATGTGATGTGTTGCTGGCGGATCCCAATGGCCAATATTGTGTACCTGGCATTTATTTATTAGGGAGAGTTCGTTCGAAATAATTAGTAGAAATTTAAAGAAATTGAAAGTTAATTTTGTGATATGGTATGTTCTGTTCGACAAGGGATGCTAAATGAAATCTTATGTTGAATGGAATTCATAAATCTTTTTAATTTTGGAGGAAAGTTGATAAAAACCGATGAAGGTGAGATATGGGTGGGTCGGGGCGGGTGAGTTGAGAAGTGAGGAGGAGTTCTAATTCAATTAAAACACATTATAGATTTCTAAACATTTAATTTCATTAAATTTTTTGTTGCGGCGCAGCTTTTCCGTTTCCCTGTCACTTCACTGTAAATTGTTTGGATGTTTTTTAAAGAATAACCCAACCAAAAAATTGATTTGGGCAATTTTATTATTTTGAACAAAATGGTTAAAACAAGTAATCAGCAATACTTTTATGTGTTGATATTTCATATATAACTTTTTGCTTGTTCCACAGGTTACAGAAATCACAAGTGTGAAAATGCGGAATGATAACAACCCTAGTAGAATAGGAAATGAGATGTTGATTGATTGAATAATACGTTATAATATTAATGAATAGGATAGACTAAAAAAATAATAATAATCTTCTAAATATACCTTTCAAAAAGGGATTTTACAATATTGGCATTTGAATGTTTTTTCTCTTTGTTATTGTCCAAAAAATACACGTAACTTTTTTTATTAATTTCAGAAAAAAAAAAGGTTACTTCAGTGAACGAATTTTTTTGTAAAGTTGTAGTTAAAATCCATTGTTTCATAACGGTTTGATCAAACAGCCAATAATTTTCAAACGATATGGGTATGTTTGGCAAGGAGCTTTTAAGGGTTTCAAGCTTCAAGTTTTTAAGAAAAAACTCCTACCCAACAAAAAGCCTTGTTTGGTTCAATGGGCTTGAAGCTTTTATATTAGGAGAAAAAGCTCCATCTTGAAACGCTCATAGTAGAAGCGTTTAAAAAAAGCTACAAGCTTCTAGGGTTTATATTACCTAAATAACCTTTTCATCTCCACAACAACAACGAACATCTTCATCCTCAACAACAAGGATAAATCCATCGACAACCATCGACAACAGCAAGCTTCTAGGGTTAAATCCTATCAACAACCACTGTAATCATCCATCGAACTCCATTAATCACAGGTAATTTTTAACATGTTTGCTTTATCTCCTCCCTTGTGCTTTTATCTTTCATGCCCTACTATTTTACCCTATAGATATTAACTCGTGAAGATTAATAGCATATTATAAACATGTGGTTTCTGTTTAGTGCTGCTAACTTTCTTAATTTTGATGCAAATCAATTAGGTTGCTTAACACTTCTATTTCAATACATCTGTTTCTTTGATGAATAGCTTTTCTTATATGATCATATTATCTGTTGATATTAGTCTAGTTAATATGTTAATTAGATGCATCATAAGTTTGTTAAGGTTGTCGGGGTGGGTGCCGGGTGTCGGTCTGCAAATGTATATGGATAACTAGAAAACTAGATATTCCTAGCAAAATAACTAAAAGTAAAAACAGTGCAATGGTTAGTTTAACTAGCCTCTCGTGTTCAGTTATGTTAAATTAAAAATAATGTGCAGTTAACAGTTATGTAAATATATTCTGAACGCAACAATATGCTTTCTAGGGAATAACATTTTCAGACGGTTGAGATGATTTCTAATATAGAGAGGCTACTTCCGGTGAGACCCCCGGCTCGAAAGTAGTTTTGTATCAAGCCTTAGACATAAGGCACATGACACTCAGCCATTGGCACACCGGCCGATTGGTGCATGTACCCTTGTCTTTCAGCTATCAACGCCACTACATGATGCCTGATTAACCTTCCGCCACTTTTAACGTTATTTTCACGAGATTAGTAAAATAACGTCAAAATTAGTGCAATTTCACTTTTGCCCACCTGAGGGTTCACACATATATACGTTATATGCGCGCACCGCAAGTAGGGCTTTGTTATGGTCAACAATGACTTCTAATATTTATATTTTAACAATGTCTTTATTTCTATCATCATCATTTGTTATATTAAATCTATCCTCCATTTTCTTTCATTTCACATCATACTTTATGTTTTCTTTTACTTTTCAAAAGATAAAAATATCATGTGCCCATTTAAAAAATGAAATGAAATATATAACAATGCATTATTGTGTAGAATTATTAATTTGAGAGGATGGGTTGCATCAAGGCGGGGTATATAGGTAGGGTTGGTTATGGTTTGATTATTGTAACCAATCAAATCAATTCACGTATATCATGTGTTATCTAATGTTTTTAAAAAAATAGACGAGGTGTCAGCTTTAGAAAATAATAGCGAAGGAACCAAATCAACTATTAATAATTTAAGAGGGTTTAGATTATTATCTTAAAAAATTAACAGGTTAGATTATTTGAAATTTAGAAGATGTTGACCAACAATTTTATAATATAGACATTGGAAAAAAGGATTTTTTCTTTCTTTCTTTTCTTTGTTTTTGTTTTATATAAATTTTAACCGGTCTAACAAATCAGAGACTTATGTCGCGTGACAAATCCATACAAAAGAGGCATTATATTGGGCGTTATCCTTTGTTAAAGAGTCTTTTTATGTAGCTTGCAATATTTGAACTTAAAATCTCTTACGATTATATAAATATACTTAAAACTCGTTAAAGATGATATTAGTATTTTATTATATTTGCATATATGACTTTAGTAGTTTAGTACTCTTTTAAATACTTTGATTTTTCTTTATGTTTTCGTTTTTTTTTTTCATAAGAAATCAATACATTTATTTTGCTTTGTTTAAATGTGAGTAAAGTAAACACACTGTTTATTAAAATTTTAATTTAATATAGTATTTAAATATTCTAATTTAATATAGTTTGTTTCGGTTGGTCAAGTTGGTTTTACCGGTTAACCAATTTGACGCCCGATTCGTTGTTGGGACCGGTTAAGAAAACCTTGGTCAAATACATAGCAATTTGAAATTGTTGCTTAATGGGCTAACGACTGCTTGTTGCTGGCATTGCCGACTGCTAGTGGCTCCTTTGCTGTTAATGGGCTGCTGAAGTTGGGTCATATGGGCTGCTGATGATATTGTTGATTAGTGTGTTGCTAATGGGTTGATATACTGAGCTGCCAGGTAAAGAGTGTTGCACTGGGCCTTTAATGATTAATTGTTGATGGGCTGTTACTAGCTAGACAGTTAACGGCCCATTAGCAATTAATCATTTAATCATAAACAGGTTTAACAATTAACATGTTATAAACAAAGCGTTTAACACAGGGATCAAACATAAATACGACTCTTTTAACTACTCTATATGTCATAACTATAAAATAGTTTCAAGTTTCATATACAAATAAGAGAAAATTATAAACTCTAACATATTAATTTCAATTATTTAAGAAAATAAAAAAACACATACCACACTTTTTTAATTAACATGTCTTATTCGTACAACTAAAAAGCTTATAAATATATCATTATCCGTATTAAAATTGCAGTGAGTGGTTGTAGGAAAAATGTCCCCTACTGTATTTGTCCGAACGAATCTTTGTAGTATACCCTCCAAGTGAAGTACCATTAATGGACAAAACATCATATATTTCCCTTTTTGACAAAACAATAATAACAAAGAGCTAGAACCTGAATTTCTTCTAAGTGTATTACAAACTCGAGCTTATTATTTTTTCAAGCGCGAGCTTTACTCATTTTTCTTATACTTATATCATGGTTTACTTGTATATTTATAACTAGTTTTATTTAAATTTATATAAAATAATAACTATTATGTGAATGAATATATGTATATTATTGTTTAGCCTCTATGCCAACTTGAGTTCGATAAGTGAAGTTAAGGCTTGGATTTTCTTATTAAACGAGCTTGTCTTTATGCTCAAGTTTGTCTTTATGAGTGGCCTGTAAGGCTATATATGTGTGTTGGTTCAATGTGTGGCCCATTTTTATGTTTGTCCTGAGCCCCATGACTTTGAGGGATTTTCGAAGATGGCCCTAGTGACTAGTGAAACGATTCCTATCTAGTGACACCACTTTATTTAACTCGTCACAAGTAAACTAACCCACGACACAATAACAAGGTAGTTAATTAACGTGTACAACACACTTCGATTAGCTAACAATTTTATCAATACGTGACTAGCTCACTTTATAGAAACACGTGCCTTTTAGAGAGAAAGTCTGGAGTTATAAGTTGCACAAAACAATTTTATTATAACAAAAGTAACATTAATAATTCAATATGGTAAGTTGATGTCTTCAAAATAAAACAAAAATTAAGGTTTACCAGCTTTACATAAAATCAAAAACACAACTTCGCATCCCTTTGTTTATTTTCTTTTGTACAACTTTTGTAACATCTAATCACCTCATTAAGCACTATGAAACCTTGCTAAGATACTTCTTAAGCACATCCATAACAGCTCCATAATCCGCCTTAACCTCCACCGACGGGTTCGCAAACCTACAACTCATTCCTTCAATATCCTTCGAATGATAATCGATTTTCGCTTGCGTAAACTTCAACCCATGCGCGGTACTTACCACCACCGTCCTATCCGTTTTCGCAATCACCCCTTTCTCGCGCAGTTTCTTCAATGCCACCAGTGCCACCACAGTGTGAGGACACACTAACATACCCGTCGCATCCGCAGCCTCCTCAACTATTCCACCCGAGTTCTTCAATGCATACACCGCTCTGTCTATCGAAACCGGATCACCAATTTGAATAGCCGAAGCGAATGTTGTCGTCACTTTTAGGGGAGTAAAGTTGTCCCAACCGGATTTGTAGTAAAGGTAAAGCGGATTCGCATTTGAGGATTGAGCGCAAACGAGCCGTGGAATTCGATCGACTAGTCCTAATTCTTTGCACATTTTAAAACCTTTGTAAAACTCGTAAATGTTACCTAGATTTCCACCTGGAATAATTACCCAGTCAGGTACCTGACATTTGTACCAAAAAGCTTTTCGTCCCATAGTGGACAAAAATAAATATAAAAAATGGTGTAATAATTTTTCGTTCAAAAATAAGAGAAACACTACCTGCCAGTTGAATTGTTGCAAAATCTCAATCGCAGCCGTTTTCTGGCCTTCTAACCGCAAGCTGTTTAACGAATTCGCAAGATAAATCGGTAATTCCGACGTTATTTCCCGAATCAGCTTCATGCAACCATCGAAATCGGTATCCATGCTTATAACAAATGCCCCGTTAGCTATCGGTTGAACTAACTGCGCCATTGAGATTTTGTTTGCGGGTAAAAATACTATCGATGGGATTCCCGCGGCTGCGCAGTATGCAGATAGAGCCGCGGAGGTGTCTCCGGTTGACGCGCAAGCAACACCGACCAACGGTTTGTTCATTTTACGGAGACGGTTAACTTGGCTGACTAAAACAGTCATGCCTAAGTCCTTGAAGCTGCCTGTGTGGCTTATACCGCAGTGTTTCACCCATAAATCGTTCATTCCGAGATTATGTTTCCCGTATAGCTCCGCCCAGAACAGGTTGGAGTTACCAGTCAAATTTGAAAACCTAATTAAACTAGAATAAAAAACCTAATAGACAAAATGTAATTAGTCAAATGTTAAAGGTAGCATTATGTAAACATGCGTTAACTGGTTACGTGCTTGAAATATTGGATCCCGGAATTGATACACACAAAAAAAAAATTTAATCATACGCTTGATTTCTATAAACTTTCATTTAATTTGAAAATTACAATACATTGATATAACCCACACGCTCGGATATATATACTAATTAGACTAGAATAAAATAAAAAATTTCTCAAATTCTAAATAGTAAAAACAAAACTAAATAAGTAAGAACACTAGTACTCCAGTAGTGGAAAACGCCAAAACGCCCCCACCGCCCATGTTCATTGGCTGGTGTCTCTCTTTGGCCCCACCATTTTCTTCATCCAGCGTTGTGTACAAAACGCTGGGAGAGTTTTCGAAGGCCAAAACGCCCAAGGGCGATGTTCCGAGCATTGTGGGGGAGATTTGAGGAGGGGAAACACCCCGCTACGGGTGGTCTATTATGGTCTAATAGATAAATAAATTCATTGTTTCCAAGTTATTGACTCGATGTTTACCAAGTAATTTAATCCTTAAATTGATAAACAAAATACTAACCTATTATTATCATAGGCTCGATGAGTAGGCCTAACAGTATTAACCAGGGCCGGCCATAAGGCGTGGCGGGGTGGTCGACGGCCACAGGCCCGACACCCCGCTAGGCCCGGATTTTTTTTTTAAATTATATGTATTTTTATTAAAACAATATGTGTATTTAGTGTTTAAACTAAATTACATAACCACTAGCTTGGTCTAGTAGCAAATGGTATTACTCTCAACCGAAAGGAAAAGGTTACTGGTTCTAGTCTCATTTGAAACGTTTTTAATTTTATTTTTATACAAAAGCTTTTTACACAACCTAAATTATAACCAAGTGAGCACATATCATATTTAAATTGTTTAAACACAACAAAGACTCCTTTTACTTAACGCCTAAAATCTTTTTTGTTTTCTTGGAGCCGGTCCTGGTATTAACTCGCTATGTTATAAAACATTAGTTACAATTATCAATATAAACAATCACACAATTGCGCATTATTTACACACACTTAAGAGTTTAACTACCTTCGAAACAGCTTATGAAATCGTCGTTGTCGATATCCGGCAACACCCACTCCTTTTTCGACCACACGCCCGATCCATACGGCCATGCGGTCCGTCCAACACGCGAGTCAAACAACGAGCGCCAGTATTTTCCATCGAACTGCTTCAGAGCGTCCATATCATGTTGGACGTCCAACAATCCACCGGACCGACTCCGATAGATGATTTCATCTAGCGAGTAGGATTCGTCGGTGACCGCGTTGAATGGGACGTACTTAGCGGAGAATGGTAGCAAAGGAGGGATGGTTAGGCGGTTGTTCGAGGTGGTGACACTAGTGCAATTGACGGTGGTGGTTGTTGATGACCGGTGGCTATTAAACGGTGGTAGTTGACGGAAGAAGGTGGTGGTCGGAGAACAAGACATATTTTTGTGTTTGAGAGGATGATGAAGTGGTGGTGTGGTGTGGTGTAGGCTTAATTTATTATTTATTATTTCTCTTAAAATCAGATAATAGAATTAGAGTTATAGAATAATTCGATCTTCTATAAAACGAAAAGATATTGGAATAATAATACACATGTAACACAGGGAATTAATAAGGTCCATTTGTTTTGGTGAAGATCGTGCTAGAAATATTCCTTTTTATTATTTAAAAATAAAACGCATAATGTTATTAATATTATTTATTTCCGATATTATTGCACAGATTTGTATCCTATTTACTTATTTTTCTTATAATAATTAATTAATGAATCGGTTTCATATTGTATTTGTGTGTTACAACTTACAACTACGGTTGGTTTGTAAAGTCCTTTTAGTTTGGTTATATGGAAGATTAACAATAATTATAACCGAACTTCATTTATAAAAAAATTGTTTAGTCATAACCATAATTGAATGTTCGGTTAACTATAGTTCGGTTATTGGCCGAACTCAGTTAAGTCTGGTTAATTATTCAGTTATTTATTTATTTGTTCAATTATGAAACTTTGAAGCTGAAATATGCCAATCTGAGTTAGTTATGATGTTTCAAACTATATTATATTCCGTTGCAACAAAAAATTAAAAGTTCGCAATTAAAGATTAAGGTATAAATTTAGGAAAACGTGCACATACAAGGTACGGTTCAGTTAATGATAACACGTTAACAGCAATCATAACTGAATTGTCGGTTAATCTTATTCACTTAACCATAACCGTTGGTTTTGTGTGGTTATGGTTAATTTTTTTATTAATAGTTTGATTTTCGGTTATGGTTTATTTTCGCTCACACTTACAAACCTACTTATAGGAGTGGATTTTTTATGTATACTTTAGTAGGGCCACAGCCCATGAGGAAAAGACAACGTATGACCGTATGAAGCCTACCCAAGCTAAAAATGTTTCAACTTTAAATCATCGGCCCACTCCATATTTAATGTTGATGCTTTCTTATAAAATGTAACTAATGTCGGAAGAGAGTTAAAGCAAATAAAAAAGTTACATTATGATCAAAAGTGAAAAAGGCTCTTATTCCACCATTACATTACATAATAATTATTTTGTAACTCCAAACATAAATTATCTTCAGTAAGATATTTTTTGTTATGATGAAGTTTGAACTTTTTGTAATAATATTATGAAGTGTTCGTTCGTGATTTCCATTACGAAACTGAAGAAACACTAAGTTAACCCTGGGTAGATTATAGATAATCTGGGGTTTAAGTAATGTTTCCCACGAGGATGAGGTCCAGCAGAGAAGGTTGTTCTTCAGGGGACCAGCAAAACAGACACCGTAAGCTCGTCACTGAGAAGGGGGGGGGGGTTCCTCCTTGTGACCACCCTCCGGCGTGAGAATCAGACTAGATTGCTCTGAATATAAGTGTATATTAAGAGATTGCTAGATAAGATTGAGATATCAGATGATGTCCTTACCATTCCAAGGTGTTGGAGTATTTATAGCCGAAGGTAGGTTTCCTAGAAGGTACAGCCTGCTGAATAGTATTCCTGTTCTACCAACAGTGGACTACGCACAGGCCATGCTGGCTGGTGGATAGGCTATGGCCAACAGTAAAGGTCGGCTGTATACTGTTCCTTTACTGCCGGCTACGCACTGTTCCACCAACTGTAGGCTGCGCACGCCCATCGTAAGGGTTGGTTAGTAGGCAGCGGCTAATAGTGACAAACAGTACTAGAGGGTGCTCCTCCTCGTATTGTTGTCGGTGAGCTGTCACCCTGTGATTGGTTCATGGGCTGCTCTGGTCAAATTGTCTGTTCCGCCCATACCTTAGTAGGTATAGTACGAAAGACCTTCCAGAAGCATACGGACTGGCTCATTTAGGCGGGAGTATTCCCGCCTTGCTCATTCCTTCAGGTGACTGTTGAATTAGCGAATGCCTTGTGCGTGTAGCCTTGCTGTTAGTGCGGGTAGCCTTCCCTGATGGCTTGTATCCGCAGCTGCGGGAACAGGCGGGGTACTTCGCTATTGGGAGGCTTTCCCTGCGGGTACAGCTGGCGTACTGCGCGTAAGGTTCTCTGAGCAAGGTGTGTCCTGCTGGAGCAGTTGGTCATTGCGCAGACGTCCCTATTCAAGGTGAGTCTTGCGGGTCCAACTGGGCTCTGCTGGGACCTACCTCTTCAGAAGAAACCCTATTCAAGGTGAGTCGTCCTGACACAGTCAGAAGAAACCGTCGCACGACGTGTCAGAGGTTTGGACTGTTCTTATCCTTCCACCAACTCTTCGAATTTCAAAATTCAAAATTCAAAAAGATTCAAAAGTAAGCGGGGAAATACCCCTTACCTTGGCAACCAAGTAACTGTAAGACAGATGCGGGTACAGTGTTAAGGCAAAACCCTTCACATACTTAGCACCTGCAAGGAATTGAAGCCAAGAATTCCTCGGCAACCAACTAACCGTAAGACGGATGCGGGTACAGTGTTAAGGCAAAACCCTTCACATACTTAGCACCCGCAGGGAATTGACGCCAGGAATACCTTGGAAGTAAAGTAACCGTAAGACAAGTGCGGGTACAGTGTCAAGGCAAAACCCTTCACATACTTAGCACTATGCAGGGAATTCAAACCAAGAAGGATCTTCTGGGCTATGCTGGCGGAAACGGGAATAACATCCCCGCATTACGGGAACGTCGAGAACTATATTGTTTGAAACTCCAAGATGGAATTGGTGGTTTTAGCATAATTGATCACTATGTTGAAAACTACCAAGACCCCATGGAGAATCCACACAAGTGGGACTCAACGCTCCTGACGTGCGAGGAGGTTACAAACCTACCCGCTCCACACCCAAAGATCAAGCAGAAAAGTCGGGAATTTCTGCGTGACATCAGGAAAACCGCGGGATGAATCACCACGGAAAACCTAAAAACTAAACCCTTTTCAAAACCCTTGCTAAGTCCAAAAGTTCACCTCACTTATTAATAATTCATGAGAAGAACATTGGACTGGGGGGACTTGAAGAGGTAGGTCCCAGAAGAGCCCAGTTGGACCCGCAAGACTCACCTTGAATAGGGACGTCTGCGCAATGACCAACTGCTCCAGCAGGACACACCTTGCTTAGAGAACCTTACGCGCAGTACGCCAGCTGTACCCGCAGGGAAAGCCTCCCAATAGCGAAGTACCCCGCCTGTTCCCGCAGCTGCGGATACAAGCCATCAGGGAAGGCTACCCGCACTAACAGCAAGGCTACACGCACAAGGCATTCGCTAATTCAGCAGTCACATGAAGGAATGAGCAAGGCGGGAATACTCCCGCCTAAATGAGCCAGTCCGTATGCTTCTGGAAGGTCTTTCGTACTATACCTACTAAGGTATGGGCGGAACAGACAATTTGACCAGAGCAGCCCATGAACCAATCACAGGGTGACAGCTCACCGACAACAATACGAGGAGGAGCACCCTCTAGTACTGTTTGTCACTATTAGCCGCTGCCTACTAACCAACCCTTACGATGGGACGTGCGCAGCCTACAGTTGGTGGAACAGTGCGTAGTCGGCAGTAAAGGAACAGTATACAGCCGACCTTTACTGTTGGCCATAGCCTATCCACCAGCCAGCATGGCCTGTGCGTAGTCCACAATAGGTAGAACAGGAATACTATTCAGCAGGCTGTACCTTCTAGGAAACCTACCTTCGGCTATAAATACTCCAACACCTTGGAATGGTAAGGACATCATCTGATATCTCAATCTTATCTAGCAATCTCTTAATATACACTTATATTCAGAGCAATCTAGTCTGATTCTCACGCCGGAGGGTGGTCACAAGGAGGAACCCCCCCCCTTCTCAGTGACGAGCTTACGGTGTCTGTTTTTGCAGGTCCCCTGAAGAACAACCTTCTCTGCTGGACCTCATCCTCGTGGGAAACATTACTTAAACCCCAGATTATCTATAATCTACCCAGGGTTAACTTAGTATTTCTTCAGAAACATTGCATGATTGAATGCTTGTGATCATATAAATTGGCAACAAAGTGAACATAAGGTAAGACCACTTTAAAAGCATGGTAGGTTGGAGAAGGCCATAGCATTATAATGCTTTACTTATAAATGACAAAAATAATAACAATAAGTCATTAAATGACTAAGAAGAAAAGAAAAGGGATCTTTCCATTTTCCAACAAGGCATTACCATATTTTTATCACTTTTGTATGTTGTGACTTGTGATTATATATCATATAGAATTCATATAAATGTTTAGATTACATCACTTTTTATGTGATGAGCCACATACATGATACATGAAACAAGTGTAATTGAACTACCGCCTATGTATGTAACACGGTGTAATCGACAATCAAGATGTTCTTCTTTCTCTGGATCTTCTTTTGGGTTTCTTCGATACACAAAAGGGTTGTGATTTAGAAGTTGCTTTGTTAAATAAAGCCATATAGGCCTATGTATGGTTAGATAGGAGAAAGCGGAATTACAGCTTTATTAGTTAATTCCAAAAATTTGAAAAATCAAACCATTAACCCTCATATTAAAACTATTAATTTTAATTTATTTAATAAATTGTCATCATCTCAACCCTAGATCAAACAAGATTAATAGTTCTCTTTTTTTCCCGAAAATTTAACTTCATTCACAACAAACACCACCCGCAAACCACCGTAAACCATGCGAGGCGATAAAAGCATCAATAACTAAAAAAAACAAATTTACACCATTTAAACCACTCTACGGACTTTAAATTCGATCTATTCTTGAGACACAACTAGCCCAAGGCTTTGATACCACCCAAGATGTGGTCAATCTTTATCTCTTTATCTTCGAACCTCTTTTCATTTTCGGCTTTCCAAATTCTCCACATAGCTAAGATTAAGATGCCATGGAAGAGATCTCCTTCTCCCTCCACCCAAACAGGATTAATACTTCTAGCAGGTTTTCTTATAAAGCGCAGATTAAATTATACGAACAACGGAAAGTATGGGATGCTAGATACGACAACCACATAATACTCCAAACAAGAATCCTTTTATAACTTCAGTATATAAACTTTTTGCCAGTCAAAAAAATAAAAACATCACATCTTGATTGAGCTCGTTTTAATCATGTCAATACTATCCATGTCGTTCCCGGATTACAACCAACAATAATGTTTTTATTCTACTCATTTAAGTCAAAAATAAAAAGTATAGCCAAAAGTGCTCTTCAAACCTCATACCTTGTGAAGGGTACCTATAGCATAAAATTACCTTAATACCCTTCAAACCAAACCTCTACAAATCGGTCCAAGTCTTGTATCGCATGTAATATGATACCAAATCATCAAAAGAGGCACAATTTACAATCTCATTACTCAATACTCATATTCTCATCATATATGGGCCTATGGCTAACTTTTGGGTATGGGCTTTAGCCCATTTTCTCTTTACCATAGTTTTTCTTTTGATCCATTCTCCATTCATCTTTAAGCCTAGATATAAAACTCTCAGCCTTGGCGTTCACATCAGAGCTGGGAAAAAAACTGGGCCCGGTTTCTGAAACAGAACTGGACCTAGCTAAATTTCCACCGTTCGTGACCGTCGAAGAGAATTCAACGTCGTCACGGTCTGGTGAACTGCACACGGAGGTGTGACTGCTCCGTATCCTAACAAAATCACCACGAAGCTCGAATTTCATCGCTGACATATTAAATGGTGGTGGCGGAGGTGGCATTGGAATCAACGGGGATTGTGAACCACTCGGCATGAATTCGACCCGGTCATAGTAACTGCTTGTTTTCGTCGGTAGAGGCGGTTTGCGTTTGCTCGTGGAATGGTGGTTTTGAGGCTCCAATTTCGATGGAGCCTCAGGCACTGGCGCCCGAGGCTGAGGCGGACTTTCTTTAGATAGCCGTTTTGATTTGACCGGAACGGTGTGTCTCGGTGGAGTCATTGGTGGTGGTGGTGGAGGTGGAGGTGGTGGTGTTGAGAAAGCAGTGGAGTATTTATTAAAATGCTTAAGTTTTGTTGAATTTCTGGCCTCCGTCTTTATTATTGAAGACGGAGGCTGCAGAGGTGGAGGTTTGGTAAGCGAATTAAACCGCTTACTTTTGCCAACTTTGAATATATTGTTGAAAATTGAACTCGGAAGCAGAGGCGGAGGAGGAGGCGGTGGAACTGTTCCGGTTGCATGGACGGAGTGTATCCGTCTATGTTTACCACCCTTTTTAAACAGATTTTGGAACATCGAAGGAGGCGGAGGCGGTGGAGGAGGAGGAGGTGTTGGTGTTTGTTCCGATCGTTCGAATTCCGTTTGTATGGAATGCACTGAAGGCGGATACGTATCCGAACTACCGGAATTATTATTAATATTGTGGCTTAACTTCCGTTTGTTCTTCCTTTTTCTATGATCATATAATGAAGATATCGCGGACGCTATTTCCTTCGTAGCGTCGCTCACTTTCCGCTCGAGCTTCTTATGTTTGTTGCGTGATCTACGCATCCTCACCTCTGCCACCGGCTGAGGTGGTGGTGGAGGACGCAGCGGCGGAGGTGAAGGATAGGATCTCATTTGATCTAGCGCATCAGAATGTAAAGTTCGACGTACCTCCTCCGCGTTCAATGGTACGTTGACCTTTACATTCTTCCCTACGCTTCTAAATGAAGCTGTAGGGGGTGGAGGCGGCGTTGTTACGGTATCCACAACAATCTCCTTCTCATCGAATATTTCAACCCGATCCGCCTCGGGCTGCCTAGATCGCCGGTGAAGGTCACCAGAAGCCGATGGCGGTCTACGGTTTTCATAATACTGAGAAGCGGGCGACGAATACAAATCGACATTAAAATCATCAAAATAGCGATTCCGGTGATTCTCAGCGTTCTCCCAAACCGATTCGTGCCTCAAATTCGGATACGAGCTGCTATTTCTTCTCAATCCACCCGAAAACCCCTTCTGATCCGAAAACTGGCCCCACTGGGCTGACATGTTAACACTGTTATTATTACTGTTACTATTATTATTGCTACCGCTGCTCTGTGCTGTGTCGTCATTCTGACGAGCCAGCACACCGCAAAGAATTGCAAAAAGTACTAGGAAAATATTAATAGAGTCCCAAGTAGACTTCACAGAACCCGGTTTTAAAATATGTGATGTATGAGCTAAAAATGGTGGGAGGATGAAAAACAGCAAGATCAATGCAAGGATTGGGATGAGGATTATGAGAACCACCGGGTCAACGGGTGGCGTACGGCGGCGATTGGTGGCGGGTGGTGGTTGGAACCAAAAGGTGGGTGGTGAGTCTGGATCTTGCTCCATGGGTATGAGTTGGAGAAGGCTTTTTGTTTAAAGTTTGGTATAAAATAAAAGTTGGAGGGACAAGGGAGATATATATTGGTGGGATAATATTAAATAAACAGAATTTGAAAACATATATATAATCATTCAATATTATATATTTGAAGCAATAACACATGGCAAATTCAAATGGCATTTACTTGTGTCTTGTATCCATCATTTTCAGATAATTTTTAAGTTTGTAACTTTGTTGTAATAATTATGGCAAAATATAATTGTTTAATTAACCTTATAGTACTACGTGCATGGCATGAAACACATTAGTGTAAACGGTATATATATTTTATAACCAATATAATATAACTATTTGTGTCACAAATCTACCTCTTGGCTTGAGTTTAGATTTATATTATCTTATTTTATACTCACATCAAAGTGTTGTTTTTATCATAAGTTTTGGTGCTTGATGATCAAGCAAACCATTAGGACGATGATGTTAGATCATTTCTTTCATCATAAGTTTAGTCTACATATATTAAAAAAACACCCAAGACGACTCCGGTTAGAATCTAGAGAATCACTATACTATGCGTATATATAGGAAAAAATCAAGAGAAAACTCGCGAGAACTCCATCTAACCAACCTTTTTCCGCCTTGTGAAAAACCCGCACAAGACAACCATGCACGCGGACCACACCAATACACCATAGAGGCGTGGTGTCCCTCGTCATGATTAGGATCACGCCGTAGATCAAGACTCCACACCCACTGGTCTTAGCCTGACCAAGTTAACCTCATCCACCTCATCCACGTACATATTGTTACATCATGTCTTGTTGGAACAAAATCATAAAAGCTAATGTCATGTAAATGCTTAGTCTCGTTACATTAAAGTCCGAAATTTACCACCATCTTAGATTTTCTGTTTCCTATTATGTTTAATTCATGATTATTCAGATCTTTAGTCAATTAAAACTTTTATTTCTTTTTTATTTGCCCTTGCTTGGTTTTATATAGGTTTTTTGTAGGTATAATGTTTAGATACAACATAATCACAAGAAATTGTCTTATATAACAAGTTATTATGCATAAAATAATTTAAAAAAAAAACTTAAAGCATCTTGAATACGTACGTTAGGCATTCACAATTCTAATACAAGCCGGTTATAAGATAACAGCATGCCTTTTATCATAGACCATCATGACAAAATGGCATCGAGGCCTCACAAATAGATGCATACTGGTTACGTAGGGCATCATGACTTGCGTCAAAACAATGCAAAAATCAAATTATCTTATATATTAGCAAGGAAAATAGACACCGTGTTCTAGTTAATTGTAAATCTAAAACCCAATATATGTTCATCGGATTGCCGGGATATGAAACTAGCAATAACAATGCAACACTATCAACATGAGGTGAAATAACATTCATATCCAAACCAAATCAACATTCAATGTAACAAATCTAATAAAAGTCTATGAATCAAATAAACATAGAAATAGTCAAAACCTGGTCCTTGTTGTGATCATTTACCGGACCCGTGACCTAGTGGTAGTATATGTGTTACTCAAATAAACCTAAGTTTTATCTTTTGTTATATGTTACTCAAATGACCGAATATTTTTCCACTTTATACGCAACATTATAAGTATTCCCTGATCTTGAGGAGAAAAATGTCATTTACGTGACCAAAAAGGCAAAACCCAAGTTTAAGGCAAGCCTACTTTTTGCTGTGGTCCAAAATGAAGTGGTAGTCAAAAGATGCCTCTAAACCCCGACATACGTAATTGTAAATAGGAAATGTATAACTTCTTTTATTATCATTATTATTAAAAGAAGAATATTTATTATAAGACCATGTGTAATGAATGTTAACCCGCTGCCACACACTACTATTAGGTGCATGAAGAATTTGGGCGGCCAAAGGGCTCCAAATAGTGGAACCAACTACATATTCATTCCGTCGAAATGCCACACTCATATTCTTGTTAAATAAGTAGATTAAAAAATGTTGTTTTTAGTTAAACTATTACGGGTGTTTGAGGAAAAATTAGTAAGTGAATGCACACCTCCTACGTGATAGTGACATAGTGGTACTTTTTAATTACCTCCATTATACATGGTCTAACTCAAACAAACTTTTTCTTATTGATGATGATCTAAACAAAATCCAACTATAAGTGTGTGGTTAAGTTTGATTATTTGTTTATGTTATTACTAGTTTAGAACTTATGTATTACACGAGGTGAAAAATATCAATACACATAAACAATTTAAATATTTATTATATTTTATTGATGGAAAAATGTGTTATATATAGTAATAACTGTAATGAAAAAAATCAAAATATATAAAAGTTAATATGCAATTGGGTCACATTAGGTTATACTATTTGAAAACACAAGTTGAGTAATTATATTTCAAAATTTATTTAACTTAGAAATAATTTAACATAAATTAATGTGCTTTATTAGTTTAAAGTTTTGACGAATAAAATATCAGGTAAAACAGTTTTTAATCTAAGAAAAAGGAAGGAAAAGAGAAACACTTAAAAAACAGATAAAATTAAAAAGATAGGAAAAATGGAGCGTGGTCGTAATCATTGAAACACAATGCTATCTCCTTTTGCATCTTTCCTAATTGACCAACTTTTTAACAAGAAAATACACTTTTACAATAAGAAAACGACAACACCCCTTCACAAAACAATCCAATTCGATGACCATTGATCCCAAATTATATGATTTTATGTTAAAATAGAACATAAATGGATTCTATTCATCGTATCGTGAATTGTTGGCGACACCTTTTGTTTGTTTCATTACAAGACGAAACTTGGATGATATTTATAAGGCCGATATATCGTTAGAATTAATTCTGGTCTCATTAGTTTATTAAGAAATAGTTGAAGATTAGTTAGAAACTTTGTTAGTGTAGTTAGTGCCCTACATGACGTAACTAGTTAATAGGATTTAGAAACATGGTGAGGCGTTGCGTCTTCTGCCGAGTAACGCCCGTGTGTATGAATACCTGTGTACCACCACCAACAACCATTTATAAACAATCGGTTCTACACATATCGATCTTATATGTTCTTAATGAAGTTTAACCATACATTTCGTTATTGTTTAATTGTTTGTTTATACATGTTCAATATATAATGTTATGTTGATTCGATCGTATCAAGTAGGAGTCATCATATATTATGTCAAAGTTCTTTTTTTCTCTTACATTGTTATTTTAATAATTTGGTGTGAGCCACATTGAAGAAACACTAAGTGACCCGGTACAGATTATAGATAATCTGGGGGTTAAGTAATGTTTCCCACAAATGAGGTCTAGCTGAGAAGGCTGTTCTTCAGGAGACCTGCAAAACAAACACCGTAAGCTCGTCACTGAGAAGGGGGGGGTTCCTCCTTGTGACCACCCTCCGGCGTGAGAATCAGACTAGGTTGCTCTGAATATAAGTGTATATTAAGAGATTGCTAGATAACTGGGTAGCAGATGATCTTACCATTCCAAGATGTTGGAGTATTTATAGCCGAAGGTAGGTTTTCTAGAAGGTACAGCCGGCTGAATAGTATTCCTATTCAACCAACAGTGGATTACGCACAGGCCATACTGGTTGGTGGGTAGGTTACGGCCAACAGTAACAAAGTCGGCTGCACTATTCCACCAACTGTAGACTATGCACGTCCCACTGACTGTGGATTGTACGCAGGCCATGCTGGTTGGTGAATAGGTTACGGCCAACAGTAACACTATTCCACCAACTGTAGGCTGCGCATGCTCCACAGTAAGGGTTGGTGAGTAGGCAGCGGCTAATAGTGACAAACAGTACTAGAGGGTGCTCCTCCTCGCACTGTTGTCGGTGAGCTGTCACCCTGTGATTGGCTCATGGGCTGTTCTGGTCAGATCGTCTGTCCTATCCATACCTTGGTAGGTATGGTACAAAAGATCTTTCAGAATCAGACTGGCTCATTTGGGCGGGATTGTTCCCGCCTTGCTCATGCCTTCACGTGACTGCTGAAGTAGCTAGTGTCTTGTGCGTGTAGCCCTGCTGTCTGCGGGTAGCCTTCCCTGATGGCTTGTATCCGCAACTGCGGGAACAGGCGGGGTACTTCACCATTGGGAGGCTTTCCCTGCGTGTACAGCTTGCGTACTGCGCATAAGATTCTATGAGCATGGTGGGTCCTGCGGGAGCAGATGGCCTTTGCGCAGACGTCCCTGTTCAAGGTGAGTCTTGCGGGACCAACTGGTCTCTGCTGGGACCTACCTCTTCAAGTCCCCCCAGTCCAATGTTCTTCTCACGAATGTTTAATAAAGTGAGGTGAACTTTTGGACTTTAAGCAAGGGGTTTTGAAAAGGGTTTAGTTTTAAGGTTCTCCGTGGGGATTCTTCCCTCGGGTTTCCTAATGTCACTTGCAAAAATTCCCGATTTTTTTGCTTGATCTTTGGGTATGATGCGGGTAGGTATGTAACCTTCTCGCAAGTCAGGAGCGTTGAGTCTCACTTGTGTGGATTCTCCATGAGGTTTTAGTGGTTTTGAACATAGTGATCAATTATGTTTAAACCACCAATTCCATCCTGGAGCCTCAAACAATGTAGTTCTCGACGTTCCCGCTATGCGGGGATGTTATTTCCGTTTCCGCAAGCATTGCCCAGAAGATCCTTCTTGGTTTCAATTCCCAGCGGAGCGCTAGGTACGTGAAGGGTTTTGCCTGAACACTGTACCCGCGCTCGTCTTACGGTTACTTTACTTTCAAGGTGCCCCTGGCATCAATTCCCTGCGGGTGCTAAGTATGTGAAGGATTTTGCGTTAACACTGCACCCGCACCCGTCTTATAGTTACTTTGTTGCCGGGGTATTCTTGGCTTCAATTCCCTGCGGGTGCAAGGTATGTGAAGGGTTTTGCCTTAACACTGTACCCGCGTCCGTCTTATGGTTACTTGGTTGCCAAGGTAAGGGGTGTTTTCCCGCTTAATTTTGAATGTTTTTGAATTTTGAAATTCAAAAGGTTGGTAAGGATAAGAACAATCCAAACATCTGAAACGTCGTGCGACAGTTTCTTCTGACTGTGTCAGGACGTGCAGGAAGTTATGGTGACGTGACAGAACATGGTCATTCCAGTCGCTTTTTCAGGCGCGTGGGCGTGTTTTTTCGGGCGCGTGGCCGCGAAGTTACTGGCACGTCCTTTCAACAGCTGTTGCCAGCTTGCTTTTTGCCACGTGTCATAGTTTCATTGCACTGTCGATTTCTCTCTCCTCCGCATTAAATTCACCGCATTAATTGCGATTACTATATAAAGGGGGAGAGGGTTATTTGCAATTCACACTTTCACCTCTCTTCTTCTTAGTGATTTCCGGCAAATACTCCCCTTTTTCAGGCAAGCATTTTCCCGAAATCACTCTTCTTTCTGCAAAAATGTCTTCTCATGATGCTGAAGCTGTAGCCGACGATAGGAGTACTGCTGGCGAGTGCCAGTGTGCTCTACCTGTCGATCAGTACCAGTACATCGTCAGGAAGTTCATGCTCGAGTCCCTCGAGCCTGAGTTTCCTGAATCTCACCAGACTGTGTACGATGCCCCCAGTGGCAAGATCGGGGTATATGCTGCATTCTTTGTGTATGGAAACCTTAGGTTTCCATTGACAAAGTTTATGTACCGTGTCCTGGAGAGGCACGGGGTGCACCTGACCGAGGTGCATCCGATGGCGATTGCCAAGGTCCGGCACTTCGAGTGGGTGTGCCGGATTCTGGGTATTGAGCCCTACGTGGACCGCCTGATGACCTTCTATACTTGGAGGTGCGTCCAAGGGTGGTACACCCTGACAACCCGTATTAAGGGTTTAAAGATCTGCGTGACCGAGCGCAGTCTCCGATCGTGGAAGCGGGAGTTCTTCTACATCTCTGCCCGCGCCATCCCTATTGCTATGAAGTTCAAGAAGGGTCAAGCGCTTCCGAGCCTTCACGCTTCCAGCTACCAGGAGGCGGAATGGTTCGCGAAGATATCCCGGGTCCAATCTCCGGTTTACCGGTTTGCGGAGTCCGGGATGGTGCTGCTGGGGATGAGCCGGGTATGGAAGGATGCGTCTCGGTTTCCTATCCTTCTCGAATACGGTTTGAACTCTATTCCTTATGGTATGTCTTGTCTTTCTTGCTGATATTAGTTTATTTTCTAACTGTTTCTTTTCTTTCAGAGGGGAATAATTTGGAGTCGCTCCTGTTCCCGCGGGAAGCTGACAGTCCCGTGCGGGTGGGCACTCGTGCTCTGGACGACAATGAGTTGCCCATCCTGGAGCAAACGGCGGATAGGTTTGTGGAGGTCTATCCGCCGGGCCAAGAGATCCTGATCCACCGGCGGCCAGGTAAGGAGATATTTTATCCCGAACCCCTCAATGCTGTACCCGCTGTTGGAAATCCTTACATCCTATCTTCTTCTGAGGAATCCGCAGATGGTCCTCCCCTTGTGCGGAAGAAGAAGACTGCTGCCGGCGTGAAGGGGAAGGAGAAGGTCTCCACAGCTGATCCAGTGGTTCTATCTGACACGGAGTCAGATAGTGAAGAGGTGGCGGGGAAGCCCGTTGGTGAGAAGACCACTGCTCCGGAGGCTACGACCGTTACCTCCGGAGAACCAACGAAGACGACGGTGACCGGAACCAAGAGGCCGGCTCCATCGGGTTCCTCCCCGCCCGTCCGTACGTTCAGGGTCAAGAAAACCCGTAAGTATAATCATAATGCCTTTGTAGATTTGTCACTTCATAATTTTCTTTTAACACTCTTTGTGCAGGCGTGGATGTTGATGCAATCCGGGGTGAAATGCAGGGGAGTACCTCCTCGCCAATGACGGTAGGCTTGGTCAGCCTTCCTGAGGCGTCGACCCAGTCGCCTGCGCCTGCATCCGCTGGTCCAGTTGCTCGTTCCGTCGAGCCAACTGTTCTGGCCGAGATGACGTCACCGCCGGCCGTGAGTGCGATTTTTACAGCATCCTTCACGGAACCGGCGGTTACTGCTGCTTTTGACGAGGCGGCGACCGCGGCGGAGACCACGACGGCGACCACGGCGGCTGCCACCATGCCCGCGCCACCGGCAACGACAGCCGGACCATCAGGTACGCGCAGGGTTTCCCGCCGATCTTTGCCACCTTCCCATCTGCCTGACCTGTTGGATGGATTTCCTTTAGGTTCAGGTGATGGGTTTGGCGGATATCGGCCTGTCATTGACCCTACAGGTGCGTAGGGTTCCTTTGTTTTTCCCCTTTTTTTTTTTTATCATCTTTTCCTTACTGTCTTTGTTTCTTTTGCAGTGTCGGATTCCAATGAAGTGTATGTTCCACGATGGAACATACGCCGAGGAACAACCCTTCGTACCCCTGTGGAGTGCGTGGACTGGGCTCGCCACGCTGCTCCTCATGGTGCGTTGGGGGAAGCCATGGCTAGCTACCAGGAGGGTAGGCTAACCAATGAGCTTCGGGTTCTCCAGGCCCGGATGCAGCCGCGCATCGAGCTGCTTTGTCGTGAAAACGACAAGTTGAAAGCAGCTCGCGCCAAAGACGTATCTGAAGCGCGTGCTCTCCGGGAGGAGAACCAACAGCTGGCGGCAGCTGCCGCCGCCAAGGAGAAGGCCTTCAAGGCCCTCGAGGTTGAAGTTCAGGCGCGACTCGAGGCCCGTTCCAAGGCTGCCCAAGCTGTGAATGAACAGCTTCGGCTGGCCAGGGAAACTGCGCGAAACGCAACCGAGAGGGCTGCCCAGGCTGAAGCCGTTGCTGAGCCTCTGCGTTTGGAGAATGAGGAGCTGAAAGGCAAATTAGAGGCTCTCCAACGCGCTCATGATGCCTTGGCAATGGAAGATGCCAAGAAACTCCAGGAAATCCTGGACCAGAGGGGGGTGCTTGACCAAACCGAGTGGAAGCTTAAGGGCGTTGAAGAGGCTGCCGCTAAGGAAGTTTTACTTGCCAACCTTAACAAGAGCGAAGCCGAACGCGCCCATACCGAAGCTCAAGCTGCCCTCCAATGGCTTCTTCGAGAAGCGTTGCCTCAGGTATGTTTAGATTTATCTTCACGCATTTCTTTTGTAAGAAAAGGTTCTAATACTTGTATTTGTTTTCTTTGTAGGTTGTGCGTCGGGTCTTTTCAGAGACCTCCTACGATGATGCTATGACCGCAGCCCTCAACGCTTCTCATGATGATGGGGAAAAAGCCGGCTTCATGCTTGGTCTAGGGTTTGTTGAGAAAGGCGTCCCGCCTTCCAACTTCCCTTTGTTCGATGTGGATACCGAAGCCATTTACGACCAAGCATTGAACCAATACGCCGCCTTCCCGCATCCAGTGGTGGAAAAGGTGGATGAAGTAGCTGTTGCTGATGATGGGTTAGCTGTCCTCAAAGCTTTCCTCGAACCACCCCGTTCTTCTGACGGAGCGGGTCCTAGTGGAGGCGGCCCTGAAGCTTGACCCCGAAGATCCCTTTCCATTGCTTAGACTTGTATAGATTCTCTTCTAGGCGGGTAGTAACCCGGCCATTCTTGTAATATATTACTGAAATATAAATCTTTTTGCGTATAAGATTGTTATTTCCTTCTTTGGATTCCCTGCTTTATAAACTCATGACTTGCATACTTAGTTTAAGTTAGCAATTTTCCAAGTGTTCTAGAATAAGTTAACCTCTTGAACGTGGTTGATGATGGGTTAAAGTTTCGCTTCCTCTTTCGTGATTGTGCGGGTAGAACCGTCACTTGCACTTGGTAGGATGGCTAAACTTTAACCTTTATCTGACCTGCGTGCAGGTTTTCCTCATTTCTAAGTATTTAGGATAAGTTAACCTTTGAACGTGGTTGATAGTGGGTTAAAGTTTCGCTTCCTCCTTCGTGATTGTGCGGATAGAACCGTCACTTGCACTTGGTAGGATGGCTAAACTTTACCCATACCTGACCTGCGTGTAGGGTTTCCTTTTTTCCTTGTAATTTTTTTTTTTTTTTTTTTTTTTTTTTTTTTTTTTTTTAGGATAACCTTTGAACGTGGTAAATGATAGTTTAAAGTTTTGCTTCCTTATTTGTGATTGTGCGGATAAGACCGTCACTTGCACTTACAAGGGTGGCTAAACTTTACTTACATCATACCTGCGTGTAGGTTTCCCTTATTTTTAACGTTGTGTTTATACGGGTTTTGCTGCCTTCCACACGTAACGACTTACTTCTCCCCCTTTATGTGGTAAACACCGGCACCAGTGGGGAGTTCATAAGAATAAAGGTAAACACATTATGAAAGGAGAATCATTTCCATTAGAAGTGGCTCTTGGCCTTTTCTTTACAAGTTTTGGAATTGATCTACATATAACATTTGCGTAATTGAGCTCCATTCCATGTTCTTGGGATGGGAGTGCCATCGAGCCTTTCGAGCCTGTATGCGCCCTTTCCCAGAACTTGTTTGATAACATATGGCCCTTCCCAGACTGGGGCCAACTTTCCTGGGCGTTCTTGGTTCGAAGCCTCGTTGTTACGCAGTATGTAGTCTCCTTCCTTGAAGTTGCAGAGTTTTACCCGCGTGTTGTAGTACTTTTGCATTTGTCGTTTGTAATTCTCTTCACGCACTGCGGCTAAGTCTCTGCGTTCCTCGGTTAGCATAAGATCCAACCGTCTTTCCGCATCATTGTCTTCTGGCTGACTCAAGACCCTTGGTGAGGGTAGACCAATTTCGACCGGAACCATGGCTTCCGTGCCATAAGTGAGGCTGAACGGGGTTTCCCCCGTACTGGCCTTCTTCAGCGTTCTGTTTGCCCAAAGGACGTGCTGAAGCTCGTCCACCCAGCCGGATCTGTGTTTCAAAAGTCTTTTCTTGATGCCTTCGACGATGCTCTTGTTTGCTCTTTCCACCTCACCATTACCTTGCGGGTGTGCCACTGAGGTAAAGGTGTGGGTGATTTGAAGTTCTTTCAGCCACTGTTGTAGCTTTTTGTCAGCAAAGTTGGTGCCGTTATCGCTCACCAAATTCTGTGGAAGTCCAAAACGACAAATTATAAATTCCCAAATAAATTTTTTGATATGCTTTGCGGTTGTTTGGGCTAAAGGTTTTGCTTCTATCCACTTGGTGAAGTAGTCGATGGCTACCACTAGGAACTGAACATTTCCTGCTGCTGTAGGAAATGGGCCTGTCACATCGATGGCCCACTTCTGAAATGGCCACGAAGAAGTGACTGGAACCAGTTCGTTTTTTGGGCGATGCGTGTTAGGTGCGTAAAGCTGGCAAGACCTGCATTTTCTGATGTATGCCAGTGCATCCGTATGCATCCCCGGCCAAAAGTATCCCGCGTTGTTTAGCTTGGCTACAACAGCGCGGGGGCCTGCGTGTACCCCACAGATGCCTTCGTGTACTTCCCTTAGGAGGTAGCCGGCATCTTGGTTGTCCACGCATCTCAAGAGTGGGCCAAGAAAGTTACGTCTGTAAAGGATGTCATTGACGAGTTGATAATTCAGTGCTTTACAGCGTAGTTTTCTTGCCTGTGTTTTTGACTCTGGTAGTATTCCTGCTGCAAGGTAATTTATTATTGGTGTCATCCATGTTTCTGTATTCTGGATGACACAAATTTCCTTGTGCGGGACTGATGGTGCTTCGAGGAGTTCAATGCGGATGTCCTTTCCCAAGTGGGTGAAGGCTAGTGATGCAAGCTTGCTTAACGCATCCGCAGATTTGTTTTCGCTGCGCTTGACGTGTATGACTTTACAATCACTAAAATCACGCATAAGGGTTTTTGCCTGGGCGAGGTACAGGGCCATGGTGTCATTCACAGCCGTGTATGTTCCATTTATTTGGTTGGCCACCAGCATGGAATCCACGTGGGCTTCTAAGTTTTTCACTCCCATCTTTCGCGCAATTCTCAAACCGGCCAAGAATGCTTCATATTCGGCTTCGTTATTCGTACTTGGAAAGTCCAGCCGAATAGCGTAAGTATATTCTTGGCCTGCTGGGTTGGTTAATTTTAACCCTGCGCCTGAACCCTCGTTACTGGCTGCTCCATCAGTGTAGAGTCGCCAGACATCATTGACGTCCTGTGCCGGGGAGGGTTGAGCCTCCTCCTGGCACTCTTTTTCCCGCGAAACGGGAACTTCTGCAATAAAATCGGCCAAGACCTGGCCTTTTACGGCTGGTCTTGGCTTGTACTTAATTGCATATTCTCCCAATTCAATTGCCCATTTGGCTAGACGTCCCGATAATTCGGGTTTGCCTAGAACATTTGAGAGTTTGAAGTTGGTGAGAATGGTGATTGGGTGGCCCTGGAAATATCGTCTTAACCTGCGTGAAGCGTGTATAAGTGCTAAGACCAATTTTTCGAGGGTAGAGTACCGGGTTTCTACGTCTGTTAGTACACGGCTAACATAATAGATTGGCATCTGGATGCCCTTTCGTTCTACTAGCAAGACTGCCCCGGTTGCTCTATCTGTTGCGGAAAGGTATAGGATTAACTCCTCTCCCGCTTGTGGTGCTGTAAGCGTTGGAAGTTCGATCAGGCGTGACCGAATCTCCTGAAAAGCTGCTTCCGCTTCTGGTGTCCAGCGGAAGTGTGTTTTCTTCAGGCAGTTTCTCAGTGTTGACACGAAAGGAAACGACTTATCCGCATGGTTTGCCAAGAAGCGATTAAGTGCGACTAGTCGCCCACTCAGTGTCTGAGCCTGTTTGATGGTGGTAGGTGATTCCATTTTAACAATGGCTTCGACCTTTTCAGGGTTCGCTCTAAAGCCATCTTTAGTAACAATGACTCCAAGAACTTCCCTTCTTCCATCCCAAATGAACACTTGCTCGGGTTGAGCTTCATGTTTATCTTTCGGAGCGTGTTGAAAGTTTCTTCAATGTCTTTCAACATCGCCTCAGGCTCGAGGCTTTTGATGACCAAATCATCCATATAGACTTCCAAGTTTCTCCCGATTTGGGCATGAAACTCTTTGTCCATTAGTCGTTGGTACGTGGACCCTGCATTCTTAAGTCCGAATGGCATCATTTTATAACAAAATGTACCATCGGGCGTCCGAAATGCGGTTTTGTCCTGGTCATCAATGGCCATGTGGATTTGGTGGTACCCCTTATACGCATCCAAGAAGCATTTAAGGCGAAATGGCGCCAACGAATCCACTTTGAGATCAATTTCTGGTAACGGATAACAATCTTTGGGGCATGCTTTGTTCAAATCTTTGAAATCTATGCACATGCGCCATTGTTTGTCATTCTTCGGTACCATTACGGGATTTGCAACCCATGTTTGATATCTACTAACGCGTACGATGCCTGAGTCAAGGAGTTCCTTGACTTGGGTTCTACACGCGTTAGTTTGTTCAGGCCCCATTACCCTGCGCTTTTGTACGATTGGCGTAACAGCCGGATCGCATTTGAGCTTATGCTCCGCCTTACTTCGGGGTACACCAGTCATGTCAGCTGGTGTCCACGCAAAGATGTCGGCGTTTTTCTGCAGTAAGCGCTTGAGTAAGGTGCGGGTGGGATCAACAATTGTTGGTCCAATGGTAACGGCCTGGTCGGGGTATTTGCCATTGAAGGCCCATTTTTCTGGTTCAGTGACGGTTGGTTTAGCCTTCTTCGGTTTGGGTTTAGATGAGACAGATGCAATGCATACCTGGGGAATGCCAGAGATCATTGCTACACCCTCAGCTGTTGGCCATCCCATCATGCCGTGGACTGAAGATACCACGGCGTTGAATCTTGCCATCCCATCTCTTCCGAATAGGATGTCGTATGTGTGGTGTGGCTTTTTCATCACGACAAAATCCACGTCTTCTGTGCGTGAATGATTCCCATCAGTAAGAGTAACGGGGAAAGATAGGATACCCAGGGGTGTTTCTGTACTGCCATCAAACCCTTCCATTGAAGCGTAAACCGTTTCCAAGCGTTCCTTGTCTTCATCATCCAGCTTATCAAAGAACTGCCTGTACATCACTGTCGACGAAGCGCCGTTGTCAGCAAGAGTGCGGGAGGTGATGTAGTGCCCCAGCTGGCTTCTGATGACGATGGGGCCTTCTTTGCTGGGGCCTCCTGGCACTCGCGGGAAGCGCACCTCAGCTTCCTTCCACGCGCATGGTTCTATCACCCGTCTTTTTCTTCCTCTGACCTTGCCATGAACCATGTTGATGCTGATGTCGACGGGCTTTCGTCCGTTACCTCTGTACCGGTTGTCATTCCTTCCTCCCTTCCTGATCGATGCCACGAGATGTGCAAGCCTTCCATCCTTAACAAATGTTTCAATAATATCCTTCAAGGATGTGCACTCTTCAGTACCATGACCCTTTGTCCCGTGGAAATCACAGGATTTGCTTTGATCCGCATTAGGTTTCTGCCGGATCGATGGGGCTTTGGGCCATGGCAATTTTTCCGTGGCAAATATCTCCGTGACGCTCTTTGTGAGTGGCGTCCACCGGTGTTTTCGATTTGAAGGGTGTGTGTTGTCCCTTCCGCCAACAAGAGGGCGAGAGCTGGATGAGGTGTCAAAGTTTACCCTTGACTGCCAAATACCTAGCCTCCTCTTTTTGTTCTGCCGGGCGATCCGGACATTGTTCTCTCTTGTCCTCTGCGTGTAGAGGTGCGTACTCTGGGGAAGGTCCCTTCCCAGTTGCTTTTCCGTCTCGGCAAAGCGCTTTGCCGCCGTCATGATGGCATCCCATGTGGATGGCATGCCATCCTTACCCGTCAACGTGCGGATAAGTTCCGGGTATTCGGCGCCTTGGATGAAGGCGGCGCGAACCAGATCCTCACTTATGTTGCCGAGACTAAGCTTTTTAGAGTTGAAGCGAGTGATGAAGTCTAGTAAAGATTCATCCTCCTCTCTCACGCAGTTGAGGATCGTCCACTGCTCTTCAGTGTACTTCCTCTGTTGGCTGAAGTGCTGGCTGAACTTGTTCTGAAAGTCCGCCCAGTCATATATGTGGTGGATCGGTAAACGATCGAACCATGCCCTGGCTGCTCCGACCAGAGTCATCTGGAACATGTAGCACCACGTGGGTTCCGTCCAGTTGCTGACGGTAGCCCCCGCAATGAACCTGTTCAGATGGTCGTCTGGGTCGGATAGACCATCATAAGTGCCAATGTTTGACATTTGTTTGGCACTTCTCGGGGCGATTGCCTCCGCAATGTCTCTTGCGAATTTTGACCTTCCTGCATTTGTGGCAGTTGGTCTAAAGGTTTTGGAGAAGTCACGCGGGTTTCTCTCCGCGATTGGTTTAAAAGCTTCCCCAAAATTCCTTTTTGGTTGGATGTCCGTGTCCTTACGCTTCCCTTTCGCCTTATGGCGAGGGTTCGCGTCGGTATCAGACTCCAACTCGTCTTCTGAGTACTCGCAGTCACTGCTCATATTGAGGTGTTGGCGAGTACTGGTGAATTCGTCAGCCTGTTGAGCTGAACGCAAGCGTTCATCCAATTCGGCTTGGAATTCTCTTTGCCGTGCTTCGGCCCACGCCTTCACTTGATCTAGTGTTTGGCGAGGGACCTTCGTTCGTTTTTCCAGTTGGGTATCGGTGAACCCCAATGGAATATTTACTCCACTTGCCCCGGCTTGGGTAGTCGGGGTAGTGTTCGTAAGGATTGTATAACCGCCGGTGTTCCCCCCAGTTGCTGGGGTGGTTACCGGGGTTTCTTGGTCAGTTACAGGCCTTTGGACCGGAGTAACGTTAACCATTTCTTCAGAAATTGTGAAAACTAAAATAGTTCTAGCTTTTATGCACGGATGGCGCCAATGAAGAAACACTAAGTGACCCGGTACAGATTATAGATAATCTGGGGGTTAAGTAATGTTTCCCACAAATGAGGTCTAGCTGAGAAGGCTGTTCTTCAGGAGACCTGCAAAACAAACACCGTAAGCTCGTCACTGAGAAGGGGGGGTTCCTCCTTGTGACCACCCTCCGGCGTGAGAATCAGACTAGGTTGCTCTGAATATAAGTGTATATTAAGAGATTGCTAGATAACTGGGTAGCAGATGATCTTACCATTCCAAGATGTTGGAGTATTTATAGCCGAAGGTAGGTTTTCTAGAAGGTACAGCCGGCTGAATAGTATTCCTGTTCAACCAACAGTGGATTACGCACAGGCCATACTGGTTGGTGGGTAGGTTACGGCCAACAGTAACAAAGTCGGCTGCACTATTCCACCAACTGTAGACTATGCACGTCCCACTGACTGTGGATTGTACGCAGGCCATGCTGGTTGGTGAATAGGTTACGGCCAACAGTAACACTATTCCACCAACTGTAGGCTGCGCATGCTCCACAGTAAGGGTTGGTGAGTAGGCAGCGGCTAATAGTGACAAACAGTACTAGAGGGTGCTCCTCCTCGCACTGTTGTCGGTGAGCTGTCACCCTGTGATTGGCTCATGGGCTGTTCTGGTCAGATCGTCTGTCCTATCCATACCTTGGTAGGTATGGTACAAAAGATCTTTCAGAATCAGACTGGCTCATTTGGGCGGGATTGTTCCCGCCTTGCTCATGCCTTCACGTGACTGCTGAAGTAGCTAGTGTCTTGTGCGTGTAGCCCTGCTGTCTGCGGGTAGCCTTCCCTGATGGCTTGTATCCGCAACTGCGGGAACAGGCGGGGTACTTCACCATTGGGAGGCTTTCCCTGCGTGTACAGCTTGCGTACTGCGCGTAAGATTCTATGAGCATGGTGGGTCCTGCGGGAGCAGATGGCCTTTGCGCAGACGTCCCTGTTCAAGGTGAGTCTTGCGGGACCAACTGGTCTCTGCTGGGACCTACCTCTTCACACATTAGAAGTATTTTTCTTATCCTCAAAACTCAAA
Source organism: Bidens hawaiensis (assembly GCF_021521415.1). NCBI lineage: Eukaryota > Viridiplantae > Streptophyta > Magnoliopsida > Asterales > Asteraceae > Bidens > Bidens hawaiensis. Next base: position 166,042 of record NW_027492046.1, on the reverse strand, counting down.
AAGCGTCGGTGGATAATCAATGTTAACCTTGTAGCTATTTATAAAAATAAATATTATTATTATTATTATTATTATTATTATTATTCTTTATGTATAAAAATATCAACTACCCTCCAATAAAGAAAAAGAAAATACTATAATTAAAATACTTAGTTTTTAATTGGCCTATTTTGGTGGCCTTGTCGAAAACAACTAGCAATCTAAAAGCAAATTGCATGATGTAAGATTAACATCAACTTATCTTTTCTATTTCTTTCTTTAACAACCTTTTTAGAGGGAAAATTTCCAAAATAACCTTTTTAGAAGAAAGGATTTTCAAATAACCTTTTTTTTTCAAAATCTTTTATAATTTGGATTGGCCAGACGTTTTGGAAAAGAGAATAATAAAGAGGGACCAGGCCAAATTTTGAAAGAAAGTCAGGTAGGAGACGAGATTTGAAAAAATAATAAAGGTAAAGTCCAAATTATATTGTAATCTTGAAGCAAAAGTTGAAATTTTTTCAAATCTTTTTTATTCAAAAACCGTCTTGAGAGATTGTTTTATTATGTTTCTTACCTTTCCCGTCTATATTTTCAAATTATTGGAAAAAAAGATTTTGAAATCTCGTCTTGAGAGACGAGATTCTACCACCACCACTACCGCCACCACCCACCACCACCATCCACCTCCGCCACCACCACACCGTCTACCACCCGACGGTAAAGATGAAGAAGGTGAAGATGAAGATGAAGATGAAAAGATGATGATGATGATGATGAAGATGAAGATGATGTAGAAGACGGTGGTGGTGGTGACGGATGGTGGTTGCGGACGATGGTGCTAGGTGGCGACGAATGGTGGTGGTGGGACAGTGGGGGTGGATGGTGGTAGTGGCAAACGGCGGGTGGTGGTGGTGGTGGTGGGTGGTGGCGAAAGGTGGGTGGTGGTGGTGGTGGTAGAATCTTGTCTCTCAAGATGAGATTTCAAAATCTCTTTTTCCAAGAATTTGAAAATATGGACGGGAAAGGTAGAAAACATAATAAAACAGTCTCTCACGACGGTTTTGAATAAAAAAGATTTGAACAAATTTGAACTTTTACTTCAAGGTAACAATATAATTTGGACTTTACCTTCATTATTTTTCCAAATCTCGTCTTCTACCTGACTTTCTTTCAAATTTTGGCTTGGTCCCTCTTTATTATTCTCTTTCTCCCAAAGAGTCTGGCCAATCCAAATTATAAAAGATTTTAAGAAAAAAATGACTATTTTAAGAATCCTCTCTTTAAAAAGGGCTATTTTTGAAATTTCCTCTTTTTAGAGTTGTTTCAAGTTTTCCACTAATAATTTTAAAAAGTAAAAAGCAACTTCCATTAAAGAATAGCAAAGGTTTCTTAAAATTGTCCATCTAGCTTGTGCTTTTAAAACATGTATTATGCTTTGTATATTTAAAAGAAATTTAATTATAAATCTTAGTTGATATAAAAAAATATATAGTTAGTGTTGCTTAACGAGTAAACTGAGCCGAGTCTGTTTCAGCTCGAGCTAAGGATTTTAAAATTAATGAGTCGAGCTACGATTGAGAAATGTTTCAGCTCAAGCTGAGGATTTAAGTTAATGAGTCGAGCTATGATTGAGAAGATTTGAAGGATGAAGCATAGCCTGGTTGATAAAATTCGATTACAGTTTTTCATATTCGGTTGAATTTATCCTTGATTTAACTGAAAATAGTTCTTTAGACACACCCAAATAAACACAAAAACGTAAACAAAGCCTACTAAAAGACAGAAACAAAAAAGGGTTCATAAAAAGCAAATTCTTTAGAGAAGTGCACCATTAACTATTTTCATTTTTTAGTTTAAATCAGAGATATGATATAAAAACCTCGCCAAAAGGTTTTGTAATTGTTCAAACAAGTCGTGTAAATGTAAAAGAAAATAGTATTTAGCTTTTAAGTAATTACTAATATCAAATCCAAATGTAAAACATTACAAATATGAGGCATTTAATAATGAGATTTGTAAGTTTTATAAACTTGAAGCATCTAATTTTAAGAGAAAGATAATGGGATGGTGACTGGATAATTAATTGTCTTTGGTTCCTTATCTTTTGAATTCTTGTTCCACATTTTCATTCAAAGGCAACATAAGTAGCCAATGATACATTGACAAGTTGGAAAAAGAAAATGTAACTAGTTTACTACGTAAAATTTGCCAGTTATGAATCGCGGATGACCCTCGTTCTCTCATCTTCACTTACCTAGTTACGTTCTTTGCTCGAGCACATCAGTAAATATTTTCTACCTATTTACTCGTCATGTCGCCCGTGTATGTTTCTCTCTTTCGTATCAATCCAACGGCCTCTATGAATGAAGAGTTAAGGATATCAAAGCAATTAAACACCTAACAAGTAAAATAGTATGCTACCTTTACATATATAAAAGTTATATAGTGTTTCTCTAATATATGCACTTGGTCACATGTTAAAAGTATACAGAATAGACTTCCAACTTTTTTCATATTAAAAATGTACTTAATGAACATAAAAGTAAACTTAATTAACATGTGTTTAACATTTCCTTGTAATGCATGTCTTAAAATAAATCAATAATCAAAACACATAAGTTCTAATTAATTTGTTATCAACTTTCATATGTGTGCACACAAGTGTATGTATATATATATAACTTGTCGAAAACTTAACAAGCGTATGTTTTCCTAATAGTTGTATTCACTTAAATATCAATTTATAACAACAAAATATAATCATAGCAATGTTGAATAACCAATAAACGACTATTATATTATATGTTGGTAAACAATAAATTTAAAGAAAAAATAGACAATACATGACCATCTCTCAAGAGAGCGCATGTGGGACGTTCGTAAGATAAAGCAATGTCGTCCGTTATAGGAACACCTTTTGAGAAGGATGCCCTAGAATGGGAAATCCTTCTGCTAGGACTGGCTTGGACGAGTTATGCGAGAATAGAAGAAAAGGGATCGGCCAATCAAACACTTCCGGCAGGAACGAGTCGTCGCTCCTAAAGATTGTCGTCTTGACATGTTTTGGATGTCATATGTTTCTTGTTAGCGTTATTACAAAAAGAGTGTTTCAAACGACGAAGATGAATTTTAATATTTCAATTTGATAAAACATGATTTTCATTGGTGCAAAAAATTGAAAATAAAACCACAAAACCGGACAAAAGGAATCCATTATTTTATATTGGAAGATTTTCCACACTTGTGTGGCAATAACTTAAAACTCTCAAACGATTCGCCTTAATTTAATATAACCAAACAAGAAGACAGAAGTGACACAACCGAAACAATGAAAAATTGAAAATAACATGTAATGTAAATAATAGTTTTTATTCCAAGTTACCTTAAACAACTAGCGGCCACCTGTCGCTCCAAGTCATCACGTACGAAATCAAACTTCGTAGCCTATTTTTTTTTTTTCAATAATCTATTCGGATCGATTAACTAATAGTGTAACACCCCAACCCGGAACAGGCTAACGTGTTACTATTACAGATATCAAATCAACGCCACAATCCAAAATACAACAAAAATTAATGCAACCTACGTCATATTATTAAACAAAATGAATTAACTTTTAGAAGCTTGAACTTCATTTTTTTTATCTCTCATCACTAAAATCCCAGAATCCCGGATTACCTGAAAACAAAATAAGAAAAACAAAACAAGAAAACACGGCTGAGCCAAAAATTGCCCAGTAACGGAAAGAACAATAGTATAAGTAAGGAAAGACGTAAGAGAATAAATATACGAACTTCAATTCAAACTCGAAACCAACCCTTTTTACCTAAACATATACTTAATAAAATTCGGATGTATGATCCGACACTTGGCCAGAACATGGTCAAACGCATGCGGAAATATATCAGAACTATAACAAAAACACCCAGAGCCAGAAACATATAACTTGTAACATATAATGTGTGACGTGTAACATATAACGTGTAACATTTAACTGAACTATAATTAAATGCGAAACATAATCCGATACACGATCGGGACGAGATCTGAATATACTCAAATTTAATCAAATGCATATACACATATCAAAACGGACCAGAAATATAGCGAAACAAAATACAATTACTAAAATACACGACGATGATGTTAAAATAAAAAGGTCGTGTAATACGGAAGCACCCAGAGCCTAAACAGAGGGGTACACAGCTAGCTAGTCCATGCACCAAGGAGACGGTGTGGGTGGCGTGCACACATTGTTCCATCTCAAACAGAAGTCAGGAGTCAGGAGTCGGAGCTAAGATCGATCTATACGCCTCTAAGTGGCCAAGGTACTACATGAGTACTTTCAGAGACGCCGTGAACTTTGATTACGCACTGTCACGATAAGTGCCATGTCAGGAGTCAGGAGTCAGGAGTCGGAGCTAAGATCGATCTATACGCCTCTAAGTGGCCAAGGTACTACATGAGTACTTTCAGAGACGCCGTGAACTTTGATTACGCACTGTCACGATAAGTGCCATGTCGTTGACGCCCCAACGACAAGTCAGAAATGCTCGGGTAACAGAGTACTGAACTAAAGTCGTATAACTAAAATATATTATATAAAATAACTGAACTCAAAATATAACCGACGCGTAACGAAAATCCGTACTACAAAGTAACGGAATAGAGTCAATACTAAAAGTGAACAAAAACAGAAACCGTACTACAAAGTAACAAAATAAAATTTATACTATGAGTGACAGAAACCAGAATCCGTACTACCAAGTAACAGAATATAATTAATACTAAGAGTAACAAAAACAGAAACCGTACTACGAAGTAACAAGAAAAAGAATCCGTACTACAAATTAACGGAATATAATTTATACTATGAATGAAAGAAACCAGAAACCGTACCTTAACAAAGGAGCACAAGCAAGTAAAATTCAAGTCGCGTAAAATACCGCAATAGCACCTACGTTTTATCATTGTCCCATTAAACTTTATGAAACTTATCCGTTGGTTGGTTAAATAATTTCCATCGACAGAGAATTTTAAGACTGTTACTTTATTAGACCACTAATGCTATATGCACCTTGTATTAGTGGCCCATTAAAATACATAAAACACAACAAATTTTACTTGCAAAATAAATATAACAAAACCCACTGGTAGTTGTAACAATTATTGTTTAATAATAGAGATCATTAGTTTGGCTTAGTAAAACCGGACATAAACTTTTAATAGCTTATTTAGATTACTATAATAATAATGATAATAATAATAATAATAATATTAATAATAATCATAATAATAATAAATACTCATAAAGCCTCCATGCAATTGGAATAGTGATTCCAAAATAATAACTCATACGTATTCTTGTAGGCATATTACTAATTTACTTTTGAAAACTAGATTTTGAGTTCACTGATCTCATATATAAAATTGGCACACATGCATAATCTCAAAGGAGAAGTGTGCAGAATCAAAATTTGTAATCTTAGTCGCCGGAAACAAACGAAATTTATTAAAATTCTTACCTCAGCGGGTTAGCGGAACGATTCGGTGAGACACAAGGACTAACTCAAGAGCGCTCACGGCTTCATCGGTCACCGAAACGAAGCTAAACACGTGGGTTATGAATCAAAAAGACCTGTAGATCTGGTTAAAGTCAGCTAGTTGGCAGTTTGAGTCGCAAAGGAAACGGGGGGCGGCGGTGGTCGTAATACGATAAGCAGAAACAAGATTAAGGGTTTTTGTGATGTTGATAGAGTTAGGGTGCTTAAAAAGAAACGAATCGATCATCTCAGATATATCCGAAAGTTTGAATTTGAAGAAGCCAACTTGATGATAAATGGAAATTTAAAATAATGCACATGTGGTTAGTCTTGAGTTTGAACCCATCCTTTATTCTTAGTATTATTATTATTTATTATTATTATTATTATCATATATATATATATATTTATTATCCAATATCAAAGTTCGGGTTATTATAATTATACTCCCCTAAAAAAATTTCGTCCTCGAAATTGTAAGACGGTGACACATACTTTCGGATATCACGGAAACGAAACATACTTAAAACTTTCATAAATTCAGACATGACAATTGCAAAGTCTTGGAAACAAATATTAGGACATATAAAACAGAATTCATATGAAATCAAAACCATCCAAACTGAAATAGCTGACTCGTTGCCATGATGATATTGAACGAAACTATGGGTAACCTAAAACTTGTATCGGATAATACTAGTTCTTATAAACGGAAATCAAAAATTTCATTTGAACACAGAATTACATATAACATAGTGGATAACTAATAACTAAAATAAATACATTTTGATGAGCTAAAGCCTATGACTAAATTGTGTAACTAATAACCAAAACGAAAGACAGATAACTGAAACATGTGACTTATAAGTGGAAAATAAAAAGTGATAACTAATGGAATACTAAAAAAGAAAAAAAAAATCAAGACTTAAAACGTAAATTTTCAAAAACATATTTTGAATATTAACATGCATTTCTACACTGATATAAAAATAAATAAATATATAATAAAAGACACGTAACACTAGCAGATAATAGCGAAAACTTAAGACAATGTCGTATCTAAATATTAGAGGAACATTAAGCTGCAAAATGGATTTTGGTAGCACACATACATACCTGTAAATTCATGGTTACGTTCGCGACCATAATCATCAATTTACCTTACGAGTGTGTCCTAACGGTCCTTCCATTACACATCTTAAAGACTAAACTTATATAAAAAAAAAATGACGTGTTGATATACTAAAAAAAATGATGTCAAAATCTTGACATAAATGATACGAAACACGACCCAAATATGCTAAACTTCAAACACACCAAACATAAGAGTCTTCTAACATGACAGATAAATAGAGTGTGAAACTTAATAAAATCCAAATTCGCACGAAATCAAACCCAAATAAACTGAAATACGGGGTACTAAAACGAAAACAAATACGGATAATCAAAACGGTTCATGGCTTCAATTTCCCCAGAACTAATCTTTTTGCGCAGGTCTAGCGTTTTCTCCATTATTAGCTCTAGGGTCCCGCTGAGGGCAGTCTCTGATCATGTGTCCTGCATCTCCGCATCTAAAACAACGACCTTCAGCTCGACGACAAGCACCTCCATGACGTTTCCCACACGTGCCACACAGAGGAGTATTTCGGTTTTGTTGATTAAGTGGTTGAGCTCTGGTGGGGTTAAGATGTTGTTGCATATTATTCTGTGCGGTCCTATGATTCTGATTTTGATTTCCCCCATTTCGTGGCTGATTGTTGAAATTCCCATCAGTACGCTGTCTACGGTCTCGGGGTACAAGGGACTGTTCGGTTCCAACCTGAGAAGAAGATTGACCCTGATTATTTTCTCTTGGCCGCTTACGACTTTCATCAAAAGACTTCTGGCGGTGTTTCTTATCATTATCAAGGTTCTTAACCGCATCAACTATCTCATTTATGTCATTAAAACGGAGGTTCAAGATAAACTTCCTATCTCGGTCACAAATGGCCCACTTGAAATGGTTGGTCTGTTGTTCTTGCGTGCCTACAGTTGGGCCAAGAAAACTAACCAATCGACTGAAACGATTTTTAAACTCAACGATGGGCTCATCATTAGCCTGAATAATTGAAGAATATTCTCTCAAATATTCACTGCGATCAGCATCAGTGAAATACTGTTGGTAAAACAAAGTACGGAATTCATTCCAAGGAAGTGTAGCAGCATAATTGTCTCCACCACGTGCAGCTTTCAGTGTCTTCCACCATCTGTGAGCGTCATCTTCGAGCTTGTAAGTAGCTAACCGAACCTTAAACACATCTTCAACACCCAGCACTTCAAACAGTTTCTCGATGTGCGCGATCCAGTTTTCAGCTTCTACTGGAGAACTAGCAGTACTAAAGGATTTTGGCTTTTGCTTTTGAAAACGCTCAAGCCAGACATGAATACCAACAGGATGATTGTTACCTCCAGCATTGTTTCCACTGGCGTTGTTGCCACCGGCGTTGTTACCACCGACATTGTTGCCACCGGCATTGTTGCCACCGGCATTGTTCTGCTGCAACTGTTGTATGATGTTAGGGACCATTTCCGCAATAGCTGCATTGACGGCGTTAGTAACAAGGGTCGCAAGAGGAGGGTCGTTTCCAGCATCATTCTCGTTTTGGCGATTCACACGTCTTCTAGGAGGCATCTGGAAGTAAGGTAGCGTATGAGCTGAAAGATAAAGATTTACGGAATACGCGGAGAACGAAAAGAGGAATCCTAACCCGACGTCTACCCATTAACTCACATGATTAATTATTTATTGTATAAGTTTTCTACAGGAAAGAGCCTGAGCTCTGATACCATAACTGTAACACCCCAACCCGGAACAGGCTAACGTGTTACTATTACAGATATCAAATCAACGCCACAATCCAAAATACAACAAAAATTAATGCAACCTACGTCATATTATTAAACAAAATGAATTAACTTTTAGAAGCTTGAACTTCATTTTTTTTATCTCTCATCACTAAAATCCCAGAATCCCGGATTACCTGAAAACAAAATAAGAAAAACAAAACAAGAAAACACGGCTGAGCCAAAAATTGCCCAGTAACGGAAAGAACAATAGTATAAGTAAGGAAAGACGTAAGAGAATAAATATACGAACTTCAATTCAAACTCGAAACCAACCCTTTTTACCTAAACATATACTTAATAAAATTCGGATGTATGATCCGACACTTGGCCAGAACATGGTCAAACGCATGCGGAAATATATCAGAACTATAACAAAAACACCCAGAGCCAGAAACATATAACTTGTAACATATAATGTGTGACGTGTAACATATAACGTGTAACATTTAACTGAACTATAATTAAATGCGAAACATAATCCGATACACGATCGGGACGAGATCTGAATATACTCAAATTTAATCAAATGCATATACACATATCAAAACGGACCAGAAATATAGCGAAACAAAATACAATTACTAAAATACACGACGATGATGTTAAAATAAAAAGGTCGTGTAATACGGAAGCACCCAGAGCCTAAACAGAGGGGTACACAGCTAGCTAGTCCATGCACCAAGGAGACGGTGTGGGTGGCGTGCACACATTGTTCCATCTCAAACAGAAGTCAGGAGTCAGGAGTCAGGAGTCGGAGCTAAGATCGATCTATACGCCTCTAAGTGGCCAAGGTACTACATGAGTACTTTCAGAGACGCCGTGAACTTTGATTACGCACTGTCACGATAAGTGCCATGTCAGGAGTCAGGAGTTAGGAGTCGGAGCTAAGATCGATCTATACGCCTCTAAGTGGCCAAGGTACTACATGAGTACTTTCAGAGACGCCGTGAACTTTGATTACGCACTGTCACGATAAGTGCCATGTCGTTGACGCCCCAACGACAAGTCAGAAATGCTCGGGTAACAGAGTACTGAACTAAAGTCGTATAACTAAAATATATTATATAAAATAACTGAACTCAAAATATAACCGACGCGTAACGAAAATCCGTACTACAAAGTAACGGAATAGAGTCAATACTAAAAGTGAACAAAAACAGAAACCGTACTACAAAGTAACAAAATAAAATTTATACTATGAGTGACAGAAACCAGAATCCGTACTACCAAGTAACAGAATATAATTAATACTAAGAGTAACAAAAACAGAAACCGTACTACGAAGTAACAAGAAATAGAATCCGTACTACAAATTAACGGAATATAATTTATACTATGAATGAAAGAAACCAGAAACCGTACCTTAACAAAGGAGCACAAGCAAGTAAAATTCAAGTCGCGTAAAATACCGCAATAGCACCTACGTTTTATCATTGTCCCATTAAACTTTATGAAACTTATCCGTTGGTTGGTTAAATAATTTCCATCGACAGAGAATTTTAAGACTGTTACTTTATTAGACCACTAATGCTATATGCACCTTGTATTAGTGGCCCATTAAAATACATAAAACACAACAAATTTTACTTGCAAAATAAATATAACAAAACCCACTGGTAGTTGTAACAATTATTGTTTAATAATAGAGATCATTAGTTTGGCTTAGTAAAACCGGACATAAACTTTTAATAGCTTATTTAGATTACTATAATAATAATGATAATAATAATAATAATAATATTAATAATAATCATAATAATAATAAATACTCATAAAGCCTCCATGCAATTGGAATAGTGATTCCAAAATAATAACTCATACGTATTCTTGTAGGCATATTACTAATTTACTTTTGAAAACTAGATTTTGAGTTCACTGATCTCATATATAAAATTGGCACACATGCATAATCTCAAAGGAGAAGTGTGCAGAATCAAAATTTGTAATCTTAGTCGCCGGAAACAAACGAAATTTATTAAAATTCTTACCTCAGCGGGTTAGCGGAACGATTCGGTGAGACACAAGGACTAACTCAAGAGCGCTCACGGCTTCATCGGTCACCGAAACGAAGCTAAACACGTGGGTTATGAATCAAAAAGACCTGTAGATCTGGTTAAAGTCAGCTAGTTGGCAGTTTGAGTCGCAAAGGAAACGGGAGGCGGCGGTGGTCGTAATACGATAAGCAGAAACAAGATTTAGGGTTTTTGTGATGTTGATAGAGTTAGGGTGCTTAAAAAGAAACGAATCGATCATCTCAGATATATCCGAAAGTTTGAATTTGAAGAAGCCAACTTGATGATAAATGGAAATTTAAAATAATGCACATGTGGTTAGTCTTGAGTTTGAACCCATCCGTTATTCTTAGTATTATTATTTATTATTATTATTATTATCATATATATATATATATATATATATATATATATATATATATTTATTATCCAATATCAAAGTTCGGGTTATTATAAATAGCATATACATGAATGATGAATCATATCGATAAATATTTGTCGGCAACACTTCAACTTTGATAGATAAGACGGTTATATAATCAAATAACTGTTTCATTTCTCTGTTTCACTAAATCTGATATGCACTATAATTGTTTATTTGATTCTCTACTTAAAGTTAATTTTTATTGTAAGAGTTCTTACTACAATTTTAACCAAATGACACCTATAAAAACATATTAAAGTAATAAGTTTAAACTCGTTTTCATACAATTTGGTGTATTGTTAAATTGACACAACTTGGTTGATCAATTATTACAACAATTCAATGATTGGAATCGTGCTCTTTTTTATAGTAAAGAAAACACGATATTGAAATGTCAACCAATTCATCCGGTTTTTCTTTTCAACCATACAGGCAATATAATTCATGGTTTGGTATACGAGACAACATATTTAGAAGTGTAAAAAACTTTTTGAGTGTTTTATCTGTTGGAAGTATATAACATAGCAAATATCACTCTTCTATCTAGGCTTTATGATCTTGTATATTTGGTGTTACTTAATGTATTGTTTCATTGTTCCACGTGTATTATAAAATATTAAAATATAGGAAGGCATCAAATGAATCAAATTAAAACCAGCATGATGTTGAGAAACGCATGAACTAGGTAATTCAATGGCACCTTTTATTTTAACGGGATAAACAAGACAACCTGGTAACTGTTCTTCTTAATTTCTTCCGCTACATTTAATTATTTTGTTATGTAGTTAGTAGAGGTCGATTATTTGGTTAACGACTTCATATGGTTCTCAATTTATAGCAGTATGGTAAAGAACGAATAATGAGCAATATGTACCATTATAATGTGAGATAATATAAAGTACACAAAATCAGTTATGACAGTACCGTTAACATTATTTTTCATTTTAAGCTTGCGTTATTATTAGTTAAAAAATAAATTATTTGCACTATTATTGTCTAAGTTGTTATAACAATAGATGGAAGCTTCGTTTACTCTTTATTCTTTTTGTCTTAACAAAACCAAAACAATATTTATATCCTAATAAAATAAAACCTTAATCCTATATGCCCATTGCCCATAAACCTGTAAAGGATCCCGTGGTCTTAAATTGGTGTGTTGTTCTTAACTATGTTTTCATTTTTGAACAGTGCAGGCAAATTTTGAAGGTTCATGTCACTGAGCATGAACTAAGTTCGGGTGGCAACTCGAACAGTAGGGCGGCTATGAAAGTTAGAATTCACGTAGTTTGTTTTCAAAAGAGATTATTGATAATTGAGAGAAATATTAATTTAAGGAACTTAATTTAAATGAACAAAATGGTATTCAAAGGAAGGATTATTATTAAGTGGTTCCGTAACAAGCAAGTACTGCTACTACTACATGCCTACAATGCTACAATAATAAGACATTAAAGATTGCTTTCAAGGGAATGCTCATTAGTCATTATATCTTGGTGTGTAGGCCATAAAGTTCAATCATTTTTTATACCTAATACTTTCATAAATTTAAATTTCTTATTCAAAATAAAATTTGCATACATTTATTCATAAATTTCTGTCGGTAATCTTGGTTTTATTTTCCTTTGATAATTTAATGAAAAATACTTAATACATACTTATATTATTTGTACCTTTTCTTAGGGTTTGTTCACGAGTCAAGCAAGAGTGGTTTCGAACTCGGGCTCGAAATTAAACGAGACAACTTAGCTAGGCTCTAGCTTGATTTTGAAGTTAAACGAGCTTAATATCGAGCCAATGAGCTGAGCCATGACTCGATCCGAGCCTGGGTCAATTTTGGCTCGGTTACAAAAATATCTAAATCAGCTCAGGATATTTCAAATCAACTTTTTATAACTAGTTTTATTCGAGCTTTGATCGAGCGGGCCACGAGCTCAAGCTTTTTTAACAACCCTACCTTTTTCTCAGTAATTAGTTCCAATCGAACTATTAAAGATGTAAAGTAACATATTGGAAGGTATATATACATATAATAAATAATAAACGAGTAAAAGTTTTAGTTTGCAACATTAGCAATTAGATGAGCTCAAACTTTATACATAGAGTGCGAGGCGAGTAGAACGCAAACTCTCCTTAATTAAGATTTAAGAAAATCAATATGGGGTTAATATAATTAGTCAGAGAAATATATTTTGATAATCATAAATCGAAATTGCTTATTTGACAATTTTTATAATTACACAAAGGTAAATATATTTACTTGGTTAATTTAGCTGAGATGTTTAATTAAAACGTTACATTTGTTTGGCATCAAACTCACGATTTTTATTCCATATTTTCTCCTGTAATTATGTAATAGTATATGTTTTGAAATATATATTTATCAACTTGAATAAAAGGAAGCGACGTTGATATTTAATATTACGTGAATTAGTTGTCTAGCGTTTATAATTAAGTTTTAAATACTTTTTTAAACGAATAACTATCATTTTGCTAATATTTTAATTTCTTAAAAGTCTTTATAAGAGAAGTCTACGTTCGTAATTGGTAATGGAAAGCCCAATATTTATCATGTAAAGTTTGCGTTACCTGGTTACACACAAACATAGATAAATGAAAAAAAAAAACCCGAAATTGATGACATGCTTATTTACTAGACAAAAAAGTACAAATAAATATTGAACATCTGCTCTCATAGTCTCATGATTGACAGATTGGTGAAACGCTCAATTATATTCAGCCAAACATACCGGTTTCTCAATTATATTCAGCCAAACATACCGATCCAAGCATGCGTAATAACTGTTTACAATACCAAATAATAATTAATTTTTAATACAATTTTGTTTTTAGTAGAATTTATATCTGAATGCTGACAAATAAACCGAATATAACCGTGTATTTACTATTTTTGAAAGGTTTAACGGAAAAAAAGTTATTAATATTAAGCACTGCGTAAATTTAAAAAAAAAACAAAGAAATAAATTTATCATATTTGAAGATGGGTAAGGAAAATTTTGCCTCAAATGTCACCGACACCTTTTATGCTTAACAATAGTGGATAAAAAAAAATTCACAATTAGGCTTGCTCAAATCCTGGTATTACCATGACGGGTGATCTCTTGGGAAGTATCTACCTTGGCAACAAAAACATTCTATAAAGCTCCTTATGAGCAAATAAGACAATATTGGTGATACGATAAGCATATGTTACAAACGGTATCAAAGCCATTAATGTGGCATCCGAGATGCTGTGGCAAACCATATTGATGATGAAGAGTCATTAGGGATGTTCAAGGGGTCGCCTTACGAAAGTTTCACATCTTTGAATGAAATGTTGCGGTAACCTTATCGAGGATGATGGTTCCATAGTAATATTGTTTGTAACTAGAGGTGCACAAAATATCTGGTTCCGGACCTGACCCGATGTACATGGCCCAAAACCGGTTCCTACCCATACCCGACCTGGTATTGGGTTTCTCCCCAAATCTGTACCTGGAAACGGCTTCTACCCGATCTGATTTTGACTTTTGTTGACCATTTCTGAAACCGGTTCCTAAAAATACCCGGCTTGGGCACCTCCATTTGTAACACCTTAGAGCAGCCCGTTCCCTACCCTATATCCATGTATATCAAATAATTATACTAAAAAACACTATATTTTTTCACTTATGTTTAATTAAATAATATTTTTTATACCTTTATCATCATAATTTCTCTTTTTTTCACTCACAGCTACTTTATAAAAATATTAAAAAGTTATATAGTATTTACAGTGAAACCCTAAATTTAACTTTTCCATATAAATTTTCTCTCTCCTCTACTCAGAACCACTCATAACTATACCATATAATTTATAAATCCGTCTCACGTGATTTTAAAGAATGGAATTGTAGTAAACAAAACTTGAATGGGCTTATGAGGGTCTCAAAGTCAAATTTATCCGCTAGATATTGGTCCTTTTAATAAAAAGTTTTAACAAGCTGCTTGTATAAACTCAAGGCCCATAATCACATCCAAAAACCCTAAAACCCCAAACTTTCTTTCTGCTTGAACGATTAACGAGCAGGCAGCCATGGTTTGGTTTCAATGCGAAGACTGTGGTGATAATCTCAAGAAACCAAAGCTTGCCGCTCATTTCCGATCTTGCTCAGCTAACAAGGTTATATATATTAACTTAATTTCATCTTTTTTTTTTTAATTTGTGTTTGTTTGATTGTATGTTTATTTGTTTGATTGTTTATCTGTTTGCTTGTTGGTGCAGTTATCATGTATCGATTGTGGCCAAATGTTTGGGCAGCAAAGTGTTCAAGGACACACACAGTGCATCACGGAAACGGTACGAATTATAATTTTTAATGCTTGTGTTTATTAAAATTATGAAGTTAATTAAATTGTTCAATATGATGAATATTGTAAACATAGGTTGTTACTTATTATTTATGAAAATTGCATAACTTATACCCATAATTCCCACTAGTGTTGTGTAAACAAGCCGACTCGAGCTTTACTAGGTTTGAGCTCAGCTTGTTTTGACTTACGAGAGCTCGTTTCGAGCTCATGCCCGGACCGATTACCAATTTGTTGATTAATTTATATAAGTTTTTAAATTGTTTTTTATATATTTTGAGAAAAAGTTTAAACGAGCCTAAGCTTGGCTCGAGCTTGTGTAGTATTTTAAACGAGCCAAAGCTCAAATCGTATTTGGCTGTCCATATTGAATTTATTACATAGATGTCCAAAAAACTTAAAAATACACAACGGTACAAGCCTCAAGCTGGAGCTCGACAGCTAAACGAGCTTGAGAAAGCTCGGCTCCTTTTGAGCTTTTATCAGTTTGATCTCGAGTAGCTCACAAGCAGCCGACTCGTTTGCACTCCTAATTCCTACGTGCAATTTACTTTTTAAGATTTATTTGTCTTATTTGCGAGACAAAAATAATTATATAAACCACGTAAGCGTTCGTAATCAAGAACAGCTGCACTCCAGAGGGGTAGCCCAACGCTGCATGTGGGAAGGGCGGTGCCACCTTGCACTTCACATCATCACGGGCAGGGGGGAGAATTGTTGCATTGGAGATGGTCTTGTTGATTTGTTCATTTATTTGTGTGCAGGAAAAGTATGGTCCAAAGGGACAAGCTAAACCTAATGGGACACCTGGAAAACCAAATAGTGCTTCAAAGCCTAAACCAGAGGTTGACATAAATGTCGGATTATCAGAACGTCCTCCGTGGTTTTGCAGGTTTGCTAAATAAAACATTTTACAGAAATTTATTTAGTGTGTTTGGAGATCGTATACCTAGATATTTTTTTTTTAAATTCAGTCTTTGTAACACGAGTGCTACTAGTAAGCAAACGCTACTTCTTCATGCCGATGGGAAGAAACACCGAGCAAAAGCTAGAGCGTTTCATGCATCCAAGCAACCACCTAAGGATGCTGAGGGACCCACACCGAATACCGAAGTTAAACCTGAAAGCATAGAAAAGACTGATTTGCCATTGAATGAGGGTTTAAAAACGGAATCACCTGAAAGCAAGAAAAGAAAGCATGAGGCAGCTGAAAACAATGGTGATTTGGGCAATGGTGAAGTGGTTCATGATTCAAGTGCCAAATTAGAGAAAACAAAGAAATCGAAAGGTGAAGATACTGAGAAGAAAATAAAGTGGAAGAAGATAATAACCACTGTCTTGAAATCGGTATGTATGTTTTAAACTAAGGGGTGTTTGGGATTGGTTATTCTTAATTCTTTTATTTTATTACTTTTGTTTTTCGTTGTATAAAATAAAAGTTTTATTGTCGTATTTTGATAGAATCCGGATCGCAGTTTGAAGATGAGAAAACTACGAACACAAGTTTTGAAAACTATTAGGGAATCTGGCTCAACAATAGATGAAAATCAACTTGTTGACACGCTTGAGCATAAGGTCAGTTCAGAACTACATTAGTTATTTTCAATCTTGTTTTATATGCAATATGTGTAGTTATTTTTATTTAACGTATTTGTTTTTAATATATTTCCTCCCAAAATATGATTTTTGTGCAGATTAATTCAAGCTCTAAATTTGCTGTTAATGGGAAGTATGTACAATTGGTCGCAAAAAGTTGAAGATCGAGGCTTCGTATTTGCATACCGTTTCCATCATGATTCACAGATTAGCAGCCCAACTTGAAAGTTAGCATCCTTGTCCGGCTGAAATGGGTTATTGAATCATTTGTTTTGTAACGAACATTATTAGACGAAAATTTTGTGAGGCACCCTTATTTATAAAGTATTGAGGAGAGTAGCCAGTTGCCCGATTGTTTAATTACAGCTTTCAAGAACCACATGTCTGAGGATTAACTTTGTTGTTCGTTTTTATCAGATATCGAGTCTTAATAGATACTGATTAGGGTCGTCAAAATGAGCAAGTTTGAATGCCAGTAATAAAAAAAAGTAGTCCATAAGGAGTTGAATATGATTTAAATACTACATCAGTACAATAAGTTAGAGTAGATATATTATAGAACTCCATAAGTTATTTCCAAAACATAAGGATAATTACAAATTATATTGTAAGTGATACTTTTCTAACACCCTTAAAAGTAGCCATGACTCTTGTTTTGTATGTTTACGTTCCACTTGTGTCATTATATGCAGAAAATTGAGCAACAACTAACACTAAACCCTTGAAAGTAGTCATGACCTTTGTTTTGTATTTTGATGAAGTGACAAAAAACTTTCACATGCAATCATATAATGGCCCTAAGTCGCAAGAAGTCTACAAAATGATTACAAAAATCTTTTGTTTTCTTAGGTAAAGATAGGGAAACCACAACTGAAATAGAGGAGCAGTTTGTCATAAAGTCCTTGCTGGAAATCATTTTCAACGATAATTACTTGCCTTTTCTGCAATCTTTGTTATTTGATCTATGTTCAATAGGCTACATCAAATTTGGTCCACTTGCATAAACTCATAACTAGTTCATATTTTAAGCTGCTGCTGTTGTCCTGATGCTGATGCCAAATAAAACATCGTCTTTTACTAAATGAAAACTTTCATTGTTATAAAAAAAGATAAAGCAAATGCTTTCTCTTTTCTTGAAAATAGTTATGTGCAACTTTTTGAAACATGATTAAAGGATTTCTTTGATTTTTTTAATTTTTTAATATATAAACAACTTAAATTTTCAAAAGTCAAAATTGGCAATCTCTTTTCATGTAAATTGAAAATAGAGTTAAGTGCTATTTTAGTACATGTGTTTTGTTCAATTACTCAACTTTAGTATCAATTTTGAATTTATTGCAAACAACTACTTCACTTTTTTAAAACTTGCCATTTTAGTGCTTTTTTCTAACCCCGTTTAACTTTGTCCGTTAAGTGAGGGGTAATTCGATAACTTCGTTATTTTATTTATTTTTTCTTTTCTTTTAAATTGCCTTTCCCCTTTTGATCATTTTACATTCTTTTAAAACTCAAATCTTGTATGCCACACAAACATGAAAGGAAAAGAAAAAAAAACGTGAAAAGAATAGAAAAGAACATGGCATCTTCAAGCCTTCGTCATTTAATAGCCTACAATATATGACAACATAACAATAATAGCATTCCAAATGTAAAGAGATTTTTCTTTTTCTTTTGTAAATTGACAATAAGCATTTGCCATTAAGATCTTATGGTTATGGAATGGGAAATAAATAAGGTCATGACATCATACAACTAAGAAAATTTATTTCCATGGTTAATGTTTCTTGTTAGCGAAGTCCTAGCTAGTCTCTATAAATATGATTATGTACTTGTATTATTTCATCACTCAATAAATAATATCTGGTTGCAACCCTTGGATGTAAATCAGTTTAGACCGAATCACGTTGAATTCTCGTGCTCGTTTACTTGCCTTCGTGTGTGTGCATACCCTAACATATAGATGATTTAATCGCACTAGTATCACTATGACCAAGGTGACAAAAATATCGAGAGCGTTATACCCAGAATAATGTAAACATGCTCGATAAAATTGTGGAGGCAATACAATAGAAATGAATTTAGGCAACCTAAAATGAGTGAACATGAAAAAAAGAGAGTGGACACAATAATATATAGTGTTTGGGCACGATTACTTCATGTACACTTTCTGAAGATCACCTCCACAGCCAAGCCCACTAACAAATTATTCTTTGTGATTGAGTACCAAACCCACTAACATATCATTTTTTGTGATTTGAAAAAAAAAAAAACATTTTAGTGAGCACAATTCTTTTATAACCAAAACATAACTATTTTTTCAAAATACACTAATTTTAGGCTATGTATAGAACAGATGTTTAATTGTTTTGTTTTTAAGATTAGTTGTATATTAAAAATACAAATACATATAAATTTGTTGACAAACAACCGATTTAAGTAGTGATTTATGAATATTATACAATATACGTGTTTGTCCCATATGGATAACTAAAAGTAGGAGAAAGAAAGAGGGATATCACATTCAATGCCGTATTCACAAATGTGTATATAGCTATTGTGGTTTGTAATTAAAATTAATTATGTGTGTAACGCTATAAATACTTTTTATGTAAAGCTAAAATAAGATCTAGGAAACTTCAAAAACCAAAAAAGAATATCTATTATTTTTTAGGTAAAGAAAAGTATCACATTATTTTATAAAATAATAGAGTTGTCAAAAGGAAAATGGGACAACTTCCAGTCTTCCACAATCATCATCATGCATCACCAACTCAACTCTTTTCGTATATCCAAACTCCAAAGCCCAAACCTATGGTTTGACAACACGCTTAAAAAAAAAATCAAAACTTGAACGGCTTTGAAAATTGATGACCATATATATATATGAACATTGAAAAGACCTATGTCAGTCCAATTTGGCTTTATACAGAAATAATCTATAATATATATAAACAAAAACCCAAAAATCCTATGTGTTGCGATGTGGTCGCTCCCCCCTTTTATGGAACCCACCAGATTTCTTGATTTTTAAATGGAGGCCTCTCATTGATTTAATCCAAATTCATGGATATGGGTCTTACCAAAACCAGATAACTCTTAAACGGGTTATAACATCTCATTAAATTAAAAATTAATCTTACTAATTATTTGATATGAAAATCCTGCAAAATAGAAATATACTAAAATTTAATATCCAATTTAAAAAGAAAAAGATATTATTTATAATTAATAAACAATTTTATAGTAAAAAACATAAGCGCGTCATGGGTCACCAAATCCTGATAGCTTTTAAACGGGTTATAGCATATCATTTATTTATGAAACCCTTTCATCATCAAACCCTACGTATATTATTAACTTTCTTACAATAAAGAAGATTAAAATCCAAAAAATAAATATTAAAAAACGAAAAATATAAAACAACTATTCTCTCAACCATCAGATTACTTTGTTTGTAAATGAATGATTCTCACGCATTTGACCTGGATTTACGGGTAAAGGTTTCACCAAACCCAGATAGCTCTTAAACGGCTTATAACATCTCATTATATTAAAAAATAATCCCATCAAATATTTGATATGAAAATCCTATAAAATAGGAATATACTAAAAATTAATATCCTATTTTATTTTAAAAAAAAGATATTATTTATAATTAAGAAACAATTTTATAATAAAGAAAATAAACGGGTAATAGATATCACCAAACCCAGATAACTTTTAAACCGGATTATAACATATTATTTATTTATGAAACCATTTAATCATCAAACTTCAAGTATATTAATTATTAACTTTCTTACAATAAATAAAATTAAAATCCAAATATACATATATAAATATTAAAAACGAATAATGTAAAACAACCCCCGTAATACGGGGGATAAAATCTAGTGAAATATATAACACAAACCTTTCACTAAATCATGATGTTGAATGTTAATAGGTTGATTAACCAAGATAATGACTATGATTCATGAACTTAATATGTTTCTAAATTGACTTGTAAAAATCATACATTTAATTCATCGCGACCTTTCCAAATGACCTTTCCCCGTCACACGGTTTAAGAGTAAATATAAACCATTTTTTCAAAAAAAAAAAAAAAGGTTTATAAGTGCTAAAAGGTTTAACAAGAAAATTTAAGTACCATTTGGCAATAAAAGACCCCAATCAAACACATAAGCTAAGTCCAGCACTGATTACACATGTTTTAAATTAAAACGAAATAATTCAACCCCGAACCAAATCATACCGTTATCACAACTAAAACCGAATCGAGCCGAACCAATCGAGCCACTTTTTTTAGAACGACCACTTTCTTTTTGTGTTTTGCCGTTGTACTCTCCGAATTTGAGAACCCCGTTGTCATAACGGTGTCTTAACCAGGCCCACACTAGCTTTAGCGTTTAACTTGGGCGTTCTTCCGGAAAACCATACCGCCGTCTGCCACTTGAAAGTTGTTATACCGCCACAAAAACAAAACTTTCTAGCGTAAATAAACTCGGGATTCAAACTAACAACCTTACATGCTATAGCTTAAATCTTTCATTACATCTCCAGTAAAGAACTCAAGTCTTTCAACCAATGACGATGGATTCAAGAAAATTACAAGATATTCAATAATTGGAATTTTTTACTAAGCTGATGTGTATTTAATAAAAAACTAGTACTGGAAAAAAAATTGTGCTGTGGAAAACCAACCCCTTTGAGGAAGAAGACTTCACAAAGACTTTTCACCTCAAGAACACAAACACCACTGCATCATTATATCAAAAATCAATAATCTTTTTGCACCATGAAGAAGGGAAATTTAGCCCCAAATCTCAAAGTAAGCCTGCCTTCTCCTGATGAAACCTCACTTGCTAAATTCTTGTAAAGTTCTTGTTTTTTTTTAGATCAAGGTGGGTGTGTTGTAATTTGAATGTGTATTGCAGAACTGAATCTGGGACCTTCAAGGATGGTGATCTGCTAGTGAATAGAGATGGTATTAGAATTGTGTCTCAAAGCCATTCTGATACTGTAAGCTGCTTTTCATTTCATTTAATTTTTGGATCTGGGTTTCTTTGCATTTTATATAAAGTTTGTAACTTTACATTTTGGGGGTTAGTTTTGTATATTGATGATTACTAACAAACGGTTCGGGTCGGGCGGGTTAGAATGGGTGCGGGTTGAAACGGGTTGATGATTATGTTTACACACTTGAAAATTTGTAAGCTTTGATGTGATTAGGGTGAAAACAAGATTAGTGTTAAGGGTTTAATTCATCTTATAAATAGGGCTCGCAATTGGTACCTGATTTAGACACGATAAAACCTGTTAATTAAAAAAAAGTGTGTGCGGTATGTGATTTTTTTTTATTTTCTTAAATAATTGAAATTAGTAGAGGCTAGTCTCCATCATTTTCCGTTATTGGTACTTGAAACTTAACACTGTTTAAAAAATTACTTAACATAAATTTGAGACTTGCGTAGTGTCTTTAAAAAAAGCTTTATATATCACACCATTGTAATAATCAAGTCCTCTTTCTAAACTCAAATCAAGAACCACTTTGTCCACGCATCATCGACTATTGAGACATGGGGCTGTGTATTGATCAACCGTGATAATTTACCACTGTAATTTTGCTTTCCCCTGCATAATACAACAATGTGAATAAGGGATTCTTATGAGCATATATAAAATTAATATTACATTATATATAGAGTTGTTTTATAATTAACACCTATTTAACTTCCTAGTTCCGAATTGCCCTGGCTTTTATTTTATTTGTTGTCAAATCTGACCTGTGTTTCAGATTTTCGTACACTACCCGAAGAGCAGCAAGTTTCCAAACTTCAAATACCAAATCTAAAAATTCTTTTGATTTGGTTGAATCTGTAGCATCAGCCACAATGTTTGGAATTTCCAAATATGCCCCTAGTAACAAATTACTAAATTATTGTGCTGCAATTAACACTTGCAACAACTCGAAATGCCCTCAAAACTGATCTGCTTAACTCGTAAACAGTAATAGCATCCCCAACAGTTTTGATTTAAATCATGTATACAAATCGTTACTGTTTGTGGTTACTGAACATAAACAAAGTACCAGTAATACCTTGGAAAAACGATGACAAAGTGCCATTTTCTTCAAGTATTTTTCGCACATTGTGATTACAATTGATTTGGTTAGAATGCTTCACCTTCTACACACCTGGACGGCAAAAAGGTTAAAAAAAATTAAATGTAAGAATTAACAACAAATGTGTGCAATAGAAATACATGTTTTATTTTTGTAGACGTTGCTTCATAACTTCAAAGAATGGAAGTAAATAAAAAGTTCAACAACAAAATATAAACATATTTCAAATGGGAAGCCTTATAAAATTAATAGGTTCCTCAAATTTCCAAGTGATGGGGTAAAACTTCCATCAAGAGAGTTACTTCAATTATATTTTGATACAAAGATCAATTACTGAAGATATTCACGATTTTTGAATATTCAAACATAAAATCTTCATCAAAGAAGGTAAATTTGTTGACAAACAATAGCATGATTCGGTGACCAAATTACGAAAAGTAAAAATTATTAGGGCACCATATATGTAATAATTACACCAGAAGTAATTCAAATCAAGGCGCTTATAATCAAATCGGAACAACTGACGCATAATTGTAACAGATTTCGGGATTACGGAATACCTGATTGATTGTGTGGGTTTTCCGAGTTGCAAATCAATAAACATTCGACTCTGTCTCCCGTGGTAAAATGGTTTCTTAGAGACTAACCTTAACAGCGATGTGGCTGCCATGCTCGAAAAGGTATCGGCGGTGATCATAATCAAGGCGATTCAGCAGAATTAGAGGTGTAAATGAAGATGGAGATGAAGAATTCAGGAGAAGTGCGAGGAGAGTATAATTAATTGTGGCATATGAATTTTGAAGAAACACTAAGCGACTCAGGCTGACTACGGATAATCTGAGGGTTAAATAGATATTTCCTACGAGGGTTAGGTCCGGCAAAGAAGGTTATTCTTCTGATGACCTGCAAAACAGACACCGTGAGCTCGTCACTGAGAGGGGGGGTACCTCCTTGTGACCACCCTCCGGCGTGAGAATCAGACTAGATTGCTCTGAATATAAGTGTATATTAAGAGAAATAGCTAGAGCAGATAAGATACAAGATAATGATACCGTTCCAAGGTGTTGGAGTATTTATAGCCAAAGGTAGGTGTCCAAGAAGGTACAGCCAGCTGTATAATATTCCTTTTCTACCAACTGTGGGCTACGCACGTGCCATGCTAGTGGTTGGTGGGTAGGCAGCGGCTGATAGTGACATGGCCGGCTGTGTACTATTCCTTTTCCACCAACTGCAGGCTATGTACGTGCCACGACAAGGGTTGGTGAGTAGGCAGCGGCTGATAGTGACATTAAGTACTAGAGCGTGCTGCTCGTCGTACTGTTGTCAGTGAGCTGTCGCTGCTTTGGTCAGATCTTTTGTCCATACCTTGGCAGGTATAGTACAAAAGATCCTCCAGGAGCGTACGGACTGGCTCATTTGGGCGGGAGTATTCCCGGCTTTGGGCGGGAGTATTCCCGGCTTGCTCATTCATTCTTCAGGTGACATTACTGAATTATTTAAGAGTTAGTGCCTTGTGCGTGTAGTCTTGCTATTAGTGCGGGTAGCCTTCCCTGATGGCTAGTATCCGCAGCTGCGGGAACAGGCGGCGTACGTCACCATTGGGAGGCTTTTCCTGCGGGAACAGCTTGCGTACTGCGCGTAAGGTCGTCATCTCTCTGAGCGTGGTGGCTCCTGCGGATCCAGTTGGTCTTTGCGCAGACGTCCCTCTTTAAGGTGAGTCTTGCGGGTCCAACTGCGCAGACATCCCTCTTTGATGTGAGTCTTGCGGGTCCAACTGGGCTCTGCTGGGACCTACCTCTTCAAGTCCCCCAGTCCAATGTTCTTCTCATGAATTGTTAATAAGTGAGGTGAACTTTTGGACTTAAGCAAGGGGTTTTGAAAAGGGTTTAATTTTAAGGTTCTCCGCGGGGATTCTTCCCGCGGGTTTCCTAATGTCACGTGCAGAAATTCCCGACTTTTCTGCTTGATCTTTGGGTATGATGCGGGTAGGTGTGTAACCTCCTCGCAAGTCAGGAGCGTTGAGTTTCACTTGTGTAGATTCTCCACGGGGTTTTGGTAGTTTTAGACATAGTGATCAATTATGTTAAACAACCAATTCCATCTTGGAGCTTCAAACAATCTAGTTCTCAACGTTCCCGCTCTGCGGGGATGTTATTTCCCTTTCCACAAGCATGGCCCAGAAGATCCTTATTGGTTTCAATTCCCTGCGAGTGCTAAGTATGTGAAGGGTTTCGCCTTGACACTGTACCCGCACTCGTCTTATAGTTACTTTACTTCTAAGGTATTCTTGGCTTCAATTCCCTGCGGGTGCTAGGTATGTGAAGGGTTTTGCTATGACACTGTACCCGCACTCGTCTTATAGTTACTTGGTTACCAAGGTATTCTTGGCTTCAATTCCCTGCGGGTGCTAGGTATGTGAAGGGTTTCGCCTTGACAGTGTACCCGCACTCGTCTTATAGTTACTTGGTTGCCAAGGTAAGGGGGTATATTCCCTCTTATTTTTGAATCTTTGAATCTTTTTAAATCTTTTTGAAATTCGAAGAGTTGGTGAAAGGATAAGAACAGTCCAAACTGTTGAAGGGACGTTAGTGTCGTCCGACGGTTTCTTCTGACAGTTTCAGGACGTGCAGGAAGTTATGGCGACGTGACAGTATATGGTCATTCCAGACGCTTTTTCAGGCGCGTGGGCGCGAGTTTTCGGGCGCGTGGGCGCGAAGTTTACGGCGCGCGTCCTGTCTACAGCTGTTGCCAGCTTGCTCTTTCCACGTGTCATAGTTTCATTGCACCTGCGCTTTTCCATCTCTCCCGCATTAAATTCATCGCATTCATTGCGATGAGTATATAAAGGGAGGAGAGGATGCATCTCAACTCACAGTTTCACTTCCTTCTACTTCTAAGCGATTTCCGACGAATACTCTAACTTTTGTCGAGCATTATCCTGAAATCGTTCTTCTTTCCATCCTCCAAAACATGTCTTCCATTCGTGATCCTGAGGCTACTGCCGAGGAGTCCGACGTATACCCTGAGAACCCGATGTCCGCGTCAGACAAGGACGATAAGAGTACTGCTGGCGAGTGCCAGTGTGCTCTTTCCGTCGACCTTTATCAGTACATCGTCAAGAAGTTCATGCTCGAGCCTTTCGAGCCTGAGTTTCCTAAGTCTCATCAGACGGTGTACGATGCCCCCAAGGGCAAGATAGGGGTGTATGCTGCATTCTTCATCTATGGGAATCTCAGGTTCCCATTGACGAAGTTTGTGTACCGTGTTCTGGAGAAACACGGTGTACATTTGACGGAGGTGCACCCGATGGCGATCGCAAATGTTCGCCACTTTGAATGGGTGTGCCACATTCTGGGCGTTGAGCCCCGCGTCGACCGCCTGATGACCTTCTACTCCTGGAGGTGCATCCAGGGCTGGTACACCTTGATCACTCGGATCAAGGGTTTGAAGATCTGTGCTACCGAGCGCAGTCTTCGGTCTTGGAAGCGGGAGTTCTTCTATATCTCTGCCCGTGTCGTCCTCATAGCGATGACATTCAAGAACGGGAGAGCACTCCCGAACCTTCACGCCTCCAACTACCAGGAGGCGGAATGGTTTACCAAGATCTCCTGTATCCAGACTCCGGTTTACCGCTTTGCGGAGTCTGGGATGGCGATGCTTGGGATGAGCCGGGTATGGAAGGATGCTGGGGCAGAGGCGCCACAGATTCCCATCGTCCTCGAATACGGTTTGAACTCTATCCCTTACGGTATGCTTCATATCTTTCTGCTAATTTAGGGTTTTTCTTCTAACTGTTTCTGTTTATTGTCAGAGGGGAACAACTTGCAGTCGCTTCTGCAACCGCGTGAGAGCGGTGGTCCCGCTCGGCTGGGTACTCGTGCTCTCGACGAGAACGAGTTGCCCATCTTGGAGCAAACGGCGGATCGGTTTGTGGAGGTCTACCCGCCAGGCCACGAAATTCTGAGCGCCACGCGGCCAGGTAAGGGTTTCATTAACCCTCGCCCTCTTCATGCTCAAACCTCTGCTGGAGTTTCTCTAATTTTGTCATCTTCTGATGAGGAATCCGCAGATGGTCCTTTCTTCGTGAGGAAGAAGAAAGCTGCCGGCGTGAAGGGCAAGGCGAAGGTTGCCTCCACTGCCGATCAGGGTAACTGGTCTGACTCGGAGACCGAAAGTGAGGAGGCGGCGGGGAACCCTGGTGGTGGTGAGACAACTGTCTCGGAGGTTGAGACAGCTGCCACCTCCGCGCGACCAAGTTCTACGACGGTGACTGGCGTGAAGAGGCCAGTTCCATCGGGTTCGTCCCCGCCCGTCAGAACCTTCAAGATTAAGAAAACTCGTAAGTACTTTTTATTTATCTTACCCGCAATTCTTTTCGCCATTGTTTTTAATATCTTGTCTTCATGCAGGCGTGGATGTAACCGCATTCCAAAGTAATGCGGGAAGGAGCAGTTCTGGACCCACGACGGTAGGTTTGGTCAACCTACCCGAGGCGATGACCCAGGCAGCTGCGCCTGTTTGCAGCATTGGTTCAGTTGCTCATCCCGTTGAGGCAACTGTTCCAACTGTAACGTCATCTCCGCCGGCTGTCAGTGCCATATTCAATGCATCCTTCACTGAGCCGGCGGTGA
This sequence comes from Bidens hawaiensis, assembly GCF_021521415.1. Classification (NCBI taxonomy): domain Eukaryota; kingdom Viridiplantae; phylum Streptophyta; class Magnoliopsida; order Asterales; family Asteraceae; genus Bidens; species Bidens hawaiensis. Next base: position 138,497 of record NW_027492046.1, on the reverse strand, counting down.
TTTTTTCTGCGGGCTCCTCCGCAGCGGCGGCCTCGGTTGTGAGTTCACCTCCAGTGAGTTCACCTCCGATGGTCTCTGCCGCGGCGGCTTCAACCGTGCCTCCAGCACCGGCGACTAACTCGTCCCCGGCCGGTCCATCAGGTATGTTCAGCGTTGGGGCTTCTAGCCAATCTCTGCCTTCTTCCCATCTGCCTGACCTCTTGGATGGATATCCCTTAGGTTCGGGTGATGGGTTTGGCGGCTACCGGCCTGTTGTCGACCCTACAGGTGCGTAGGGTTATTTTGGCCTTTTTTTGTATCATCTTTTCATAACTGTTTTTTGTTTTTACAGTGTCGGATTCCAATGAGGTGTATGTTCCACGGTGGAACATCCGCCGGGGAACAACCCTTCGGACGGCTGTGGACTGCGTCGAGTGGGCGCGTCACGCAGCCCCAAGTGGTGCGTTGGGGGAAGCTATGTCTAGCTACCAGGAGGGTAGGCTGACGAACGAGCTTCGGATTCTCCTTGCCCGGATGCAGCCGCGCGTCGAGTTGCTTTGTCGTGAAAACGACAAGTTAAAGACGGCGCGTAGCCAGAAAGTGGCTCAGGCGCGGGCTATCCTGGAGGAGAACAGGAGACTTACCGCCATTGCTGCGGAGAAGGAAAAGGCCTTCAAGGCCCTCGATGTTGAAGTTCAGGCCCGGCTCGAGGCCCGTTCCAAGGCTACCCAAGCTGTTAACGAACAACTTAGGTTGGCTAAGGAAACTGCGCGGAATGCGACCGAGAGGGCCACCAAAGCTGAAGCTGTTGCTGAGCCTCTGCGCGCCGAGAATGAGGATCTTAAAGCCAAACTAGAGAGGCTCCAGCAGGCTCATGATGCCTTGGCCATGGAAGACGCCAAGAAGCTCCAAGAGATCTTGGATCAGAGGGGTATGCTTGACCACACTGAGCGTAAGCTGAAGGGCGTTGAAGAGGCTGCTGCTAAGGAAGTGTTGCTTGCCAACCTTAACAAAAATGAAGCCGAACGCGCCCGTGACCAAGCTCAAGCTGTCCTCCAGGAGGCTCTGATTACCAAGGAATGGCTTCTACGAGAAGCGTTGTCGCAGGTATGCGTTGCTTCATAATGTCTTTACGCTTTTCTTTATACTTAGAAAAGTTTTTGATACATATATATATATATATATATATATATATATATATATATATATATATATATATATATATATTTTGTAGGTTGTGCATCGGATCTTCACGAACACATCTTATGACGATGCCATGAGCGCAGCCCTCAACGCTTCCCATGAGGATGGGGAAAAGGCTGGTTTCTTGCTTGGTCTGGGGTTTGTTGAGAAGGGCATCCCGCCTTCCAACTTCCCTCTTTATGACGTGGACACTGAAGCTGCCTATGACCAAGCAGTGAACCCGTATGCTGCCTTCCCGCATCCGGTGGTGGAGAAGGTGAACGAAATTGCTTCTGCTGATGATGGGCTAACCATTCTCAAGACTTTCCTTGAACTGCCACAGCCAACTGATGGTGCGGGTTCAAGTGGGTTTGGAGGGAGTGGTCCTGAAGTTTGAACCTTGAGATCCCTTCCCACCGTTAGGATAGATTTATATTTTTGTAGGCGGGTAGATACCTGGCCATTCTTGTAATGTTTGATTTTTTTATGAAATATAAATGTTTGTGCGGGTAGGACCGTCACTTTCACTGGATGACTTGCTTTATAAACGTTATATGACTTGCTCATGCATATTATAGTTTAATTTGGCACTTGTTTTGCCTCATAAACAATATATGATTCGCTCATGCATACTTTAGTTTAACTTAGCAATTTTCCAAGTGTTTTGGATAAGTTAACCTTTCGACGCGTGGTTGTCAGTAGGTTAGTATTCAGTTTCCTCTACCATGATTGCGCGGGTAGGACCGTCACTTTCATTTAGTGGGATGACCAAACTTCACCTATAACTGACCTGCGTGAAGGTTTTCCTTATCTTTTCCTTAGAAATTTCTGCCGTTTTTTGTGTTTATGCTGGTTTTGCCGTCGTCCACACGCAACGACTTCCCCACTTATTTATGCGGTGAATACCGGCATATCAGTGTTTTGAATAAGTTAAACCTTTCGAAGCGCGGTTGTCAATAGGTTAATGTTCAGTTTCCTCTATCATGATTGTGCGGGTAGGACCGTCACTTTCATTTAGTGGGATGACCAAACTTTACCTATAACTGACCTGCGTGAAGGTTGTCCTCATCTCTTAGAAATTTTTGCCGTTTTTTGTGTTTATGCGGGTTTTGCCGCCGTCCACACGCAACGACTTCTTTTCACACTTATTTATGCGGTGAATACCGGCATATCAGTGTGGAAAGTTCATAAGTATAAATGTAAGACCATCAGCGTCAATGTGATAAGGAGAATCATTTCCATTAGAAGTGGCTCTGGGCCTTTTCTTTACAAGTTTGGAATGGATCTACATGCAACCTGTGTAATTGAGCTCCCTTCCATGTTCTTGGGATGGGGGTGTCATCGAGCCTTCCGAGCCGATATGCACCTGGTTCGGAATCTCGTTGTTTACGCAGTATGTAGTCTCCAACATTGAAGCTGCAGTTTCATCCGTGTTTTCCCCGACTGTGGTTCTACACGCATTAGCCTGCTTAGCGTCCATTACGCCACGAGGTGAGTGAGTTTCCCATTTCTGACGAATGCTTCGACGACGTCCTTCAAGTCTACGCATTCCTCGGTGGTGTGGCCTTTTGTCCTGTGGAAGTCACAGGATTTACTTTGATCAGCGTTTGGACGCTGTCGGATAATTGGAGCCTCTGGCCATGGGAGCCTCTCTGTGGCGAATATCTCAGTGACGCTTTTGGTGAGTAGCGTCCATCTGGAGTTCCGGTTCGACAACTGCATGTTATCCTTTCCGCCTAACCGAGGGTGCGAGCCGGATGAGGTGTCAAAGTTTACCCTTGACTGCCAAATACCTAGCTTCCTCTTTTTATTTAGTCTGGCGGTAAGGACGTTGTTTTCTCTTGTTTTCTGAGTGTAGAGGTTTGTGCTCTGGGGAAGATCTCTACCCAGTTGCTTTTCCGTTTCCGCGAAGCGTTTAGCTGCTGTCATGATGGCATCCCATGTGGATGGCATGCCGTCTTTACCCGTCAATGTGCGGATAAGCTCTGGGTATTCGGCGCCTTAGATGAAAGCTGCGCGAACAAGATCCTCGCTTATGGTACCCAGACTCAGCTTCTTTGAGTTGAAGCGAGTGATGAAGTCTAGTAAAGACTCATCTTCCTCTCGGATGCAGTTGAGGATCGTCCATTGCTCTTCGGTATACTTTCTTTGTTAACTGAAGTGTTGGCTGAACTTCGGTTGGAAGTCTGCCCAATCGTAGATGTGGTGGACCGGTAGACGGTCAAACCACGCTCTGGCTGCCCCAACAGGCGTCATTTGGAACATGTAACACCACGTGGGTTCCGTCCAATTGCTGACGGTTGCCCCCGCTATGAATCTGTTCAAATGATCGTCTGGGTCAGATAAACCATCATATGTGCCTATGTTGGGCATTTGCTTGGCATTTTTCGGGGCAATTACTTCCGCAATGTCCCTTGCAAATTTGGACGTTCCCGCATTTGCAACAGTTGGTCTGAAGGTTTTAGAGAAGTCACGTGGGCTTCCACCCGCGTTCCTTGGTTTGAAGGTTTCTCCAAAATTTCTTCTGTGGAAATCTGCTTGTTTACGCTTCCCTTTCGCCCTATGGCGTGGGTTTGCGTCACTGTCAGATTCTTCCCCATCATCATACTCGCACTCATTACTCATGTTGAGCTGTTGTCGAGTACTTCCGAATTCGTCAGCCTGTTGGAGTGAACGTAAGCGTTCATCCAACTCAACTTGGAATTCTTTCTGACGTGCTTCCGCCCACGCTTTAACTTGATCAAGTGTTTGGCGGGGGAGCCTCGTCTGTCGTCTCTCCAACTGGGTATCGGTGAACCCCAGTGAAGGATTGTTTACTGCACTTGCCCCGGCTTGGGTAACCGGGGTAGTGTTCGTAAAATTTACTGCACTTGCCCCGGCTTGGGTAACCGGGGTAGTGTTCGTAAAATTTACTGAACTTGCCCCGGCTTGGGTAACCGGGGTAGTGTTCGTAAAATTTGTGTACTCGCCGGTGTTCCCCCCAGTAGTTGGGGTTGTGGTTACCGGGGTTTCTTGGTCACTCGCTGGCCTTGGCACCGGAGTAACCTTAACCATCTTTCCAGAAGTTTTGAAAAAACTGAAAAAAAATAAGTTCTAGCTTTTTTGCACGGATGGCGCCAATAAAGAAACACTAAGTGACCCCGGCAGACTACGGATAATCTGGGGGTTAAATAGATATTTCCCACGAGGGTTAGGTCCGGCAAAGATGGTTATTCTTCTGTTGACCTGCAAAACAGACACCGTGAGCTCGTCACTGAGAAGGGGGGGGGGGGTACCTCCTTGTGACCACCCTCCGGCGTGAGAATCAGACTAGATTGCTCTGAATATAAGTGTATATTAAGAGAAATAGCTAGAGCAGATAAGATACAAGATAATGATACCGTTCCAAGGTGTTGGAGTATTTATAGCCGAAGGTATGTGTCCAAGAAGGTACAGCCAGCTGTATAATATTCCTTTTCTACCAACTGTGGGCTACGCACGTGCCATGCTAGTGGTTGGTGGGTAGGCAGCGGCTGATAGTGACATGGCCGGCTGTGTACTATTCCTTTTCCACCAACTGCAGGCTATGTACGTGCCACGACAAGGGTTGGTGCGTAGACAGCGGCTGATAGTGACATTAAGTACTAGAGCGTGCTGCTCGTCGTACTGTTGTCAGTGAGCTGTCGCTGCTTTGGTCAGATCTTTTGTCCATACCTTGGCAGGTATAGTACAAAAGATCCTCCAGGAGCGTACGGACTGGCTCATTTGGGCGGGAGTATTCCCGGCTTTGGGCGAGAGTATTCCCGGCTTGCTCATTCCTTCTTCAGGTGACGTTACTGAATTATTTAAGAGTTAGTGCCTTGTGCGTGTAGTCTTGCTATTAGTGCGGGTAGCCTTCCCTGATGGCTAGTATCCGCAGCTGCGGGAACAGGCGGCGTACGTCACCATTGGGAGGCTTTTCCTGCGGGAACAGCTTGCGTACTGCGCGTAAGGTCGTCATCTCTCTGAGCGTGGTGGCTCCTGCGGATCCAGTTGGTCTTTGCGCAGACGTCCCTCTTTAAGGTGAGTCTTGCGGGTGCAACTGCGCAGACGTCCCTCTTTGAGGTGAGTCTTGCGGGTCCAACTGGGCTCTGCTGGGACCTACCTCTTCAAATTTATAATTACGATGGTTAAACTGCTGTAACCTCTAAAAGCAGTTTTTGTAACCTCTAGATGTAGTTTTTTTGTATGCAAGAAAAATAAGCACAAAATAACAACTGCAGGGGCGGATAAGAGGGAGTGTGCAACTTCCCATAACTGCTGCTTCTAGAAGGTATTTTAAGACTTTAAAGGGATAAGATCAAAAGTTGGGTACTTTCAACGGTCAAGATCATCTAAAATGTTAGTTACACTTAAGGGGAACAATATATGTGACATTTGTCAATTTCGGATTATTTTATACTTATATTCTCAATGTTAACACCCGACCCGTTTTGTATCCCGATCCTTACGATATTATTAAAATGATGAATTTTATGTTATATTTTTTTTTTATAGTTGTCGGATCTAAAAAAACACCCTTTTTGGTTCTTAAAATGCCCCGAAAACGCTCAAAAAGAACTCCAGGGACTAAAACTACCAAAATGAAGACTTGAAAGACCCATTTGTAATTTGTGTTTTCTTGGGTCTATAACCAACCCATTTTTATGAAACACCCTTTATGAAAGACCCATTCAACTTACTCTATATATACACACCCATCTTCTTCATTTGTGCTTGCCCATTTCCTCATTTCTCTTTCAAATTCTTGAATTCTAATGTTGTTCTTCATAGTTTGACTCTCAAGGTCAAACTAAGCTAATCTTTCATTTTAACTAACTTCTTGATACTTAAAGCTTGATGTTACAACATATACAAAATATTTATACTATACACTTCTTGTTTACCTTCGGTCTTTCATTTCTCCAGTCTCGGCCGGTTGAAATGTCGGGCTAGTAACGCAAGGTTACATTGAGGACTTTGTAGTCCTTGTTTATATATTTAACAAATCTAACCATATAACTTGTTATACTTGCTTAACTTCTGCATATTTTAGTTTATTGTTCATATTTGTCAAAGTTCCATGGTATTGGGTATGCGGTGACTAGCCTCGGTTTCATCCCGAGTTGAGAACCGAACCAAAAACCGAACTTTCGTTTAAAAGCTTTGTTGTTAACTTTTTGAATGTAAAACTTGAGTATTATTATTTATAAGTTATTTTACAAGTTCCATGGTAATTGGGTATGTGGTAACCATCCTTGGTCTTATTCCGAGTCAAGGACCGAACCAAAAACCGAACTAAACCGAGTTCACTCGCTTAAGACATATAAGTGTGTTTTTAGCCACCAAAACTCATATTTTTCTTCAAGATTATATTTTAAATCAATTTTAGTTAGTTTCTAAACATACTTGGCATGTCGGTAACCAACTTGATCTTATAACAAGTTCGGACCGATAAAGTCGTATACTCGCTTAACGAACGTTAAGGTTCTTCACAATAGAACTACATATTTGGTTAAGTCTATTTTGATTTTATTGAGTTATCTCATGACATTTATTATTTTGGGAAGTTAACTTTGAGCTTGGTCAATTATCAAGTCTCGAACCGACAAACCCGAACACTCGTTTAAACCTCGTTTTGGTATTCTTATAACCAAGGGTTTTGCAATATTGCATTTTAACCCACATTATTACTTAACATAGGTTGAGTAAAAAAAGAAAAAAAAAACTAATGAATAGCATACCGAGACCCCGGTTTTGAGTAAACTTATTTTACAAAACTCGTTTCTTTAATTTCTCAAATATTTACATTTTAAATCCTAAACTTTATTTATTTACTTTATTTGTCATGTATTTATTTTAAACCCTTCCAAGACTACCTACTAACACAAATCCCGTTTAATATAGGTCTTGCTCGTTAAACCGATCTCTCCGATTATTCACGACACTATCTTTCAAGTTACTTGTTAATGTAAGTACTTTTTCATCCCTCGTTTTGGGGGTGGCATTGCATACTTATTCAAATTCAAATGATTTATACTTGAGTCTTAAACCACAACACTTATTGTATATTTTTACTTAAATAAATGTTCGATTTGGTGTTATATGTTTTACATGATTATGTGCAAATTCTTGAATGCTAAGGCGGGTAGCCTCTTGAATGCTAAGGCGGGTAGCCTCATCAAAGTATGATCATACGTTAATTCCGAGTATATATGGTATCCCCATATAGAAAAGTGTCGTCAATGTATTCTTATTGACGATTTCATTATTGTCGTCAATGTATTCTTATTAAAGGTTTTATTATCTAAATTGTTGCTATTATTTATTGGTTTCATATACTAGTTGTGGATTTCATACTATATACTTATTGTCCAAAACTATGAAAATTGCTCACCAACATTCGTGTTGACAAACTCTATTTTATGCAATGTTATAGGTTTGATGTTACCTTGATTGGATTACTTGAAGAAACTTATCATCTTGGCTTTAGGATATTAGAAAATGAAAGAACAAGTTATTTGTTTATCTATCTATTTGACATTTTGTTTGAACAATTGTTGTGTTATTTATGATGATATGGATTTAAATGAGTTGTTTAAATATTGTAACTTTATAATGTCGTTGTGCAATGAGCAATCATGTTGCGCCTCGACGTTTCCGCCTTTATTGGTCGGGGTGTGACAATATATTATATAATAACATTAATAATTACGTTTTTAAAATAAAGTAGAGAAAGAACCTTATGAGATGGTATTAAGTGATAAAAATTTGATTCTAATTTTGATAGCGGTGTTATGTTACCCCTCTAATATTACACGACCAGGAACTTATACTTTACGTGACACGTTTGAATACTAGTTGAATTTACAATAATGGGTTATTAAAGGATAGAAAAGACTCAAAAGAGAGTTCGGAGAAGTCAAAGGTAAAAAGTGTGACAAAAGATTAGAAGTTGGGATGGCCACAAGTTTCAAAGTAAACCTTTGAAGGAAAAAACACTTCGTAATGATGCTTTGGTGCCAAAAATCTCTCCTAAGATGGTGGTTTATTCAAAGAGAGTTAAAGCTTTCACTCTTTCTTTTTTTCTCTCTTTATGTTAGTTAAAACAACTTTATATTATTTTTGAATATTGGAAAATAGAAACTAGTTTATAAGTGTTTATTATTTGAGTCGGACTTTAAAAGGCGAGAAAAGAAACATGATTAAATCATATATATATATATATATATATATATATATATATATATTTTAAAACTATGAATTAGGTTAGCATTTGACCTGAATTCCAAAAAAGGCTTTTGAATTGAATTTGAATTTGTGATTTTTGATCTGAATATCCTATTTAAAATTATACATGTACAGTTTTTTTGTTTTTAGAAGATAAATATATTATTTTTTTGCTTTCATATTTTTCTTGTGTTCATTCAATGGAATTTGAATATTTGAATTCAGATCGATTTCATAGTAAGTTTATAAATTTTAATTTGGAATAAACTAGAAAACTGAATCAATGAACACATAAATGCTTATTAAATATTAACCTATAAATGATATTAAATATTAATCAAACACATTTCTAAAAAGTATGATACAAAGTTAGTGAAACGCAACTAGAAATTGACGGATGTCGTTTGTGGGCATGAGAATTGAGATATAGATTCTTGTTATATTTGGATAAATTTTTGTGTATATTTTGATGTTGAAAATAATCTTTGTAACTGAAGAAACACTAACCGGACCCCAGACAGATTACTGGTAACCTGGGGGTTAGATAGATGTTTCCCACGAGGGGTTAGACCCTTTAAAGATGGTTCTTCTGATAACCTGCAAAACAGACACCGTGAGCTCGTCACTGAGAAGGGGGGGGGGGGTTCCTCCTTGTGACCACCCTCCGGCGTGAGAATCAGACTAGATTGCTCTTTAAATATAAAAGTATATTAAGAGATTGCTAGAGCAGATATCAGGTATATTATGATGATATAAGATAATGTAATCAGATATGATGGTCATACCATTTGTGGTATTTATAGCCGAAGGTAGGTTTCCAAAGAGGTATGGCCGGCTGCAACAGTGTTCCTGTTCCACCAACAGTAGCCTACGCACGTGCCCTGCTGGTAGTTGGTGGGTAGGTAGCGGCTGATAGCGACCAGGCCTGCTGTACACTATTCCTGTTCCACCAACTGACGGCTACGCACGTGGTATGGCAGTAGTTGGTGAGTAGGCAGCGGCTAATAGTGATACAGTACAGGAGCATGCTGCTCGCCATACTGTATCAGTGAGCTGTCGTATCTCTGATCAGATCTTTCGCCCATACCTCGTCAGGTACAGTAAAAGATCCTTCAGTATACGGACTGGCTTATTTGGGCGGGAGTATTCCCCCTCCCGCCTCTGTGCGGGATTGCTCCCGGCTTGGCTCATTCCTTCAGGTGACACTGAATGATCGAGAGCTAAGTGCCTTGTGCGTGTAGCCATGCTGCGCGGGTGGCCTTCCCTAATGGCTTGTATCCGAGGCTGCGGGGACAGGCGGAGTCCTTCACCATTGGGAGGCATTTCCTGCGGGACCAGCTTGCGTACTGCGCGTAAGGACGTCACGTCTCTGAGCATGGTTGGTCCTGCGGATCCAGTTGGTCTCTGCGCAGACGTCCCTGTTTAAGGTGAGTCTTGCGGGACCAACTGGGCTCTGCTGGGACCTACCTCTTCAAGTCCCCCCAGTCCAATGTTCTTCTCATGCGTGTTTAATAAAGTGAGGTGAACTTTTGGACTTGAGCAAAGGGTTTTGAAAAGGGTTTTGTAAGGTTTTCCATGGGGATTCTTTCCGCGGAAGTCCTTGTCACTTGCAGAAATGCCCGAGTTTCCTGCTTGGTCTTTGGGTATGATGCGGGTAGGTCTGTAACCTCCTCGCAAGTCAGGAGCATTGAGTCCCAGTTGTATGGATTTTCCATGAGGTTTTGGTAGTTTTGAACATAGTGATCAATTATGTTAAGACCACCAATTCCATCCTGGAGCTTCAAACAACGTAGTTCTCGACGTTCCCGCTCTGCGGGGATGTTATTTCCGTTTCCGCAAGCATTGCCCAGAAGATCCTTCTTGGTTTCAATTCCCAGCGGAGCGCTAGGTATGTGAAGGGTTTTGCCTTAACACTGTACCTGCGCTCGTCTTACGGTTACTTTACTTCCAAGGTATTCCTGGCGTCCATTCCCTGCGGGTGCTAGGTATGTGAAGGGTTTTGCCTTTACACTGTACCCGCACCCGTCTTATAGTTACTTGGTTGCCGAGGAATACTTGGCTTCAATTCCCTGCGGGTGCTAGGTATGTGAAGGGTTTTGCCTTTACACTGTACCCGCATCCGTCTTACGGTTACTTGTTTGCCAAGGTTTATTTGGCTTCAATTCCCTGCGAGTGCTAGGTATGTGAAGGGTTTTGCCTTTACACTGTACCCGCATCCGTCTTACGGTTACTTGTTTGCCAAGGGGTAAGGGGTATTTTCCCGCTTACTTTTTAATATTTTCAAATTTTTTTTTTTTTTTTTTTTTTTTTTTTTTGAATTTTGAAATTCGAAGAGTTGGTGAAAAGATAAGAACATTCCAAACCTCTGAAACGTCGTGCGACGGTTTCTTCTGACTGTGTCAGGACGTGCAGGAAGTTATGGTGACGTGACAGAACATGGTCATTCCAGACGCTTTTCCTGGCGCGTGGGCACGATTTTTCGGGCGCGTGGCCGCGAAATTACTGGCACACGTCCTGTCAACAGCTGTTGCCAGCCTGCTTTTTGCCACGTGTCATAGTTTCATTGCACATTCGATTTCTCTCTCCTCCGCATTAAATTCACCGCATTAATTGCGATTAGTATATAAAGGGGGAGAGGCCTCTTTGTAATCCACACTTTCACCTCTCTTCTTCTTCTTCTTAGTGATTTCCGGCAAATACTCCCCTTTTTCAGGCAAGCATTTTCCCGAAATCACTCTTCTTTCTGCAAAAATGTCTTCTCATGATGCTGAAGCTGTAGCCGACGATAGGAGTACTGCTGGCGAGTGCCAGTGTGCTCTACCTGTCGATCAGTACCAGTACATAGTCAGGAAGTTCATGCTCGAGTCTCTCGAGCCTGAGTTTCCTGAATCCCACCAGACTGTGTACGATGCCCCCAGTGGCAAGATCGGGGTATATGCTGCATTCTTTGTTTATGGGAACCTTAGGTTTCCATTGACAAAGTTTATGTACCGTGTCCTGGAGAGGCACGGTGTGCACCTGACCGAGGTGCATCCGATGGCGATTGCCAAGGTCCGGCACTTCGAGTGGGTGTGCCGGATTCTGGGTATTGAGCCCTACGTGGACCGCCTGATGACCTTCTATACTTGGAGGTGCGTCCAGGGGTGGTACACCCTGACAACCCGTATTAAGGGTTTGAAGATCTGCGTGACCGAGCGCAGTCTCCGATCGTGGAAGCGGGAGTTCTTCTACATCTCTGCCCGCGCCATCCCCATTGCTATGAAGTTCAAGAGGGGTCAAGCGCTTCCGAGCCTTCTCGCTTCCAGCTACCAGGAGGCGGAATGGTTCGCGAAGATATCCCGGGTCCAATCTCCGGTTTACCGGTTTGCGGAGTCCGGGATGGTGCTGCTGGGGATGAGCCGGGTATGGAAGGATGCGTCCCGGTTTCCCATCCTTCTTGAATACGGTTTGAACTCTATTCCTTATGGTATGTCTTGTCTTTCTTGCTTATATTAGTTTATTTTCTAACTGTTTCTTTTTCTTTCAGAGGGGAATAATTTGGAGTCGCTCCTGTTCCCGCGGGAAGCTGACAGTCCCGTGCGGGTGGGCACTCGTGCTCTGGACGACAATGAGTTGCCCATCCTGGAGCAAACGGCGGATAGGTTTGTGGAGGTCTATCCGCCGGGCCAAGAGATCCTGAGCCACCGGCGGCCAGGTAAGGAGATATTCTATCCTGAACCCCTCAATGTTGTACCCGTTGCTGGAAATCCTTACATCCTGTCTTCTTCTGAGGAATCCGCAGATGGTCCTCCCCTTGTGCGGAAGAAGAAGGCTGCTGCCGGCGTGAAGGGGAAGGAGAAGGCCTCCACAGCTGATCCAGTGGTTCTCTCTGACTCGGAGTCAGATAGTGAAGAGGTGGCGGGGAAGCCCGGTGGTGAGGAGACCACTGTTCTGGAGGCTACGACCGTTACCTCCGGAGAACCAACGAAGACGACGGTGACCGGTACCAAGAGGCCGGCTCCATCGGGTTCTTCCCCGCCCGTCCGTACGTTCAGGGTCAAGAAAACCCGTAAGTAAAATCATAGTTTGCCTTTGTAGATTTATTACTTCATAAATTTATCTTTACACTTTCTTCTTTGTGCAGGCGTGGATGTTGACGCATTCCGGGGTGAGGCGCAGAGGAGTACCCTTCCGCCAATGACGGTAGGCTTGGTCAGCCTACCTGAGGCGTCGACCCAGGTGCCTGCGCCTGCTACCACTGGTTCAGTTGCTCCCTCTGAGCAGACTGTTCCAGCTGAGATGACGTCACCGCCGGCTGTGAGTGCGATTTTTACAGCATCCTTCACAGAGCCGGCGGTTACTGCTGCTGCCTACGAGGCGGCGACCGCGGCGGCGACCACAACGGCGGCCTCGGCGGCTGCCACCATGCCCGCGCCACCGGCACCGATGGCCGGACCATCAGGTACGCGCAGGGCTTCCCGCCGATCTTTGCCACCTTCCCGTCTGCCTGACCTGTTGGATGGATTTCCTTTAGGTTCAGGTGATGGGTTTGGCGGCTATCGGCCTGTCATTGACCCTACAGGTGCGTAGGGTTCCTTTCTTTTCTTATGTTTTTTATCATCTTTTCCTTACTGCCTTTGTTTCTTTTGCAGTGTCGGATTCCAATGAAGTGTATGTTCCACGATGGAACATTCGCCGAGGAACAACCCTTCGCACACCTGTGGAGTGCGTGGACTGGGCTCGCCACGCTGCTCCTCCGGGTGCGTTGGGGGAAGCCATGGTTAGCTACCAGGAGGGTAGGCTAACTAATGAGCTTCGGGTTCTCCAGGCCCGGACGCAGCCGCGCGTCGAGCTGCTTTGTCGTGAAAACGACAAGTTGAAAGCAGCTCGCGCCAAGGACATATCTGAGGCGCGTGCTCTTCGGGAGGAGAACCAGCAGCTGGCGGCAGCTGCCGCCGACAAGGAGAAGGCCTTCAAGGCCCTCGAGGTTGAAGTTCAGGCGCGACTCGAGGCCCGCTCCAAGGCTGCCCAAGCTGTGAATGAACAGCTTCGGCTGGCCAGGGAGACTGCGCGAAACGCAACCGAGAGGGCTGCCAAGGCTGAAGCCATTGCTGAGCCTTTGCGTGTGGAGAATGAGGAGCTCAAGGCCAAATTAGAGGCTCTCCAACGCGCTCATGATGCCTTGGCAATGGAAGATGCCAAGAAACTCCAGGAAATCCTGGACCAGAGGGGGGTGCTTGACCAGACCCAGCGGAAGCTTAAGGGCGTCGAAGAGGCTGCCGCAAAGGAAGTTTTACTTGCCAACCTTAACAAGAGCGAAGCCGAACGCGCCCATAAAGAAGCTCAAGCTGCCCTCCAATGGCTTCTTCGAGAAGCGTTGCCTCAGGTATGTTTAGTTTTATCTTCACGCTTTTCTTTTGTAAGAAAAGGTTCTAATACTTGTTTTTTCTTTGTAAGGTTGTGCGTCGGGTCTTTTCAGAGACCTCTTACGATGATGCTATGACCGCAGCCCTCAACGCTTCTCATGAGGATGGGGAAAAGGCCGGCTTCCTGCTTGGTCTAGGGTTTGTTGAGAAAGGCGTCCCGCCTTCCAACTTCCCTTTGTTCGATGTGGATACCGAAGCCATTTATGACCAAGCATTGAATCAATACGCCGCCTTCCCGCATCCAGTGGTGGAGAAGGTGGACGAAGTAGCTGCTGCTGATGATGGGTTAGCTGTCCTCAAAGCGTTCCTCGAACCACCCCGTTCTTCTGACGGAGCGGGTCCAAGTGGAAGCGGCCCTGAAGCTTGATCCTGAAGATCCCTTCCCATTGCTAAGATAGACTTGTATAGTTTTATTCTTTTAGGCGGGTAGTTACCCGGCCATTCTTGTAATATATTGAAATATTAATATTTTTGCGTATAGGATTGTTATTTCCTTCTTTGGGTTCCTTGCTTTATAAACTTATGACTTGCATACTTAGTTTAAATTAGCAATTTTCCAAGTGTTTAGAATAAGAACCTTTGAACGTGGTTGATAGTGGGTTAAAGTTTCGCTTCCTCCTTCGTGATTGTGCGGGTAGAACCGTCACTTGCACTTGGTAGGATGGCTAAACTTTAACTTATATCTGACCTGCGTGTAGGTTTTCCTTTTCGAAATTTCTAAGGCATTAAGATAAGTTGTCCTTTGAACGTGGTTGATAACAGGAAGTCTTGCTTCCTCTTTCGTGATTGTGCGGGTAGAACCGTCACTTGCACTTAGTAGGATGGCAAAACTTTACCCTTATCTGACCTGCGTGTAGGTTTTTCTTACCTTTTGAGGATAAGTTAACCTTTGGACGTGGTTGATAATAGGTGTGAAGTTTTGCTTCCTCTTTCGTGATTGTGCGGGTAGAACCGTCACTTGCACTTAGTAGGATGGCAAAACTTTACCCTTATCTGACCTGCGTGTAGGTTTTCCTTATCCTTTTTAAGAATTTTGTTTTGAACCGTTCGACGCGCGGTTGTCGATAGGTTAGTGTTCATTTTCCTTTTATGATTCATGCGGATAGACCGGCACTTTCATTTAATGGGATAATTGAACTCTTCTCCTTCAACTTACTCTGCGTGAAGGTTTGCCACGTTATTGGGTTCGTGCGGGTAAGACCGCCTTCCCACGCAACGACTTCACGTAATGTGAATGCCGTCACCAGTGTTGGATAGTTTAACCGTTCGATGCGCGGTTGTTGATAGGTTATTATTCAGTTTCCTTAATGATTCATGCGGATAGACCGGCACTTTCATTTTTGGGTGCTGAACTTTTTCCCCTTCAACTGACCTGCGTGAAGGTTTGTCACGTTGCTGGGTTCGTGCGGGTAGGACCGCCTTCCCATGCAATGACGACGTAATTATGCGGTGAAAACCGGCATATTGGTTCAGAAAAGTATAAATGTAAAATCATCAGCTTCGGTGTTCTTAAAGAGAATCATTTCCATTAGAAGTGGCTCTTGGCCTTTACAAATTGGAATTGATTTACATGCACTGTGTAAATGAGCTCCCTTCCATGTTGGGATGGGAGTGCCATCGAGCCGATACGCACCTGGTTCGGGATCTCGTTCTTTACGCAGCATGTAGTCTCGATTTTGAAGATGGAATTGATTCGTGTTCCCCAGCTGGGGTTCTATACGCACTCGCCTGCTCAGCCTTTATTACGCCACGAGGTGCGCGAGCGTCCCATCTCTGACAAATGCTTCGACCATATCTTTTACATCTATGCATTCTTCAGTGTTGTGGCCCTTTGTCTTGTGAAAGTCACAGTATTTGCTCCGATCAGCATCGTGACGATGTCGGATTATTGGAGGCTTTGGCCATGGGAGCTCTTCAGTGGCGAATATCTCAGTGACGCTTTTGGTGAGTGGCGTCCATCTGGAGTTCCGGTGCGACTGTACATTATCCCTTCCGCCCAACCGATGTTGCAAGCCGGATGAGGTGTCAAAGTTTACCCTTGACTGCCAAATGCCTAGCTTTCGTTTTTTATTTAGTCGGGCGGTGAGGACGTTGTCTTCTCTTGTCCTCTGGGTGTAGAGGTTTGTGCTCTGTGGGAGATCTCTACCCAGTTGCTTCTCTGTTTCCGCATAGCGTTTTGCTGCTGTCATGATGCCATCCCATGTGGATGGCATGCCATCTTTGCCCGTTAGGGTGCGGATGAGCTCTGGGTCATGTGCGCCCTGGATGAAGGCAGCGCGAACAAGATCTTCGCTGATATTGCCCAAACTTAGCTTCTTCGAGTTGAAGCGAGTGATGAAGTTTGGCAGAGATTCATCTTCCTCTCGTATGCATTTGAGGATTGTCCATTGCTCCTCGGTATACTTTCGTTGCTGGCTGAAGTGTTGGCTAAACTTCTGTTGGAAGTCTGCCCAGTCGTAGATGTGGTTGACCGGTAGACGATCGAACCATGCTCTAGCAGCCCCCACCAGCGTCATTTGGAACATGTAACACCACGTGGGTTCCGTCCAATTACTGACGGTTGCCCCCGCTATGAACCTGTTCAAATGATCGTCTGGATCAGATATACCGTCATATGTGCCTATGTTAGGCATTTGTTTGGCACTCTTTGGGGCGATTGATTCAGCAATGTCCCTTGCAAATTTGGACGTTCCTGCATTTGCAACGTTTGGTCTGAACGTTTTAGAGAAGTCTCGTGGACTTCCACCTGTGCTTTTTGGTTTGAAGGCTTGTCCAAAATGCCTTTTCGGTTGGGATTCCGTTTCCTTACGCTTCCCTTTTGCCCTATGGCGAGGGTTCGCGTCGGAGTCGGATTCCTCCGAGTCATCCTCCCAGTATTCGAATTCGTCGGCCTGTTGCACGGAACGCAAGCGTTCGTCCAACTCAGCCTGGAATTCCTTTTGTCGTGCCTCCGCCCATGCCTTAACTTCATCGAGAGTCTGGCGGGGGAGTCTTCGTTTCTCAAACTGGGTATCGGTGGATCCCAGTAGGCGATCATTTACTGCACTTGCCCCAGCTTTGGTAAGTGGGGTAGTGTTCGTAAAATTTACTTCACTTGCCCCGGCTTCGGTAGCCGGGGTAGTGTTCGTAAAAACTGTGTTGCCGGTATTCCCCCTAGTAGCTAGGGTTGTGGTTACCGGAATTTCTCTAACCATCTTTGTAGAAGTTTGAAAAAACTGGAGAAAAATAAAGTTCTAGCTTTATGCACGGATGGCGCCAATGAAGAAACACTAACCGGACCCCGGACAGATTACTGGTAACCTGGGGGTTAGATAGATGTTTCCCACGAGGGGTTAGACCCTTGGAAGATGGTTCTTCTGATAACCTGCAAAACAGACACCGTGAGCTCGTCACTGAGAAGGGGGGGGGGGGTTCCTCCTTGTGACCACCCTCCGGCGTGAGAATCAGACTAGATTGCTCTTTAAATATAAAAGTATATTAAGAGATTGCTAGAGCAGATATCAGGTATATTATGATGATATAAGATAATGTAATCAGATATGATGGTCATACCATTTGTGGTATTTATAGCCGAAGGTAGGTTTCCAAAGAGGTATGGCCGGCTGCAACAGTGTTCCTGTTCCACCAACAGTAGCCTACGCACGTGCCCTGCTGGTAGTTGGTGGGTAGGTAGCGGCTGATAGCGACCAGGCCTGCTGTATACTATTCCTGTTCCACCAACTGACGGCTACGCACGTGGTATGGCAGTAGTTGGTGAGTAGGCAGCGGCTAATAGTGATACAGTACAGGAGCATGCTGCTCGCCATACTGTATCAGTGAGCTGTCGTATCTCTGATCAGATCTTTCGCCCATACCTCGTCAGGTACAGTAAAAGATCCTTCAGTATACGGACTGGCTTATTTGGGCGGGAGTATTCCCCCTCCCGCCTCTGTGCGGGATTGCTCCCGGCTTGGCTCATTCCTTCAGGTGACACTGAATGATCGAGAGCTAAGTGCCTTGTGCGTGTAGCCATGCTGCGCGGGTGGCCTTCCCTAATGGCTTGTATCCGAGGCTGCGGGGACAGGCGGAGTCCTTCACCATTGGGAGGCATTTCCTGCGGGACCAGCTTGCGTACTGCGCGTAAGGACGTCACGTCTCTGAGCATGGTTGGTCCTGCGGATCCAGTTGGTCTCTGCGCAGACGTCCCTGTTTAAGGTGAGTCTTGCGGGACCAACTGGGCTCTGCTGGGACCTACCTCTTCAGTAACCAAAATCAAATAGAATATTGGGATTTTTTGGAAGCATAAGCCAAATATTTCGTATTCTATGCGAGTATACTTTTAGTATAACTTGATGTTGGTTTAAGTCACATGATGTATATTGGTGTAGCTTAGAGCTGGTGTTAGAAACTAGAGGCACGAGTTCGACTCTCGGTGTACGTCATCCTCAATTTTTTATATATATATATTTTTTTGCTAATTTCGTATTAGATTGCATATACATATATGTTGCACAAATAAACAAATCAACTTCGTGGTGTTGTGGTTCACCGTGTTGCTTGGAAGCTAAATGTCGCGGGTTTAACGCCGCGGCCCCAACCCCCCCTCCTCATACACACACGAAACCAACTTCTACCTTTTCTTTTTAAGGTTTTCAGTTGTTTTTTTACTTATGTAATTCAAATATTTAACCAATTAAATTGGATTTTCGATCTCTTTCAGTTTTAGGCATATCACGCGTCGGCTTTATATTCAACTAGTTATAAAAAAATAATAAATCTCAACTATTATATTATTGTTATTTATTATTCGTATAAGTTGATGGAATAAAAACTAAAAGAGACAATGGAGGATCACATGCAAGTGTGCAACACGGGATATATGCACATGAACCCACAACTACTTCATTTCATACGATGAAAATCCACTTTTTTCCAAACACGAGTTAAAGTGACTTTCATATAGTTTTTTGTAAATAAAACTTTTAAATTAAAGAGTAAACTACAAGTTTCGTCCCTTTGGCTTGTTCAAATATACGGTTATAGTCTAATAGTTTCAAATTTACGATTTTTGTCCTTATAGTTTTATTTCACTTGCAATTAAACCCGGCCCCACTAACCATGTTAAGTCTAGTCGTTAAATCCATCAGCTTTATATAACCATCACCAAGGATCTGCGTACAACGTTAAAGAACAGAAAGTAAACATATATAGGGAGTCAAAAGAAACCCATAAATCATACAATCAATCGTACCCACTAAATCCTACAAATAACATAGTTATTAGTAGGGTATGAAGAGTTAGTAAAAAGGTTGATTCAAGAGAGACACCGTCGTGAAAGACATGAATATAAAAAAAACAAAAAGCAAGATATAGTGATGATAGCATTGAAGAGGATGATATGGGAACAAACTAAAACCCCACCAAACTTTCTGCTAGAATTTAAGTGTGGATGCCTTTCTAGGAAAGAAGTTATGCGGTTGTCAAATATGACTACAAACATGTTTCAACAAAATCATGTATTAAATGAATAACTAAATTCTCATATCATATTGAAACTTTCAAACCTCTAAATTAGACTATGACATTTGCAATACATCATTTATTTGGTAATCAAAGATCAACACAATATTTCCATATAAATGGGACTCATCTCTCCCTCAAAACCACCACCAACTCAAATCTTGAAACATGGCTTATTTTTCAAGATTATTTGTGCTCATAGTCTTACTAGCATCACTTTCCAACTTATGCTCTTCAAACCCACTTCAAGACAGCTTCCATCAATGCCTTTCGGTTAATACAATCTCTTTAACTCAACTCCCCAACATCTTTTTCACCCCAAACAACACTGCTTTCACACCACTTTTGAACTCAACTGCCCAAAATCTCCGTTGCATCGCCTCGTATGCGGCTAAACCCGAGCTTATATTCACCCCGTTACACGAAACACACATCCAAACTGCGGTAATATGCTCAAAGAAGCTCGGGATTCACCTAAGGTTTAGAAGTGGTGGGCATGATTATGAAGGTGTCTCTTATACATCCAATATGGACCTTCCTTATGTCGTTATCGATTTAGCTAAAATGCGTGCCATTGATGTTGATGTCGAGGATGGTTCGGTTTGGGTTGAAGCTGGAGCAACCGTTGGTGAGCTTTATTATCGAGTTGCCGAGAAAAGCAAGACTCATGGGATCCCAGCCGGGCTATGCACGAGCCTAGGCGTTGGCGGGCACATCACGGGTGGTGCGTACGGTTCCATGATGAGGAAATACGGTCTTGGAGCGGATAACGCTCTAGATGCGAAGATTATTGATGCAAATGGTCGGATATTGGACCGAGAAGGTATGGGTGAGGATGTTTTTTGGGCTATCCGTGGCGGTGGTGGGGGCAGTTTCGGAGTTATAGTTTCTTGGAAACTAAAACTTGTGCATGTCCCTGAAACTGTCACGGTTTTCAACGTCCCAAGGACATTGGAACAAGGCGCCACCAAGATTCTTTACAAGTGGCAACAAGTTGCTAGTAAACTTGATGACAATCTTTTCATTAGGGTTGTGATCCAAAACTCAAATGTACCAAACACAACTCAAAGAACTATAACTACAACTTATAATGCACTCTTTCTTGGAGATGTAAACACACTACAAGACATCATGAAACAAAGTTTTCCTGAGTTGGGTTTGACAAAAGCTGATTGCTTGGAAATGAGTTGGTTGGAATCTGTCTTGTTCATTGCTGGTTACCCTAGAACCGTTCCGACCGCAGTCTTACTAGCCGGAAAACCGGCTTTCTTGAACTATTTTAAAGCAAAATCAGATTTTGTTACAAAGCCAATTCCAGAAGAGGGGTTAGAAGGAATTTGGACAAGATTCTTGGAAGAAGAAAGTCCATTAACAATATGGAACCCATATGGTGGAATGATGGCTAGAATACCAGAATCATCAATCCCATTTCCTCATAGAGATGGGATACTTTTCAAGATTCAATATGTGAATACTTGGATGAACCCTACAAAAGAAGTGATGAACAAACATGTTGATTGGATGAGGAAGTTTTATAACTACATGACACAATATGTTTCAATGTTTCCAAGACAAGCTTATGTGAACTATAGAGATCTTGATCTTGGAATGAATGATAAAAATGGTGATGATACAAGTTTTGTTAAGGCAAGTGCTTGGGGAACAAAGTATTTCAAAGATAATTTTAATAGGTTGGTGAAGATCAAGACTGAGTTTGATCCTGATAACTTCTTCAAGCATGAACAAAGTATTCCAGTTTTACCCTTGAAGAAAGGTCAAAGATTCAAACATGTGACAAAGGGAAAGGATAAAAATTGTAAAAAGGGTAAAAAAGGTGGAAAGGGTGGAAAGGTAATTCACCATTAATAGTTTTTGTGTTTGTTTATTTTTCTTTAGTGGAGTATGGGAAGCATAAGTTATAATGGAGAATATGTATGTCATGTTACTTTTAATGTGCAAGAGTGTTACTTGTTTAACCAAGTAATAGGCATAGGGATACCATATATGGAGTGTGATCACCATTGATGCTTGTAATGGCTTACTATCTTATTAATACAAGTTTAATTATTGAAATTTAGTACTGCTGAGAAGCCTAACCAAATCAAAGTCAAGACATACTAGGATTAGTTGCTAAACGAGCAAAACCGAGTTTGCTCGGTTTGTAAGTGAATGGAAACAAGATCAGATTAGTTTATAAACAACCTAAACTGAGTTGGCTCATTTGAAAAGGAGCCAATTCCAAACTACTTTTTTTCAGGCTTCGTAGCAAGTTTTGAGACACGGATTATTTGAACATACATACACTTAGTATTGGCGATTGGACATCAATTAGTACCGGTATTGGACAAAACCTAGTGTGTGTATTTTTGCTACAAGGTGTTGAGTATACCAGTAAAAAAAATTCACTTCTCACAAACACATATAAAATAAAAATGAAGCAATTTGAGCCAAGTCAAGCTAACCTGGCTTGTAAATGAGCTTAGCCAAGCTAGCTCGGTTTGATCTGTGCGCAACTAACTTGGTTTGTGAACAGGCTGACTTCTAACGAGTTTTTATCTAGCAAGCTTCGAGTTACAAACTATTCGAATAACCATATTAAAATCAGGTCCAATATTATATACTTTAACAAGTTTAATTGTATTGCAATTTAGTTGATAAAATGATTGAAAGTTGATGTCCTATACTTATCTTTAACTACATGGTGATCTATGTTTCTAAAAGAAGTACAATCTTACATAATTGTGATGTAGGAATGAGCATGGCACATATTATGGATAACCATCTTGTGATTAAAATATTAACTCAATCATGCGTTGTTGAGTAAAATATAAGACTTAGGGGTCAGATACCACTAGAAAAACATATCTTTTCTTTTTAAGTTTTGTTTCACAATTTGATTCTGATATTTTTATCTATTAGACATTTAATGATTTATGATAAGAATATTATTTGATAAAGACTTAAATCTTGTGATGTTTATGAAAGTTTGTCTGTTGATATTGATGTGCCTTAAAGTTATTAGATGGCAATAAATAGAACATCTAACAAAATTATTTAAATAAAATTATATTTATACAAATAGTACTATAGTGGACATCTTTAAGTTCACAAATCAAATTAAGATCAGTGTATGAAACTCGGTCTTGAGCTCATTTAAGCTTAGTTAGCCTGTTTTCAAAATTTCGAGTGTCCAAGACAAGTATAGAAAATAAACAATAAATATATATATTTTTTTCAAAAGATCGATGATAAGGGCCCAATTTATCACTAATCTATTAATAGTTGGAATACCCCTGAAGAAACACTAATCGACCCCGAGTAGATTATGGATAATCTGGGGGTTAAGTAATGTTTCCCACGAGGGTTAGGTCCGGCAAAGAAGGATGTTCTTCAGATGACCTGCAAAACAGACACCGTGAGCTCGTCACTGAGAAGGGGGGGGGGTTCCTCCTTGTGACCACCCTCCGGCGTGAGAATCAGACTAGATTGCTCTGAATATAAGTGTATATTGAGAGAAATAGCTAGTGAAGGTAAAATACCAGATGATCCTACCGTTCCAAGGTGTTGGAGTATTTATAGCCGAAGGTAGGTTTCCAAGCAGGTACAGCCAGCTGTATAATATTCCTGTTCTACCAACTACGGGCTACGCACGTGCCATGCTGGTTGGTGGGTAGGCAGCGGCTGATAGTGACCAGGCCGGCTGTGTACTATTCCTTTTCCACCAACTGCAGGCTATGTGCGTGCCACGACAAGGGTTGGTGAGTAGGCAGCGGCTAATAGTGACAAACAGTACTAGAGCATGCTCCTCGTACTGTTTGTCGGTGAGCTGTCACCCTGTGATTGGTTCATGGGCTGCTTTGGTCAGATCTTGTCTATTTTGTCCATATCTTGGCAGGTATAGTACAAAAGATCTTCCAGAAGCACACGGACTGGCTCATTTGGGCGGGAGTATTCCCGCCTTGCTCATTCCTTCAGGTGACACTGAATTATTTAGTGCCTTGTGCGTGTAGCCTTGCTATTAGTGCGGGTAGCCTTCCCTGATGGCTTGTATCCGCAGCTGCGGGGACAGGCGGGGTACTTCACCATTGGGAGGCTTTCCCTGCATGAACAGCTGGCGTACTGCGCGTAAGGTCTTCATCTCTGAGCATGGTGGGTCCTGCGGAACCAGTTGGTCCTTGCGCAAACGTCCCTCTTCAAGGTGAGTCTTGCGAGTCCAACTGGGCTCTGCTTGGACCTACCTCTTCAACCCCAAATCCATTATTTTGTTTATATATAGACTTTTGGATAGCGTTTTCACCCTTTATATAAACTCGAACCTTCAAATAAACATATACTTTTTTATATATAAAGGTTTGAGCATGGCCTAAAGCTTAGCATAACATTCTCGAACAGATCATGAGGGGCTCATCTTGTTTACACGTCTAATAACTACACCAATGTCTAATCGACTCTTTATGATAACAAAAGAACAACTTGTGATAATTATCTAGCTTTTGTAATATCATCAAATGTTATACAAATAAATTATTGTGACAAAGTTACTTTAGTGCTGTCGGGTAATTTGGGTAAACGATCTTGGATAAAAAAAAAAGTGTAACAGCCGCTTTAGGTATGATTGCTATCGATTAACATGAGCAAACGTGGCCAGAGTTGTTAAATTTAATGTATGATGATTTCAAAGATCTTTGACTCGGATAGTTGAATCTCAATTATTGTTTCTTAATGATTTAATGGGACACAATCAGATAAAACTAAACAAAAGCATCCATCATATGATGTTTTTTTAATTTTTGATGTACGTGAAGAAACATATTTTATAAGAAGGTTAAGATTAAATAGTTTTGGTAACATCATACTACATATACATAATATAGGTAGTTCAATATGCTGTGACCCTGGATTCGTTAGCCGGCTGCTCGTTCGTTTATATTATGTTTTTTTATTTTCATTTATTGGGATTTTAGTATGTTAAAACTAGAGGTGTACAAAACCAGTTTTTTTTTTAAACTGAACCAGTTTGGTCAAACCATGGTTCAAACTGGTTCGGATTAGAAACCGGTTTGAACTGGTCCAATTCGATTCAGTTCAGTTTAGAACCGGTTTAACCGGTTTTCTCAAACCGGTCCGATTTTAATACCGGTTTGGTATATCAGAAGAGGAATCTGTCCCAAAACTGGCATCCATTTCATAGCGAATTAATAGGATATAGAAGATTATTGGTATTAGACACACACATATATATATATATATACACACATACATGCACACATATATTCATTCACAATAAAAAGGAATATGAGTGTGTTCAAATTTCAACTAAAAATAGGAAAACGTCAACAACCAATATGCATGGAAAGTCAAAATCCCTAGCATGAAGAAAAGGAGAAGCTGAGAAAATGACTTATACCAATTCCATAATCAACACCTTTTAATTGTATGTTTTTACTCTCAACACATGTAACATTTTCAAAAACCATAAACAAACTTAACTCGGGCCGATAACCCTTACACCAATAATCTAATTTGTATTTAACAACAAAGAACTTATTTTCAAGCCGCCCAACCCGTCCTGTTTGAACCCAAACTAAAAATCCATTGTCTATCCTGTTGTTCTAAGCCTGTTTTGACTCATTACCCAAACTATGCGGCCATCCATTAGACATCTCCGATATTTTCTTAAAGAGAGAAAATTTGACTTGTCTACATGTGTTAGGTAAATTCCAGAAGGTCGGTTATTAGAACAATAATTGTCTAAAATATTGACGTTTACTTATGTTATTCGGCAGGTTTGACAGTTGATAAAACAAAAGGTGTGAAACAGACATCAAAATATGGAGTAACATACAAAGCATTTAAGAAATGGAGAATATAGTGGCATCCAAACTTAATGGTGCATATATGAATATTGTCATTTTCACCTACCACATAATCTAAAATTACATGGTAATACAACACTTGGATCATTATGGCACAGGTTTTATTTCAAGGTTTTAATCAACAAGCACTTGTTTTTATGATCTTTAAAACATTATCAAGTCTCAAAAATCTCTTGTCAATGTAACATTAATATTTTTATTAATCTATTGAATTTATTTAATTATATATTAAACATCATTGACTTATAGTATCCTATGACTAGTAATCACCTACACAATTTCGTGACCCTCTCTCTCAACAAATCCGCGAGTTTCACTCTCACTTAAATTTGTCATAATCATACACCCTAAACGGAAATTCGATCAGATCAAAAGTTGTGTCTTCCTCCATCCCACACAGATTTAATTTTTGTTTTCAGTATCATGTTAAAGAATTGATCAATGTCAAAATATATATACATTTATAAGCACATAGATAGAGTATAAACTATCAGAAATATCTACTACCTTTAGATATAATCCTTAAAATTGCAGACACGGGAAGCAATCTTTTACCATCAATCCATCATTGCCACTGTATGATAGAAAAAAATCAACTCGAAAGGACGTAAATGTTATGACATATAAACGAAGAAGAGATTGCGTAAATATAAAAATGTTCTATGTTTAAGCATATAAGTGTAGATTTAGTCAGGTAAATGTCACACATCAGTGTTACCAAAAATGAATATTAATGAATATAAATGTATACATGTCACATGATATGATTACCCCAACTTTATATCATCACATTTAAATCATCCATTGGAACCTCAAGGCACAAAAAAATCATAATCTTGTAATATTGATAAGTTGACATGTTTTTGCATACAATTAATAAACGTACAAACTAATTGTAAAACCTCATGAATCATTTCTTAAATAACTTTATTATTATTATTATTAAATAAAAAATGTGCAATGTTCCACCGCCAAAGCGGTCTTCAACAGAGGTGCACAAATCGGGTTTTTTAAATACCCAATTATGGGTATAGAATCAGGTTCAAGTACGATCAGATATTGGAAAATTCGAGTAATGGCCAAACTCGGGTAGAGTTTGGGTCTGGGTATTGTCTCTAAAAACCATACCCTATGCATCGGGTTCGGGCTGGGCATAGAACCGGGTATTTGAAACAGGTATAGATCGAGTATTTGAAAAACTCGGTTCCGGTTTACGGGTATTACCGGATACGAGTTTTGGTACTGAAATACATACCCTACCCGTATCCTGCGCGTAAGGCCAGGTACAAGTTCAGGAAGTAAAACCCGGGTATAAAAAAACCCGGTTCCGAGTACAGGCTTTTTTCACCTCTAGTCAACAATTGGATATGAAAGAAGTAATGACTAATGAGCCTTATAGCCGGCCACCTAAAAATCAATCGGCCCAAACAAGTGTACAGTCCATAACGGCTTACCCTTTGCCGAATAGGCTTTAAACTAAGAGAACTTGGGCCTTAAGAGATTACCGTCTAGAACCCACACTTCAAATTGTGCAAATGGCCCAAATTAGAAATCACACCACCGATATTGGGCCTTCAAAATATGACGCGTACAAAAATTTACCGTTTTAAAGACTCTTTTCATCCGGTTTTGTTTTAAACAGTAAGCACTTTCTTCATCTAAATTTGGAAAAGCAATCCTGTATAAAAACTTATGGGTGTAAACAAGCCAAGCCAAGCCGATCGTGACTCTGATACTCGAGATTGGCTTGTTAAAAGCACGAATTAAACCGAGCGGATATATTTGTATCAAAATGTTAGTTGATTTATTTAATCTATGTTTATCAATGATTATTATGATAATTTTTTTATTAAAATGTCTATTTGATTATTCCTTGGCGTTTTATTTTATTTCCAACTCTACCAAATCTAATCATTTTAAAATTTAATTATCATTTGAAAATACCAGATAATATCAGTAACAAATATGACGTCAAAATCATATATCCCATCACACCTCATAGCATCCCCTTTTGGTGACGTCAGGATAATTGCTGTTACGTGGAAAGTCCGATCTTAATTGACATGTGATACTAATATAAACAATTATAAACAATAAAAAAGTTTAAAAAAATAAAATTCGCATGTGACAAACAATAAAGAAGCTTTAAATATGTAGGGTCAACTGCATTAATTAATTACTCACTTTGTTGTGAACAAAAGAAAGAAGAATAATCTCTTTCTAGATGATTTTTTTTTTATTATAATCTTTTAACTTCAAGTTGTTTTTTATCACAAAATAATGAAAGAACCGAGAAGATCAGAAGTTTGTTACGAATATTTTTATTAACATAAGGTATTTAATTTGCTGTTTTAATATAGTTTAGTTGATGTTAATGTATAAAATATTGAATTAAGCAGTAATGATTACTTAAAAATTAGCTATTTAATGATACATGGATAATTAAAGACATTATATTTTAGTGGGTTTTTATAATCTCCACTTAAGAACACATATAATAGGAGAAATAAAAGCGTTAGGTTTTCTGGGACTTGCAATAGGTCGAAGAAGTCGGGTATTCCATGAGAGAAGTGGTGTAAGGGATAACTTGCTATGTCGTCTATATGTTTTAACCAAACTTTGATTGGTCGCTAAAAAATCGCCTATCATTCTTTTTCTAGTCACAGTCATTTTAAAGCGATTTACCGATATGCAATTATAGCATAATAAATTATGCTTACTTTCACTTTTTAAAGGCAATCCTAAGGTTCTTGATTATCATACCCAATATTCCATACGTGTAATATAAATTTTTATGTTGGTATTAGAGAAAGTGACGAGATTTTCACTTTCTAGAGAAAAAAAATATATTTTTTAAAACTGATGTGACAATGATAAGAAATTAACGCAGGATCAAAATTAATGTTTATTGCTTTGTTAAAAGAAACACAATATATGTCTTTGTATGATTGTAAACTAAAACAGAAATAATATTACATCAGAAAGTAACAAACGAAAGTATATCTTACATTAATCTTACGATTATTATAACTGAACATCTCAAAAAAATTTATTACATACATGAAAAATATATAAGAATATAAGTATATAACTATTTGAACCCGGTACTTCCATGGCTACGATGCAATAAATTATGAGCAATACTGTCTCTAACTTGCACCGCATTTATGGATTTAACCCTTGCATTTTCCTCGACCATAATCTCATCGTCAAACAAATCAAACTTCAATTCGTCGTCCATGGTCTCATTGTACATCTCACAAATGTTGTGCAAAACACAACATGCCCCAAACACCACCGGTAAGTCTTGAAGCTTGACCTCGGTTCTTTTTTGTAAGCATGCCCATCTCCCTTTCAATCTCATAAATGCGTCTTTTGCTATTTGTTGTACCTCGTCGATTTTCTCATTAAATGAATGTTGACTCCATGTCTGGTTTTGGTGCGTGTATGGCACCAGAAGCCAGTCTAGTAGTGGGTAGCTGAAGCTGCCCACTATAGATATATTCTTTATGTGACCCATGTTGAACCTTTGCGAAAGAGCCGATTTTTCCAATATTTTGTCGTCAGACATTGAGCCAGGGTAGCCAATGCAGACGTCAGTGAATACGCCACGTGAGTCAACCACGCCTTGAACTGTGGTTGAGTATGACGGTTTTTGATTCCGTTCGGTATGCTTTTTGTTAAAGTATGCGGCCGGGGTGGTTTTCGGTGCGATTATCGAGACATGTGTGGTGTAGATCGATCCGGAAACATTGGGTATGCCCGAGATTGACCCGAATTCGGTTTTGATTTGTTCAAGACGGTTCATATCAGGCCATTGTAGGAACTTAGGCATTAACACAGTCCTGATCGCAGCACTAACTTCAAGGACTAGTTTGTGACAAGTGGAAATCCCAAGCCCAAACAAATTCGACACAGTTCTCAACGGTTCACCAGTTGCCAACCGATACAAGCAGACAGCGACCCGTTGACGAACAGGGATCGCCTGACGAAGCATAGTATCTTTTTTAGTAACCGCAGAATCCAACTCGTCACAAATCATATTAAAAGTCGCTTTACTCATTCGAAACACTTTCTTAAACTCGTCGTCCGAACACTCGTTACTAATGTAATACTCCCAAAACGCCTTCGACCGCTCCTTCACCCACAACCGCCTCGGCCCTCCACCGACATGACTAGAACTCGCCTCCTCACCCACCACCGCCTTCCCCGCGGGTGTTTTCCTAACTCTCTCGTCCATTTCCGAGGCAAAACTCGATTCGGGTGCTTTAAATTCGAAATCAAGATTGAGAATTTCCTTCAAAAGACCTTCTTCTTCGAGTACCCCATCGAATTTTCGACGTTTGTTAGTCGGGTGGTCTCCTATGACAATATTATTATTATTATTATTATTATTATTATTATTATTATTATTATTATTGTTGTCTAGTTCTTGAAAGAATGAGTAGAAGTAAGAGTAATCTTCTTGGTTTGGGAATGGAATGGAAGTGATTTCCATGGATTATTAATATTAATGTGAAAAGTGTGTTTGAAATAGAGGGTGTGAAAGAGGAAGTAAATGTTTTGTTTCTTGAAGACTGATGGTGGAAGTGAAGGTGTTGAAGATAGGTTCAATGGTATATACATACATACATAACATATGACATATAGATCAACATCGGTTATAACTTAGAAGCATGTGATGATTAATAATTGATTTAAAAACGTGTGAACGCGTGGAGGAGAGTGAGAGGAAGATTCTTCGTCGTGTACTTTGTTTTATTGGAAGCATCTAGTGGGAAAGTAGTGTTTGAACCTTGGAGAATTAGTAAATAAGACTCTTGGTCCTTGATGTTTATTTTTTGACGAAATTGATGAGATTTGCATTTTGGGTAAGGGTGTAAATGAGTCGAGCTGCTTGCGAGCTACTTGAGATTGGCTCGTGAAAAGCTCAATCGAGCCAAGCTTAAATGAAACCGAGCTCAAGCCTAAAAGTAAGCTCATTTAATTAACAAGCCCGAGCTCTAGTCCAGTCTTCACTTATCAAACTCGAGCCGGCTCGCTAACCTAAACAAGCATGTCATTAATATCATTTTTGTCTGTTGTCATAGATAATACTACGTTTATAATAGAGAGAATAATTATTTTTTGTTCGTTGTCATAGATAATACTACTTTTTTTATTTTAATTTATATTTAGTTTTTTAAACTTTCTTTACTAGCAAGTATTTGCCTATTTGTAGTTCCATCTGGTTCCGATCCGACGAAAAGACTAGTAAGACGACTAAGTCTAGCCCGAAACAACTAAGTCTAGCCCGAAACCAAATATCTCGTGTATGCGCGTGGTGTGGTTCCGTGCGGTTTTTTGTTAAAACCGAACCGTAAGCCAATGCTTTGGTTTTTTGTTTTTTCAAAATTATTCGGTTTCGGGTTTTCAGTTTTCGTGGTCAATTCTTTTTTTTTTTTTTTTGGTTTTGCTAACCGAGCTAGTAATTTTCAAGAGAAGAAACTTGACCCGTGATATTTTGAAGTTGCGTCTAATATTTTATAAAAAAATTAATAACTGGTACAATATTATACATTTTGGCCAAGAATATTAAGAGCTAATAAAAGATACTTACATTTAAAACAATTTAATGTCATACAAATCGACAAAACATAGTTGATTTAACGTTAAAAATAAGACAAATATTTATAAAACACAAATGATTCAACGAAAAAGTAATTCCACAAATCAGTTTTTCGGTTCGGTTTGGTTTTTCGGTCTTTTACAAAACACAAAACCACACCAAAACAGAACCGTCGGTCTCTTTGGTTCTCTCGGTTTTTTCGGTTTTGTGCACACCCCTAACAAATAGACATAAAACTTTGCATTAGGTTGCAAACACGCATGTAGTGAAGTTCGTGGGTGTTCGGACATATCAAACAAGGGTGTATTAATATGTTATGTATTCCAAATGCAACATTTGAAACTACGTGACACATAGGGGATTAAAATGGTTTAATTAAAGATGGATAGCGTATACGCGGTTGGAGGCATATCTAAAAGGAAGAATAGAATATAAACTGACCATTTGGCCGTTTAGGAAGCTTCACTAAAATACAAATGTCCCTTCATAAAATATATACCAACATCGGATAGATAGGTGTTACTATGTATTCGTTATACCCCACATCAAAATTTTCAACACATAACCTTACAAATATAATATCTATGTACTTAGGTCAACTTTATATCACGGTGGACATGTATGAATAGTGGACGCGGCTAAAGAATGAGCAAATTGCTTAACGACTTGTCATGACCAGTGACAAAGCTTGGACTAAGATATCAGGAGGGCCAGACTCAAAATGTATTACAAAAATCACAAACGAGGAGGACCAGACTCAAATTTTCGAACGGAAACGGCTAAATTTACACTACGTATAAAAAAAATATTCGGTAATTTTAATTTTTATGTGCAATATTATACCTTCGAATTCTATTCATATGTTGTATTGGAAAAAATAATAATGGAAATTTCATTTATAGTTCA
Organism: Bidens hawaiensis; assembly: GCF_021521415.1. Taxonomy (NCBI): domain Eukaryota; kingdom Viridiplantae; phylum Streptophyta; class Magnoliopsida; order Asterales; family Asteraceae; genus Bidens; species Bidens hawaiensis. The sequence goes on along the minus strand of NW_027492046.1, from coordinate 106,815 downwards.
ATTAGTAAGCTATAATTTTGTTGTCATTGAGTTGGCGGTGGAGTGATAAAAGAGAGACCTGATGTTTCATGTGACTCAGGCTCGATTATTGTCCTCACCATTTAATTTCAGCGGCACATGTTGATGATGAAAGACTAGACAAGTAGACGACAATCACTAGTTCGATCATGGAATTGAACGGGTTTTATTTCACTATACTGTCGTCCCTTTGGACGAGTGCATCCGATGTGATAAATTTTGTTAGCAGCTCATTTGATGGATTCATTGATTGTTAAAAAAATTTATAACTTTGTTAAACCTTTGAACCATTACCAACTCTGGAAAAAAAAAGTTACTTTTAACGTATATCATGGTGTTAAGCAAAATGAATTGAACAGATATAAACTCTAAAAAAAAAGAATATTTATTATTACCTCGAGTTAATTAAGAATAACTTGCAAGAAGTAAACAAGAAGGTTTCTACAAATAGTATAGTCTAATTTCATACATGAAAAAAACATGTAATGTTGTACTTGTAACTATCTAAAGCCTGTACTTCCACGGCTCCGATGCAATAAATTATGAGCAATACTACCTCTAACATGAACCGCATTTACGGATTTAACCCTTGCATTTTCCTCGACCATAATCTCATCGTCAAACAAATCAAACTTCAACTCGTCGTCCATGGTCTCATTGAACATCTCACAAATGTTGTGCAAAACACAACATGCCCCTAACACCACCGGTAAATCTTGAAGCTTGACTTCGGTTCTTTTTTGTAAGCAAGCCCATCTCCCTTTCAATCTCATAAATGCATCTTTTGCTATTTGTTCTACCTCGTCAATTTTCTCATTAAATGAATGTTGACTCCATGTCTGGTTTTGGTGTGTGTACGGCACCAAAAGCCAGTCCAATAGTGGGTAGCTGGAACTGCCCACTACAAATATGTTTTTCATATGACCCATATTGAATCTTTGTGCAAGAGCTGACTTTTCCAAGATTTTGTCGTCAGACAATGAGCCAGGGTAGCCAATGCAGACGTCAATGAACACGCCTCGTGAGTCAACCACACCCTGGATGGTGGTCGAGTATGATGGTTTCTGATTCCGCTCAGTGTGCTGTTTGTTAAAGTACACAGCCGGGGTAGTTTTTGGTGCGATTATCGAGACGTGTGTAGTGTAGATTGACCCAGAAACATTTGGTATGCCCGAGATTGACCCAAAATCGGTTTTGATTTGTTCAAGACGTTCCTTATCCGGCCATTGGAGGAATTTAGGCATTAAGACAGTCCTGATCGCAGCACAAACTTCAAGGACTAATTTGTGACAAGTGGAAATCCCAAGCCCAAACAAATTCGACACGGTTCTCAACGGTTCACCAGTTGCCAAACGGTACAAGCAAACAGCGACCCGTTGACGAACAGGAATCGCCTGACGAAGCATAGTATCTTTTTTAGTAACCGCAGAATCCAACTCGTCACAAATCATATTAAAAGTCGCTTTACTCATTCGAAACACTTTCTTAAACTCGTCATCCGAACACTCGTTACTAATGTAATACTCCCAAAACGCCTTCGACCGCTCCTTCACCCACACCCGCCTCGGCCCTCCACCGCCATGGCTAGTACTCGCCTCCTCAGCCACAACCGCCTTCCCCGCGGGTGTTTTCCTAACTCTCTCTTCCGAATGATCCGACATTTCTGAAGCAAAATTCAAATTGGGTGTTTCTTGATCGTCAAGAAATGAGATGGTGTTTAGAATGTCTTCGAAGAAACTGACTTCTATATCGGACCCATCGATTTTTCGACGTTTATTATTCGATATATCTCCGATGGCAATATTATTATTATTATTGTCTAGTTCTTGAAAGAAGGAGTAGAAGTAAGAGTAATCTTCTTGGTTTGAGAATGGAATGGAAGTGATTTCCATGGATTATTAATATTAATATAAGATTAATGTGAAAGGGTGCTTGAAAATGAAGATGTGAACAGATGGAAGTGAATTAAGGTGTTGAAGATGAATATATAGTTTATATGCCTTAGATGAATATAAATGAATAAATAGCGTGTGAGCATTAAATAATTTAATAGAATTGAATAAAGATAACGTATGAACGCGTGGAAGGAGGTGACAGGAAGGTTCATAAGACGAGTAGTTAGTAGAAGCTTGTAGTGGAAATATACAATTTATACCTTGGAGAATTAATAAATGACGTTTGAGTCCCTAGTGATTGTTTTATAAAAAATGCTTATTAAACATTTTTCTGTATGTAATTACATTCTTTTAAAATGCTTAATGTCAGTCTCCCTTTCAAGATTTGAAGTGTTTTTAAGGCATGTCCAATGCGGTTGAAAGAAATGTCGGTAAAGGCGTCATATCCACTATCATGTCTAATTTAGTGCGATGCAACGTCCGCTTTCAAGCGCGCATTTACTAAAAAACAGTATATACATATACTTGAAAATGTTAGTTGTGTCTATAGGGTCTCACTCATATGCCCCCCCCCCCCTCTTTTTCCTTGGTCTTTGGAATTTTGGATGAACGTGTCGACATCCAGAAGTGGAAGCCACCTTCAACTTTTTAGCGATGGAGATGTGATGCTCTTATGTAGCAAATAATCCTCTAGTTAAAATGAATGATCCTAATTTCTCGTATTATGAACCTTTGTGTAGTACGATATAAGTAGTGCAAGCATGCTTTTAGCAAAGTTCATGTTTGTTCAAGTGTATGGATTGGTGTTTCTTTGGGTGTAGTAAATAAGTATGCATAGAAGCTCATAACGTTTGAAGGGAGTGTATGTGGCAAATACGTATGTTATTGCTTTACGCGCAAAGAAAAGATATAGATAGGTTGAGCTATTACGGACGAGGTAGTTGAAAACAATTTTCTTATGTAAACATGTGTTTGAAACGATTATATTGTAATGTACTTCCTATATATTAGTTGTGTCCGATAGAACAAAATTGCAACTATGTTTGGTTGTATATGAAAAAAGTTTAGTCAAACAGCAAGTCACTTATTCAAATGGACATTCATTTAACAAAAACATTTTTATGTTATCATAAATTCAATTAAAATATAATTTTAATGCATGCTTTTCTATTCTTTATTGTTGTCAATATAAATTATATAATCATTTATCCATGTTTAAGACACATTACATGAGTTCACTCAAAGTTGGTGCCTGTATTTGTTATGTTTACCAAATGCTACATTTGAAACTAATATGTTCATTGAGGGGGTGAAGTTGAATTACGTGATAGATAAGGGGTCGATATGGAACTAGAGACTGCAGAGTACAGTGATGTTTTTTTTATTATTTATTTTTAAATTAAATAAACAAGGATAGCGTATACGCGGTTGGGAGCACGCTTAAAAGGAAGAATATAAATTGACCAATTGACCATCACATGAAGCTTCATTAAAGTACAAAAATGTCCTCTTATAAAAACAAAAACCAACAGTGTATAGGTGTTGCAACGTCACTCGTACCATCTTTATCCAATATAATCGGTATACATTGATCATACATGAGAGAAAAAATTTTAAGTTAAATATTGTAAACAGCATACATAACTTTAATCTATTGTTAATATTGTATTTAACAACTTAACAAGCAGTTTACTTCTTTTATTTAATAAGTTATGATATACTATGTTTGATATATGAATATATAAGTAGTATTCTATCCAGTTTATTTCGTTTGCATCGGAAGCTAAGTTGTATTTAACACAACAATGTTTTGGGGATAGGATTGGACCCCTATTGAATCGTTTTAGAAATAACTGGAGCTTGGGAGGTCAATGGTTGAACCACTTTATTTGTGACTGCGATCTGACCAGAGCAGTTGCATGTGGCATTGGAACAGCAACGACGACCAAACCAATTTTTTGTATCAATGATAAACGATGTGTACAAGAGTGACAAGTGTGATATACGTTTTATGTTAAAAGAGACTAGGCGGGTGCCCGCGCGATGCAGCGGGAAACACATACCTTAGTAATCATATAACAAGTTTATGGATGTTCGTTGTTTGATTTAAAACTGTAAAACCGTTCAAGTTGGTCAATGGCTTGATTTCACGGTTGATTTTTTCATTAACTTTTGGCCGGTCGTTTTCGGTTTTCGACGAAAATCCGTTGCTAACGGTTATGCCCACGGTTTAAGCTTGGCCTTCATACTTTTTGTGAAGCCGTTACAAATTCGTACAACATTAATTTGAGTTGATTTTATTGCATTGTTTTCGTAATGTGAGTTATATGAATGGAGGACTGAATTTGTACTTTCAGAATTTATAAACTAAAACAGAACATGGGTTGTACTTTAATGCATATTTATGTGTTTAAACAATTTATTGATTTATGGTTACATATTTGAATTGTACATTAATGCTTTAGTGATTTGTACATTAAAAACCGTACCTCGGTATTGAATGAATTTTATGTGGAAACATCGGAAAAAAAAGTACGATGCATCGGTAAGCTCTGTTTTTCCTTAAACGTAATATATTTAGAAATATATAAGAAAAATAAGAAAATATATAAACCTGGCAAATACATGAGTAAAGATGAGGGGTAAAAGTTGTAACAATTTCTTAAATTTACAAAAGGATAGTAAAGTTTAAGTGCCAATTTTGTAACTATTTTCTAACAAACTGAATTTACGTAAAACATATTTTGTAGTGGACAACTTTGCCCTTATGCTACATGCTTTATAGGGTGTACATAAAGTATTGAATATTGTAAATTACTTAAAAACCTAGTGTCTTAATTTGTCCAAGAGTGCTACATTATATATAGTATAGACGAATGGTCGTGCGATGCGACGGGGAACGAAAATTCAAGTAATCATGTAAAAATTGTGGATGTTCGAGGTTTGTTTGAAACCTTAAAAACGTTTAGACCAATCATCACTTTTGGTCAGTTGGTTTCAGAATGTTCAAACCATAGCAAGCGGTATGGTTTATGCTTTATACTAAAGATTGGCCATATAAAACCGAGCCGGTCGGTAAATTTATTATTGAAGCTCAATGTGTCAAACCAAACCATTAGTAATGATTCAGTTTGAATTTTCAAGGATTCAGTTCAGTTTTCAATGAAAAAATAGGAACCAATGGTTTGACTTATTGCTTAACTTAGAAGTTGTTAAAACCGAATTGTGAACACCCATACGTAACATCCTAATTTTAATTGGAATAAACTATAGCAATACCATACCCAAATTAAAGACAATAAAATGCTCATTTTTATGGTGTAATTTTCTTCAAATATTAACATATGAAAAATTTACAGCCGCTGGAAAATCGTTGGTGAAAAGTTGGTTAACAATTAAATTTAAAAGAAATACATTGGTAAAGATGAAGGTCCAAAGTTATAACTATTTCTTAAATTTACAAAAGTTGAGTAAAGTTGAGGGGGTAATGTTGTAACTATTTATAGGCATATTTTTTAATGAACAAGTTTGCCCTTATCTTACGTGCTATATAATGTGTGTATTATGCATTATAAGTTATAAATTACTTAAAAAAGAGGTGTCTTAATTTGCCCATGACTTATGTATTATATATAGTATAGATAATAGTGCTTCTACAAATTTGAAACTCATATTGTAGTTTTATATTTTCTTGAAGGGTTGAAACTGAACTTAATGATAGATATATAGAGTGATATTTAAACGTGGATAGCGTGTATACGCGGTTGGGGTCACGTTTATAAGAATTATAATTGACCCTTTGACCTTCTCAAGAAGCTTCATGAAATATAGGCATATATTCCACGTCAACTTTTCCAACACACAAGCTTTCTACAGGCATATATGGCATTTGCTATATTAATTGTAACATCTAGGTCAAATTTATATCACCAGTGGTCACAAAACATTAAGCTCTTATCTGTTGTCAAAATGTTCAATTAAAAAACACAAACACGTTTTAAACGTATTGGCTGTGAGTGAAAGAAAAATTTTATAGTTAAAAGCATCTGATTGAAAGAAATTTATGATGAGTCACCGCTCAAAAATTAAAAGTGTATTCGTGAATCAAGCAGCATACTCTTAAGCTCCCTATCAACCAGACGTGTATTGTATTCGGAGTTATAATGGAATTTATAAGCGCTTATAATTCAATTGTAAATTTGAATTATACAATTTAAAAGTTATTAAAGAAAAACCAACAATATGTAATAAATTATTGCTTAAGAAACAATTTTCTACTTTTACAAATTATTTTTAAGCTAAGCTACTCCTACTAAAATTTACTTATACGTATTCAGGTGCCATAAATACCACATGTGGCTAGAACATAGATTTATATAATTTTAGTTATTGTATATCGTATAATCAAATAAGTTAGTTTTTCTTATACTGTTTTGAACACTAGATTGAAAACTAAGTTATATTCAAGACACATTTTTTTTTTATTTTATGGATAAAACAAATAGTTACTTTTAAACTTAAATTCTGATTCTTCAAGCAATGTGATATTAGAGTAACATAGCATGTGAGAAAACAATTTATTAGTTTAAAATATGAATAAGGAAAAGGAAAAAGAAAATATAATATATTAAAACCTTACTATCGCACGGGTATAAATATGATATAAGGTGTGAGTATCTGTTAGGGGCTCCGTCCGTCCGGACTCGTGGCCGGCTCGGGCTACCTTTAGCTAATGAGAGACGCGTACAGAGTGCTCGGCATTAATTAGTTGGTCGTTCCAAAAAAAAAGATATAAGGTGTGAACAAAATGGTCAAACTATAAATGGACTTACATAAAATGATAATATAGGACAATCTAAAGAACACTATTTTGTAAATTCTGTTGTTTCCTAGAAAATTAGTTTCCAACAACCATAATTAACTTTATTTGACCACATGCTAATTGCTCAATAAGTTATTACTAGCTTTAGAGCACATGAAAGGTGGGTTAGGGCCTAAAAGAACAAGATAAGGCTTAGCTTGTAATGTAAAATTATAGTTGGCCCGCCATGGTCCATGGGTACAAAAGTTTTAATTATTAATTTTTTGAAAAATATTAGAGGTTCTAAATTTTATTTTTATTGGGCACTATTTTAGGTTTCAAAAGCAGCAAGAACTAATATTCACAACCAACATTTGGTATATCTCGATTGATCTAGTAATTTTTGTTTAGGAGTGTAAAATAATTGAGTCGTTCATGAGTTATTCGAGACGGGTTTGCTAAAAAAACCTTAATAAAAACTAGTTTAAACAAGTTTGCTCCTAATCCGCAGTTAAATAAGCCCATATTCCAATACCAAGTTTGACCAGACTTGAAAGCCGAAAAGAGATCATTATTTATATAACTTTAATAATTTTATTATGTATAAAAACGTGATAAAAAATAACTAATTATATCGACTTTGTTATGAAGAAAATAGTGACGAATCTACGTTGCGGTTGGGACCCGGGAATTCGGTTGAAAATTTCGGTTTTATAATTTTTTCTTGTAACAAGAATAGTTCTTAGATAGTTTAACTACATAAATGGTCCTCATTCTAGAAAGTCAAAGGTTATTTTAGTCAGTTTACCGTAAACTTATAACTTAAAGATTTTACTTTACTTAAACTAGGGGTGTTTACCGGTTCAATTATCGATTTGATTTGTTTGGTTGTGTGATTTTTTTAATCAAACTAATCATTAAAAGAAAAAAACATAACCAAAAATCGAATCGTAAATCGAATACATAATTCAGTTTTCGATTATAACCAAATCAAAAATTGGATTATGAATTTGTATTCGATTTTTTCGATTACAAATACCATTCGATTTTCGGTTTTTTCAAACACCACACGGACCATATGTGTAATAATCTCTGAAAAAAATTTAACACAAACTGCCCTCAGATTTGGAAGAAATAACAGATAGGTGTAGTCACAAACAAGTGGTGTTGAATCTATGAAACCGAACATAACAACATAAGACAAACAAACAAGCAAACGAACACTTGACACGAGTTCATCATCCGCCATGGCTGTTCCATCTTCTTCCATCTTCAACTCTTGTACCTCACACCAAGGTGACTTGTTTTATGATACACTGATTTATTTATGATTTGAAATAATGTAAAAAGATGTGTGGATTATTAATTTCAATTTAAAATCTGAACTGGATTTAGTCAAACTATGTAAGTCTGTGTATGTGATTGTTCATATTGTAGTTCAGGTATTTGGGCTAAAGTCGGTTTTGAATTTTTGAAAATCATTCGGTTTCGGCTTTTTCGGTGTCTATTTTTGGTGTTCGGTTCTGTTTATTCGGTTTTGAGATTTGTGCTTGAAAATTTTTGGGGAAAAAAAGGTTGCCCAAAATAGTGAATTCGGGCGTAAATCATTTTGTTAGTTAATAACTAGTTGATTATTCTACATTTAAGCTTGCATATTTATTAACTTTATAAATTACTTAAAATATAAAATAAAAAATGAAAATGCATAAATTCGGCTCGGCTCGGCTCGTATTTTTTTTTCCGGTTTTTATTACATGCAAAATCAAAACCGAACCTCAAGTTTGGTGTGCAAAAACATAAAACCAAACTCTCGATTTTTTTTTTTCGGTTTCATGCTCACGAGACAGGCCACTTAAATCTCTTTTAATGTTATTTGTGGTCTTAAACCTCTAATGTGCTGTTTTTTCAGTTTAATTCACTAATGGTTTTTCTGCTACCTAATTATAGTTGAACCATGCCACTATTTGCCCCATTACTGTAAATATACCAGCAAGGAAGAATATTATCCAAAAGGCTCTTGCAAACAGAAGGCATTTTGTGCTTACAAAAGCTAAAACATCGTTAGAGGCGGATATACATGAAAATGATTCAGTTACGTCTGAATCCGTTGATAACGAGAATGGTAAATCTTTCAATCTTTTGTTAGTTTCTACTTTCTAGCTGTTCTTTTAACTCTCATAGCCATCCGTGCAGATTTTGGAGTCGTAAATCTTCACCATGTGGGAATACTATGCAAAAACCTCGAACGATCACTTGAGTTCTACCAGAACCTGTTGGGTATGTTGCATTTTCCTTATATATTTCTGGTTTATAAAAAAAAAAAACTATATCTTTTTATGTTTTATACAATCAGGTCTGAAGATAAATGTGGCAAGACCTCATGATAAGCTTCCATATAGAGGCGCATGGCTCTGGGTCGGTTCCGAGATGATTCACTTAATGGAACTGCCAAATCCTGACCCTGCAACTGGCAGGCCCGAACATGGAGGGAGAGATCGTCATACTTGCATTGCAATTCGTGACGTATCAAAGCTAAAAACGATTTTAGATAAAGCCGGTAATTATTTTTCGTCTCTCCTATATGTTTTTTGTAGGACTCGGTCCAATCTAAGAATTTTGGTTCAGGTATTCCTTACACCCTTAGCCGCTCTGGAAGACCAGCAATCTTTACACGAGACCCCGATACGAATGCACTTGAATTCACACAGATTGATTGAAGGATTATGCAGAATATACATAAAATGATTATGCGGTTTCTAAATATATGTATAGTAGCTTAATAAGATCTCCATAAAGAACATGTATGTATACAGACTGATGCATTCGTAATAAATTAATAATAATAATAATAATCATATTTATTATGTCCCAAACCCATAATTACAGCTGGATTTAAATATTTAAGAACAAATGATATTCAAGAGAAGTCGTATCTACAGAGAAATGAAATGGTTTATAAACACAAGGGTTTTAGAGACATGGAGAACAAATGTCTCATGCTTAACTCTTTGGAGATGCTGACTGTAACCGCCAGTCCTGTATGGCTGACCGCAACGTGTGATTGGGAGTTAACGTCTTATGTTGTAAACGTTGTTTTGTCACGGGTGATGCGTTTTGTCTTTCCAGCCATATTTTTATAGCTCTATGTTCATATGTAAAACCATCAGTAGCAATGTGAGGGTCATCCATTATTTCCTATATTGACAAAGAAATCGAATTTATAATAATAATCAACATATTATATCCTTTATATAAGCATATATTATTATAATTATTATACCTGAACAATTGGACAATAAAAGTGACTAGGAGCATCACTCTTGTTTTTCCCAATCTTTTTACTCATATCACCAAACTCATGAAGTTTCTTCAAAACCGGGAGTACTTCGGTGTCAAGATCGGGTCTATCCCTGCACCGAAGACTACAACATTTAAGCCCTAACTGAGTCAACTCGGCCACTTCGGCTACTGGCCAATCAGGTATCGACTCATCCAATATGTCGAACAATGTACCACAACGAACAGCCGATTCAACTTTCGATATAACTGTTTTCGGTGAAAGTAATGTTAACAGTTGCAAAATTATAACCCCGAGAGCATACACATCCGACTTTGGTCTAACCGTTCCAGTCCTATGATACTCCGGGTCAATATAATACATAGTACCCGCAAGAATAGAATCTTTGTACTCAGTTATATAATCAGGGACCACATCTGTAACTAGTTTTGCCATACCCACATCTCCGATTTTGCTCACGAAGTTTCGGTCAAGCAAGATATTCCCGGGTTTTAGATCACGGTGTATTATGGGTTCGGGTTTTGAGTTGTGTAAGAATGCAAGGGCACATGCTAATTCGAAAGCTATACGAAAACGGGTGTACCAAGAAAGATGATATTTAGGATTTCTTTTGGAGATGAAGTCCTCTAAGCTTCCGTTTTCCATGTATTCATATATTAGACAACCTTTTTCGGGACATGCTCCAAGAAGTTGAACAATGTGTGGATGACTTAGTTGACTCAGAACCTCAACCTGTGTAAAACCAATAAAAACAAATTAACAAGTTGATTATGGTGGTGTTCGTATGCATAGTTTTGAGAGTGAATGAGAATATCACACGGCTATGTGATTGAACTTGCATAGGCGTGCGTATTCAACCAGTATCAATATCTATTAACTAGAAGCATATAAAGAATTCAATTCAAACCTCTCTTAAAAACTCGCGTTTCTTTTCAGATGTATCTGAAGAAAGAACTTTGATTGCAACCATGGTATGATCAAGGCTACATTTGTAGACTTTACCATATGCTCCTTCACCAATCACTTTGCTTTTAGAAAACAATTCTGTAGCCTTTTCAATCTCGCCAATTGCGTATCTTTTGTAGCGTTTGTCACCAGCAAGTAACGCATCAACAATCTGTTGTTTCTCTGAAGATTCCTTTGAAGCTTTTATTTCTGCTATTTCTCTTTCGCGTGCCTCTTTTTCTAGAAGATCTCTTGCCATTTCAACTTCTTTAATTGCTTCCAGATGCTTTTGTTTTTCTTCAGCAGCAATTTTTCGGTATTTTTCTTCACGTCCTGCTAAAGAATTAATTCTTTTCATTTCTTCATTTCTATCAACAGAAATCATTTGAACCTGCACATGGTAATATGTCATCTTTCATATAAGTCCACATTTTTATTTTGCTTTTTAGTCCGGTTTGGGTAATTATGTTCAGTTGATGTAAAACACGCTAGTATTTTATGCAAAAAAAAAAAAACGAAAAAAAAAAATCTTTCTTTCAGTAAATGAGAACAAAATTTAAGATTTCTTGCAGCATCAAAGAGTAATTATGAAATGAATACTTAGAACTTAAATAAAATTTTCCCATGATGAAGAATTTGCAAGAAGATCCGATCATTTAATAATTTGTTTTACAGGTGGCAGTTCGGACCCATTCATATACAAATGGGTCAATTTGGGTTATGTTTATCTGTAGCACGCCAGATACATTAAGCTAAAAGATAAAACTAAAAAGGAAACGGGCCAAATGAGTCAATCAGGCTAGATTGACTTTAATTTAAATGTATAAAACCTACTAATCGCTTAACTAAGAATTTTTTTTATAATAATAATACGGTTTTATAATCATATGTAACAAATTGCCTACTACCATATTTAAAAGAAAGTGTTTGTGGGCCATTTCAACTGAACCCTGGCTGTTTTGACCCGAAACTGGTTTTGACTCATTGACCAACCATGGTTCCTGCAAATGTATAAAAACAAAGCAAAAGTCCTAACCTTCTTTTGTGTATGGACAAGCTCATCACAAGCCTGATTGTACATACTGACAGCATTTTGTAACTCAAGTCTTAGTTTTTCTACTTCAGCCTGTAAGTTTGACTGCAAAAAGATATTTACATGTGTTAACATTAAAATAAACATGTTATTAAGTAACGACAATTTTATAAAGCACCTTATCAGAACGTGTAGAAGACAAAGAACTTCTGTTTGTCACTCCGGGCTGCAAAATTGCATCACCCAAGGTCCTCATGGGAGTGCTGGTCATAGTAGAACTGATTGAAGCATTCTCATGGTTTGATATTTGAGAATTTAAACGAGTAATGTCAGTCACAGATGACGGGGCATATGCACTTTCCATATCGTACTTGTTAGAAGAACAGCTTCCACACCATAGGTAACTCATGCCACACGACATCCCGGGCATGGAAACGCTCTCTGTAATTAACACCATTATATGTAATTTTGTCTATCACTTATTTAATCAATAATTAGTGTTCCATCATATATGATTAACAAATTTGTCAGTAACGACGGTGTAGAGTTTACATTTAAGTCAACTGTGGTCACCTGAATCAGAGATGAGACCATCTCTAGACACAACATATACATCGATGGTTCTTGGAGCAAGTTTTAAAACGGCCGAGGGTACTGACTTCCTAAAAACAAACATTATAAGTTAGAATTAATTATCCCGATACATAAGGGGTGTTTGGGAAAGTGCTTTTTAAGCAGAAGCAAGTAATTAACTTACTGAAAACAACTTTTTTTACGTTAAGGATAAACGTACATTAAAGATAAACTTCTGAAAACAATCAGCAATCTAAAACTGCTTATTAAAACAACTTAGTTCTTTCTAAATTAAGCATATAACCACAATCACTTTTATTCATCCAAACACTCAAAAATGCTTATCTACTTTTAAAAAACAATAACCAAAAAAGTAGTTTAAATACACGAGCCCAAACGCTCCTTTATTAAAGATAAAAACGAATACTGATAGTATACCCCTTGAGCCAACTGGAGGAGCATGAACCAAGAACCAAACTATTAATCCCTGACTCAGATGCATACCCTACAAGACCTGATGCAGGGTCATCAGCTTCCAGCACCAAAGTTTCTATCTGCAAAATAAAAGGTCTAATTACAACGAGTCAACCAGTAAAAGATTAATTCAGAGTTTTTTAGCACAAAATACTAATGTGCGTTTACTTTTATTGTGTTTTAGTCGTTTTGCAGTTCTTTTGTACAATGAGTCATCAAAAATGTTCTTTTGCCTCCTTTAGGTCAGTGTGATTGTGGACTTGTTATGAAAGTTTTTGTCCGGTTTGAGTCATCAATGAAATACTCTATAAGGCTTTAAGAACCCAAATGAGGGAAAAATCCAATCTTTTTTATGACTCATATGCATAAAAAAAAGTATAATGACAAAAAAAAAAAACAGCACCTTTTTGCCTTTGCAGAGTTTCTTGAAAGGTATAAATACTTCTTCAACTTGTGATTTCATGTCTTTCATATACATAGCCACCACATTAGCATCCAGCTCCATAATAGGTACTTGTTTTCCTGCTGCAGACGATAAATGCTCAAGATTTTAAATACCCAAATCATATATGTTGCTTCATTTCGTAGCAAAATAAACACAATTTGTTTTTCAAATGTTACATGGAAGTTAGAATATGTCCTTTCCAAAAGATTTTCATGTTTGTCATCATTAGAAGTAAATTGATGGCATTACCTAGGATCTACAAGAGCTCTGCATTTCTTTCTTAAATGATACTTCAATATCTGATAAATGATAAATAATCGAACAAGTTTAGCTGTGTCGATTTCATCAAAGGAGAGGGGTAACATACTGACATTAGGTTTGGGAAATTGCTGGTGGGGGTGTACGTGATTCGGTACAAATCCGTTTTGGGCTATGAACAAACCAAAACCAAAATGTCAGGTTTTGAGTTTTTGAAAACCGTTTGGTTTAGGGTTTTTTTTTTTTTTTTTTTGGTTTTGAATTTTTGGTTTTTGGTTTGAATTCGGTTCAAGTTTGGTTTTACCATTCAGCTTGAAAATTTTGGGCAAAAAAAAAAGTTGTCCAAAAATAATGAATTTGGACCTAATTTTTTTGTTGTTAACAATGAATTGATTATATACATTTAGGCTTAAAATATTTTGATTAAACTATCATAAATTACGTAAAAAAACTATAAGTTGAGTTACTATACATTTAGGCTTAAATATTTTGATTAAACTATCATAAATTACTTAAATAAATTTATTAAAAAAAAAAACTTCCGGTTGGTTCGTTTTAATCGGTTTTAGTTACACACAAAACCAAACTAAAATTTCGGTTGTAACTTTCAACAAAAACATAGAATCAAACCCTCGGTTTTTGTTTCAGTTCGATTTTCTCGGTTTTGGATTAGTTCACCCCTAAATTTGCTGGATATACCACATCTTTGTTTCCAAATAATCTAATGCCTATCACTCAAATTCTCCTCACTTTTAGCTTCATCACTTTTTTAGCTTTGTAAAATTTTATTAAAAAGTAATGTTTGCATCAATACAGAAGGCAACCGAGCAACAAGCTGCCTTAATCATATACACTGTCTAGCTAAACTCACTAACAAACACAAAAATTCATAGAAACTATCATGCAACTAACAAACTAACAGTTTTAGTAGCAATTAATACAATCTGAAAGCATATTATGTATGTGAGGTATAGAGAAACATTACACGGAGTAGGAATTGAAGTAACATTAGGTATCACATGAACCAACACCAATCGATCAGCGTTCTGTGACAAATTCTCCACCGCCCACCGTACAGCTCGCCTACTTCCTCTCCCGCCAATTCCTCCGGAGTTCCCGCCCTTCACGGCCACCGCCACCGCCGTCGGACCGCCGTTGCCGTTGCCGTTGCCGTCGCCGTCGATCATTCTCGTTGACTCCAGCTCCGTATCAGCATAGGGTTTTGTGTTCGTTTCAATCAAATACCATTTTGACTTGTTTTGTTGTTATTATTATTATTATTATTATTATTTAAGTGTTATTATTATTATTCAGATGACTTGTAACGACTTTTTGAGGGGGATTAACTCACTACACTTTGCACCCTTGGCTTTTGCTCATGTTGTATATTATATTATTATTATGTTTTAATGTTGAAATGCACAACCAATGTTGCAAAAATCATGACTAGGCAGTGAGTAATCTTCAATTAATTGTTAGTCTTCATTTTACTGGTTAGTCGGCCAATTAATCGGTCAATGGTTGAATCCAGCCAAAATTGGCGGTTTCCGACGAGTTTCCGATCAAAATCAGCGGTTTCCGACGAGATTCCAGCAAAAATCGGCGTTTTCCAGTGAGATTTCAGCCGATTTTCGGTCAAAATATGTTTGTGTATGCATAAAACTGAAAATTATATATAAAATTGTGTGTGTGTACAAAAAACTGAAAAAGATATATTAAAGTCCGATCTGATTAATCCCGATTAGTCGTTAGCCCCCACCCCACCGCCCGACTAGCAATTTTTACAACGCGGTGTACAACAACAACAACCACCACCACCACTACAACCATACCGGTAAATCCCATATATAGGCAAAGATATCAGTATGGTCTGGGAAGTGTGGAATATAGGCAAACCTTAGATAAGAAAGATTGTTTCAAGTGAGACCTTCAGTTCCAAAAGTAAACACCATAGCAGTAGAACAAGTAAACTATGAAATATAAAGTCTAAAATGGTATAATATTTAGTGTAAACAAAATAAATTAAAAGAAGACAATAAGAAAACAGGGCACAAGAATAAATAAATAAATATGTAATAATAGATATAGAAAAATAACAATAACTAGTAAAAATGAGTATTAAGTAGGAAAAGTTACGACTATTAATATTGATATGCAGTAAAAGAAAAATGGCTAGTTGATCTTCACGAAAGAGTTTTTGACATTAGTTCTCAGAATATTCAAATGATGTTGTTCATTCATAACATGGACTTACAAAGATAGCATAAAAGTTAGTTCCAATTGTTACACAATACAAGTAAAGTGTTCCAATTGCTACACGATAAAGCTTAAGACGTGTGTGACAGCTATAATAAACAACGATTCGTTGTTTTAAACCAAATAAAAAGAAACTGTTAACACGTGCGTGGAAGAAGGCGGAAAGATGACAAAAGAAGAGAGAGCATACATGTATTCAAGTACGGTATTTCTCATACAAGAACCATGAATCCTCACTCTCTTCTGTCAACTTCTGAGGTATAACACCTATGAGTAAAAACATTTACTTAATCCTTCCCATACTCATTAACCCATGTATTGTGAACATAACTTCTTAACACCAATGCCTATAGTCTAGAGTTGCATGCTTGCCTATTGACTTTCATATTTACCGCAAGCCATAAGTTAGCACTTAAAAACTGCTTAAATCATTGCTATATAGTTAAACTCTTTCATGTTCATGTAGGACTTTATCAAAAAGAAAAATAAAGCCTAAATATCAATATCCTATAGAGACGCGTGAATAAACGCCCGCTACATCTGCTACAAGCATACTACCAACTATGCTTGTAAGTTGGTAGTAGCTCACAACTTAAAATTATCAGAAAACACAATAGTGTTTAGTGTTGAAGCAGAAGGAATCACAAAAGGCTTCTTCTTTGAGTTATTGCTTGTCATTCGAAAACAAGATTAGCTAAGAATAGTCGCTTATTGGATTTGACATACAGAATTCAAGGGTAAAGAAAGAAAGACTTGGTTTATGGGTACAAGTACAATTGTTGTTGAGGTTGATTTATAGACTTGGTAGAAACATGTATCACGTCTTTAAACAACGAATATGCGTAAGCTTCTTGAAGATTGGTGTGTTGTCATTATATTAAGTTAACCAATGTTGGCTTTTCATATCAAAGTGTTTAGATTCCAACTTTTCATCCACCATGGGCTTAGATTCCAAGAAGTTATACCATACATTTCATGAATACATATACCTTTTTTTGATATCATTCAAGCTATGTTGGCCAACACAAAAAGCTTACTCTGTTTCATGTGTTTCTGTTTTTTTTAAACGACGACTTTTTTGTATTTAGATTACTACACTATCTGATTTATGATTTATAAGCCATAATATAAAATATATTTTTCCTCACTAACTTGTGTGTTATAAATTAGATTTTTCAAATCAAACTTTGAGTCAACTAAGCACGCCTAGTTGATACATAAACTAGTGGTAATATAATAACTTTCCAATCAAAATCACAATAGATTTTCGTTTACATTCGCTTCAACTGCTCTATGAATGATGATTTGAGGGGTTAAACTACAATAATACATAAGCCCTTGCTAAAGAATAAACCTTGTGGTGAAACAGTAACTTTCAACTTGGATCAAAACAGATTTTTTTTTTTTTGTTAATACTCGATTTAACTACTATATATGCAAGCAATAATTTGAGATGACATTAGTAGAAAGGTTGGCCAATAAATGAACATAATGTTAAATGATATTGTTTTTTATTTTTATTAATGATGTTGACATAAATAAAAAATTTAACAGATAGGACATCGACAACAAAATAAAAAAAATAATAAACAGTAAATTTGAATTGAATCTTGGCTTTCTTGGATAACAAAAGCATGAATACATATATTCTTGGATAATTTTTTTTTTTTATTTTTACAATGTTCCCTCTAATCAACAAGTGCTCAATGTAATGGAAGGGAGCACATAATCAAGCACTTAAAATGTTACTATTATTAAATCTTGTTGTTACTTTTTAACATATTCGAAAATTATTGGTGGTGTTTATTATTAGACTGATATATTTAGTTTTCTTAACTCTTAAATTACCGCTCCCCCATTGGAGAAAAAAAAAACATGTGATACTCAGTTTGGAATGAAGCCTATGGCAATTTCACATATACTCGTACTAACTTGGAAAATATCGTATATATCAATATAAACTAAAATATCACATATCATAGCGTATCATAACCGTCCTTGATGAATTTATCATTTACGTGCTTTGCTAATTAATCCTCTCCATATCATAGTTATAATTGAATATTGATTATTATGACTTTAGCCTATTATAAGCTCCTTCCATAATCAAAACAAAATTGACTGGATTTAGATTTGGAGTTAATGTATGGATATCAAATGTAAAAGCAATGCATAAAGGGAATAACTTGTATCTAGCTCCTAGCTTCTACCAATTGTGCATGGAGTATTGATTCTCTAGGCTTTACCCATGATCATATAAATTATTGTATTTTCTACAATTTATTAGTGATCCCCATTAAAATCAAAAGTGTTCCTAATGGGGGATGACAAATGCCATATTGTTTCCTTCTTTCTAGATACAGCATCATTAATGTCAGAGAGCATGTGAACATTTCCTGTTTATAAGGAGGAGAAAAGAACATTCTTGAAAAGTATCCTAAACATCAACTCAAATATGTTCATATAATTTGTTGCATGACCTAAAGAGCTTAGAGCGTGATTATGTGCATATAGGAGTTGTGGTGGAATTTGTGATTCAGTGGTCTTATTGTTAAGGCTAGTTTTAACTAGGCAATAATTGAAAAAAAAAGTGTATTTAGTTTTAAGTCAAAATCAGAGAGTTACACAAGACTTCAAAATATTCATAACAAAGTATTTCTATTCGCGTTTCCGCGTAGCGCGTTAAATACATTACATGTTCAAAAGTTACAGCAAGTTGCAACATGAGCACAGTGGGAACTTAGTCCCCATTGATTCGATTTATTGGACTGAAAGTTTTGTGATCAAAGTTGAAAATCTAAAAGTTTTGTGATAAAAGTTGAAAATTTAAAAGTTTTTATTATAACAGTGTAAAATTTTTATAGCCACAATCTATGTTAACAAAATTGACTGGCCAATAAATAAATGTGTGAAACTTTGATAACAAAAATTCAAAGAAAATCAAAGTTTAAAAACCAACATGTAAAGTCTTAAGACTTTAGCGGTCAAAGTCCAAAAAATACAAGTTTATAAGTTGGTTTTTAGTTTTGCTAATACTATTGCTTAACATGTGTATAATTTATCAAAAAAGTTTTTAATTTTAACATCTATCATCATCTTTTCAGACCGGCTTTAACGATAAAACTAATATAGAAAATCAAATAAATAAAAGAATAAGATTTGTTTAACAGAACTAACCTATTAAACATACAAATAAACAGAATAATTATTATTACTCTATAATTTAAAACTAGAGTAATTACGCATCAAAAAAAGAAGTAGAGTAATAACAATTATTGTAGTTCAAAAACTAAAGAGTAATAAATGACTATAATGTTAGCATAATTACTCTAATTATTCATTTATTTGAAAGTTTCTCATATTAACAACTTATATATATTTATATTTGTATTTCATCCTAAGACCATGCATAGTGAGAGAGAGTTGTGGTGACGCCTTGGCCCAAAACTATTCCCTGCTCTAGTTATTCATTTATTTGTACGTTCCTCATATCAACAACTGCTATTTGTATTTCATCATAAGACCATGCGTAGTGGGAGAATTGTGGGTGGCGTTTAGCCCAAAACTCTCCCAATACACCTCCCCCAAAGTCGTGGGGTTTAAATGTTGTGTACACAACGTTGGAGAAGAGGCTGCCTGTGCGTGACAGACAAAGAGGGGAGGGGGGGGGGGATAATTAATAATTGCAAGAGAGTTGTTTTTTTATCACTTCAAAACTTTTTACAAAACCCTCTGTTACTGACTAGAACGCCATGCTATGTAAAACGCCCAAAAATAAAAAAGTTTTCATTACGCCGGTGTAACACCACAAATCATACACAAAATTAAACTACAAGGGTGGATTTAGCCAATAAGGAAAGCTACACATATTACCAAATATGTCGAATTTGCCCTTACTGTAACCGTTCTCTTTCACTATCACCATCATCATCATCATCATCTCCGACATAGGGTTTAGGCTTAACCCTAATTCACGCGGCGGCGATGGGAAATCCAAAGCAGAAATGGACGCAGGAGGAAGAAGAAGCTCTACGCGCCGGCATCGCAAAACACGGCACCGGCAAATGGAAGAATATTCAGAAGGATCCTGAGTTCAATCACCTCCTTTATTCTCGATCCAATAT
Organism: Bidens hawaiensis; assembly: GCF_021521415.1. Lineage (NCBI taxonomy): Eukaryota > Viridiplantae > Streptophyta > Magnoliopsida > Asterales > Asteraceae > Bidens > Bidens hawaiensis. Next base: position 86,695 of record NW_027492046.1, on the reverse strand, counting down.
CGACCTTAAGGTGAGAATCGTTCTATATATATACATACATATATATATATGAATATATGTTTTGTTATTGAATCGATTTTGTGTTAGCTTGTGATTGTAATGTCATAGTGAACATGTTACAAGCGCTAATTTTGGCGAATGTATGAAATAGGCATAACCTTTATGTCATTTGTTTATGTTTAGTTATTAAATTAGTTATGTGCTAGTTAGTGATTGTAATGTAAACTTAGTGTTACAAGCCCTAATTTTGGCGAATGCATGATACAGGCGTAAACTAGGGTTTTATGTTTAGCTATGCGATTTGCTTATGTTTATTTATTGGATTGATTGTGTGCTAGTTTGTGATTGTAATATAAGCATGGTGTTACAAGCTCTAGTTTTGGCGAATGTATGAAACAGGCGTAAACTAAGGTTTTATGTTTCGTTATGTGATTTGTTTATGTTTAGTTATTGGATTAATTGTGTGTTAGTTTGTGATTGTAATGTAAACATGGTGTTACAAGGCCTAATTTTGGATTTGAAATTAATTTGTTTTTTAAGTTGAGGAAAAATTGACTAATGTATGAAATAATCATAAGTAGGGGTGTAAACGAGCTAAGCTCGAGCTCAACTAGGCTCAAGCTTGGCTCATTTTGACTTACGAGAGTTTGAGCTCGACTCGTTTTGACTTACAAGCCCTCGAGCTTGGCTTGTTTGCTATTTATTATTTAATTTATATACATTTTTAGTTATTTTAATATATTTTGAAGAAAACCTGAAGCAAGCCTAAGCTTAGCTCGAGCTCGGTTGTGCAGTCAGAAATGTGAAATTAATACATAGAAGTCTAAAAGTGATAAAACTCAAAAATACACAAGGCTCGATAACGAAAGAGCTTTATTTGAGGCTTGGCTCATCTTGTTACGAGCTTTGTATCCATCCTAGCTTGAATGGCTCACGAGCAGCCTGGCTAGTTTGCCCCTAGGCTTAACCTAGGGTTGTATGTGCAATCTTTTAGTTTGTTTTTATTATAGATGTAATAGTTAATTAGAGAGGAGATTTTGATTTCTTTACTTGTTAATTTTGGCGAATGTATGAAATAGGCATAGCCTAGGGTTTGATATTTTGTTATTAAATTGATTGTGCGTTAGTTTGTGGTTGTAATGTAAGCATAGTGTTACAAGCCCTAATTTTGGATTTGAATTGATATTTGTTTTTTGAAGTTGTGAGGAAAGTTTAACTCGGCCCGACCCAAGTGTTTATTTTTATTTATAAATAAGATTGTTAGGTTTGTTAAGTTAGTTGATTGATTTTTAATAAAGAATTTATAAGCTTCTAAGCTTTGTTGACCGAATCATTCGGTTCTAATCGTTTGAATGAAATCATTGTGTTCTTGAGCCATTTGATTGCTAGTTAAAACTGCATCAGTTGGTATCAGAGCTCATGGTTGTTCAAATGGCTCTACGTGAAGGTGAGTGTTTTCTTGGTCGAAGAGTCGCCGACAGAGGCATCAACAAGAGCATTGGTGGTTCACGTGCCCGTGGAGAAGATCGACGTCCTACTCGCGGAATCGCTGACCGAGGCAGCGATGGAGTTTATCCCGACCCATGGGATCTCAAGATTAAGAGACTCCGGAAACGAGTCCGAAATCTTGAAATACAACAAGAGATCAAACGGCTTCGCCAGCGAATCCGAGATCTTGAAGCATCATCGACATGGAAGGAAACGGAACCGGAAGCACCCGTTAGGCACGAGCTAACCGGGGATGAGGAATATCCTTTTAATGGCGATTTTATTTATGATTCTCCGCCTGTGTTTGATAACTACGGGGACGAGGAAGATGATATCAAATGTGGTGAACCGTTTGCCGATATTGAATTTTTATCCAGATCTGATCGTGGCGCGACGGAGAGAATCAGGTGTGTGAATGGTAAATCGTTGGATCGGGAGATAACGGAATACGCCAGAATGTCAGCTAGCATTTTGGATGATTTCGTTAAGGTGGATATGGTGATTAAAGATGGTGATCGGGTGGTTAATGGCGGTGTTGTACTAACACCTAATGATACGGTATTTCCATCTAATGAGCCGAAAATTATGGAGGATGAATTGGAAGATTATTGGATGAGCAAGGAAACTAAATATTTGGTATCTCCATCTTTTAATTCAAAAATTCAATTCATTAGTATTAGTGACGTTGACCAATTCATGTGTAAACCGAGTGAAAAGATATTTTTTTCAATTATGGGGAAAAATAAAAAGTCTATGGTGGGCCCCGTTGTTGGCCATTGCATGAAGGGTGTATTTGGATGTGGTATGCAGCTCATGGTGAATCAATGAAAAACCACAAAGATAATGGTACACTTTTTGTGGTTGGCCCGAATAAGGAGGGTCACGTGAATATACAAAATGGTGTTGGGTCAAAGAATTTAAGTGACCTAGTTGATGGGACACAAATGGGCGGACAGGTTTCTAAATCGCTTATGAACAAGAAACGGAACAATGTTTTTTTCGATCCAGGTGGTATAGGTCCCGAGTTGGGTGAGGGTGACCTACGAAGTTGAGATGTTTACGCGGGTCATGATGGTAATAAATCGGAGTCGAGTTGATGTTCCATTTGATCCGGGTGGCTTTGGTTTAAGGCAAAACTCGAGGACGAGTTTTTTTGAAGACGGGGAGTGATGCAGGAGCATCCAGCCCGTTAACTTGGCCCGGCCCAAAGTGTTTATTTTTATTTATAAATAAGACCAGGTTAGGTATCCGTGTAGAACACGGGTTAAAATAAATAAATTTATTTAAATAATAACACAATGTGAAATATAAAAAATATGTTCAACATATAAAAAATATAATATATGGTAGAATAAATTACACAATACACAATATGGAAATAAAAAGTTGAAAATTCATAAATCTCTAAATATTTCTTTGTATACAATATTTGTAATTTAATTTATAATTTTATCCTTCATATTAAAATTAGTAGTTTCACTTTGATTTTGGTTTCAACTCTAGATAATGAAACACATAACTGACCATGTGTTAAACAGGTTGTTTCAAAATCAAACAGACCATCTAAAGCGATTGACCTTAGCTTTTATTAGTCTTAATTGCAAAACAAGCATAAAGTGAAAATTTCTTTCTATGAAATTTGAAATTAATTATTTTATCTAAATCAACGTGAAAACTCGTTACTTATAAAAGCTTAATATTAATAACTAATACAATATATTTATATAAAACTAAATTATATATTTATGTTGGTATTAAATTTTTTAAATCAAAAAATAATTATTAAAAAGAAAAAGTAATAGATTAAAAAGAAAAAAAGTTAAATATAAACTATTAATAAAAAAGAGAAATGTATTTAATAAGAGATAGAGGTGGGAAAATTTTGTAAGAAACTATCTTGTGTGATGCCATGTGGCATTGAAAAACCTTTATTTATTATATAGTATAGATTGTTAGGTTTGTTAAGTTACTTGATTGATTTTTAATAAAGAATTTATAAGCTTCTAAGCTTTGTTGACCGAATCATTCGGTTCTAATCGTTTGAATGAAATCATTGTGTTCTTGAGCCATTTGATTGCTGGTCAAAACTGCATCAGTTTGATAAATGTATGGAATAGGCATACTTTAGGGGTGTTAACGAGTCTAGCCGGCTTGTTTTGAGTCGTGAGAGTTTGAGCTTGAGCTTGGCTCATGAGTTGTTTTTTCAAGTTTGAGCTTGATTTGTTCATTTTTTAATCTATATATGTTTTTTAAGTATTTTATATATTTTGAGAAAACCTTAAACGAGTCTAAGCTCAGCTCGGGGCTCGGGCTCGTACCTTAAACGAGCCAAAGCTCAGCTGTGCAGTGTGAAATTAATGCATTGAAGTCTAAAAGAGGTAAAGCTCAAAAATACACAAGGCTGGTTAAGGCTCAACGAGCCTAAGCAAGCTTTCAATACAAGGTTCTAGCTCGGGTTCGATATCTAAACGAGCTTTATTTGAGGCTCGGGCTAAAACGCCTTGCTCGCTTTGAGTTTTTTATCGATCCGAGCTCGAATAGCTCACGAGTGGCTTGGCTTGTTTGCACCCCTAAGCATAACCTAGGGTTGTATGTTGAAATTTCAATCTTAGTAATTTGTTATTGTTAGATGTAGAAGTTAACTAGAGATGTGATTTTTGGTTTCTTTTCTTATTGATTTGTAATTCATGTTCTTATTGACCTCAAGAGGTTTATGCATATGTTTTCATATGCGATTATAACTTGAGATGAAACATTTGCGTTCAGTTTATCATAACTTTTGTTCATATCAAGTATAAACTGCCTGATGAATGATGATGTCGTATAATTGTAGGATAAATGGAGGAATATGAGTGTGAGTGCAAATGGTCAGGGCCCAAGGGAAAAATCAAGAACACCAAAACCAAAAAGTAACACCGATTCGCCTGTGGCTGTCACACCATCGCCCATTGTTCAGACTCCTGGACCATCAGCTATGGCTGTAGCTGATCCAGTATCTGCAGACATCAATATGGATGATGGTTCAAAATGCTTGCTAGATGGGAAGACGGCTTCAAAGTTTGTTACATGCTTTCTGCTGGTCACTTATTATTAAATAAAATTGAATGGTATTTAACATTCTTGCTTTCATTATTAAGGTATAATGCAATGATCTATGAAGCACTATCATCTCTAAAGGATCCAAATGGATCAAGTACCAGTGCAATTGTTTGTTTCATTGAGGTAATCATCATTCCGATCAATATATGATTCTTGAAAATCATGGTTTGCTATATTTCTAACTGATTCTGTTGTGATATTTGTAATATGCAGAAAAGGCACGAGGTGCAAACAAATTTCAGGAGGTTGTTAACTGCAAGGTTACGAAGGCTCGTTGCACAAGAGAAACTTGAAAAGGTGATTTTTTTTGGTATATTATTTGTTAGGATTTGTTGGGATTCAGTTTTTGATAAGGAACACTTGTGTGAATGATTAGGTTCAGAACTGCTATCGGCTTAGAAGTGGGGTGGTGAATGGGACACAGGGCCCGATTCCAAAGCCCAAAGAGACCTGGCCCAGATTGTCCACCACTTACAACAGTCATCTTGGTGAAACCCTAGAAGAAGCAGCGGTTGCAGCCGCCTATAAAGTGGCTGAAGCAGAAAACAAATCGTTTGTGGCGGCTGAAGCTGTTAAAGAAGCTGAACGGGTCTCCAAATTGGCTGAAGAAGCTGAAGCTTTCCTACAGTTGGCTAAAGAGATTTATGAAAGATGTAATATATCTCCTCCCTTTTTCCATTAATATTAACCAACCGTAAATTAGGCTTAAAATATCGCGAGTATTTCACCTGATATATTGTTGTGAAATTATTACAATTTTTAACTTAGTTTCGTTTGTGTTTTAATAAAGTCACTTACTGTTTTTTAACTATAAAAAACACTATCTATTGTTGTGAAATTATTTTGTAACTTTTAAAATAAAGTGACTTAAGTGGAGCATATATGTAACTTGGTTACTATTCAGTTAAATACTAGCTAATGAAACCATTCAAGTTGGTTACTATAATGAAACCGGGTTTCCTAATCTATTATCACTAGATACTAGCAAAGTTTTATATGTGTTCCATTGAAGTCGTTTAATTTAAAAAATAAACATTTATAGAACCATTTTACAAAATAATGAAATTTGAGTGGTTTTATTGTTAGAAAAAAGTATGAGAAAATGTATTGAAACTTGGTTATTATCTCATGATTTTATCTATCTATAAAAAAATTTGGTGTGGCCAAGTAGGTGGGCATAAAATACCGCTTATGAAAAAAGCAATTTTTTAACAGCTTTTGAAAAAAGCATAAAACTGAATTAGCCAACCCGTAGGCCATAACTGAATTTACTGAACCTAGCTAAAAGCGATGGGTCGGTTTCAATTTTTTTCTTGAAAACTGAATTAGCAGGTCAGTTACGGTTATTCTTATATCCATAACAGACATACCTGAACCTAGCCACTATTTAGTAAACCACAGTTAACCGACCATGACCTACTACCTTAAACTGATCCATAAACAAAGATTCTGTAAGTTTTACAAATGGTACAGCTCAAATTTTAAGAAAAACAGCAAATAGAAAATACGTTCAATTAGTATTAAGATGTCTATGTCTTTGTTCTATTTTTCTAAAACTAGTTTATTTGGTTTACAATTTTGCTTCGGGTGGAACTATAAACTGATTTAGTTCGATCCATATCTTGGTTTATTATTCTTAATTTTCTTCTTTTGTTCTCTACTAGTACTAATTACTGACTGGTTTTTCAACTTATATGGTAGGCTCGCGTGGTGAAATGGTGATGGTGGCATAGAACCATGTCGCGATCAACTGGTCATGAGCTTTCGTGAATGTGTTTTTCCGATCGCCAGTTAGCCTGTTACATATCATCATCTGTATAAAATGGTAGTTTGATCCAGTTTTCGGTTCATGTGGTTTTGTATGAAAAATTGTCAACACTTTTGAGATCTGAAATGTTATTAACCTTTGGGATATTGGATTTTAATAATCCAAACTTTGTCTTGTTGGCTGGCGCTAAGCCGAAGTTTAAAAATATACTACAATAGTCCCAAAACTTTCAAACTATTGGTCAGCAACAAGTGTTTTGCTAACGGAGTTAGATCTCGTTAGTTTTTGCTGACGTGGGCCGCTTACGTGGAATATATTGTTTTTATTTTTTATTTTATAATAAGTGGATGAACTAGATTACAATTTTTATTTTAATTCTTAAATTACATCATACTTTAAACTTGTATTATTACGACCAGAGATCCGGCTTAAAAGGTCAAATGTGTTAAAAGAGTTAGGGTGAGAGGTTTTGTCCGATTGACAAAGCTATTGTAGTTAGGTGTTGGTGTCGTGTTGCTCTCCTTATAGTCAAGGGTTCGAGTCCCGCAAAATGCGGATTTAGTGTAATTTAGCCGTTAAAAACATTGTGTTAAAGAGTTGTGCAATTCTACCTCAAGACCCCCAAAGAAACCTGAAAAACACTGACGAAGAACGTGGCCAAGAAAGCTAATAGAATATACAATTCCAGCTCTTCTTTAGCATTCATCACCACCCCTAACATGGAACTCGTTCGCAGCGATGTCATCGCCAAATCCTTCACTCTCCGTCATAGCATAGAATCATATACTAATGGTGGAATGAAACTCGAAGCTTCAAACTCCTAAAAGATACACATATTAAAAATTAAAACCGCTCATAACTATCTTAGTAGTTTTAGAATCAAACACAAGTAAAAGTAACATCTTAAACGTATAAACAACCAATTTCTTTTATTAAACAACTTCATAAATAATAATAATAATAATAACAAGTTTGATCCTCACTTGTGCCACTTTGGATGAACATTGACAATAAATGATTTGAGCTAAGTATTGTGCAAGGTTGTCAGTTCGAATCCCGAGCCCACGCTTGAGAGTTCTGCTCTTTTGAACTGTCAAGTGGCAGCCGACTATATGGTTTTCTGATGAAACATTTAAACCAAACTCTAAAGCCAGCAATAGTCAGACTAGAGAGGGGCAACCCTACTCTCCAAACTAAAGAGTACGGTGACATAAACACAAAAAGAAAGTCGCGATTATATAAAAGAAACAAAGGCAGGGGTACGATGGTCATAAACGTAAAAAAGCAAACGTAGGGTAACGATGTATATCACAAAGACGCAGACAACTTTTTCTTTCATTCACCAAGAGAGGAGTTTGTGAAAACCCTAATATTCTTCATCAATCAATCAATTAATCAATCTCAGGTACTACAGATCCCTAACTTACTCGTTATCAATTTCTCTATCTGTTGTTCGATCTGAGTTTGCGTGTAGATCGGTGTAGTTGATGTAGTTATACGGATGATTTTCGATATATTGTTGTAACGTAGCTTGTATTAGAGATTTGAATTGATGCTTGATCTAGATCGGTGTAGATGTATAGTATATATAGCTATAGCTATGATTCATAATCTAAAGGTTAGATGCCGTATGTGTTGATTCTTAGAGGTGTAAACATGCCGAGTCATGTCCGAGCTCGAGTTCGCTTGCTTAACTCACAGAGAGCTTGAGCTCCGCTTGTCTCGAGCTCGAGCTCTATTTTAAGAGCTCGAGCTCGTCTTGTTTCGAGCTCTATTTTAATAGGAGCTCGGCTTGTGGTAGTTTATTGAGTTTGAGCTTATTAGTTACACACACACACACACACACATATATATTCATTCTTAGTTTTCTGTTCTTTATAATATTTATTTAATTCTATATCCATATGTACCATAATATTCATTAGTTAGTTAATTTTATCATAATTTTATACATAACATTTAAATGAAAATGAAACAAATCACAGGCTTGTTTAGGCTCGCGAGATGGCTTGAGCTTGATAAGCTCGGCCTTGTTTACTAAGCAAGCTTATTTTTAGGCTTGCGCTTGTTTAGTTTTTCAAAAAAGATAGAAGCTTTTTTGCAAGCAAATCTCAAGTAGCTTGCGAGCTGCCTGGCTTGTTTAAACCCCTAGTTGTCAAAATCTGTTGAATTAATGTGTTGAGTACTTTAATAATATTTTTATGCCTGAGGATTAGTGTTTTTATTTTATAAGCTTATTTTTTTATGCCAAGGGTATTTGTGTTTATATGATAAAAATTTTGTTCTGGTAGTTGAAAAAAAATTGCTACTATAGTGATTTTCTGGACTAACTGCTGTGATGACAATCTTGTAAAGATTTCGGAAGGGTGAACTGAGTGCGGTCAAGTGCTATTTTGTGTTTGATGGCCGTTTCTTTATAAATACATTTGTTTATCATGTGTGTTATTATTTTTGAGTATTTGCTGGATTATTTTAGTATCGATGTATAACTGTTTCGCTATAAGTTATCAAGATAGACATAAAGTTACTAACAGTTATGCATTGAGAATAATATAAAAGAGCACACACTCGAAATGGTAACACATATATAGGCATATGTGTTTATAAAGATAAGATCGTTGGAAATAAATAGGCCTTCATCACAATCAGTTCATCTGTCTATAATGTTAAAAGACCTTCATAATAGCAGTTAGTTCCAATCCAACTTAGATTGGCAATTTTTTTGGTTTTGTAAGGCTTTTTATACAACTTAAATGGTGTTGAAATTACTTAAATGGTGTTGAATTAATTGCGGTTCTTCATTTTTGCAGTCATGGCAGGCGTTGCACCAGAAGCTTCCCAGTTTGACACTCGTCACTTTGATTCGAAAATGAATGAGTTGTAAGTTTTATTTTTGAAATAATAGCTACCACAGATGATGGTAAATACTATGCTAAGAAGCAATTGGTTAAGTGGTTAAAAACACGTTTTTTGCATGCTGATGACACTTTATTGTTGTTACAGGCTTTCAACCGATGGACAAGACTTTTTTACATCATATGATGAGGTGTATGATAGCTTTGATGCTATGGGTTTGCAAGAAAATCTTTTAAGAGGAATCTATGCATATGGTTAGTACATATTTTGTTTTAAGAAAGATTATAAAATTTTGTGTTACTTTTTAACTTGTTTTTTCTTCAGGTTTTGAAAAGCCATCAGCAATTCAGCAAAGGGGAATCGTTCCTTTCACCAAGGGTCTTGATGTCATCCAACAAGCTCAGTCAGGAACAGGAAAAACTGCAACTTTCTGCTCTGGTATTCTTCAACAACTTGACTACAGTGTAGTCGAGTGTCAGGCTTTGGTTTTAGCTCCAACTCGTGAACTTGCACAACAAATTGAGAAAGTCATGCGAGCCCTTGGTGACTACCTTGGTGTTAAGGTTCATGCTTGTGTTGGTGGGACCAGTGTTCGTGAGGACCAACGCATTCTCTCCGCGGGGGTCCATGTTGTTGTTGGTACACCTGGACGTGTCTTTGATATGCTTAGGAGACAATCGTTACGTTCTGATTATATCAAAATGTTTGTGTTGGATGAAGCTGATGAAATGCTTTCAAGAGGTTTCAAAGATCAGGTTTTTTTCTTTCTTTATATTAATAAAGATTATGATTTTTTAATCATTTTGAATGCTGAAATTTCTCCTTTTGTTTTAGATCTATGATATCTTCCAGCTGTTACCGTCAAAGGTTCAGGTAGGTGTGTTCTCTGCAACTATGCCACCCGAAGCTCTAGAAATTACCAGAAAGTTCATGAACAAGCCCGTAAGAATCCTCGTGAAACGTGACGAGTTAACCTTAGAAGGTATTAAACAATTTTATGTCAATGTGGAAAAAGAAGAGTGGAAGCTTGAAACCCTGTGTGATCTTTACGAAACCTTAGCAATCACTCAAAGTGTCATTTTCGTCAACACCCGACGAAAGGTTGACTGGTTGACCGACAAAATGCGTAGCCGTGACCACACAGTTTCCGCCACACACGGTGACATGGACCAGAACACCCGTGACATCATCATGCGGGAGTTTCGATCAGGCTCTTCACGTGTTCTAATCACCACCGATCTCCTGGCTCGTGGGATTGATGTGCAACAAGTGTCGCTCGTGATCAACTATGATCTTCCAACGCAACCCGAAAACTATCTTCATCGTATTGGACGAAGTGGTCGGTTTGGGAGAAAGGGTGTCGCGATTAATTTTGTGACGCTGGATGATGAACGGATGCTTGCGGATATCCAGAAGTTTTATAACGTGGTGGTCGAGGAATTGCCGTCTAATGTTGCTGATCTTATTTAGGAAAGATTTTGAAATGTTCGGTTTGGTTGGTTTGTTTTGTTAAAAAGTATGCAAGAACAAAAGTTAGAACCTGTTTTTTGAAGTCTACTATGGGTTTTGGTTGTTTTAAGTTATTTGATATTGTTATGACTTGTGGTGTTATAAGATTATCTTGAACTTATGTTTGCACTCTTCTGGCCTAGAAGTGTATGGATTTCTTTATTATTTAATATTTATCTTGTGTAATTTGCTTTTGTATGTTTATTTGCTTAGAATGCTATAAAGATTTTATTTTTTAAGCTCTTTATTGTTTGATAAAGTTATTTTCATGAAGCAATAGATTCTTTCCAAAATAGTGTAGTTATTTTCATATAGCAATAAATTCACTTTAAAAGTGCAGCTTTTACAAAGTAATAGATTCTCTGTAAAAGTTTCATGAATTAATAGATTCTCTTTCAAGTAATGGTTGCTAATATCTTATGGGTCCGGGTTTGTTTTTTATATATCTGAACCGTTTGTTTAGAATAAGAAGAAATGAATATAAATAAACACGAATATGAAACAAGCTCGTATTTTTAATAGACGAACACGCACAAGATAATTCGTTTGCTTTAATTGTTTGTCTGGTTAAAGTTAAACTGACAAGAGTATGCATGTTCGTATTCATTTTAGTTAGTTTAAATGTTTAATAACGTGTATTTTAAATCAGGCCTTATTTTTCTTTTTTGACCCGAAACTTTTTTATTCTATTAAAAGTGTGATTTTTTAAGTAAATAGCTGGATTATTTTGGCGTCGTGTTTTTTTTTCTTTTTGTTTTTTGAAGTGGTGCTAATTTTTTGGCTTCATGTTTTTCTTTAACGAAGAACACCAGTGTAAAACTCTCAGGGAGGTTCGATGTTGTAAGGCCTAATCCACTTAGTGATGCTTCACCCTACTTAAACCAGGATATATGGCACATGAATGGATTCGAACCCGTGTTGCCAAACAAAATAAATCCTTAGATGAGCCTAAGATAAAACTTCTGACCACCACACCACACCACACCAAAGTGGTGATTGCGTTTTGGCTTCATTCTAAATTTACAGTTTTAACTGATTAATATAAGAATAAATGTGAAATACGTATAATAGACATACATAAAAAGTAGTTGTTGAAATAGATAATTAACTTAAAAGTAAGTGATAGTAAATGAAACTGTCAATGTGTCATGACTTAAATTCCACATTAATTTAACTTGAAAGTTGCACCTAAGACGTATGCTATCATCATCGTTATTATTATTATCGACTATCGTACTTATAATATTTTGGCATAAGTTAGGTTATTGTGCCCAGTTTTACTTATACATACACTTATCTTATAAAAGCTTTGACAAACATTCCATGTAAACATGTTGTACCTGAAACCGATGCGGGTATATGATTAGAATTTAAAATTTTTCGTGGGTATGGGACGGATATGAGATTAGATGATACCCAACCCGAATACTCAAAATCACATGCCCATGTACCTGAAATTTTTAAATTTTAATTTATTTCCCTTAAATCTTTTCTATTAATGCTTCATTTTAATAAATTCATATAAAAATATTTCTTTTTCTTTTAGAATATGTAATAATTGATTTATATATGTATTATATAAATTATAATGATATTATTTATTTATTGTAACGTGTAGTGTAGTCTATCATATTTTAATTTGTGATAGTTTTTATATGCATAAAAGGTATGAAAGAATTATAATGGTAAAAAAAGTGTATTTGAAAATCCTAACGAGTATACCCGATACCCACATATATGTTTGATACTTGACGAGTAATGGGCCAAGTATAGGATACGGTTTTACAAATAGATATGAGACTGAGATTACCGATACCTTGCCCGCCCATTATGTCCTTAGATGTAGGCAACTACACCGCTACCGTTAACTTCAAAGTTGGACACTCCTTTTTTCTTATTTTTATTATTATTATTTTCAAATTTGGACACTCTATTATTAATTTATTATTATTATTATTATTATTATTAGTAGTAGTAGTAGTAGTTTCAAACTTTCAATTTTGGAAACTCCTTTTATATTTATATTTATATTTTTTTTAAACGACGATTTTCTTGTATTTAGGCTACCGCACTCTTCAATTTTAAAGAGCCTCGTTGCCTCACTTTGGCCAGACTATGCTATTTTAACCGGGCCCACGCCTGCTTTGAGAGTTTGGCTTGGGCGTTCCACTCGGGAGACCAAACCGCTAGCTACATTTGACAGTCGTGCCAGCACAAAGCAGAACTGTTTAGTGTAACACATGGTAGGATGAAAACCCGGATATGCTCAAGGTTTAAACTGACCACATATCAATTTAAACGGGTTATACACATCAAGTTCTGGTTACACAAACTTAAGTATTCCTAAGTTAGGCTAATGTTTTTTATGCAAATAAATAATATGGATTCTATTAAGATTGATTTATACAACCTGTTAATCTGTCAGCTTAACAAGATTATCACTCTTGATACACACATGCATGTCGCGCAATAACTAATTAAGATCTTGTCATAAACCTTACTTTAAGTAAAATTCATAAACCCGTTTATAACTTATAAAAGTATTTACCGTAATTTCCCCTCAACTTAAACCGTGAAAAGGAACATTATTTATTGGGTAGTGAAGTTGCTAATAAATCAAAGATTAAAATTTTGTAATACAATATACTATTTTAGAAATGTTTTATTTAATTTAATTGACAAGAATTTTTTTTAAGAAGTATGAAAACAAAGTCTCAACCTAAGATAAGAAGAATATATTCCAAAGTCGGCGATTTAACTTAATATATAAAACAATAAGACGCAATTGTGAAGCAATCCGCAACACCTTAACTTACAATATGAAAAAGAATGTAACTTCGAATAACTAGTAAATAATGGCAAACAAAATTTTCACATATTTATAAAAAATTATTAATTTTTTTTTTCTCATTCACAACCAATCATAACTATTATATAATTTTAAAAACTCTCTCATAAAAATTTAAAAGATTTGTTGAGAATACCGTATTATGATATAATAAAAGGCTATGCCAAAATGGCGTGTAGATGATTGTTAAAGCCAGTAGTTTGGTATTGGATTAAGCACTGTAATGAAATTTAAAGTTAAAAAATACAACAAATTAATATATTTGTACAACAAAAATAAAAAAACTCACGCGTTCAATGGTGAACCAACATGAATTATAGTGGTATTTACGGTACCAACATAAAACCATAAACTAGTATTGAAACAAGATTCTTTTAAATCTATTTTTTGCCACATTTTTTTATTGGTTTAGGTCTAAACAAGTTTCAAGGATCGAAACAATGAACGGGCGGGTTGGGTTGGGTTCAACCAGCATGGGGCAAATAATTTCATTGGGAGAACTAGGTCGGGTTATAAATCGGGTTGGCGAGTCCAAATCAGTTCTTTACACTTCTAACAAGAACCTATCACATGGACAACTGGTTATATCTTTTGTGGCACCGACATTATAGTAATTTAAGATAATATTAACTATTTTATATAAATACCGATGAATCTTTCAATATTTGTTAGAACTAGTTGTGAATACAAAAGAAAGAAACTGAAATGATAAATTCGTAAAAAAAAGCAATAATTGTTACTATAATCAATGAACATAAACATAAACATAAACATAAAACTTAAGTGTCGTGTGAATAATATTTTGAGCGTTTTATACTAATTTTGAGCATAACATAAATCTGAGTTTGACCTTAAAAAAAAAAAGTACAATGGTGACACTTATCTCACACGTACATTTTCATCATCACTCACCACCGGCTTGTGTGTGTGTATATATATATATGATATATAGATACATAGAGATACGATTTAGTTTCCTTTCCAAATAATCCAATAAACCAACCAACCGCCTGTTCTCCCCCAATCCAATCCAATCCTATGTCTGTGCATCATCTCAACTCATTCCTCAATTTCAATTTGATCTCACTCTTACTTCACTTGTAACTACCGCTTTCATTTGACGCAATTAGCTATTAATCAGCAATGGCGTTGTTAGATCCGCCTAATATCGGCGAATCCACCAACGATATTCGCACCGAGATTCGATGCCGAACGACTCTCAAATCCGATACTACTACTAATACTAGTAATAGTAATGGCAAGGAAGAGATCGGTGGTGATACTGTGTTGCATTACTTGTGCTTGCTTTGTTTCTTTATTATTATTATTGTTAACTTGCTAATTAATTAATAATTACTTTTGATTTTCATTGTGTGTGTGTGTGTGTGTGTATATATATATGTAATACGTATTGATTCATTGTGATTATTGATATGAAAAGGATGTTTTGGTAGCTTTGAATTTGACTTTAATTTTGTTTAATTAAACTAAACTAACAAACTTACCTAATGAGATAAAGTGAGGTTAAGAGAATTAGAACAAACAAATACACAAAAATAGCAATAATGATAGCTCTAAACTACTGTTAAGATATAGTGATGACTAATCTATAGTAGCTACAGATAAATGGTAGTTGCTTTTTTTGCTTTTAACTATAAAATGCATACCGGTTGAGAGTTACGGTCTGTTTATAGATTTGAACTGAAAAGAAGTGGAGAATGCTGGCTTAGAGTGTTTCGGTTAGTCTTGGTAGATAATATTGTCCTGGCTCATAGGTTAGGTGGAAGAGTATGAACTGAAGTTTATTTTTAAAGTCTAAGTAAGCGTGGAATGATTAGTTGAATAGTGCTATTGCTTTTGTCTAGCAAAGGCTAGGTTTCAGGAGTATACTTCGTTGTAAATATGATGTTTTTCATGCCAAATTTGATCTGGTCAATAGGATAATTATATGAATAAATTGTAAAAAGAACTAAAGTTGAGTTCTTTGAAAGATGAAATTAGCTGTGACAGGTTCACACTTGATGCTAGTATTGACATTTCCCATGTTAGCTAATGCCTAATAACTACACAAATTTGGATGATTCTGCCTTTTGGGAACTAAAGTTAAAGATGAAGGAAGCATAATAATTTGGAAGTTTAGTGTAGCATGCACCTTTATTGGTCTTTTAGTTTGAAACACACGTTGAGCCAGGTTTAGCTCATGATTAAAACCATTGTATCATGGACTCTGATGCACCTACCCATGTAGCTTTGATAATTAGCGTGCTGTTTTCCGTTCATGTTATGCTAACAAAAAGGCATGTTTCTCTTTATTATTAACATCCAATTTGTGAAACACTTGAGATGAGTGATTATGGGGATCAAGCCATTGAGAATGTAAACAACTTTTCCGGAGGTGAGACTGTGACATGGTTCCATATTTGGATAGCTGGTTTTATTCTTTGTGTTCTTTTGATTTTTTTTATCAACATAGCCTTATTATTATACTATTACTTTTAGTTACACAAGACATAACTGAAACGGCTAACTAGAAACCTCTGGCAGAGTCATGCAGGCCTCTTTAACCTTTGCATAGTTGTGCTTGTTGCTGTAAACAGTAGGCTCATCATTGAGAATCTGATGAAGGTAAGCCCATGTTGTTTTTATATTTGGATATCGATGTCAGCTTATACTATTATGTAAATCATGTGTGTTATCGCTATATTTGCAGTATGGATTGTTGATCAATTCCAATTTTTGGTTCAGTTCAAGATCATTAAGAGAGTGGCCACTTCTGATGTGCTGGTAGTATACCTTTTTAGTCATTTTTGTAAAAGCTATAAAAGAAATAATTACACTATTTTAGTACTTTGTATGGATGCGTTGATTACTGATCTTGCAGCTTGTCTCTTCTGCTCTTCCCTCTTGCTGCATACATTGTTGAGAAATTAGCTTGGAAAAAGCGTATATCGGACCCTGTAAGTGAACTGTTTTCTATTGCCTTGCGGAAATTTTTTTAATTTGACAGAAACTAATTAAATATGATCTTTTGTAGTTTGTAATTACTCTCCATGTTATAATAACTACAACCGCAATTCTGTATCCAGTTTTCGTGATTTTGAGGTCAGTTTGTTTACACCCTTAAATGCTACAAGTATGTTTTGTGCTTTTTGAAATAGTTAACCTAGTTTTCATTATTGTTATCGGATAGTCATTTGTAAATATTAAATAAAAGTCCTATCTTTAGCAGTATAGCTTGTCTACTTTACGAATGAATTGAAGTTACCACACATACTATTGTGTTTTTTTCAAATATACAATTTTAAGGCTTATACATAATAGAATCAATCGATGTATATGAAAGCCCGCAGTTGAAGTTGAGACTTGTTTATGCAAGACATGCATTCTCATGTGGTTGTTCAAACTTCAAACCTATGCAGGTCTGGTTCAGCTGTTCTGTCAGGTGTTACATTGATGCTGTGTGCTTGCATTAACTGGTTAAAGTTGACATCCTTTGTACATACAAATTACGACATGCGGTCCCTTGTAAATTCAAGTGATAAGGTAAGTTAATAGGATATATTTAGGATTTCATCACAAATCAATCATGTTTTGCCAAAACATCTCAAATTGTACCCTATGTCCCTATGGGAATGCTTTTATTTTTCTAATGTACATGCATATATGTTATGTTTCTAGGGAGAAGCGGAGTCCAAAAAAATTGAGTTATTTTATGACGTGGACTTCAATAGCTTGGTTTATTTCATAGTTGCTCCTACTTTGTGTTACCAGGTATAAAATACTCAGCCTTCACCATTAGTATTTTTATTTGAATTATTTGGATTGTTGTTAATATTATTATTGCTATCATATTGAGGCATTTCACTTGTAGGTAAACTACCCGCGGACTGCGTTTATTCGAAAGGGTTGGGTGTTACGACAACTGATCAAGCTGGTAACATTTACAGGGTTCATGGGATTCATCATAGAACAAGTCAGTCTTTTTAAGGATGTTACACCTTTTTAGTTTGTACTTTCTTTGCTTCCCAAACACTACCTAATCATTTCAAACTAATATGGTATATCTTATCCACAGTATATCAACCCAATTGTCAAAAACTCTCGACATCCACTGCAAGGAGACATTTTATATGCAATTGAGCGGGTTTTAAAGCTTTCAGTTCCAAATTTATATGTTTGGCTCTGTATGTTCTGCTTTTTTCACCTTTGGTAAGTATTTGCTGCTTTTATCACTCTAGTGATAGCTTTTGTTCATCATCATCTAGTCACATTTACATGCATAATGCATTACTATAATATAGGTTGAATATACTTGCTGAGCTTCTTCGTTTTGGAGATCGCGAGTTTTATAAAGATTGGTGGAACGCACAAACTATTGAAGAGGTGTGACCTACTTACCATTTTATTATTATTATTATTATTATTATTATTATTATTATTATATTCAAATATTGTTTGCTAATTTACTTCTTTGCATACTTTCTCCATTGGTGCGGCTGTAGTACTGGAGACTATGGAATATGGTGAGCAGCTTCAAAATTAAATTCCACCATCTTTTAGCTTTTATTCACACACGAATACACATAGACATACATTATATAACATATCCTGTATAAATTCTTGCAGCCTGTTCATAAATGGATTGTAAGGCATCTGTATTTTCCATGCTTGCGTAATGGGATACTTAGGGTAATGATTTGTTGTCTAAATTATGTATCATTTCATGCTTAGAAGAATATAGTTACCCTTCACTTGATGTTTCTATATAATTGTTTTTCATAATATATAATTAACTTTGTGCCGTCCCTTGGATTCAGGGTTCTGCCATCTTGATTGCATTTTTCATGTCTGCTGTGTTCCATGAGGTACATTCATCTCTTTAGTCTTTTACTTTAGTCGCATAGCATTTGCAATGAATACTTTTTAATTTTGTTTTCTATTTTTTAAAGCTTTGTATTGCTGTTCCCTGCCACATTTTCAAATTTTGGGCCTTTATCGGGATCATGATTCAGGTAATGTTCTCCCTTCCCTTTTTCGCTTCATGTGTCGGTTATACATTTATACGTTATATCAGCATCTAAAACCGTACCTAGCAAAATGGGTGGGTCGGGTTGGGTTATTTTGTGTAACAAGCCATAACAGGTTGAAACTTGAAACTGTGACTTAACCATTTGCCATCCTAATGACAGGTACCGCTGGTCTTACTGACGAATTACTTGCAGAACAAGTTCCAAAACTCAATGGTATCTCATACCGTTTCTCTTTAATTATCGACTTATCATATTCTCGTTGACCATGAATTGTGGTCTAATTACGAAACTTGATTGCAGGTGGGGAACATAATCTTCTGGTGCATCTTTAGCATTCTTGGTCAACCAATGTGCGTATTACTCTACTATCATGACGTCATGAACCAAAAGGTGAATAGTACCAAGTGAATTTTAGCCGATTCTCCTTGTTCTTAGAAAGCAATTTTGTAGCAAGTTTAATGTGAAATCAATCCAGTGGTAATCATGTAATGTGTGTCTTCGGGTCTTGTGATGGTAGGTGTCAGTTAACTACTTAACTGTTAGCCATCGACCTGTCATCAGGCGTTGTTGGTCTCGAACTTGTTAATAGTAACATAGTGTTTCACAAATTCATAGCATATGTTGCTCTGTTGATAATCAGCTCTGTTGGAATTAATATTCTAATAACCAGATTGTCTGGTCCATTGGTCGGACCGACTTTAAAAAAAGAATAACCACGTGTTGGTATGAAACCAGTCACACCAGCAACTCGTCTGGTCGAAACACACTTCAATTTTGTTTGGGCTTTCTGGCTTAGTGGTAGCTCGATTTGGGTTTCTGCCACAAGAGTTTAGTTTTGTTAAACTGTCACACGACACTCAAGTTGAATTATATTTGCTTGATAAAATAAAATTATGCTACTTCATACTTTTACAAATAAAATATGACTTTGTAGACACAAGAATCATCTTAAATCCACACATTCACATGAATGTATCCATTGATCCCCACACCATCCACCATGATACCCATAACTTTTCACTTTATGCCAATTATAAAGAGAGAGATAGAGATGAATGAATCACGGAAACCCAAATGGAAGATTCGAGTTCGAAGTCTTACAACGACAAGACAATGCAAATAGAAGCATACAATACCCACCAATCATTGTCATCACAAATCCAGATCGAAAACAATGATCCAAGCGTTGCAAAGTCGATATCCAGAATGTGGAGGTTGACGGAACCCAAATTGCTGAGAAAGAAAAGGATTGCTGGCTACAATGCATATGCTGTTGAAGGAAAGGTCAAAGGGTCAATCAGGAAAAGCTTTAGGTGGATTAAAGATGGATACTCGAAGATGGTTTATCATTTTAGATCATGACCTGACCCGACAGGACCGTATGTTGCATGGTGTTTTTGTCGTAAAGTTTGGTTTTTCGGCTTGTACCGCAAGCGAGAAAAGTTGCAAAATGGGATTTGTTAATTTGATGTTGGTAATGAAGTATGAAAATGATGTTGGAATATTGATGATTTTGATTGATGCTTATGGTGTTGATAATGTGTGTCTTTGTTTTGATCAGGAGGGGTGTTAGGGGTGTACCAGGAAATGCCAACTTATTATAACTAGTACTAAATATTTTTATTGTATCCTCTTTAAATGCTAAGAGTTTTTTTTGTCTTTCAGTATGAAAATAGAAGATATTACAGAAATTATAACTTAGAGCCCGTGTAACAAGTAAAAAGTGAGGAGGGTGGACAATAATTTTAATTAGATCTATTAACACGCTAAGTTGTTTAATAACAAGAGTTCACGAAATATCAAATATTTGATAAATCTATAAACAATTCGATATAATTTTATAGTTCTATTGGTTTTAGTCTTTTAGAAAGGAAAAACGACTATCAAACATGAACTAAGTTTCTACGTGTATTGTTAAAGTTATTAAAAGAATTTATGTTCTATCTAAAGTCACTCAACTTTTATAACATGTTCCAGCCATGTGATGCTTTTTTATAAATATAAATGTTAACCTTTTACAAAATTAAATTTTCTTAATGCAACATATATACGAATCTTGGTTACAACCAGTGATAATCCTGCTTTCAGTTTAAGTTAATTTGAACAATTATGAAACTCTGTTATTATTTAATGTTAACCACATAAGATAATAAATGTGAAACTCTTTTCTTTTTTTCTTTTAAAGTTGGTTACACTTCTCATGATTTAGTTTAAGTTAATATGCAATTTGCCTACCAAAAAGTTGTAAAAAAAATTGATGATATATTCCACGTAATACTTGAAACCCCAAATATACGTGACAATTAACTTATTTGTATAGTCCATTCAATATATTTGAATTGACTTTGACTAAAATAAATTATATTTGAATTATTTTGTGAATTGACTAGAATCAAAATTGACATCTAGTCCTATGAAGTGTGAATCAAGTTCCTATCTAACATATGAGGACCAAATCAAAGCCCAAAAATAGAAGTAATGGAACCGAAAATCAAATAAATTTTAAAGTACAATAAATATTATACATAACAATTTTAAGTAGATGACACTTATATGTAAGGCTGACTGTTTTTTGTCACATATATTAATAGGTTTGGGTTTGAACTCAAAAGATTATATGGAACAAATCGACTTGTATAAGACCTGCTTAAATTCGTGTATTAACAGGTTAAAGTGTTGAACACCTGTTAATCTACTAATAACCTGTTTATATTTTTAGGTTAAAAATATTTTCTATTAAAATATGTTATGTATTAATGAACACTTTTATAAATTTGTCATTATGTTAAGGATACTTTATGTATTAATGTATACTTAATACTTTAATGAACTTTTTATGATTTTTGTTTCAGTACATATACATATTATTTGTTGTGTCTTTTAAAAACGTTTCATTTTTTGGAAAAAAAATTGATATGATTAATTCTTATGTCGCGTTTGTGTCTATTGTCTAGCATCATATGTAATTGTGTCTTATCGTGTTGTGTCTGTAATTGTGTCTTATCGTATTGTGTCTGACATTGGTGGGCCCTGTTAGTCTCGTCGCGGGGCTCCCTATGACTTTTGTGGTCACTTGTTACATATTTGTCTTGTAAATTGCAGCTAAAACACATAAACAGGTTATATATGTGTTTTACATGGTTCTCTACTTACATTTGATTCAATAATTTTAAAATAAAACTTAGTTACTAAAATTGATGAAAATTGGCTTTTAATATAGAAATAATTGATTAAAATAAGAAAAGGAACCAATAATCCAACCCGTGATCACAGGTAATAAAATTAAAATAAAATATATCAATTATCTGATTAGTCAAAAAGACATACTACAATGTCATTAGATCAGCCTACCAACCTTTATTATATATGTTTCAACAAATTTAATAAATAATCAAGATATTAAATATTAATTAAAAGATTCTTTTTTTTTTCTTTGGGTCACCTACTTTATTAAAATGTCAAGATCAAAAGGGACCCACAACCAAAAGTGTTGCTTAGCTGGCAGCTACTGGAGTCCTAGGGCTGGGGAGGCCCATATAAGAGATCTTTGGAGAGAGTCTCATACCCGGGCTGGGCCGGGGCGACGGGATTGGCCCAAAGTTCCCGGGTGAGATGCGTGGAGATAAATGAACTTGTTGGAGGGCCCTGAATTGTAGCTCGGTTGGGTAATCCCGAACAATGCCGATACGTGGCCCCATTCCTGAGGCCCACTTGCTAGAAACGCGGTTAGCTTCTTGAAAACGGGCCGAGATGGGCCCTTGAGCAAAAGTGGGCGTGGTTGCACGTTCTGCTTTGTCTGGTGTACAAAAGATTTCTTGCGGTCTTGCACGTGGAATTACTAGGGGTTTGGGCTTGGTTTCGGGCTGCGTGACCTTAAACGAAAAGCCCACGTCATCGTCATCAACCGAGCATTTCTACACAAGTTAACACGCCACGAATATTATGAATATAATGTCAAACATGTTGATGCACCGGTGTACAAGTTCACAATGCGCAAAGGATAAAATATTAAAATAATAAAATGTACCTTAACATTTGTGAGATCAACATTATTTTCCTCTAAGAAGCTAATAAAGTCCCTAAAGTTTTCTTCTGTTGGGAGGTAGTGGCCACTATAAGGCCAAATAGCCTAAAGAAAATATAACAAATGGTTAAAAATTTAAACTTTGGATGTCGAATTGTACTTAGGCATTAACGACTTGTACCTCAAGAATGCCGCCATGGGCCACCAATCTACCGGCAGCAGTGGTGGCCCCACCGGCTAGAAAACTTGAATGTTGAAACGAGCCTTTTTGTTTTTGGCCAACGTACAAGTTTTTCGAAGTACTAAGAACAAAGATCCATTTAGAACCTTCAACGGTTTCCAAAAGCGAACGACTTTGTCTATAAATGAGCTTTCCGTTTTCTACTATCACCTCATACGCTTCGCGTTCGTTCTGTTTAATTAAATGTCATCGTTTAGTAACATATAGTAAATAAAGATGATATAATAAGTTGACGAAAAGGAAACTTACCGGGCCTAAATATTTTATGCATTGATGTTGTAAGCGGAACCTTGGGCATTTTTCGGCATTCATTTCTTTACCATCTCCAACATCCAACCTTCATATATGCAAAAATACAAAACCATTAAGGGTCTATTAAACTTAAATAATAGGCAGAATTAGAAGGTGTTTGTTGACCCTATGACCAGTCAAACTTCATATTGGTAGGTATCTAATATGATTGTTTTTCTTATGGTTTGACCATATAAGTTGTCACATGCATAGTAGATGAAGTGAATGCAAAAATACCTACTTTGACCCAATTTTTTGCTTCCTTATAAATATTGATTTTATAGATTTTAATAAGGAATGGATTAATATGATATTTTTAGAGTTTACAAAGGATGATGTGATTTTTTAAACTTTTTAGAAAATGTAAATATAATGTCATGAAATTTAGAATGATACATACAAATTTTTCCTAATAATACAAACGTGTCATCTGTCTTTAAACTCTGCTAAGTAGTTGTATTATGTCTAGAAACATGATTTAAAACTTGTACATTTGGTTAAATAAACTTACCAATAGAAGAAAGGTTGACTGCTTTCGCTTTTGAACCATAGATCATAGTAAATGTGCAGATTATGGCCATACCGATGTCGTGGGTCGATCTGCAAGCAAACAATGAGTTTGAGACAATTTTGTATTTGAAACTTGAGAAAATAATTCTTTAAAGGTTTTTTTTTTTTCTTTAGATAAATTCACATGCTTTAAAACAAATCAACTTTTTAAAGATTTTCTAAATAACTTGAAATTTTATTAAAGTTTAAAACTTTTTGACATCAAATCATTTGGATTGTGTGGGCAAGTACTCACAGCTTCAAGCCAATGCTGCAAGGCCAACTTTTGAGCCTTTTCATTTTTGCAAAGACCCTTTCCCACTTTAGCAGCCCGAGTTAGAGCCCGGGCCCACCGCGAAACCGCAGTTTCGGGCTTCTCAACGTTGAAAAACGAAACCGAACTTCGATCCAATGCTGCAAAATCCAAAGCCTTCCACCTACAACACATCACCCAAATTCAGAAAAAAAAAGGAGAAGAAAAACCAACATTGACTTTGACTCTGACTTTTCGGTCAAAATCAAACTATTGCCCAAAATGGTGGAAACTAACCATAATTCCTCAACAACAACAGCACAATCGGCTAAATTTCTTCGTGTTCGATAACTTTTGTATATCTTCTGAACCGTAGTAGCCGCAGCATTAAGTTCGCTAACGGGCCGAGGCGAAACAAAGACAGTTGACCCGGGAGAAGTCAACCCACCCAGTTTAATATTCAATTTTTCGGGTTCTGGCTTCTTGAAGTCCTGAACTAGATTCTTGAAAGAAAGTGTGGTCTCAAGCATTATCTTTAACGGTTCGCGGTTCTTTAAAACGATCGAATTCTTCTTACTTAAACCGACACAAGATTCCTCTTTGGGTTCTTTAGATACTGATTCGGAGTCGGATTCGGATTCGTTTAAGGGATTAGTTTGTGATCCCATATTAAGTTCATATGGCAAGATTAAGTAACTATGGTTCAAGATTTGTTCCCAAGCTGATGTTAACAATGATAAGGATAAACCCATACAAGAAATCAAGATTTCTGCATAAAACATATAAAAAGATTCAAACTTTCATCAGATTTTATTATTAATAATAAACTTGACCAAGTCAAACCACACAATGTTCTTCAAAATGAGTGAATTATAATAATAATCACAAGAAGATCAAAACACATTAGCACACAAAAACACATAAGGGTTATTTATTAA
The DNA here is from genome assembly GCF_021521415.1 of Bidens hawaiensis. Taxonomy (NCBI): domain Eukaryota; kingdom Viridiplantae; phylum Streptophyta; class Magnoliopsida; order Asterales; family Asteraceae; genus Bidens; species Bidens hawaiensis. Next base: position 61,801 of record NW_027492046.1, on the reverse strand, counting down.
ATATTATGAGTTTAAACTGACAAAAATCTTGCACTAAATTTATAAAATCTAATTTCAAAAAAAAAAAAAAAAACACACACACACACAATGCATGATTAATCATTGCAAACCAGACCCAAAAAGGGAAACTTGAAATATAACCAAAAGCATGAAAAATCTTGCACTAGATATATAAAATCTAATTTAAACCAAAAAAAAAAAAAACATGATTAATCAATCTAAAGTCTAAACCAAATCCATTAAGGGAAAGTTTAAATATAATCAAATAAATGGAAAATCTTGAAAAAGAGTTGCTTACAATCAATAAAGGCAAGACCTTTAATCCAAATGCTTGGTTTCTTGATTTCCAGGCTAAATTTCAAGATTTCAAGCTCTGAGCTCTTTATGAAAAGAATGATGATTATGAACAAACCCCTGTTGTCACCTATTTATAAAGGACCCCCTGGCCGTACAAAAAGGGATAAAAATTAAAAAAAAAAATATTTTTATATATTTTTGAGGGAGCTTAGATAAATGCTTGACTAGAATAAAGAAAAAGAGAGAGTTTAGAAACCGAGTGTTTGATTTTGATTTATGTGAACAAGTAAAAGAAAAGAAAAGAAAACCCAGTAGCACGTGGTTGATATTCAAAGGTTTAGAATGTGGAATAATAATATTACGGTTATCACGGAAAGGTTCTTACTTTTAGAGACAAATGTGTGTGTTTGTATATATTTGTGTGTAATATTAATGGGCATGTATGTATGTATGTATAATATTGTATATGTGTAGAGAGAGAAGACTGGTCAAAGAAAGATTAAGTTAATAAGTAGGTGATGGGGTTCACGATAAGTCAGTCGCATGACCCGCGTAACAATGAAAGTCAATATCACAGATTTCGACTGGTAAAAGTAAAACCTGGTTTAGAATTGTGAGATGTTGCAACAACAATAAATACCTTTTAGTGACTCATAGATTATGGTGGTGGCACACTTACAAAGATGTTGAGGTATATTATTATACAACAACTTTGGTGTGGCAAAGAACCTTAGTGGCCCATGTTATTGTGTTGTTTTAATTCCAATATGGTAATGAACTGTGATGGAAAATACTCGTCGCGTTTTGTTTTAGTTCCAGCATCGTAACAAATGTGACGAAAACCAAACGAATATTGATTTTTTTTGTTTTAGTTTCGGTACCGTAAAGAGTGTGACGGAAACTGTTGAATTTGCATATACTGATCGCCTTAACACCCAGGATCGACAACAGTCAGGTTTTACCAATACTTGAGTTTTACTGACTGACACTGCCCCATTGGTCACCCTTAATTATCATAATTTTTGTTTTATTTTTGGCTTTTGTCCCAACACAATAACACGCGTAACCAAAGCCAACCGAATTCGCATTGAATTTCTGCCTCGATGTTTAGGTTTTACCACCGCCCGAGTTTTATCGACTTGCCCCGGTGCAACGCGTCGGGCAAAACACTAGTTATTTACATAAAATATATACATAACAAAGGCAAAATGGTTGTTTATTTAGAATATTTGTGTGACAGGTTAACGCGGGTTTAGGTATGAATAGGTTTTGCAATATACATTTAAGCAAATTGGTTAGATTAAAAATGAGTTCTGATCAATATGAAGCCAGGTTGCAACGAGTTGTTTTAGAAAAAACTGTGCTAAAATAGGTGATTTTTTATTTTTATATGGTTGTTGGTGATGACGGTGCAGGTGGTTGCGACGACGACGACGACAACAACTGAATGACTACAAGGTGGTGTCGATGGGTAGTGGAGTTGGTAAAGGTTGTGCACGTGTTGGTGGTAGTGGCAGAAGCGGAGTGGTATCGACAATGACGAGTAGGTAGTTAAAACAAACAATGATCATGAGTGATGCTAATCTATTTGGGTCCTTTTAAGTTAACATGCTCTATAACATTGCTTGTTTTGAGCTATTGACAAGCTTGAGTGGACACCAATGGTCATTGAGGTGATCTAAATGAAGTTATGAACGCATATGCAATATATTTTTGCCCAAATCTATCCATTGTTTAACAAATGGGTCCTGATTGACACCTATAAACTTAAAACTAGTCAAATGATTCGCAAGTTAAAACTTAAAGTTGACAGGTTGTGAAAGTGCTATTAACTTGTTTTAAGTTCCCATCATAAAGAGCCAAATTAATTGTATTTCAGTTCCGTTGAATTTTGTGAACCAAACATGCCACAAAGATATACAAAGATCTATATCTAAGAAATAAGTAAACCACTCACTGTCACATATCACAATTCGTTAAGTCCAACTTACTTTTTATCATTACTTAACACATTTCACTAGGGGTGTTTACGGTCCGGTTTTGACGGTTTTTGGGTCAAACCGTAAGCCAAACCATTAGTATGGTTTTTGCTTATCAAAAACCGAAGCCAAACCGTTGAAAATAAAAACCAAACCGAACTGAACCGTTACTAACGGTTTGGCTCCGGCCGGTTTCACGGTTTAGGCTTTAATATGCTGCTGTCAAAACTTAAACTCTAATTCACAAGTTCAGATTTCAAGCTGTCCAAAAATAAAATAACCAAAATATAAGTTTCCCATAATTTCATATTGTCTAGAATTTAAGCTTAGAACATGACGGGATACTAGACTTTTAGTAAAGTTGGGCTAAATTACACACTATCTTATAGTGGGCTAAGACAAGAAACCCAATTTTTAAAACATATGATATATTATAAATAGTTATATAAATCTAATATAAAAAAAAATAAAATTTATATATAAATAAATCCTACGGTCTGGTCCGGTTTTTTACAGCCGGTTTTCAATAAAAACCGTAAGCCAAACCGTTCATTACAGTTTGAAAATTTTGAAGCCGACCGACCGAATGTAAAAAAAAAAAAAAACCGACCGCAAAGCCAAACCGATGACCGGCTTGGGCGGTTTCGCGGTTTTAAACCGATCACTGAACACCCCAACATTTCACCCATTTGTAGTATATAAATTTAAAACATACAAAATTAAAGATAACTGGTTTCATTTTGAATCAAATTGAGTTTAAAAAGAGAACTCATTTACCATCTCGTAGACCCACTTTCCATTTAGCAGGTCGGTTTTCATCTGTTATTAACTATTTTCTATCTGTTATTAGCTATTTAATATTTAATATTACCCCATTCATCACAGATAAATCGACATATCTACTGATTATATGTAGTTTTCATAAGTTTTAGAAATTTTCTAGTTCTTAATATATATATATATATATATATATATATATATATTGTGCTAGAGACTACAAGCATCACCTCGATCATTTTATAATTTTCATTAGTTGGTATGTGCACGGCGTTTTTTTTTCTTTTCTAATGTCAACTTTCAATATTCTTTGTTCAATTCGACATCTTACTCCACGCGCTTTCATTATTATTATTATTATTATTATTATTATTATTATTATTATTATTATTATTATTATTATTATTATTATTATTATTATTATTATTATTATTATTATTATTATTATATCAAGTGTGTGTGTAAACTGATTAAAACTTTACGTCTTATATTTGAACATCTACTTCATACGGCTGCTGCTAATTCAAACATATTTACCGTCACTTATTTAATAACAATATTTGTATTGTATGTTCATGCATGCATCCCTTTATGTTTTTCAACGTTTGAATTTTAAATACTTGTTATCACTTTGTATATTTTTTGTTAATTATCATTGAAAATGTTTTATAAATATGTTTAAAGTGCTTTTCCCTCATGGTTAAAACTATATGTTCGGATACCCGAAACTCAATATTAAGTTAACTAGACCCGTCTTGAAATGTAAAATGTTCAAGTACAACGTCATGTATACATGTTAAAGCATGGTATGTATAGTTAATATTTTCCGAAGTAATTTTAATAACATAGTCATCTAGTATATATTTTCATCATATTTTGGACTCATATGCCCTAGCCGAAAAGGTGACCAAATATACTTGATAGATATCAAGACAACTACAAAGAGCTTTTGACTTAGTGGTATCAAGGTGTGTAAAATGCTATTATTTTCCTTTTAATAATTTGAGGGTTCGAGTCTTGTGGTGGACAGCGTTTTTTATATAAAATAAACGTATTAGATTTATATAAATGACAGACTCGTTTCAACTAGCTTATAAAGTTTGGTTTGTGAAGCACGAGCTCAATCTAGTTTATTAAAAGAAGGTTTAATGGAAATGGCTTGAATTTTATTCGAGTTTTTAGTGAGCTACTTGAAGAGGTATGTACCCGCCTCAACACCGAGCGAGGCGGGTCAACCCACAAGATATGGACAAGAGGCTTGAAATCAAGACATTATGAAGGCACAAAGCCAAAACCTATGCGCATGGCGCATATCACATATGCTCACGCATATCACATATGCTCAGGCATCATATGCCCAGGCACCACAGATGCTCAGGCATCACATATGCTCACGCATCACATATGCTCACGCATATCACATATGCGCGTGGCGCATCAGCGCGTGGCGCATCAGCGCGTGGCGCATATCACATGCTCGTGCATATCACATCTGCGCATGAAACATCTGCGCGTGAGAATAAAGAGAAGACCTCGCGCATCCTCAGGATTGGCGCATATCACACATGCACATAATCAACCTCGTCCTTATCCAAATCAGGATTAGGGCAACCTTGATTGTGCACGTCAGACAACCTTCCAGAAGGTATCTTTTTAAGGAATAAGAATATGCTGATGTTGACAGCTGCCAATGAAGGGTGGACAACTCAGCAAAACCCATGTGCTACCACGTGATTATAACCAATGAAAAAGCACCATGTGTCCCAAAGGACACGTGGCGCAAAGCAACTGGAAGAGGCCAACAAAACCCTAATTGGGTCTGAGCCCAATCATTGGAAACCCTAGCACTATAAATACCACATCAACTCCACAAGGAAAACACATCCAATATCATCCAACAACACACAATTACAGAGTATTCAGCTATTAAGCAATACATTCCATTTCCTTACTCTCATATCATTATCTTCTCATACAAACACTTATTCTCACACCGGAGGGTTACCCCAAAGAGGACCCCTCTGTCCCTTTCTGAGGGGTAAGTTTACGGTGCTGTTCATTTTGTAGGTGGAAGAATCCAGATCCAAGAGAACCATCGGTGAAATAGCGTAATCACACCCGAGGAAAGTAGATCGTCTACCAGTGAGTCGATCCACGTTTCTTCATTGGCGCCATCCACTGTTACAACAGCAACAAGATCTCATCAGATCTATAAAAAGAAAAAAACCAATTTTCACCATGGTTTCTGGCGTTCGTAACGTTGATCAAGTTCTGGAGGATATTGAACGTGAGGATGTTAATGAGGGACAGCAGTTTCTGAGGGTGCCGCGTGATTCTACGCGCACCACCAGTAACCGTCCCTTCATCACAACTCCTCATGGCCAGACTGAAACTCCTCCAGACGATCTCACGTTACAAAATCTTGCCGGCGCGAAACAAAAAGGACCAATGGGTCCAGAAGATGAAACCAATGACCCCAAAGAATGGCTCATAAACGAGCAACGACGTCTAATGGACAAGTACAATGAGATGGTCAAACACAAAAAGTCAGCCGACTTAACACAACGCCTAGCGTTTGACAAGCAAAACGTTCATGGAACAAAAAGGGCGCGCGCGCAGGAAGATGGTCATTCCGTTCACACTGCACACACTGAGTTTAGTGATGAAGAAGTGCACAGCATGAGGAAGATGCGAGATACTCATGCAGGAGGCTCACAGCTCCGCGCGCACGTGAACATGGCGCCTGGAGCCAGAGCCGATCTGGATCTGCAAGCACCATACAGCATACCAGTAAGAGGGCAAGTGGACGTAACCACACCATACAGGCCAGCCATCTTGGTAAAACATTCAAAATTCACCGAGCGCATAGCGAAGGCCCCCATCCAGCACAAGACCAAGATGCCAAGTGGTTTGGGTAAATATGACGGCACAACAGATCCAGACGATTTCTTACAAGGTTTTTACAACACTGGAAACCTAGAAAGCTGGACGATGCCAACATGGTGTCACATGTTTGCTCGCTGCCTAACGGGCGCGGCGCGTGTCTGGTTTGAAAGCTTGCCTACTGGGCAAATCGATGGGTTCGAGGAACTATTGGAAAAGTTCCAAGCTCACTTCGTACAACAGCGCAGACACACGCGCGACCCTGATGACATCATGCACTGCGTGCGCAGGAATGATGAAACGATTGAAGACTACATCACTCGTTTCAATCAGGAGTCTCTGGCAATCGGAGGTATCACTGAGCAACTATTGCGCGTGGCCTTTATACAAGGCGCGCGCAGTGATCAACTCCGCCGAGCTCTTGTGAGCAGAGATGGCATGCCCACCATTTGGGCCAAATTAATGGAAGCATCGCGAGTATTCGCGAGAAATGAAAAACAGATTGCCCAAGATAGAGCGAGAGAAAAAGGGCATCAAGCAGAGGCACCGCGCAGCAGCGAAAGAAGGGACAAACAGAACATTGTATGGTCCAGGTTGCAATCAACCAGTTTTTCTTCCGCAGAAAAGCAGGCGCAACCAAGCTCACCCCAGCCCCAAAAAGACGTTCGTAATCGCGGGGAGGGTGACAATAGGGAAGGCGGTAGAGATCCTAGCAGACCTCTGCCAAGAATCTGGACTCCCCTCACTAAAACACCTTCACAAGTGTTAAGCACTGAGAATGTCCAGTTCAAAAGCCCCAAGCCACTACACTACAAGGGACTATCAAACAGTGGCAAGTACTGCGAGTTTCACAAGTCCACGGGACACAACACTGATGCATGCCATCACTTGAAGGATGCAATTGAAAAAGATGTGAAATCAGGCAAGCTGGCTCACCTGGTGAAAAACCCAAGACCAGAAAGTGAACAACCAGAAGGAGCCTCTGCCAGCAAAAAGTACAAAAGAATCTGTGTAGCCGAGGGAGGAAGGCAAGGGCAAACATCAAGAAAGAGAAGCGCGCAAATCCAAGGAGATTGGCGCGAGCAACAAGTAATCTTCCCAAGAATCAGGGGAGGCCCTTCTATCAGCAGTCCTCTTGTCATCACTACACACATTGCTCATTACGAAGTGTCAAAAGTCCTGGTGGACACTGGCAGCGAATCAGACATCATGTATGAGCAATGTTTCAGAAAACTGGATCCGGCAGACCAAGCAAGGCTTGAAATTGTGAATGCACCAATCTCTGGTGTGTCAAATGAAATCATTCACCCCCTAGGTCAAATACAATTTGAGCTAACTATGGGGGATGAGAAACACAAGCGAGCCGAAGTTGTAAACTTCTTGGTCTTGCCCACCACTTCTTGCCACAATATGATCTTGGGTAGAGGAACGATTGCCCAATTTAATGCCATACCGTCGCCAGCGCACGGCGCGTTGGGGTTCCCAACACCAACAGGTGTAACTTTTGTATACCGAGATCATTTGTGTGCAGTGACAAATACTCCGCGGGAAGGGAGAATGAAACTTCCAATGGCAGACAACGCGCCAGAGGAATGGATTCTCAACCCAAAATTCCCGGAGCAGAAGATCACAATTGGCGCAACGATATCAGACGACACGAGGTTGAGAATGAAAAGATTGCTCACGGCATATATGTCGGTCTTCGCGTGGCAACACTCTGATATGACTGGGGTTCCGCGAGACCTGGCACAACATTCTCTCAACACGTTCAAGTCTGTAGAGCCAATTGCTCAAAAGAAGAGAGTCATGGGGGATGAGAAAGCGAGGGCCATGAATGAGCAGGTTGAGGATCTACTGCGCGCAAACATCATCCGCCCGATACGATACCAGACATGGGTAGCCAATCCTGTGATGGTAAAGAAAAGTAACGGGTCATGGAGGATGTGCATTGACTTCAAGGACCTCAACAAAGCATGCCCAAAGGATTGTTACCCCCTCCCAAACATCGACGCAAAGGTGGACTCCGTGGCGCCATTCAAGCTCAAATGTTTCCTGGATGCCTACAAAGGCTATCACCAGATTCAAATGGCACCACAAGATGAGGACAAGACCGCCTTCAGAACCGACAAGGGTGTTTTTTGTTACACAAAAATGCCCTTTGGTTTGAAGAATGCGGGAGCCACCTACCAAAGACTTATGGATGCCGTTTTCAGCGAGCAAATTGGAAGAAACCTAGAAGTCTATGTGGATGATTTGGTGATCAAAAGTAGGGAGGAAAAACAAATGCTCAAAGACATCGAAGAAACCCTTGGGCGCCTAACGGAAGTTAACATGAAGCTCAATCCGAGCAAATGCACTTTCGGCGTGCAAGAGGGAAAATTTCTAGGTGTAATGGTCACCAAGGATGGTTTTAAGGTGAACCCTGAGAAGGTGGAGGCATCCTTGACATGCCCTCGCCATCCACCATGAAAGAAGTTCAGAAGCTGAATGGTAGATTGGTATCAATCAACAGGTTCCTAGCGAACCATGCAAGCAAATCTACCCCATTTGTCAACACATTGAGAAACTGCTTAAAGAAAAGCCAATTCAAATGGACTCCTGAGGCCTAGCAAGCTTTCAGTGAGATAAAAGAATGTTTGATAAATTTGTCCGCGCTAACAGCTCCACTTCCTGGTGAAACTTTGACATTGTACCTATCAGCAGGAGAGCGCGCCATCGGCGCAGTATTGTTGGTGGATCGCAAGGGAATCCAAACGCCAATATACTATGTGAGTCGGGTGCTGACAGATCCTGAGACGCGCTATTCCATCATGGAAAAGTTAGTTTTGTCACTAACACACGCGTCACGCAAGCTGCATAGATATTTCAATGGTCATCCCATTGAAGTTCTGACTGGTTACAACATCCAGCAAGTCTTGCGGCGCCCCGCGCTCTCGGGAAGGCTGACAAAATGGGCACTGGAATTAGGTGAACACACGATCGCCTATAAGCCCCGTCCAGTAATAAAGGGGCAAGTTTTAGCTGATTTCATCGCGGAAATTCCAGAAGGAAAAATTGAAGAGGCTCAGCGCGAGGTAGACCCTCCGCGAGCCAATGATGAAGAAAATGTTTGGAGATTGTTCACTGACGGAGCTTCAAACAACGAAGGGTCCGGCGCAGGCCTTAAACTGGTGGATCCAGAGAATCATGAATATACTTACGCCATCAGGTTGGACTTCAAGAGCACCAACAATGAGGCTGAGTATGAAGCCCTGCTGGCTGGCCTGCGCATCGCGCAGAAATTCGGAGTTAAAAAGCTAGAGGCCCATGTTGATTCATACTTGGTAGCAGCACAGGTCAATGGCCTTTATGATGCCAAGGAGAACACCATGCCTCTGTATCTAGAGCAGGCGAAAAAGCTCATCGAGCAATTCGACTGCTTCAGAATCATTCATATCCCGCGCAGCGAAAACAAGTCTGCTGACGCGCTGAGCAAGATGGCATCAACCAGCTTCGATCACTTTGGCAAAGATGTCAGGGTGGAAGTATTGAGCAACCCGTCGGTGGGAGCGAAGTCTGTCCTTGTAACTCATACAACCCCTTCATCATGGATAACTCCAGTAATGGAATTCTTGAAGGAGGGAAAAGTACCAGACGATCGCGCACAGGCGAGTAAGATAAGACACAAGTCGCAGAACTATGAACTGCTTGATGGTACATTATATCGACGCTCTTATCTGGGACCGCTCATGAAATGCCTAGATGCTGAGGAAGCAAGCTATGTGATCAGAGAGATACACGAGGGAATCTGTGGAATACATGCTGGCCCGCGCATGGTGGTTACCAAGGCAATGAGCGCAGGATACTATTGGCCTGGCATGTACTTGGACGCTTTAAAAGAGTTCCAAAAATGCAAAGCATGTCAGAGCTATGCGCCAAACACCATGCTGCCAAAGAACAATTTGATTCCGGTGACCTCCGCATGGCCTTTCCACAAATGGGCAATCGATATTGTGGGTCCCCTACCGCAAGCGCAAGGGCGAGTAAAATTTTTGGTAGTGGCAGTAGACTATTTTACAAAATGGGTTGAAGCCAAGCCACTAGCAAAAATCACAGCCGAAGCGATGAAGCAGTTTATTTGGAGTCACATCATATGCCGTTTTGGCTTGCCCATGGAAATTGTGAGCGATAATGGCAAGCAATTCACTGACAAGAAGATATCCAGCTGGCTCAAGGAATTGCGCATCAACCAAATTTTCACTTCAGTTTATCACCCTCAGGGGAATGGCCAAGTGGAACGCGCTAACCAAAGCTTGCTGAATGGGCTGAAGAAAAGGTTAGAGGGAGAATCCCATTCTTGGGTCGAAGAGCTACCTAATGTCCTGTGGGCACACAGGACATTAAGCAAAACCAGCAATGGCGAATCCCCGTTCAGCCTAACCTATGGAACAGAGACAATGATTCCAGCAGAAATTGGATGCCCATCCCATAGAGTGCTCATGATGAGCAAGATTGATAACGAGCGCGAAAGAAGGTTGGATCTCAACTTACTTGAAGGGCGCAGAGAGGCGGCTATCATCAGTGAAGCCAAATACAAGAAAAAACTGGAAAAATATTACAACCAGCGCGTGAAAGAATGCCACTTCAAGAAAAATGATTTTGTCCTTCGAAACAATGAGGCTAGCCGCGCGATACCCCCGGGAAAAATGACCCCCAATTGGGAGGGACCTTATCAAGTCTTGGAAGAATTGGGAAAAGGCGCATACGCCTTAAAAGATTTGAATGGAAAGAAGATCCCGCGCGCATGGAACGCAGCACAGCTTAGAAAATGTTTCATGTAAAAAATGTCAAGTTTGTAATCAAGGCTTTTTAAGCCATTATGAATAATGATACGCGCTATCTTCTGTTAATGTGGATTCTATCACCTTTTGCATACATGTTTCACACTTCCCTTTATTAATTTTGAGCAATATGACAACATTGTATTGACATCAAAACAAAATAAAACGAAGTAAAACATACATGCGCAAACGCGTTAACGAGTCTTAACTCTAAAACGTCAGGGCCTTAGCCCAAAATTATGAGCCTTAGCTCAGGGCCTTAGCCCAATAATGTGAGCCTTAGCTCAAATCACTCACAACATCCATCCTACATGCTGCGCAGCCTGACCATAAAAGTACCTAAACACAACTAAGGCAAAGCAAATGCCAAAACATAGTTGTTAAGGTCTCAGGTCGAGGTCGCGCATAAAATTGTAATGGATATCTGAGTAACACATATTGACACGTAAAGGCTAAAAAACTCATAATTCCATATAATAAATGCGCGATAACGTCGCGCAAAAGAGGAATAATAAAAACGCCAAGGCACGTGTCAACATAATCAAGATATGGCAAAATCACTTACAATATGACAAGGATTAAGTACAAAAACTTCCTTACAACCTTGTTCTTATTTCAACGTGCAAGCATATCTTATATTCAACAAGCAAACATGCAATATAAAGAGATGAAAGGGGAATGCGCAAGATGCGAAGAAGGGAAAAACAAAATTTCATTCCAAAACATTGAAATTTACAAGTTTACAAGATGATGAGATACAAACTACAAATAAAAATAAAAAACATGAAGGGCTTCTCAAGTCTCCACGTCGACGTCAGCCTCTTCATAGTCCTCATCACCGCCCTCAGCATCTGGCGCAGCCCGCTCCTCGTCATCTCCAAACTGACCATAGTCAAGTTGTTCGTCCTGAATGGAGTCTTCTATCACAACAGTGTCAGGAGCGGATCCTTTGGCCACGCCAGAGCCGCTAGCAGGGGCAGCATGCCCAGCGCAATCATCGCCGCCACCAGACCCTTCGCACTCGTCGAGTAATTTCTTTAGCGCGCCGAGGTCGGGCTGGTCAGCAAGCGCGGATATCTGCAAAGCATAAGGAAAAATATGAGTACAAAAAGACTTGGAAAATAAATCAAGGTTATCTCATTAAGGTTAAAATACCTGCGCAAGGATGGGAATGGGAGTATTCAAATACTTCTCCCCCATCGCGGCCATGTCCGCGCAGGCAACGTCGCTCTGATAAGGGTACTCGGATGGGTTCTTCTTCAACATGCCATATTCATAGCCATCCGTAAACCCTTCAGCTCGACCCACCAAGCGCGCGGCAGCGTTGCAATCCATCACAAGGGCCTGAAACTCGTCTGAGTATTTCATCGCGTAAGCGCAACGAGTCATGCTCTGTGAGATTAGCCATTGGCGATCTTGCGCGAGGGAAGCAACAGACGTCTCAAGAGCAGGAATCTGAGAGTTTAACAACTCAACAATTTCCTTAGTCTGTTTCAGCTCTTCTTTGTCGGACGCTGCTGCCGCCAAGGCTTCTTCCTTTTCCGCTCGCGCAAGCTCGAGTGCTTCCTGGCTAGACGCTGCCGTCGCCAAGGCTTCATCTTTCTCGGCCTGCGCGGCCGCCAGCTCCTTCTTCAGGCGTGCAACCTCACTCTCCAGTGATGATTTCTCAGTTATAGACTGGACAAGAGCTTGGTCACGCGCCTCCGCGTCCAGCTCCAAGTCGCGCGCTCTACGCGCGTACTTGGCAGCGTCCGCCTCGGCCGCCTGTAGCTTCTCCCGCGCAGCCTGGAGCTCATGCCCGCGCTTCACGAAGGCGCTGTTGGCACTTGCTCTGTTCTCACTGAGCTCTGCTTGGAGTTTCTCAGCTCTCTCTCGAGCATCAGAAGATGCCAAGCAGACACTTTAGCCTCTTGCTTGGCTTCCGCAAGAGCATCACGTACCTTTACGTAATCATAGCGAAGCTCTTGGGAGGCAGCAAAGAAGGCCGACCCAGCAAACAGATGATCGTTGAGCAAGTCATCGCGAGCGCGGTCCTCCTGGAACCTCCTTTCAGCGGGAGGCACAGCATGAGCCCAGAATTCCGCACACACACCCATGGACTGAAATGTGTTGTCCTCAGTAATATTCCATCTAGGGCGGTAAATGTGATCGGCTTCCTGCAAAAACAAAGTAATTATCTAAGTCATCAAAACACTAAGATGGAGGTCCGCGCAGCGGAGCAAAAACGAACCTATACCTGCGGGGATGAAGCAGAAAAGTCAGCGCCAGGCCCACGAGAAGACTCCGCCACAAAACCTCGTGGCGCTACAGGGCTGGCGCGCCCACTGTCGGGGCCTTCAGCTTCAAACTCCTCATCCTCCTCTGAAACAGGCCTCTTCTCCTGCGACCTAGAACCAAAATCAGTCTCGCGAGGAGGGCTGTGCGCAGGAGGAGGTGAGGGAGGTCTCGACGCAGCCAGGTCGGCGCGTAAAACGGCCTCCTGCTCCTTTGTAATCCCGATAAGAGGAGATTCAGCGCTTGCAGGAGCAGGAGCAGAACCAACGGCGCTGGCACCGGCGCCAGGAGTGCCGCTAGCAGCTTGCACGCCAGCAACGACTCCTGTGAAAAAATCAACAAAAAGAAATGGTTCATGACTTGATCTAAAAGAATGTCAGAAAATAAAAGCGCAATACATACCTTGGCGCAACTCCGTTCGCGAGGCAAACATCGCCATGAAGTCCATTCTACCCTTTTTGAGGGTAAAACGGGGGACTTCGAAGGAACCTCCGGCGCAGCCTCGGCATCTTGTGGCGCTTGAGGTTGATCCACCAAGGTCGCCGGCTCTAAACACATTTGAGTGAGCAAAGATTCATTAGTAATTCTATCAGAATCGCGCTCATAGAACCATAAAAGATAAGCAAAGGATAAGCAAAGTATACCTGTCGAAGGCGCAACACCTCTTCCCTTTTCCGCCGCGCGAAGGGAGGAGATAGCGCCACCGTACCTCGTGTGGACAGGAGGTCTGCCCACTTTTTGAGGCAGGGAAGACAAGGAAAACTTGGGAGGAAATTCCTGGGTTTTCTCAAATCCCCCCGCCTGAGTAGGAGGATCCTGAGCAACAGGGGCAACATCTTTCTTTTGTTTCTTACTGGCCCCTGCGCCAGTTTTCCCCTTAGCTTTACGCTTTAGTTGGGGCGCCTCCTCCTCCTCCTCTTCCGCGAGCTCCAGCTCGTAGTTCTCAAGCGCGTCTACAATACGTGCAGAAGAAGTGTTAGCCAAATTTGGTATTATAAAGGAAAATGCATAAGTACAAGGGCTTACCAGGCGCATCGCTGTCAAAGATAAATCCCAGATCAACAGGGATGAAGATGTCATCAAAGCGATCGGGGAAGCCAACCTCCCCAGCGCCCAGCGCGACGGAGCCACCCTCCATATGCTCATCATAGGCGGCGTGGACATACTCCTTGACGACTGCACAAAACAAGTTAGATGATATCAGCAAAACGAATTATATTCGCGCAGAAGTAAGGCAATGAGATTAACTTACACAAGCCGTCAACTTGGATCACGGGCTCAGTCGCGCTGTCGGCCCACCTCCTGCTCATACCAACCCCCACCAGCGCCTCCTCACAAATTTTCTTGGCGGGGGATGGTTCGGCGGTCAACTTTTTAACCCAGGCGTCAGTTGGGTTCTTGAAGACACCCACATCCGCAGGCGCAGAAGAGATCGCGCGCATGGTCATGCGGATGGGGATCACACCAGCCCTGATGTAAAAAAACCTCTCAGACCAGTCATGAAGGCTCTTGAATGAAACAGTGGAGCACTTGACCTTCTGACTGCGAGGAATAAATGAGAACCAAGAATCTTGGATCTTGGGCTTATAAAAAAACTGAAAGCGCCGAGGGGTGGGCTCCTCGCGCTGAGATTTGCACATGAACTCAAAATGAGTCATGCGCACGAGTCCAAACGGATGGACTTGGGATATATGAATCCCATAAAACCTAAGCACCGCACCCACAAACCTTGTCATCGGAAGACGAAGGTTGCAGTGGGTGAAAAAATGGCAGTAAAGGGATATATGACCGGTAGGTGGGTCCGCCGCCGTTTGCCCGGCCCCAGGCAACATGCAGCCAAACTCAGGGAGAAAACCCTGAGAGGCGATAAGGCTGTCAAGATCGGCCTGCCTCAGTTTGCAGGGGATCTCATCCCACTTCTTCACTGCCTTGATCCTCACAACCTCCTCCGATGAGGCCTCAGCAGCCCTCTTCCCCTTGCCGGTCTTCTTCAACGTCGACATTACTAACGATTTAACACGGCGATGGATAGGGGAGATTGTGTTGTCTGAGCTATCAGACATACAACTGTGACAACGAACAAGGGATGCTTCTGAAGAACAGATATCTGGAAGCAGAACAAAGGTAATCGGAATACAAGGAAAGAAAGGAAAGATTTGAATAAAACAGCAAAGAAGATGAAGAATAAAAACTCTAAGGGCTGGCTTTTATAGGCACAGGAGAGAGAAATATTGGTGCTGATCGGACTTCACGCGCCCCCACTCGCAGGTGTAAGCCAACGCGAGCGCGACACGTGTCCCTGACACTGTGTGAGGGGACACGAAAAGAAACTCTACAGCTGTTGCCAGAATTCACGCGCCACCACTCGCACGAGCGGACCTACGCGAGCGCGACACGTGTCCCTGACACTATGTGAGGGGACACGAAAGGCAACTGTAGCACCTCGAGCACACGAAAGGTCTGACACGTCTCCATCACTGACGCATGTCGGCAACAACCAACCACGTACAGGGACGATTCGTTTTCAACCAAAGGGATAGAATTTCGCGCAACGATGATTAATAAGAAGAAAAAGACAAACCGCTACTAAAAGTGCAAACTGTTAAGTCTAATATCTATCTTACCTCGCTCGCGCGAGACAAGACACACATTAGACTGGGGGGGGCTTGAAGAGGTATGTACCCGCCTCAACACCGAGCGAGGCGGGTTAACCCACAAGATATGGACAAGAGGCTTGAAATCAAGACATTATGAAGGCACAAAGCCAAAACCTATGCGCATGGCGCATATCACATATGCTCACGCATATCACATATGCTCAGGCATCATATGCCCAGGCACCACAGATGCTCAGGCATCACATATGCTCACGCATCACATATGCTCACGCATATCACATATGCGCGTGGCGCATCAGCGCGTGGCGCATATCACATGCTCGTGCATATCACATCTGCGCATGAAACATCTGCGCGTGAGAATAAAGAGAAGACCTCGCGCATCCTCAGGATTGGCGCATATCACACATGCACATAATCAACCTCGTCCTTATCCAAATCAGGATTAGGGCAACCTTGATTGTGCACGTCAGACAACCTTCCAGAAGGTATCTTTTTAAGGAATAAGAATATGCTGATGTTGACAGCTGCCAATGAAGGGTGGACAACTCAGCAAAACCCATGTGCTACCACGTGATTATAACCAATGAAAAAGCACCAGGTGTCCTAAAGGACACGTGGCGCAAAGCAACTGGAAGAGGCCAACAAAACCCTAATTGGGTCTGAGCCCAATCATTGGAAACCCTAGCACTATAAATACCACATCAACTCCACAAGGAAAACACATCCAATATCATCCAACAACACACAATTACAGAGTATTCAGCTATTAAGCAATACATTCCATTTCCTTACTCTCATATCATTATCTTCTCCTACAAACACTTATTCTCACACCGGAGGGTTACCCCAAAGAGGACCCCTCTGTCCCTTTCTGAGGGGTAAGTTTACGGTGCTGTTCATTTTGTAGGTGGAAGAATCCAGATCCAAGAGAACCATCGGTGAAATAGCGTAATCACACCCGAGGAAAGTAGATCGTCTACCAGTGAGTCGATCCACGTTTCTTCACTACTCCATAAAAATTTACAAACGCTCGACTCGTTACAGTATAAGCTGACTAACATGTTTTGACGATTTGATAAGGTAAGAATGATGTAATAGGATGTTGAAAGTGACTAGCTTGTATATATTAACATATACACAATATAATATTGTGGAAGAATATAATAATATATCATGAAAAGATTGATATTATACACTTCTCCCATATTTTTATGACAACTTTGTTAAATTAATTGTATATGTTGGACTGTTGGTATAGTGTAAATTGGTATAGGAACGTGTTAAACATAAGTATATAAGTACATAGCTATATTATCTTTTCATAATTCACATATTGTGTTTATGGGGTTTGAAACAACAACTTGAGCTCGATTTAGTTTAAGGTTGCATCATCCCGGGGTATTAGCACTAGTTATTAAAATAAAAATAAAACTTTTACAATCAAATTGTTAAATACTTAAAGTTTATGGCATTAAGGAATGCTAAAAGCACATCAATTTAATATCAAACACTAGTGGTTATGCTTATGAATTATGATGTTGTTTTTCATGTTTTGGACTTTGGGCTTCTCTCTGGTTAAGTGGGCCATGAAGCCTCGCTTTCTGTTCAAGTTTGTCTATCGGCCTGGTTTGCTTCAGCCCGTTAGAGTGTTCTCAAATCTCAACTTCTCATGCTATGTTTTTTTATGATAAAATCAAGCACCGCATTATCTAACAAGGAAGAATGAAGTATATAAAACCTGTTTGAGTTAATTATTAAGTGGTTCATATAGTTTGATAAAATAACAATTTTCTGTTCTAACTTAAAAAAAAATTAGCAAGTTTATAACATGTAGGTTTCAAATTGTAACATGTTTATTTTCTAATAGTAACTCCGGTCAAAAGTTTTATTATATTTTATGAAATATGGAAAATATAAATGCTGATTGAGTTAACTATTCAATGGTCCATGTAATTTGATAAAAATAGCAAGTTTAGTACATGTTGTCAAATCGTAACATGTTTATTTTCTAATAGTAACTTCTGCCAAAAGTTCTATCATAATGTACAAAGTAATTTAATTTGAGCACTTTTAAAACTTAGTTTATTTTACAAAATTACCCTTTTAGAAAATGGTAAAATTTTCATATCGTAAAACCTAACACAATTTCTTTACATATGTTAGTGTTATATGTTTCAAGTTGATAACTAGATATATCAAATGTGTTATTTCTTAAAATGAAAATATAAAAATCAACCAATATACTCTCTCTTTTTTCTCACAAAGTTTCTCTTTTTTCTCACAAAAGTTTCTTTAACAATTTTTGACAAAATATATGTGTTAATTATAATATGGCTCTATAAATAAAATTGTGAATTCAACTCAAAACTTTTAAACTATCTTCAACTTTATAAACTCATATGCTGTTTAGTTATTAGAGAAATAGTAATAGACTAATAGGCATACTTTTTACCTTAAGCTAGAGTTTAAGAGAATTTTGGTTTTCAATCTGGTACGATGCAAAAGAGCTAAAACGAAACCACTTGTTTTTATTAATAATCCTAACTCGTTAGCTTTCATACACGCATACATAAAACCAATGTCTAAATCACCACAACTTCTTTGTTACTTAAACACAATACGTAAACTTTGAACCAATACTAATCCAAATCAATTTGTGAAAGTGAATATTTTTTTATTGGCATTTGTCAAAGTTTTTAGTTTTTTTTCCCTTTCTATGAACAACTATACTGATCAAGGAAATGAACAATTCCTAAACGGTATCTAAATGAATACAAAAAATGTGAAAGCAAAAAAATAACATTTGCTGGTTAGAATGTTAAAAACCTCATAACCCGTCTTTTGCAAGGGTTCAAATGAGTCGAGCTGTTCGAGAGCTATTTGATAATATAAGGCTTAAAATGAGTCAAGCCTTATCAAGCTTGAGCCAAGCACGAACCTCAAATAAAGCTTGTTTAGATGCCGAGCCTTAACGTGCCTGGTTTATTTTTCAGTTTTAACGATATTTGAATTTCTACATATTAATTTCACGCTCCACAGCCAAACTAGAGCTGAGCTTTGGCTCGTTTAAGGTTCTACACATGAGCTCGAGCCGAGCTTAGGCTCGTTTAAGACTTTTCTCAACATATAAAAAGAATAAAAAAAACACCAATAAACTAATTAACAAATAATAAACTCGCCGTGAACGAGTCAAGCCCGACCTCGAAAAACAACTCATAATCCTACCTCAAGCTTTTGAAAAAGAGCTCGAAACGCGCCGAGCTTGAGCTTATGTAAGTCAAAACGAGCCGAGCTCGATCGTATCAGAACCTTGACCTTGTTGTCCGACCATGTCCCACACCCACCTTTTTTTGAACGGCCAACAAACAGAATATTGCCTAGGAACACCATAAGAGGTGACCCAACGGCAAAAGGTCACCGCCACCTAGCCCAACCCGGCCATATGAGCCCTTAAGCGCCTTAAATTGTCTCTAGTTATCGAAAAACCCACACGCCCGCCCGCATACCCACCGACGGTAAAACCTAACCCCCTCATGATCAAACCAGAAATCACAAAAATCTCAGCTTTGTTTCATCGAGCCACTCGTGCCCGAACCGAACCCGATTTTCCATTGAGAACAAGGGTCCCACACCTATCTTAAACAACAAGGAACAAAACACTTGACAATTATTTGGCACTCACTCTATTTCTAGTTCTTCAAAATCTCTGTCTTTTGCACAAATTAGCTTTCATCAACCGTCATCATCTCTCTGACTTCATCCTCATCATCATCACAGATATTAATTATTCAACATATGCTGATTACACACCCACCTCACATCTTCATAACTAACCCCAGTTGACCCATCAAGATTCAATCCCAATTCAAAACCCACCTCAAATTCCACCATTAAACCTCAATTCCTTAATGGGTTCCAGTTCTTTTCACCAATTAACCACAACCCACCACCCGATACCCGAATTACGATCTGGGTTATCCGATTCAACCGATGTATTAAGCGAAATTAGCGGCATTGAACGAATTGAAAGAATTGAACCACCTGTTTCACCTTATGAGATCACAGCACTCAACCGGTTATCCGAAACCCTAGAATTGATGCTACTAGAACCCTCAAATTCATTCTCAGATGCCCAGATTGTGCTTTCAGGTGGCCGGGAAGTACCCGTGCACCGCTGTATTTTGTCGAAAAGGAGTCCTTTTTTTAAGAATAAGTTTTGTGAGAAGGATTGTGATGTGAGGTTGGAGATGAAGGAGTTGGCTAGTGAGTGTGAGCTCGGGTTTGATTCGGTTATGTGTGTGTTGAATTATTTTTATAGTGGGAAGATTAAGGGGTTGAATAAGGAGGTGTGTGTTTGTGTTGATGAGGAGTGTTTGCATGAGGCGTGTCGGCCCGCGGTCGATTTTATGGTGGAGGTGGTGTATGCTTTTCATGTGTTTCAGGTTGCAGAAATGGTGGCACTTTGGCAGGTGATTTTTGAGATTTATGGTTTTTGTGATATGCTGATATGTAGTTGTAATAACTTAAATTTTGATAGTGAATAAGCAATTAATCAAGTGTAGTTAATATGGTGCAATGTAGAGTGTTTGAGGTAGTGCTATTAGCTTAAGTCACTTTCAAAAAGCATAAAGATTGCTTTTTGAACTAAATTAATGAAACAAGAACACTAACCCGTTTGGTAGGATTGCAAATCGCATCTACCCGCTTGAGTTCTTGTTAAAAGTTTAATTTTTTTTTATTTCTAAAGATTACTTTTTTTAATCAAAATCAAGAAACAAGAACACTAAGCTGTTTCGTAGCATTGCAAATGGCATCTATCGGTTTGAGTTCTGGAAAAAAGTTTAAATCTTTTTACTTTTAAAGATTACATTTTTTTTCAAAATCAAGAAACAAGAACACTAACCTTTTTAGTAGCATGCCAATGGCATCCATTGGTTTGAGTTACTGAAAAAAGTTATCTTTTTATTTCTAAAGATTACCTTTTTTAATCAAAATCAAGAAACAAGAATGCTAAGTCGTCCAATAGCATTGCAAATCGCATCTACTGGTTTGAGTTCTTGTTAAAACTTTATATATTTATTTTTTATTTTTAAAGATTACTTTTTATATCGAAGTAAAGAAACAAGAAAACTAATCCGTTTAGTAGCATTGCAAATCACATCTACACATTTGAGTACCTGAAAAAGGTTTAAATTTTTTAATTTCTTTTTGACGTTTTGTAGAGGCGTTTGCTAGATATTCTTGATAAGGCATCAGCAGATGACATTCTAGTGGTTCTATCAATTGCAAACATATGTGGGAAATCATGTGAGGAACTTTATTCTAAATGCATCGACAATTTAGTAAAATCGGATGTTGACTTTGTAACTCTCGATAAGGCTTTACCGGAGCATATAGTCAAACAAATTGTTGACTCCCGTTTTGACCTCGGTTTGGACAAGCCTGGAAGCAGTAGCTTTCCCAACAAACACATAAAGCGGGTCCACCGAGCTCTTGATTCAGACGATGTTGAATTAGTCACTATGTTACTAAGAGAAGGTCATGCTACATTAGACGGTTCTTGTGCTTTACATTATGCTGTTGCGTATGCAGATACTAAAACAACAACCGAGTTACTTGATTTAGCACTTGCAGATGTGAATCATAAAAACTCGAGGGGTTTCACGGTTCTTCATGTTGCTGCTATGAGAAAAGAACCGAGTATTATTGTTTCACTTCTTACTAAAGGAGCTCGGCCCGCTGATCTCACCCCTGATGGGAGAAAAGCGCTTCAGATATCAAAAAGGTTGACCCGAGCTGTTGACTATTACAAGTCAAATGAGGACGGTAAAGAGTCAACGAAAGGTCGTTTGTGCATCGAGATATTGGAACAAGCCGAAAGAAGAAACCCGTTGTTAGGTGAAGCTTCTGCTTCTCTTGCAATGGCCGGAGATGACTTGCGTGGAAAGTTGTTGTATCTTGAAAATAGAGGTAATGAGTTCGGCCCCAAACAGAAGTTTGACTTTCAAAAGTTTACGATTGTTTTTTTTATACTAGTTTTGTATATTTCAGTTGCGCTTGCTAGTCTTTTGTTTCCGATGGAAGCTAAGGTTGCAATGGAGATTGCTCAAGTTGAAGGGACTTCTGAATTCACATTAGAAAGTGTGTACTCTCAGAATTTGGCTAATGCACAAAGAACGGTTGATTTAAATGATGCACCTTTCTTGATCAAAGAAGAGCATCTGGCTCGGTTAAAAGCACTCTCTAAAACAGGTAAAGTTTCTTCCTTTTTATCGTTATACGCGTTTTTCTTGCTAAATAGTGCAGACGTTCGCCCAAGATTCTGAAAAAAATTTAAATTTTTAACAAGAGATTAGCGATTTCTATCTGTTTACCTGAAATGGTTAGATGGGCCCACTTGGGTTTTATTTTATCTTTAACGGGTCAAGTGGGAAATGGGTAAAGTTTGAAAATTTAACTGAAAATGATAAGGTTCGGATGTGTCGATTAGTTGCAACTTTATTTACATGCTTACAAACCATCCAAATTGTTTTATTAAGAATTTTTATTATGATATTAATAATATAACTTTTGTAACCGTAATTATGACATTAGTTATCCAATATGTAATGAAAGTAAGTGTTGGCAGGTCAACCTGGCCCGTTTGAATAGTTATTCTAAATGTCCAACCGGGCGACATTTGCCCACCTCTACGTTGGATAATTTTTTGTTATTGCTTTTAAATCTGTGCCTTTGCATTGTGACATGAACAGTGGAACTTGGGAAACGTTTCTTCCCTCGATGTTCAGAAGTACTAAATAAGATAATCGACTCAGAACGGCATAATGAGAATAACACCCCAGAAGAGCCGGAATCAAAGAAGCAAAAGTACTTGCAAGTTCAAGAAACTCTAAACAAAGCTTTCAATGAAGACAAAGAAGAGTTTGATAAGTACGCCATCTCTTCTTCATCTTCATCCACATCCGGTGTATTAAATCCACAAACTGTTCCATTTATGTTCCAGAAATAGTAGCCGCTTTACGATACATGTGTACTATTGTATATGTTATCACAGGTTAAAGGATTTTTTTTTTTTTAAATTTTGTAACACAGGACATGATAGTATGTAAAAACTTGTGCTTATAGTTTTTTTTTATTAATAAATAAGAGTTTAATAGTATGTAAGCTTGTTGCAAGTTATTGTATATTTGTATGGGTCCTAACTCCTGCCATTGACAATGATGCATATTGCATAATATCAAATGGGCTACAATATTAACTTTCCAGATATGGAAGCTTAAAGCATGGCCTACTGTCTCTAACCAGTGTCTTTTTTCTTTTAATATATATATTTTAAATCAAATTGAGTGCTTCTGATTGGTTACAAGACACGGATAATGCATAATCTTTCACTAAAAAAATAGACTAATAAAACTGAGGCATGGCCCATTTTCCAGATCTAATCTAGCCCAAATATAATATTTTATTTTCTTTTAAATCTTAAATCAGTTGGTGCCTAAGATTAATTTTGAGGTGAATTTGTAATTTATTTTTAAACAAGTTTAAATGATTAATACTCAAAAAGATTCATATTTAGTGCAACAAGTATATATATTAAAAACAAAAGAAAAAAAAAAGAATAGAAAGGTGACCCATTTTTGAGTTTGCGCAGCTAATACAATTTGTTTGTCCCGCTCATTTTACCAACTCTAATAAACGTTCTATAATCAAGTGTCTCTAGAGATCTTGCCTTGTATAAACAAATAATAAAATCTCGTTATGTAGTGAGATACTTTTTCCCAATTAACTTGAAATACGAGACAGTAGTGAAGAGGAAAACTTACTATACAATAACCAAAATTTATAATTGGTTTAATTGGATCGTACCAAAAAAAAATAAACACTGAATAGTAACCAATATTCACATATGTTTCATTTACCTTATTTAATAATAAAAAAATGAACTAAACATGTATAAAAAAGTTTCACGAAATTGGACTAGCTAATGATAGTTGAGTAAAAAGTACTTCTACGTAGGGGGTTAGCTGCTTACGAGCTACTTGAGATCGGATTAGTAGAAAGTCGGTGATCGGATCGGTAGAAAGTTGGTGCACAACCAATATTCACATATGTTTCATTTACCTTATTTAATAATAAAAAAATGAACTAAACATGTATAAAAAAGTTTCACGAAATTGGACTAGCTAATGATAGTTGAGTAAAAAGTACTTCTACGTAGGGGGTTAGCTGCTTACGAGCTACTTGAGATCGGATTAGTAGAAAGTCGGTGATCGGATCGGTAGAAAGTTGGTGCACAACCATCGGATCCGGTTCAACGTCTTTTATTTAGAGCAGGGCTGCTACCCCCACCACCCATTGTTGCAATGGGTTGGAAAGGTGGGCCCCGCGACAACCGCCCAGTTGACCCTTGATGCCTGAGCAACCAACTAAAACAACTAATGAATGAGTGGATGCTTAAGAAATGCTTAAGAAAGTACAATGTTAATTTCCCAACTGTTGCTTTGATTTTAGTTGAGTTAGGAAGTTATGTTTTAATATTAGTGCCATCAGCTTTGCAGATCTTGTTATTTGAATATTTTCACAGTTAACAAGTTCCTTGATATTTTAGACATTCATGTATATTATTATTCGCGCATAAAATTTTGATACAACGGTGACGAGACGTATGAGAAAATGTATTTAGCTATGGTAACACAATTCGGAGCTTCGAACACAGAAGTTAGGAATATGGTGATTATTAGACCATACACAAATCATACATTTTTGACTTTTTGAATACGATCAACCATTCACAAATCTTAAATTATATTGGGAAATGATCGATTCGAAAGATACACAACCACTTGGCTGTCAGCAAAGGTGCATTTAAAAAGTTTGAGAAAGATACAGACCGTCACGACAAATGAGATAGCATTTAGTTTAGTGCAGAAACACTGTGTGATAAGATAAATTAAGTTACACCCTGGGCTTCTTACTAGGATGAGATTCATCATCACCGCTGCCATCATCTTTTTGCATATTCTTTTTCGCCAGTATCTTGTTAATCTTGTGAAGCTCGTTTGTAATCTTTTGGTCCTTGTTCTGCTTTCTTATCTTGCGCCCGTCTTGCATCTTCACACCAAACTGAAAGGCTGCCTTGGGCATCGCTTCCTTCTGCTCGTTGTATGTCGCCCACTCCTCTTCTGTCTCAAAGTCCCACCTATGAAGCCGCCCTTTCGCCTACAAACAAAATGAAATCCTCACATTACATACCAATTAATCAATTTTTACATAAAAACTAAATAAATAAATAAACAACAGCAGCAAAACACTTACTCGCCCACCCATATCCATTTTGGACAAATCATCTTCATCATCACTATCGACAACCTCACGATTGTATTCTTGATAGCCAGGATAGCATTCCGAGTAACTCTCTGATATGAAGTTGGGATCTTTCTCTCGAGCATCTTTCTCCCGTAGCTGTTGAAGCCTAACATCATCCCGCTTGAACACTGACCCGAGACCCCGATCTTTCTCTTCTTGTGTCATTAATAACTGTTGGTCTTCTGCTGTCATCTCGTATGCTTGGTTGTCTTGCTGTTGGAGGTACTGTTCAGGATAGCCCATTTGCTCTGCTGCATATTGCCACTCCCCTTGATAACCCATTTGCATAGAAGCGTCATATCCGTTCTAAACAATTTGCAAGTAGTTGTTAGGGAAAATAATATTCAGAAAAAAAAATAAAATAAAAATAAAACTCACAATTTGTTCCCACTCATTTGAGGGTGGAACAGCGGGACCGTAAGCGGGCTCATCAAAATAGGAAGCTCTCTCCTCCTTCCTTCGCGGTGATTCTTCCATGTCTTGTGAAAGAGGGCTCTGGCTCATATCTTTGCTAGGGATGGCATAGTCGATTCCTTCTCCTACAAAAATATCATCTTCCTCAACACGAGCAACAGGTTCAATTCTTTTAGGAGGTGGTGGCGGTGGAGGTGGCAGAGATTCTCTCTCGGTATGATGATGTTTTGCCTTTGAGGCATCAGGTTTTGAACTTTTCTCATCATAATCACCAGAAACAGCTGAGAGCTTTCCTGTGTAATCAAATAAACAAACATATGTAACGACAACACATGCTATAATATATATAGAAGATGAAATGCAACAGAATAGGTTAAGAAAGTGCATGTGTATACATGATAAGGGGTACAAAGCAGCCTAGTGTGTCAAAATATAATCTTGAAACAGAAAATCCTTGTATGGCTTAAAAATATTTGTATTTGTTTGGTTTAAGAGACACAATGTTGTGATAACTAAGTTTGGCCTATGAAGGGGTTGATATGACTAGTTGGCTTCATTATACTCGCAACAAATTTTAACGGTGGTCTATCTCAATGATATAGTGATAAAACCAGAAATAGAAACTTAAAAGTGTTTCTTAAAACTCGGTTTAAAAAAAAATTGATACTTTTATTTAGGAGTATGGTGCTACATATATGTACTTAGTTTAGCTCTTATAACGATGCTCTTTAGAGGAAGTTAGAAAACAAAGGATGAAAAATTTATACCTTTACCATCCTTGTCTTTCTTCTTCTTCTTAAGAACCTTCCCAGATGATCCGAGCCGGAGGTAAGACATAATTTTCCCAATACGATCAAGCACAGACCCATCAACACTCACGGTAACCATTTCCTGCCATACATCATAATACATACTTGAGGATCACATCACTTACATAAAACCGAACCAGAATTGAACTATTATAAATAACCTCCGGTTCTGGGCAGTCAGCTTTGCTTCTGTGGACAGTTGTCGGGATATCATGAGAAAACCCACTCTCCTGTCAACCGACATTCATGTTAGCTTTAAAATGGTCTGCAACGTAAAAGTAGCCATAAAAAGAAGTTACCATGTCAAAAATGAAAGCCATTCTTCCAGGAAGGAACAAATCATTTGGCTTGACACCCGTTTGAGGCTTCACTATCCACTGATACACAGCCTGCAACAGAAAACTGTATGAGCAAAACACGTATACTTAAGGTTAATGACGGGCTATATAACACTTGAGCTCACCTTTGCAGTTCCAGTGCGAAATGATACTGGATGGTCTTCCTTAGATACTCTGTTGATCATTATTAACATTAGTATTGCAGTGAAATAATGGCGATATGTGCAAACATGCTTACCTAGACTTGCCATCACCACTAGCATCTTCAGCCTCCGGTTTCTTGTCTATCTCACTTCTGACTTTGTGCAGCAAAGCATAATCCAGCCCTTTGACCAAATGTGTGTGTTCAACATCACCTGATTCATTTATAGCAAGCAGGCTCGTTAGAACTAAAGAAATAAATCATTAACCTAATGAGATAAGATAATAAGAGATATAACAGTATACCTCCAAGATACTTGCTCTTCTCAATGGATATCCTGTGGGCTTCATCAGCCGACCTGCACGAGTAATAAAACAAAAGATATTTGGTTGACGCTTCTGCTACTGCGGATATAATAACTAGGGCTGTATACGAACCGAATGTCCAGCGGGAAGTTCGTTTATGTTCGTCTCGTCCGGTTAATAAATTAATGAACATGAACGACGACTTCCGTTTCGTAAGATTAACAAATGAACATGGAAAAAGGCTGCATTCGTTGACGAACACAGTTGAATGTGTTCGTTCATTACTGTTCATTTACGTTTGTTTACACATATGTGTCCGTTTATTAGAAAATTCACTATCACTATCTTTATTTATTTATCTATTTGTCATTACAATTTTGTTATAATTATGTCTATTAGTTTATGATTATTAATTTATTATGCTAAGCTGGAATGCTGGATATTATGTGGTGTACTTTCAGATTTTCGGGTGATTTTATGTTGATTTAGTGTTTGCTTACGTCCATTGGTATAAAATAAAATTCGTTTGTGTCTGTTTACAAAACTAATGAGCAGACACATACGAACACAAACAAGCTTACTTTACTTCCTTAACGAACGAACACAAACACAAACACAAACACGAGCACCATCTAGTCCAGTTCGGTTTGGTTCGATTACAGTCCTAATATATTAATATTAATAATAAGAATGAACTTACAATAGATCAAGGTGGTTTCCAGGAGGAGCAACAGCATGAAAGGCTCCGAATTGAGAAGAATTCGAATTCGGTTCGTAATCGGGATTCTGATCTTCTCTTCTCTCCTTTGCTCTATCTCTATATTTTGGCTCTTCCACCTTTACTGTTTCCTCTCTGCACACACACACAATTACTAAACAATAACCTAATCGATCGATTCAAACCCTAAACAGACCTAATTATTATTATTATTATTTATTACTATACGAAACAAAACAAAACAATACGAATTGAAGAAAGACGGGATATTTACTTGCGAGGACGATGAGCTAGCTTCTCCTTGTGGTGGTTGTTTCGCGCCTTATTGGATGACACCATTGTTGCTTGCTTGGTTCTAAGTTTGCAGGTGCTCAATTAAAAAACCCAATTAAAGTGAACCGAACCGAACCGAAACCAAATTAGCTGGAAAAATAACATTAATAGACGGTTATTATTATTATTATTTTTTGTTGTTGTTTTGAAAAATAACAAAATAACAAATAATGTAACGTGATCTGTCTAAATTTATAGTTTTCGTCTTTTTGGTTTAAGCGGTTTTAGTTTAATAGTTTTAAATTTGTGATTTTAGTTCATGTGGTTTCATTTCACTTGTAACCCGATTCCACTAACCCCGTTAAATCTGGTTGTTAAATCCATCAGTGTGCCTCTCACGTGAGGGGCGGTTTTGTCCTTTTTCTTCCAAAATAAACTCCAGGCCTAATTCGCAAGCCTCCTCACTTGAGGGGCTGGGGTGTATTTGGAAAAAAAGGGACAAAATTGCCTCTCACGTAAGGGACACGTTGATAGGTTTAACTATCAGACTTAACATGGTTAGTGAGGTTGGGTTTAATTGCAAGTGAAATAAAACTACAGGGACGAAAATCGTAAATTTGAAACTATTTGACTAAAACGCAGATTTAGACAAACCACCTGGACGAAAACCGTACTTCACTCTTATCTTAAATATATTTGGCCTAAAACAGTTTTTTTAGGAGAAAGTGAATACAGTGCTGTTACGCGTCTAAGCTTAGACGGAAAATTCATCAAAACGACGTAGTTTTTATTAAACACAAACAAACATTAATTTATTTCATAATCCCTACCATGCAGTGAATATATAACTTTTTAAAAAGTAATGAGATGTTTGAGATTGCTTGTATCAAGAGAGCAAAAGTTTTATAACCTACAATGCTGTAACTTATTAACTTTTCGTATTCGTAGTTTAACTAAATAAACTTCTCGCCAAATGTTGACATGTCTGGTCTGAGACTGTCAACCAGTGTTGGTGAACCCTCAAAAAAATGGGAATTGTAATCCATAGTCACTATTACCATTTAAACCCTTGTGCCACTTTGCTTATTACAACCAAAAATCACTTCTTTTCAGATTCTTGTCCCAAACACCCACTTCAAATCAACCAATTAAGCTTTCGCAATCGAATCAAAACAAGAGTAACAACAATGGAGCAAAACCCAGGTCCGATTTAGTTCTGTAAATCAATTAATTGTGATTTTTTTTAATAATATTAGTTTTTATTTAAAGAATTTGTGGGTTTTTTACATTGTTCAGGAAATGATCAGCAGAAAATTGTTATAAGGAATAATCATGGGGAGAATCTTGTGGGTTTATTGCATGAAACTGGATCCAAAGATATTGTCATCTTGTGCCATGGTTTTCAATCAACCAAGGTATATATACCCGAGCCCGAGCTCGAACTTTGTATGGGAAGCTCGGTTAGGCTGGTGGAGCATTGTGTAATTTAAAGTTTATGTTTTTTGAACTTTTATGTATTAATTTTGCACTGCATAGTCGAGTTCGAGCCGAGCTTGGCTTATTTAAGGTTTTTCTCAGAATATATATAAATTAATAAAAACACGTATATTAATTAATTAATTAAGTAATTAATAATAAAGAGCCAAGCCCGGGCTTAAAAAAACAACTCACAACTTGTGTCCGTGAACTGTTAGTTTAGAATTTAAACAAACGAACACAAACATGTTCATTTTTTTTAAATAAACGAACACGAACACAAAATATGTGTTCGATTAAGTGTTCGTGTCCATTTAAAGTTAAATGAACAAACACAAGCATGCCCTTGTTCGTGTTCCTTCGGTTCGTTTATAGGCCTAGTCACAAGCCAACCTCGAGCTTTAGGAAAAAAAGCTTGAAACGAGCCGAGCTCGAGCTCTGGTGAGTTAAAACAAGCCGAGCTTGAGCCTAGTCTAGGCTCTGCTCGTTTACACCCCTACTTGTAGTCCAATCATTGTAAAAAAGTGATCTTGATTTTGTAGGAGAGCATGGTTAACCTTGCTTCTGCACTAGAGAAGGAAGGAATAAGTGCGTTTCGTTTTGATTTTGCTGGTAATGGGTAAGTTAGATAATTATAATTTCATTGATGTTATTCCATATAGTGAAGTATTTTGAGTATTAAGTTTTAAGGTTTAGGTTTGAATTCAGCCTCCACTAGTTTTCTGTCTTAACCTTTTCGGCTGTAGTAAGGTATTGGTTGGGTCCTATGAGTTTTCAGGTAACGGGTTCTCATGCTACCAAAAAAAAGTATAATGTTTATTATCTAACATGCATGAACAATCAATTTTCAAAGGGTTTTAATCGATGAAAAATTAAAAAAAAATTGCTGTTAAATGTTCCGAGGATCTCTAAATTTGTTTATGGCATATAGACAAGACATCAATGTACATATTTAATCAATTTTCAAAGGGTTTTAATCAATGTATCTGATGTTGATTCTTCTAGTTGCAAAGATCATTTTAAAACGTGTATCCAAAAGCCCCTTAATTACGTGAAAGGAGTATAATAACTTTTTTTTTAATCTTATTATTTTTCAGGGAAAGTGAAGGATCGTTTCAATATGGTAATTACCGTAGGGAGGCTGATGACTTACATTCCGTTATCCAACATTTTCATGGAAATAATCGTGTAACACGTGCAATTCTTGGACATAGTAAAGGTATCCTAGAATACGGTTGTAGCAAATGCCACTCGTTGACTATTTTGATCCTCGTTTTTTCAGTAGTTAATTTTCTTACAATAACTTCTTAGTTGATTGATTATACATTATTACTTGCAGGTGGCAATGTGGTGCTCTTGTATGCGTCTAAGTATCACGACGCACACCTCGTCATCAATGTGTCGGGACGTTATAAAACAGAAGGTGGTGTTGAGGAGCGTTTGGGAAAAGGGTATTTGCAAAAAGTGAAAGAAAATGGTTTTATTGATGTTAAATCCAAAACAGGTATTCATAGGCCTGCAAACGAACCGAACGCTCAGTGAACTGCTTGTGAACCGTTTGGCGGGAAGTTCGTTTATGTTCGTTTATTTAATAAACGAGCAAACATGAACAAAAAAATTACATGAACAAAAAAATTGTGTTCGTTTAATTAAACGAACGAACATGAACACATGTTTCGTTCGTTCATTTATATTCGTGAATGTTTGTTTATTTATGTTCATTTATGTCGTTTACATATTAATAGAAAACAATTAAAGGTTATCTTGAAAAGTTATCTACTTGATGGTTATATATTTGTTCATTTAAGTGTGTTCATATATATTTGTTCATTTGTGTTCATTTAAGTGTGTTCATATATATTTGTTCATTTGTGTTCATTTAAATGTGTTCATATATGTTCGTTCATGTTTGTTTGTGTTCATTTACATTTGTTCATATATGTTCATTTATGTTTGTTTGTTTTGAACAATTAGGTTCATTTATGTCTGTGAACTACTCGTTTAGATTTTAAACAAACGAACATAAACGAACATAAACGAACATGTTCATTTTTTATATAAACGAACTTGAACACAAAATATGTATTCAATTACGTGTTCGTGTTCGTTTAATGTTAAATGAACGAACATGCCCTTGTTCGTGTTCATTTGGTTCGTTTACAGGCCTACCCGTATTCATGCTACTGAGATCTTGAAACTTTTGCATTAAATGTGCAAAAACTATCCCCTTAATGTTTGTTGTCAATTATTCTGACTAATTTTCTGTGTGTAGGAGAGGTATTATATCGTGTGACAGAAGAAAGCTTGATGGACCGTTTGAATACAAATATGCATGAAGCATGCTTGCAAATCGATAAAGAGTGCAAGTAAGATGAACAAAAGTACTCCCATCTTGTATAGCAAAGAGTCAAACCTATTAATTTTCAGATCCAAATTCGACAAACGTTTCTGTTGTATTTCAACCTCAAAAATATTCTTTTCATCACATATTTTATATAGCTATATGTAGTTGTAAAAGTTCTACGCATAAACATGATGCTTCTCGAATTCTTGAGTTAAGAAACAACTTGTTAGACCCACAAAAGTCAAATGCAAACTCATATTGACCTTTGATCATTTTTTTCTATTTTATTTGATTAAATTTTGTGTCTTTTTAGGGTTTTGACAGTTCACGGATCCGATGATTCAATTGTTCGAGTCGAAGAGGCGTTGGAGTTTGAAAAGGTTATACCAAATCACAAGTTAGAGATCATTGAAGGTGCCAACCATGGATTCTCAAAGCATCAAGATGGGCTAATTTCCATTGTTTTGTCTTTCATGAAGTAACCTCTAAGTCACAACCAAGATGTTCACTCAAAAATAATTGCTAGATTCATTTTTGTATTCAAGATTCAAAATACTAAATTTATATGATATGGTAAGAAAATTGACTTTTGATTGTCATTGTAATTTTACATAATTATCCCAAAGTTTTGCTTGGGCATTTAACCTCTTAAGAGTGCATTTTCATGACTAACCTTATCATCTAAAGTGAGCTTGAATCGGACCGCGCCAAGAACCACTGATTAAACGAACCACTTACCGCAATAACCGAAATAACTGAACCGTCTGTCCATCATGAAAATCTATAGACTAAAACACTAGTTATAGGTTTATTTGAAGATAAATTTATCAAAGTGGATACTTGAAGAGTTAAACAGGTCAACCGTGAACCTGTCGGGTGGGGGCTGACACGAACACAACACGTCTAGGTAAGCGTGTTTGCGGGTCCAATCTGAAACTGACATGAACCCGTTTAGACCAGACACAAACTTGTGAATTTGATGTTAAGTTCTTGAGTTTTCCACTGTTTTTGTGGTGTCATATGTTCACACCCACACATGAATAACATATAGCAATAAGGAACAAAGAAGTAAGCTTTGACTTTTGACATTTACTTTTGTGACCTGTGGTCTATATTCTGTCATAAAGTTATAGAATCTGTATCATTCATAAAGTTAAAGTTTAGGCTTTTTTTCATCAAAAATTCATAAGCCATTGAATAATAATAAAAAGCATGAAGATTCTTTCTAAAGTCACTGACCTTTTCAACTAGATTTATTTGGTTTTCTTTGCAAATAAGCCAGCTTTCTTGTGAGAATTGCATAATGAAAACTACACTTTTCAAGTCAACTGTTCAAAGAATTTGACTAGATTGGAACAAAACTGAAGCTTGAGTGTTTAAACACTTAAACCACTTTAAAAAAGGTTTAATTGACCTATAGGTGAACCAATGATGAAACATGATTACTACTTAATAACATTTGATGTACTTTTTCACATCTTCATTGCCACAATTTGTTCAAATTAGCACATTGCAAACTATAGCAAGTTTCTTGCATTTATGCAAATATGATGGCTTTATTGAAGCTTAACTTCATTTTTCAATAAAGCAAAGTTTTTTGTAAGTTTGCCCCTTTAACGAAGGCCAAAGAGATTGTAATTTTGTGCCATGACCTCCGAGGCATCAAGGTACTTAATATTTTCTGATCGGTTTTCATGTTTCAAATTGTTACATATAAGCAAAAAGCAACACAAACTTTAGCTTCTGAATATCATATTTTAGTGCTTTATACTACATGCTTTCTTGGAATCTTGTTTATAATAAAAAGTATGACTTTGTTATTATGAAATGATTTTATTGTATACATGTACTTGTTTTCAGGAAAAACAAGGGATCAGTGCCTTCAGCTTCGATTTATCAGGAAATGGGTAAGTCAAAATGCAAAATGTCAACGAAACACTTTGACTTTTGAGGTCAAATAGACTAACTGCCAACTGCAAATCTGGTTTAAATCTTTTTTAATTCAAGAAACACTTTATTGTAAAAATGTTATCATATTGTTATTGACTTTCTTCCTATTATTCTTACAATAAGTCAATAACATATTTAAACATAAATATAAAATGGTGTCATGTTGTTATTGACATTCTGCAAATTATTCCTACAATAACATATTTAAACACCCAAAAGTCAAAATATATATTTTTTCTGATCATTCAGGGAAAATGAAGGCACGTTCCAATTCGCTAACTACCATAAGGAGGTTGACAGTTTACAAGCAGTAGTTCAACATTTCGCTGCAGCAAATCGTGTTGTAAGCGCTATCATTGGACAGAGTAAAGGTATGCGTTGTGTTAGTGTTGACTTTTTGAGGTCAACAAGATTCAAGTCTTTTACTTTAATATTGTTTTTTAAAACCTTTTTGCAGGAGGGAATGCAGTAGTCTTATATGCATCTTTACATCACGGTACATCAACAGTTGTTAATGTGTCGGGTCGTTATAAGATGAACCGTGGCATCGAGGAGCATTTAGGAAAAGATTATTTGGAAAGAGTGAAAAAAGATGGCTTTATTGACATCAAATTTCATACAGGTTATTTTTTTGAGGTGACAAAATGGGTGGGCCCGGGCTTTTGGTAATGAATCGGGCTGGGCTGACCCACAACTATTTTTTTATTATTATATAGAAGAAGTTTCACTTCGTGTGACAAAAGAAAGCCTGATGGAACGACTGAACACGAACATGCATGAAGCGGGACTTAAAGTTGACGAAGATTGCCGAGTGTTGACCGTTCACAAATCCGCCAATGAAGTCATTCCCGTTGAATATATATATGCTTTGGAGTTTGCCAAGATTATACCAACCCATGAGTGAAACTTTCACATAGACAAATTAGATCACATTGTTTTGGATTTCATAAAGGCCAATATGCATAAAATATGAACATTTGAAAATATGTTTATTGATGCATGAAGAACCATTTACGTTCAACATAAACATACAAAAGTACTAAACTGAGGTACCTAATTTATATTACTTTTATACATAAATCTTAACACACATTATCATTATGCATATTATTCCTACAATAACATATTTAAACATAAAAATAAAAACTTCAATCTAAATTAAAAATCTTTTGCCCAGGAGATAATATCATTTTCGGATCAAATTGTTCTTTCATCGCCTTAAAAACACTCCATTTGTTGCCAAAATGCTTCATCCATCCTGCTTTGTTTGTATAATGTGGTAAGTATTGTTTGATCTTGATCCCAGCCTCTTCGCAATAATCTAAAATCTCTTTATTTTGTTTTTCGATGACCGCTGGATCAGTGGTATGTCCAGCAGAGTTCAACAACCCAACGGTGTAGAACATATTATCATCATCTTCTGGTGTAACAACAGACATTCTATTTTCCCACCTGAAAATTTTCAAGAAAGTAAATAAACTAGAAAACTAACACATCAAGTTAAATATTAAAGATGTTTCATGTTTATATTACTTTTTTCGGTTAATCGGGTAGATAAGGAATGGTCCTGAACTCAAGCTTTGTTTCTGAACAATATTAACTAAAACACCTTGATTAAAATCTGCGATTCTTGATCTTGGCACGAAAAGATTTAGCCACGGGTGAGGGACTTCCCATAGTCCTAATGACTGAAGCAGCAACTCTTCGCTTCTAACTCGATTCAAGAAATCAAAAAAGGTTACATCTTTGTTGAAAATGAGTCCAAGATTGACGTTTAACGTGCTGAATATCAGTTGAAGTTCCTACAAAAAGAAAATTTTGCTAACAAATTATTGAAATCAGTATGATATACATAGCATATATAAATTTTACTAACCTCTTCAATGGTGTATATGATTTGATCATTGTAATACTTGACTGCTTCTAAGCAATACAAAATCCCATTTTCGGATGCTAACGAGTTTATCAAGTGTTGATCAGAAGATGAGAAAAAGTTGTTTGCAGGACTATTTTTCAAGATCAAAGAGCCTTCCACATAATCAAACCCATCATTTGTGATCAAATGTTCTTGATCCTTTGTGAATTTGGCAAAATCATCATATACCATTTTAACCCATTTCACCTACACTCCAAAAAAAAATAAAAACAAATTAGTACACAAAACCTTTTAACTCATGACATATGCTATACTATTGACTGTTCCACACATGCATGTCAATCTATAAAAAACAGAAGGCTTTTAGTGACAGACATGTAAAAACCCTCGGTAAAGTAGTAGACGTCAGAAAACACAACATGTCTAATAGTTCACCGACCTCATTTACCAAAGGAAACGATGGGTTACCGACTCCTACCATCCCTTTCAAAACATTTTCACCAGTATATTACTAACGTATTATCAAATATATTATTAAATATTTTAATGTGTCTCTTAAAAGAAATTGGTTGGTGACTTTTTCATCACTCAAAGTCAGTTTTCTAGTAATGAACAAATATATCTTTTTAAAAGAAAACTGGTTTGACTTATTCATTGGTGACCATTTTTTATTGCTAGAAGTCATTTTCTAATAATAAAGATGGCATATATACCCTTGTTGGAGCATGGTCAAGAACTATCCTTGCTCTAGTTATGATCCCAAACTGGCCAAGACCTCCAAGAACAGCATAAAAGAGATCAGAATTCATGCTTTTGGAGCAAGTTATCAAATCACCTTTCCCTATAAAGTAAACAAACACAATTAACTTCATAACATCATCCGAAACATTGTCGTTCTCAGCAGAGTTCCGAAATTAAAAAAAAAACCAGCATACATATAGAGAAATTTATATCTATCTATCTATATATATGCATATATATATAAGAGATTTAGCCCTTCTTTTAAAATATAAGTATATAACACAGTAACTTTGTTTTGTTTATTGTTATCACAATTATCGTTTTGAAAAAATATATATATTTAAGGGTCCATTTTATATGAAGCAAAATAAGCATGTTTTTGATGAAGCAAGTTAGCAAACTATACCGGTAACAACATCCATTTCAAGAACATTGCTAACTTGAGGACCATGAAAAGATGCCTGTCCACTAATCCCAGCATTAGACAGTGTCCCACCAACCGTGAGGTACAAGTAATCGGTCCACGACACAGGTGCAAGCCCATGCGGCAGCGTGGCTTGCAGGACATCAATCCATAGCTGCTCACCTCCAACATCTGCATAAAACCCTAAAGAAGAGTTCCCAGAAACCCTAATCCCAGTAACATTATTATTATTCAAGCTTGACATATCCATCACCACCCCATCTTTGGCCATGGCTTGACCCCTAACCGAATGGCCATTGCCTCGTGCCGCAATAGGGAACGGAGACGACGAGTTGTGAGATGATTGCACAAGGTGGATAATATCAGAAATGGAGGAAGGTTGAAGTACACCAAAAGGGAGTTCTTGAATGAGGCTACCATAATCAGAAGATGCTGTTTTTATACAACTAGTGGATGTACAAAGATTATTATTATTTGTGGTTTCATTTGAAGTTAACAAGACTCTAATGCTTGGCAATGGTCTTGATGACACTAGTGTCATAAACATTAGACTGTTTATTATCAAGGGTATAAGGGAATAATAATAACCCATGAACAGCTTAGAAAGTTTGAAACTTGAAAGAAGAAAGAAACTAAAGATATGAAATCTTGGATGGGAAGTAATTAAGTTTGTGACGTATGTGAATATATATAGAGATGGGAAGTTGCATGGGATGGAAAAGTCAAAAATGTAACTTGAGTGTATCAAAGATGCACCCTTGAGTAAAATTATATTAACATAACAACATTCAATACTTTGAATATTCAAGTATTATTTTCAGCTTAATACATATTAGTTAGAGGAACCCCATTTACAAATCATAACAAGATAATATTATTTTATATTTAATAGTGCTTTAATTAAGAGTATGTTATTTACACGATTTCATTTGTGCATAGATGTGGTCAATATATGATTTCGTCATAGGTCAATATATGTTTCGTATATTATTATTTGTGTCAATATCTCAAATATTTTAAATACAAATTATTTAATTACTTTTCTAAATTTAGTTATTAATTTTTTTTTTTTTAGATTAATATTGTTTAATATAGTCTTAGTATCGATGTGTGTAGCACAACATAACAATATGTGTTTGCTACGTATGTGTTTTGAGTTTAGTTGAATATATGGTTCAAGTTAAAAGTAAGAACGTATGTGCCAATATGGACGGTGCATATATGTATATCCTTCCAAACCGGTAAAGCTAAAGTGAATTAAGTTGACTTTTTTTTTATTAATCAATGTTAAATAAGCATACACATATATAATATACACGCTCATATACATATAGTATGCATATAGATATAGATACGGATATCCTATAATTGATTTATATTTCTGTCATTCACATTCATCCTTCAGGTTTCTTAATTTCTTTTTTTATGCATACATTTAGGGGCTACTGTTAACTATTAAATACTATTTAGCATTCACAACTAGTAGTAGCAAAAGGGCATGACTCCCAACTAAAAGATTCTAGATTCTAGTTTCACTCGAAACATTTTTAAGATTATTTATACAAATAATTTTTTACACAACTTATATCATAACTAAGTAAGCCCATCTAAAAATTTAATTGTTTAAATCAAACAAAAAACCATTTACATGAGGCATAAAAATTTTTTTGCTTACATTATTTCGTCACTGGCTATGGTATACGGGCCTTTTTTATTTCAGCTCGGCCGAGACATATAAATTCTCGAAGACGACCCTGCGTAGCAGGCAAGCAATAAGATTGGGTAATGGTGTCCTAAAACAACAATGCTTTTATTGAG
This sequence comes from Bidens hawaiensis, assembly GCF_021521415.1. Classification (NCBI taxonomy): domain Eukaryota; kingdom Viridiplantae; phylum Streptophyta; class Magnoliopsida; order Asterales; family Asteraceae; genus Bidens; species Bidens hawaiensis. The sequence goes on along the minus strand of NW_027492046.1, from coordinate 23,156 downwards.
TTGGAGTATCTTTCTCTTGCCCATCCTTAAAAAAATATTCTTTTTTTAGCAAGAACAAATTAAAAAGAAATTTAGTCACTATAAATGGTGGAAATTGATTTTGTGAAAAGATGGATTGTAAGGGTAATATGTTGGTTATATATGTATGTAAAAACAAACTAAAATTTAAAAGATACGTAATACAAGCAATGATACGGTTCTTAACTTAAACAAAAAAACAAAGCAACAAAAGAAGTTTCTCAAAAGAAAATTTTATCAAAAAGTATCATAATATGCTTTAGTTTTTAAAAGTTTGTATTCTTTAATTATATATGAGTCTTTTAATATTATTATTTTTAGAACAATTTTCTTTTAAAGAAACGTGCTCAACTGCCTTTAATATAGTGTTATTTATAAAAGTGCCAACAATTATTTATAACACTATTTAGTGTTGAATACCAGCGTGTTGCATCGGGCTCGTAATCAAATTCGTAATTTAGGTAAATCATGGGGACAACTTGTAAAGTAGTTCTAGAAAATAAGTTAAAAAACAAATGTATAGTTTGAAGAATAATGAGATCACATCTAAATATAACGTGTTTAGAAATCTCGGATATTAAATTGTCTATGGTGATTTTAAAACGAATCAATTATTCAAGCGGGTTTGAATTAATATATTATATAGTAATAATAATAATAATAGTTAAATAAACTTATAAACTATAGATGATAACAATAATAATAGTTAAATAAATTAAATTTAGAGTAAATATAGAGCTTTGTTGAAATATAATTTTATAAAGCATAAGGTTTATTGATAGAAAAGTCACTATTTTTACTTAGTGTGTGCTTTTAAATTGTCTTCTTACTAGGTCCACTTTGGTGGATAAATGTATCGGCGTTCCTTCCTCTTTTTATCCTCTCAGTTTGCCACATGAGGAAAATGGGGACCATATTTTTAATGCTTCCTTTGTTGTGGTTAGACCATATATGGTTCCACCGTGCAAACGAGAGTGGTTACAAGGCACTGCTACCGTGAAAAATCACAACGTGGAAGGGTTGGAGGGCGATGGAGTAGTGGCGCACATTGAAGAAAATAGATAATGGGATGAGGGTGTAGGTAAGGAGGTACATGGGAGGTGGTGATATGGCTAGTGCGGGAATACCACCACTGATGTGCGGTGAATGGTGTGGCGTGCTAGGTTCTTTACTGTGTTAGAATAGCTTCATATGGTTTTAGAGCTTTGAATGTTCTTAGTAAATGGTTGCAAACTATTTTACCTATGTCTTTGGAGTCGTCGTCGTTTATCTCTTTGATCGAGTTGTATAAATTGAGTAAGCCTGAAAAGGAAGATGCGTGAGGCTATCATCATGTCGAGTTGGTGAATGAATTGGAAGTTTAGAAATGCAAGTTGTGTTTTAGAAAGATAACGACTGAATTTATTTCATGATAAATGTTTCTTTTTTCAAGGTTATGTAATAGTAACCATAATAACTTAAGTTGGGTCGAGTGGTTGCAAAACCCTCTAATATATTGTATAATTGTTGAACTTCGTTTCTATAAATTTGGTCGTTTCTTATAAAAAGCAGTTAAAGGGGTAAAATAACTAACAAGTGCAAGGAAATTAAAATGGTCCCTTAAGTATGTAGCATGTTAAAAAGAATATGGATTGGCTAATCTGTTACATCAATAAAGTTTTATGGTAACTTATAAATAAAATTATAACAATTAAAAAACTTAAGCAAAAAGAAAATAATAATAACAATAAAAAAACCTTCGGAAATAAAATATTATTTATCCAACATTGGAGAAGGGATATGTCATGTGTCACGCCCTTAATTTGATGAGGAGCCAAAGTCATACCGTTGTTGACAATTCGGTTTAAATAGAACTTAAAACTTAAAAATAAAAAGTTTTCAAATTTGAAAATCAATATTTTTATAAAGTAATGCACATAGGGTTAAACAGTACTTTGTATAACTTTCGCAATTGTATCATTTTATGATCTTCACTTTCTTTCGAATCACCGTATCATTGAATTAAGCCTGAAACAATACGTTTAAATATGCATATCAAGTTTAGACTATGTTTTGAAACTCAAATAAGAACCGAATGTGTCACACGGTTACTAATTCATCGGTTCAAACACTTAAATCCAATAGTTATAGATAGAGGTGCACAAATCGGGTTTTTCAAATACCCGGGCTCAGGTATGGAACTAGGCTCGGGTATGACCGCGTATTAGAAAGTCGGGTATCGAACCGGTATTCTAAAACCGGGCATTTGAATACCCTATTTTCGGATATTTACAAAACCCTATTTTGGGTTTTTTTTTTTTTGCTTTTTTCAGGTATAGATTGGATTTTTTTAAGAGGTTACAATTTTTAGGGGGTATTTTCAGGTATTTTTTGGGTAATTTCGGGTATAGATCAGGTATTTGAAAAACCCGGTTTTGGGTATCGGAAAAACCCGGTTCCGGGTATGAACCGGATCAGTTTTTCGGGTATTACCAGGTATAAATCGGGTCCGGCTCCGGGTACGGGTTTTGATACTGAAATGCATATCCTATCCGTACCTTACGGGTAGGGTTGGGTATGGGTTCGGGTATTAAAAACTCGGGTATAAAAAAACCGGTTTCGGGTATTTTTTCGGGTCCGGTTCCGGGTTCGGGTTTTTTGTGCACCTCTAGTTATAGAAGTTATTGATTCATCGGCTCAATGAGTAATCGGGTTTCTTCATTTCTATATCTCCATAAAATAGAGCATCACCAACCTAATACATAGTTTTTGATTTCAACCGAAAGAAAGTGGATAGCATGCGACATGAACTAGAGCAGTGTTCGATTAACAGTCTAATCATTTTGTTCAGATTTTGTATCTTGGGTTTCTCTTTTTAAAAATATTAGAAGAAATTAAGTAATGTGTACAAACTTACAAGTTACATCTATAAAATGAATCAAATACATAATAATTATTATGTTTCTTTAAAAGTACATTTAGACAAACGCTTAAGTAACTACAATATACATTTATGGATCATCAAAAGATATTTATAGTCTTTAAAGAGGACATCGTGGTGGTTAAGTATTGTGTTCCACAACCAAAAAGGTTGAGATTTCAAATATTACAAGTGCAAGTTGTGATGCATATATTTTTTCAAAAATCTAGAAATTGTTGTTAAAAAAAAAGAAAAGAAATACATAATTAAATTTGCTACAATAGAAAAAGAAATATTGCCCCTTCGAATGTTGCATAGTATTGACACTATACTATTTAACAGAAGATATAAAATAGTCTAATAGTGTGTTCAAACTTCAAATGCAAATAATAGTCAATAAATATTCTTTTATTTTGGTAGACTCCATGCTTGACCTATTTTTTTTTCCTCCTTTCTATCTACAATAAATATATGATCATTGACTTCCTCCTAATTTGTATACATTAATTTTTATTTTTCTTTTCATCTATACAGATGGCAGGTGACAAGCTGCGCCGCTAGTTCTTTTTAACTAGCAAAACTAAGTTGTTTAAAAATAACATTTATAGAATGTGAGATCATAGCATTGCTATTCGTGTTTTTGTGGTGCATTTATATGTTCAAATAACGAAATAGTACGTAAAATCATCACTTGTGAGTTGTGAATTCAAAAATTTTCGAAAGGCTAATATTTTTGTATAATTAGTGACAAATTCAAAAGTTTCAATAGTAGGATGAAAATTAAATCTGGTAAAAAGTATCATGATGCAATTGTAGGGTTGGATAAAAGTAATTATATCAAATCATATCAAATTTTACTTTTTAAGTGCTACTAATAAATTAGAAGTTGTTTAGCTACTACTTAAATTACATAATAATCTTACAATATATTGGTGTGTGAAAACAAAATAAGTGGAGGTCTTTCCCTCTAACTTGACCTTAGGTCTGGTCATAATCATAATAATGCTCAAAGATCTTCTAGATAAGAAACAAGACCTTACAATATCTTAGATTAACTATTGATTATAAACATATAACTGCATTAATAGACAACACTTAGGATTATATCTACATAACTGAAGATTTTAAAATGTAAGTGTGTAAATAATGCGCCAAGCCGTTGGTCATAACTACTCGATATCAACTTGTTCAAAGCTCCAATGGTGCTCAAGCACAAACCTAAGTTAAAGTTGCGTTTCGTATAATTTGTCGAACTTGACTAGTTGACTAAGTTTGTGAGCATATAATTAACATAGGTATACTAGTTTTTTTATATAACGTAATAAACTACGTATATAATTGTATATAATTATATATGTATATATAGTAGTAAAGTATTTAATAAATAATAGACAAATCGAATCCAAGTCGTACCTTGGCTAGAAAGTAACTTATGCGAGTTTGAGCTTTACTCAATCACACCCTAACTAGTTATAACTTAGAAATAACTTAAAATTCTTTAACAGTTCAATCTTACACTTGCAAGGATTTAAATTCATCACATTATTTTTGAAGGGGCAAACGGTTTTGAAGGATTAGAATAATGTTTTTTAAATCTCTTGGTTGCTTGATTTAATCTCATGACTACTGACTAGGATTCATCACCATATCAGAAAATATTTGCATATATGAATTAAGAATTAAAGACTTTTTTATTATTTTTTGTCTTAAAAGATTGACCTTTATGTATAATATATATTTCAATCAACAAAAACGTTTTTCTTTTTACATTTATAACTCTGTTCAAGTCGCTGAAGTTTCACATCAAAAGATTTACACAACATTATACAACTAATTATTTGGTGTCTTCTTTTCTTTTTCTTTTTTTAAGTGAAGATTTTCTTATATTTGATTGGACTAAATCAAGATTCAAAGATACGTTTACCGGCTTAAGTTGATTTTAATTAAATTTATTTAGATAGATAGTGTCAGCCTAGATGAAGATTAATCTTCGCAAAGTTAAAAAGGAATTAAAATAACAAATATATCTAGCAGGTATGTTAAGGCTAGAATCGGTTTTGTTGGCAGGTTAAAAAAATCCGTTATATATGTTGTAAAACACGCACATACGCAAATCATGCGCGGTGTAAATTACATACGCATAACTTTACCTATGTATGTAAATGTTTAAAAATTTTAAAAATATACATATATTAATTAATTTACTTGTTTTTGTGTACATAAAATACACATATGTACGTATAATATGAAAAAGAAAAAAACATATGAACGCATTAGAAAACAATTTATGTTTTTTATTTTGATATTTGTAATAACTTAGTGTTTTACAATAAGGGAAATGAAATGATATATAAAACCAAAATGCAACTTTAGAAGTTTAATTATTTAGAATTTTGCTACATTAGTTTTGGATATTTAACTTTTGACCCCTTAACTTTTAATTACAAGTGTTGACTTATTAAAATTTTTCTATAAAAGTTTCACATATATATTTTTTTCCAAGTTTAGTAAAAAAGCTTTTAATTCAAAACTTTTACTCTAACGAATCAAACTGATACCAACTTACTTCCCACCACATTTCTAACGCAGCACAAGTCAAACATTTAATGAATTTAACGCGTTCCACATTAACACGCCAGTAGAAATACTTCTTGAAAATAAAAGAAATAGCAAAATGGTCCAATAAAGATTTATTGTGTATCCCCGTTGTTATGGAATGTGGGACATAGTTATTATAAAGTTGATATAATAATCCCAAAAGTCCAAAATTTTTGTAGATCTTATGAAATTTGGCAAACGTCAATATAAGATCAAGACAATGACACACAATGAATATTTGCAATGTGTCGATGCCAGCAAATCATGTTCAAAGATTTGCCTAATATAACCTAAATTCAATTCGATACTCAATAAATTGTTTATATTTAAAGTAGCAATCTAAGCATTTATAAGCAAGCATCCATCAAATATTCAAAAAGATCGGATTGTATATGAATATAGACTCAAATAATTTAATTTCAATTAATGTTGACAACGACAATGCATCATGATATGATGTTTAATGTCTTCAACTGATTTATTGTGGTATATAATAACAATATTTAAATCAATATCATAGTATTGTAATTTGAAAATGAATGAGATTTATATATTGTGAATTTGTGATGCTTTACGATAACGTTGAATACACCTATACACATTGTCATGTATGAATATGAATGTTTTATAGTACTCGATTTAAGTACACTATTTTATAAATAAACTAGTCTGAGACCATGTACGACATGGGTAATTTATGAAAATCAATAATTAAGTACAATACAATAAAAAATCATCATATAATATGTTAATAGAATATCGATTTACATTAAAAATACAAATATTATAAAAGAAACACATGCACTGCACGTTCAATAAATGTGTATATATATTGAATAACGCCTTTAATAAATTAAGAGATAATTAGAATTTTAAAAATATGCAAGTAAATTGGAAGTAAATATTGAATTTAACTTTTATTATTTTATACTAGGCAAGTTCCTATTCATTTTTTCAACACTCTTTTGTTCCAAACAAGCTATTTTAAGCATCGATGTTTTATTTGTTGTAACTTTATTTTAGATACTTATAAGCCCGTTCTAATCTCTTTTGAAAGAGTAATTAAACTCGCTAATAATAGCTATATTAACGATAATTACATATCTTTATTGGCATAAATGTTTCAACCTGCGTGTTTGTTAGTAACTTTTGAAATGATATTTATTTCTTTAAACATTTTAAAATTTTAATGATATACTCACATTATAAAATGTTTTGGCATAAATGTTTTAACCTTTAACTTTTTTTAGAAGTTTGTAAAAAATAACTGAGCATAATAATTTTCAAGTACTTTTCTATATTGCAATTGTCATAAATCTTTATTTTCAAATAAATAAATAAAATGTTCCCATAATTAAATAGAACCGGCAAAGAGACGACTTGATTAATAGCGTCATCAAATCAACTATAAAAGATTTAAATTCATCATTACGAGTAGACTTTATAATTTTTAAGAGTTGTTGACTTAAATGTTTTTTTTTTTCTAACTTCACAAATATTTGCAATTTCAGTTACAATGTATCTAGAAAGTACTCCCAAGTGGAGAAGGCTCAAGCTCAACGGTCCAAAATCTTCTGTTCTATATTGCTTGTTTTTTTCATTTTAATTTACAAATAAATGATTTAGCATAACTGATGACGAACAGAATTAGAAAAACAAATTTAAAAAACAGTTTATTTGAAAAAAAATGATATTATTTCTAAGGAAAAAATAATATTATTTTTTTTCAAATAAAACCAGATGTCGAAATCAAAATCCGGATTTTTAAGGAAAAAATTTGTATTCAAGAGGTGATAATAGGCTGTATTTGAGTTTTACTAAAACCAAAACATGATGTCTACCTGTTTAAAATCATATTATTGAAAAAATAAAAATAATATTTGTAAAGTTCAACCCTTAAGGCCGTTTACAGCATGTTTACCCCATTTACATGAGTAGTCTCTTGAATGCACGATTTTAAATATACATGAATTGGAGTCGATGTTTTTGATACGAATCAATATTTAAGTCGTGTTGGAGTCCTGTTAAAAATTAATCACGGCATAATTGCCATTTTTTCAATTCAAAATTCACGCAAACTGCATTTTGTGTTTTTTAGCATGTCCAAATTGATAGACATGCTTGTTCATAACCATAAATCATATTGTTTTCATACGTATCTTATGAGGTAGTTATATTCAATTTTTACTCGGTAAATAATAGAAAAAAAAATCTTTTGAAATATCAACAATTTATTTGAATATATAATAAAAAAAGATGTTTTTTTTTTTCCTGAAAGGCAATAAATAAAGATGTTAATCTTAATTTACTTTCCACTTATTAATAAGTAAATTTTCAATTATGTTTTATTTTTTTCAATTAAATATGTAAACGATGTATTTGTAGTTTAAAAAGCGGGTTGTTAGTTGGTAATTTTTGCATTATCAACTCATTTTCAAAGTTATCATGTCATGTTAGATAGTTTGATGTAATAAAATGAACGGTTTAATTCATAAAATAATTATAATAATAACAATAATAAAATAAAACATTTTATGAATAACTAGAGAAAAGTGTGTTATGATTACACTACAAGATTTGTAGAAGGGTAATTTTATTTTACCTTCAAATTTTAAATTCAATAGATATCATATAAAACTAGCACTATAAGTCATAAAACTTTATATGAAATACAAATTACAGTCATATCCATATGTGAAGATGGGACTGTCCATAATCCATATGTAAAGTTCCATTGGAAAACCTAAACTTTCTTCAAGTCGTTTCTTTCTTGGTTTTTGTTCTACTTGTTGGTAAAAGTCTATTTTCTAGTGGTGCAAATGTGTAATTATCCAAAGTTGGTTATGAAATAAATGTCTACACAGAATGACTTTAAAATCATATAATTACTATAACTTTAAGTCCTAATCTCATAATTAGTATTGAACTTTGATACGCTAGTCCAAACACCCACTAGCCCCAACACTAAATCTAAACGTATCTATGAAACATGAAGTCTAGGATTTCATTTGAGTTGTACCAAACATGCCTCAACATCCTAGTTATCCAAATGACAAGAATATTCGAATCAAAAAGTTAAAAGTGTACAAAGATTTTGGACCTAGATTCTCTTTATCTTGTTGGGTCAAAGTCAAACATACAAAACATGAACCATGAAGAAGCATGTCATAATCCTAAAGATTGTTTCATTACTTTTGTCCCCCTTAGATGTTAAATGTTCATATTGACATATTGTGGTCCAAACATGATTTGATTACACAATCTAATTTTATGAGCCCACATGACTTGAATCTATGAAAGTCAATGGTCAACCCCTTGAGTTGTGATCTTAAGAACTACCAATATTACCTAAGTTTAGATATGGTCAAAGATTTGCAATGCAATATATATACAATTAATAGTGTACCTCATGCATAAAAGATTTTTACATGCCTACTTGTATATACTATTGACATAGAGGTGTTTGATTGTTCAATTATTGTAACATGAAGTCTTCAATAAAGTGTTTTAGGTTGCTTATGAAAGACGTTTTGTGTGGTTTTTGCTTTTAACAAGCAATTTGGGATGAACAACTTCCAATTAGCTTTTTTTCAACTATGTTTTTATTCAAATTTAAATAATCAAATAAACCGTTTACATAAGCAAATGAAAAATCATATGTCATATTAAAGGATGATTCCGGAAAAGAAAATCATCAAAAGTATTGGAGTATATTATATTTTTAGAGCTTATTAGTACGAGTCCACGATCCCAGATTTGGTTTATAGGTTTCTTATGATCTATATATATATTGCATTAGTTTGTAACTTAATAAATGCAATTGGTATAAGAACATCAAAAGCAACTCTTTCTATCATGAATACAATTGAAATTTTTAGACCCGAACGGCCGAATACAAAATCTCTTATGCGAGCCCAAAATTCCAAACCGTGGGGACCTTCTTCCCCGTTGTCTATAAAGAAGATTGGTGATTTGGGAACCTGTGATATTATAACAAGTACATTTTCAATGAAAATATTGTGAAGTTTACTTTATCATTTCGTGTGTTTTATGTTCGATAAACTCCACGATATCATAAGCCATGTCTTCTTGTAAATCATTTTGATTTTTCTCAGTGGCGCTTGTTGAAATCATTTTATAAAGTTACACTTTTCGCTATTTAAGTTTACACCGTTTTCAAAATTGTACTTAAACTAAGAAAATAACAAGAAACTTCCCATCCTTGTCTGTGATTCATCGATATGTTATTATTTATAATTTTAATATTTTTGAAAGCCAAATTACAACTGGAAAGACATTCAGAGACATATTTTGTCTATGGTTTAAGGGTCAAGTTCTCAACTACGAACACAATGAAAACATGTGCACCACCACTAGCCCACGATTTGTAGCCTAATAAAATTCTGGTCTTAGGGTAAATTTAATACATAAAAGCCCACCACCACTAGCCCATGGCCCCATAATATGGGCTTGTAGCCTAATAAAATCTTTGTTTTGGTACAGCCCGAAACACTAGCAGATCAAATCAAATGGCCCGATTGATAATAATAATAATCTACCTATTCTAACAAAGTAAAATAACTGTGAACACTTATCATGTTTTGGTTAATTCTTATAATTCTTTTCCCTCCAAAACGAAGATCTTAATTAACCATAATATATGTAATAGATCAGTAACTATTCACTTTCTTTTAATACTTTATTTATATTATATCTATACATTTTTATGAAAAATAAATATTAACATATTCTTTTACTATATATTAATAGGTAGATTTTTATAAAAACTAAATATTAACATATTCTTTTACTATATATTCTAAAATACTTTGTGAAATCCAAAAATCAACAACAAACCATGGTTGTCAAATACTGAAAAAATATATTTTCAAATGTTATCATTAACATATTGTACTTTATACTATGTATATTGTAGAATATTGTAAAAAAAACTCGAAAATGCTTTCATTTTATAAAGTTATTTTTTAATCATTAAATTTTTTATATATATATGCCTATTTTTTTAAAATCAATCAATTCATCTATTATTATTATTATTATTACTATTACTACTACTATTATTATTATTATTATTATTATTATTGTAAATTGTCATATAAATTTATAAATTATAAATCTAAGCTTTAAATCTATACACTTATTTTTTGGTTAATTTAGTACACTATATATATATATATATGTTAATATGTTAAAATGTAATGATAGTATATACCAATCACTTTCAGATATAACAAAGTTTATTATATTTAATCTCTTAGTATTTTTATCAAGGATTGTTCTGGATTTTTTATGGAACTTAAAGTTGATTTTATGGGTCAAAAGTTGATAAATAGATTGTTTGGTACAAGTTAACTACATTTATAATCAAAATTTGTTACAGGTCAAAAATGGGAAATCTATGTATTTTTAAAAGTTTTAAAATGCAAATAGATTTATCATTAAATTTGTTACGGGTTCAAAGTGTTGACTTGGAAATGTCAAACGAATAAAAGTTAGAATTTAAACATGATTCGGGTTTCAAAATTATTTTCAAGGACATTTTTGGAAATAAAGGTTTGAGATTTGACAAATTGACTATTTTTCCATCGACTATTAAAATTTAAGAAAAGATTGTGAACACTTTCGACATGCCACCCCTAGACCTATCAATTCTTCAAACTGTTATCAAATTAGAAATATTTATATAACAATTAACTTTTCCTTCAATTGTGATCAGAGCGTTGTATGGGAAGTATGTCATGCAAAACTATGCTCAAATGAAGCAAAATATTCAAAAGATTGAATGAGTTAACATGCTGTTTTTTATGTTGTCATTATGACAAAGTCCAGAGGCTCTCTAAAATTTATCAAAATCTTTTTTATGGTGATACTCAGAAAAACATAGTTTACGAAGAACATCTGTCGTTACAATTTAATGTTCTTCTTTCCTTTGATGGATGGTAAATTGATAAATATATCAATAAAGGTAACACTTATTTTGTATTTAGGCTGAGCGGTTAGAACTGCTATTGTATGAGAAGTTTATTCCTGAAATTGGTTAATAACCAAAATTTTTTCAATTATACATGTATGACATTGAGAATGAAATTTTTAATAGAAAGAACATTCTCGGATACATGTATGCACATGTATTTTTTTATTAAGTTCATTTCAAAAAAAATCATTTTATGATATAAATAAAATTAATTTATGTACGCATAGCTGTAACATCCCGAAATTTCCAAAATAATATTAATTGTATTACTTAATAATAGAGGGAAAGTTTACTCGGGTTATCGGGAAATAAATAAATAGAGTAGGAGTTGGTATGGGTCGGGCTAGTGTTGGGTAATGGATATGGTTATGGACTTGGGTTATGAAAGAAGGAAGGAGAGTCCATGGGCTTAAGCCCATGATCCCTAAATATAAATACCATTAATCACCATTTAATCCTCATTCTCACATATTCCATACACCACCAAAACACATACAACACCATCTTATAACCCGAACCAAGATCCGAAGGCGAAAACCCGAGCTTGTTGGTGCTGGAACGTCGTGATGGACCAAAACAACATCAAGGCTTAACCGGGTTCGTAGTTCGACTCGTTCAAGGTACGTTTATAGTTAGAAATCGTTCGTATAGGTTCGGTTTGATTTGGGAAGTCATAGATCTGTGTTAGTTTGTTATAAACGAACCTAAAACAACAAATATTACTGGAATTGATTAGCATTTGATAGGTTAATTGTTAACCTAAAAGAACCCGTAACCTATATGCCTAAATCGCACCCCTTAAACATCGATGTTAGGCCGATTTGATGGTTGGGGTTTGTAGGCGCTGGTCAGACGATTACGTGGATACCTAAATCGAGTTATTTGGTTAAGAAATGAAGATGATTAAGGACGAACAGTAGCTGCAGCCGACAACTTCGCCTGCAAGCCAAGTTCGCCTGATGAACTTCGCCTGCAAGCCAAGTTCGCCTGATGACAACTTCGCCTAAAAGCTAAGTTCGCCTGATGACAACTTCGCCTAAAAGCTAAGTTCGCGTAAGGGTTAACTTCGCCTAAAGCTAAGTTCGCCTAAGGGTTAACTTCGCCTAAAGCTAAGTTCGCCTAAGGTTTAACTTCGCCTAAAGCTAAGTTCGCCTAAGGTTTAACTTCGCCTAAAGTCGAGTTCGATTAGAAAATAAATTATAAACGATAAGTAAAAGTAAGCTAATACTACGCCACCAGATTAGATCAGGCGAGTATTGATACGTGTAACATATACAGTCAGCCGAGCTCAGTTAAAGAAGGGATTTACAACTATCGGAGGAAGAGGCAGAGTTCAGGTGAGTTTCTAGCCCCATTTCCTTGTTATGTTTTCGGGGCTGTGTGCATACTCGATGTGAAGTGTGAATACACTTACCTTAAGTGGTAAGTGTATGCTATAGATGTTATACGAGGTAGCTATTATATAATACTTGTTGGTGCGTGAACGATCTTCGGATATTGCACGCATTGCCAAGGACAGTGATTGCCAAGTGGTTATTAGTGTGTATGTATGCTATGATGTGACTTGCTTATTATGTAAATGATATGAAGCATGTTGTAGATAAGTAGAGGTAGAGCGTGTTAGAAGTGGCAAGGGTGTAGTAAGAGTGATAGTGGCATGACGATAGTACGTGGTAGGGTAAGCCTATACGTGACTACGTCATTAAAGTGGCAAAGTGGCATAACGTTAAACGTTATTAAAATGGCAAAGTGGCATAACGTTATACGTTATTAAAGTGGCAAAGTGGTAAGGTGGTAGGTGTAAATAAGAGGCTAAGTGGTAAGGTAAGCATGTTAGATAGTGGACTACGTGTCTTCGGATACGTATATGATGCATGTAGTGGTTGTATGATAAGTTGCTTGATTAACTAGAACTCACTCAGCGTAGCTGACTTTTAGTATGCACGCAGGTGAGTAGGAGGAGGCATCTCGCTTGAGGAGACACGTGGCACTGAATAAGAGGCTCGCATCGGAAGACTCAAGATGTTTAAGTTTAATGTTTCGTTTATTTTGAAAGGCAAAATGATGTTTTAAGACAAGACGTGTTTTGATATGAAATGTTTTAAGAAAGTTTTTATATTCCGCGAAAGTTTTAATGAACTCTGATTTGTAAGAACTGTGTTTATGAGTAAATCCGACGCGAAAGTAGGGCTACCGGGTTCGGGGCCTTACAATAGCATAGATGTAATACATTTTTATATATACGTTATGTAATTATTTGTTTTTACTTATGTAATACATATTCTTATATGCGTTATGTAATTATTTGCTTTAATTATAATTTTAATTTGGATAATCCCGTGTGTGACACGAGCACTAAAACTAGTAATAATAATAATAATAATAATAATAATAATAATAATGTTTTTATATATATTAAACTCTCATCATTACAAATTTGAACCGATCTATATTCTACTCTCAGGGAAAATCTTATAATAAATAAACAAATGTCGTGCCCGTTTAAATAAGTCAAGCTTTTTATATAATAACTAGTTTTTATTTTCCGTTGTTTTATATTTTTTGTTTCTAATATTTATATATATTTTTATATTTTAATTGCATTTATTATAAGAAAGTTAATAGTATGCTTATGGTTTGACGAGAAAAAAGTTTTACAAATAAATGAGATATTATAACCCATTTAAAAGCTATCTGAGTTTGGTGAGCCCCATGACCTACTTATTTTTTACTATAAAATTGTTTTCTTAATTATAAATAATATATGTTTCTAAAGAAATCGGATATTAATTTTTTATATATCTATATTTTATAGAATTTCCATATCAAATATTTGGTGAGATTTAATTTTTAGTTTAATGAGATGTTACAACTTGTTTAACGACTATCTGGGTTTGGTGAAACTCATACCCGTGAATTCGGGTCAAATACATGAGAAACCTTTATTTACAAATAAAACAATTCGATGGCTTGAGATAATTTAGGAAACAACCAGAAAGCTTTTAAGGGTTTTATTTATATATATTTAAGATAATAATAATAACAAACAGAAATAATTGTCCTATAGTAGTTTAACATGTTATAAATGTAAATCCAAATACCTTTCGGTCAAAAGAGAGAAAAGCACTAAAATGTGGCTGATAATAGAATTTTTTTTTTTTGGAACGACCAACTAAGTAACACTGGGTACTCCGTACACGGCCTCCATTGGTTAAATGTAGCCCGAGCCGGCCACGAGTCCGGACGGACGGAGCCCCTAGCGGTCCACCTATTGAGGGATTCCCCGGACAAAACCCGACCCCCACGCCCGCCAAACGGCACGGCAGCGAAGAGCCGGTAAAACCGGGTGAGATCAGGACTCAAACCCTGGCAAGCTAGGGTCAACCCTCATATCTCCCATATAAATTGGTGATAGTGAGGTTTGAACCTGTTAGGATTAAACGCACACACGAAACTGAACACGACACGAAAGCAATAAACGAACACGAGGATTTAACGTGGTTCGGTCTAAACTGACCTACGTCCACGGGTGGCAACTAGGTATATCTTTATTGAGTGACAAAAATTACAAGTACATAATGTTGTTTATATAGAGACTGAACTAGGGTTAGTAAATTATTATGCAAGAAATCTAAACCGGGCCGGGCTTCGGTCTGGCCACCCTACACCCATCTGCCCTTTGGACCTCAAATAATAAATTGGGCCAACAAAAGGCCTAAGAAACCCAACAATCTCCCACTCGGAGGCCTTGAATACTCTCGTCTGCACTCCTGATTGTACTTCTGTAATCTGAACATTAAACTTCTTCTAGTTGCCACCGCCTTCTCATCAATTAACCTGAAGGCCCGTTGAAGCTCCCCGGAGCTCCAACACGTCAGTCACGGCTGAAACTGCCCCTGACCCATTCTCTGTCCCTACCGGCTCCCACTGTAACGAACTACCGGATCCTGAGATAACCTGAGAACAAACACTCTCCATATTCAGCAAGTAATTCATTGGAGAGACTTTTACAGCTGGAATACTGGTTTTCTTAATCCACTGTCGACCTGGAACTGTAACTGAAACACGATCTGTGCTCCCACTGTCACGATGTCCCCCAACTGATTTAACCTTCCTAGCTCGTTCATCCTGAATCTTCACTTTGGCTCTGGGTTTGTTACTTGCAAAACGAACCTTCTTCTGCCCACGAGATTCTGTGAACCGGATTTTGTCTTTCACCAAAACTGGATCCACTCCTTTCGATGACATATCGACCATATACAACGAACCCATTTTCTTGCCACGAGCAACCACGAGATTCCCTTTGACTACTTTCCACTGTCCATTCCCGAACTTAACATCGTGCCCCTGGTCATCCAACTGCCCAACTGAAATCAAACGTTTCTTCAAACTTGGAATAACCCTCACGTCTTTCAAAGTCCAAGAAGTACCGGCTGAAGTTATCAAATCAACGTCTCCCATACCCGTAACCTCTAAAATATCATCATTCGCTAGTCGAACCTTTCCAAAATCCCCAAATTTAAGATTCTTCATCGTTTCACTACAGTGAGTGGCATGAAACGATGCACCAGAATCCATCACCCAAGCATCAACGCTACTCTCAACACTACAAACCAAAGCCTCATCACTACTGACCCCGTCATCTGTGTCGTCTTCTGTAACGTTCACCTCTTTCTTACCATTCGGACACTGATTCCTGAAGTGTCATTTCTCTTTACAACCCCAACATTCAATATCCTTACGAGTCTTAGACTGACTCTTCTTCCTGCTCCCACTGCCTCGCTGTTTTCCCCTACCTCTACCTTCTGTGACTAGCATATTGCCTGATGATTCACCTGAACTTCTGCGTCTTGAATCTTCTCCCAGAATCAGATCTCGAATCCCATCGAAAGTAATATTTGTAGACGAACTACAAACTGCAGTCATTGTTTGCGACCAACTGTCCGGCAAAGAGGATAATAACAAGAGGCCTTGAACTTCATCATCAAACTTAATGTCAACTGACACTAAGCGGGACAAGATCGAATTAAGATTATTGATATGAGTTGTAACTGACCCACCCTCTTTCATTCGAGTTGTCACTAGCTCTCTGATAAGATAGACCTTATTCGCTGCCGAAGGCTTCTCATACATGTTGGATAGTGCGTCCATCATACCACGTGCTGTGGTTTCTTTCATGATGTTAAACGCCACATCTTCCGACAACGACAATGTAATACAAGCCCTAGCTTTCTTGTCTAACTTCTTCCAATCTGCTTCTGACAACTTTTCTGGTTTTTCATCCTCAAACACTACATCCAAGTCTTTCTGACAAAGTAGTGCCTCAATCTGCATCTTCCACCAACCGAACTTCTGTCCGTCAAACTTCTGTATCGAAAACCTTCCGTCTTCTGCCATAACAATGACTAAAACGAAAAACTGGATAAAAAACAGAGACAGACACAGCAACACGAGCCTGAACTTAACGACTGTTCTACTGAACTCTGTTAAAAAATCAACCTATTTTAAACGTGCAGCGGAATAACGAACTGTAAATCAGAAACCGAAACTTTAAACTGAAACGATAAACCTGACAAACGCGGTTGGCACTGGTTTTGGTTTCTTTAACGCTTCTTCTAATTGACAACGGTTCTTCAACTAAAACAGGATCTTGATTGAACTGTTATTGGCTCGTTCTTTGCAACTACGATCTTGACCCAAATAATTTCTTTACGGGCTAAACTGCCCAAACTTTGGCCCACACAATCAAATTTGAGCTTACTGCTTCTTTGTTTCTCACGTGGCCCAAACAAACTAGTTCAAAGTCTCCTGCCTTGAACTTCATCATCAAACTTAATGTCAACTGACACTAAGCGGGACAAGATCGAATTAAGATTATTGATATGAGTTGTAACTGACCCACCCTCTTTCATTCGAGTTGTCACTAGCGCTCTGATACCACTTGTTAGGATTAAACGCACACACGAAACTGAACACGACACGAAAGCAATAAACGAACACGAGGATTTAACGTGGTTCGGTCTAAACTGACATACGTCCACGGGTGGCAACTAGGTATATCTTTATTGAGTGACAAAAATTACAAGTACATAATGTTGTTTATATAGAGACTGAACTAGGGTTAGTAAATTATTATGCAAGAAATCTAAACCGGGCCGGGCTTCGGTCTGGCCACCCTACACCCATCTGCCCTTTGGACCTCAAATAATAAATTGGGCCAACAAAAGGCCTACGAAACCCAACAGAACCCCCTACCTCTCACTAGTAAAATGACACTACCATTGAGCCGCATCCAATTTATTGATAATAGAATTATATCAACACTTTCATCGTTAACCAAATTTGTGTAAATTATTTTAAGCTGTTGAATTTCGAATTTATTGTGCAAATAAGTTGTTGAATTTCTAACTTATTGGGCAAACTTTCTATATTGTTTCGTTTTCTTATAAAGAGTTATACTATATCAAATTTTCTCATGAGGGTCTCAAGTTCGATCCTCATCGGTAGCACCGTTGTAAGGGAATTCGAACTAGGGTAAGGTCAATTATAAGTGGATTATAAACTTATGGAGTTCCCCAACAACCAGTTGTACGTACATGGTTGTTCAAACAAAAGTTAAATTAAGACAGCACGACCAACGATTCGACTTACATGGATCGAACCAACAACAATTGGTCGACCGGTTTTTCTATCTTATATGGTTTTTTAATATTAAAGAAAAAAATAACAAATTGTGAAATAGGTATTTTAACAAGTGAACTAGTGCATGAAGTGATGAATTGGGTAATAATATTCATGAGTGTCATTTTTGGTGGATTATGACAATGAAGAATTTGACTTTTGAGCTAGGTTTTGTAAACTTGTCAGTTCGAATCTTGAGCCGACCCGGGTTTCGCCCCACCGTATGTTATGCCAGAGAGTTTTATTCTTGTGGCGTCACAATGACTATCAAGTGACAGGGCGGTATGGCTTCCTAGTAGAACTTCCAAGCCAAACTCTAAGAAAGCCCTCATGTAGCCGGTTAAGACAACATAATCTAACTACTCTTCTAAGTTGAAAAATGAAATGACCTAACACACAAGAAACTCGTCGTTCCGAAAAGAAAAAATATATATATGAATTGGGTGGGATTTTGTAAGCTGAAACTTGAAACTGTAAACACACTCCATTGTTTGTACATATCACATTTCTACAACTACCTTGTCTCATTAAGTCATTATCTTACTTTTCACTTTCTTGCTGTCGGTGGGATTTTACTAGGCATGATTGATTGCTTACTTTTCACTTTCTACCAGTTTTGTCTTCATATGCGTGCCTGTCAACTTGACAATCCATGTTGGTACAGTGACCGTACACGTGTTTCATACCCTTCTTATCTCTATTATTTTTTATTCTTTTTCATTCACTCATTCACCACATTTTATCCTATAATTTTAGGCATCGGTTATCCACACACCCTTTAACATGGGGTTTCATATAATAGTATAGTCTCTATACGATCGTATGTAAAGTGTGTGAATAACCAAAAGGTATATAAATAACACATCCCTAATTTTATTAAGACCCATAATTCTAAAAATTGATCTATCATTTAAAAAAACCTACACATCTTATTTTTTATTTTTATCTTATTCACAAACGTTATTTTAATATTTTTCTTGTTTTTATGTTCTTACAGAAATTTAATAAATAATAAATAGTAGTTTTTCAAATATAAAAAGTTACAAATTAATATAGCAACTTTTATAATTTAGGATAAGAGAAGTGAAGCGATAAAAGAGATGAAGTGTGTATTTAAAAGAAATATTTATATTTTAAATATAGGACATAACCTATTTTTCATTTTTATTTAACTTACAAACATTTATTTTATATATTTTTTGTTTTTGTACATTCACATAAATTTGTTAGATTATAAATAGTTGATCTTCATATATGAAAATTACTGTTGCAACTTTTTATTATTTGGTGTTAGAGAACTAAAATAGTGGATATGATGAAGTGTAATTTTATGAAGAAAAAAAAATATATTTTAAAGATGAGAGTGTTTGATTGATGGACTATGCATGTTTTATATATTTACGTACCATGTAAGATTTCTCCATCTTAAACACGTTTAATTCTCTCTCTATATAATAATAATATACATAGGCTGTTTAAGTAATTCATTAATTTTATTAACAAATGTATCAATTTATAATGATTTTAACTTTAGACCCGTTTATATCCAGTAGTATAATAAACACTATAATCTTGCAACATATTCATATAATTCTGTAGCATATATGTAATATCACTAATGTCTATATACGAAAAAAGAAAACACAAGGTAATAAAAAGACTAACTTTTAAAAAAGAAAGTCGATTCTTATTAAAAAAAATAAAACAATATTATTTGAATGAAAGATAAAAAAATGCTCGATTTTATGATGTAGCTTTTTAAAATGTAATAATTATATAAAAATTATTCAATTTTAAAAAACACAATGATACTAGATCGATCAAACAAAAAAACATCAACAGTAGAGGTTTTTTACGTTTCTATCCATTATTTAATGTTTTATTGTTTATGATCATGATATCTCTAAATACTGACAATTAAAAAAAAGTTTCCTCTATATAACCTTCGATTTCATTCATTAAAGAGTAATGTTTACATCAAAACGAAAGGTAAAAGAACAACAAACGACACCACTAGCAGTTTCTTGATAAAAATTTTTATACATAACCCGTTAACCATAAGTAACTCCACGGCCTCAAACGAAAGGGCGCCAAAAACATCAAACACAAAAGGTAAGAAAACATGTTGATTGTCATGACATGTTTTCTTATGCTTGGTCAGTTTGCATTAACCTACTTTCAACGTCACCTAACCCGTCGTGAAAAAGTTAATTAACAGAAAATGAATCCTCCAAATGAACTATTGGCTAAATTCACCACATCGGGATACACTCGTCTTTCGATCCTAGAAAAACCCTCACCTAAGGCTAACGCCCGTGAACATTCGCCCAAAGACACAACAGTGCGGTGAGATAAAACTTGTTCAACTCAAGTATCCAACTAGTGAAAACCACATACTCGCCTAGTCTCCCATCATCATCCTGATCCTGATGAATCTAAAACTAAATATCAAAAGCAGGAATCAAACCTACCACTCAACTCTACGAGCTCATTGGAAAAAAGTTAATTAAGAAAAAGTTAATACAAGGATCCAAAATCATTCGTACAATTCCCACTAAAAACGTTTTCCAATTTTGATTCTTATTATCTATATATAATCACACATACATATACGTGTTAGTAACAAAATATATATATATATAAAGCTTACCATACAACAAATGGAGGATAACACCACCGGAGAACATATTACGGCCACCGACGGCGAACACAAAATTAACATTAACAACGAGGTAGAAACCAAAACCATGTTGTCGTGGTTATTCTCGGACGATGACTCACACTCACTCGAGTTATCAAACTTTCTAGAAGCTTCATCGGAGAACACACATCCATTAAAAGTGAAGATTATTAACGATCCCACGTGGCACCAGTTGACTTTTCAAACGGCAGCTGCGTACATTACTATCAATGGTAACGAGGAGGTTTGTGGGTCGTCATATTCGGATTCGGATACTTCGTATATGGCGGGTATAGCTAGTGTTGGTGGCGCGTGGGATGGACTTGCGGATGGGGCGCGTTGGCTGACAGAGATTGAGGAGTGTTTGGTCAATGGGTCAACGGGAGATGACATGGCACTGTTTTTAGGTTGATGGTGCTTGGTCAATGGGTCAGCGAGGGTGTCATCCACGCGCCACTTTTGAATTTAGGGTTTGGAAATGAGAAATCTTAAATTTGTGTAAATTTTGATGTCTATGAAAGAATTGAAAATTGAAAATGTTACAATGGTAAGTCAAGATTAAAAAATTATGAGGTTTTACTTTTATGGGGTATTTTTTTCGTTATGTTTAATACGTATTACGTGATATGTTTTGTCTTTGATTTGATAAATTTTAAGTGGTGTTGATATACAGTTATACATGGTATAACGGGTATGTTAGGATCATAATTGGTCCAAGTGGAGGTGTCAATTTGTGAGGACTAGATGTTAGGTTTAAATGTTTGTCTAGTTGTTGGGGCGTGGATTGTTTACTCAAATGTTACTAGGTACTTAGGTATGACTTATTCGTGTTAAATGGAAGCGTTACTTTGCCAGGACAAAGGGGGTGTTTGGTTAAGTTTTTGGAAATTGCTTATTTGTTTTCTTGCTTTTTCAAAATGCAAATAAGCAAATTTCGAAAAGCTTCAACATGACGTTTTTCCAAATTGCTTGCTTTTCAAAAAACAAATAAGCAATTTCGAAAAGTTTAGCCAAACACCCTTTAAATTAGGGATGAGCTCGGGATGGTACCGGTACCGACCCCGAAAATCCCGATCCCGAAATTTGGAAATATTTGGTACCGGTACCGAAATGTTTGGTTCAGTACCGGTACGATATTTGGGAAATATCGGTACCGTACCGAAAACTCAGGTACCAATTCAGTATCAACGGTACTAAATCGATACCGGTATCGAAAACGTTCATCCCTACTTTAAATATTTGGTTCAAATGTTTGTCTGGTTGTTGATGTGTGGTCATTTACTCGAATATTAGGTATACTTGTTTGGATATAATATCTACGAGTCAAGTGTGACATGATCAATTCATGTTACAAATGTACATTATTGTTTTCTTTTATGGCTTGTTGGTATGTGATTATTCGAAAATAGAGCCCTTCAAATGTTTGACTTGTATTTTTCGCCTGCCTTCCTTGACTCATTAATAAGCTTGCTTAGTAAAAACTCATGAATCGTACTTGATTGGTTTCGTGAACAAACATATTATATATATTCACGCCAAATCAGTGGGAAGCTAGGACAAAAACACGAGGCAGACTCGATACGTATAAAATTTTCGTAAGTAGATACGGGGTGTACAGGTGTTTTTTTTTTGGGGGGGGGGGGGTTGCTAGCTCAAAATTTTCAGATAAAAAACAGTTAAATTTACAGTGCGTACAAAAATATTTGAACGAAAACAAGTAAATTTGCACTACTAAGCCAAAAAGGAGGTGATGTTTGGACGAAAACGGGTAAACGACCAAAAGAAGACTAGAATAAGGGACACACCTCTTTGATCACCCCGTGAGTTCGTAATAGCCCCGTTCAGTGAAAACAAAAGCCCACTAGTCGCTGTTAGCCCGTTTAGTGAAAAAAAATAAGCTATACTTTTCAAACGAACAAATGAAAGACCAGACGAATAAATGGAAACCACAATGAGTAAACGAAGAGTAGAATGAGCGACTCGCCTCCTTAATCAACCCACGAGTCCCTGTTAGACCCGTTCAGTAGTCGCTGCTAGACCCGTTCAGTAGTCGCTGCTAGCCCCGTTCATTGAAAATTTGAAGCGTCACTTTTCAAACGAACAAATGAAAGCCTAAACGAACAAATGGAAACCACAATGACCAAATGAAGACTAGAATGAGGGACACACCTCTTTGATCATCCCACGAGTCTGTAATAGCCCCGTTCAGTGAAAACAAAAGCCCACGAGTCGCTGTTAGCCCGTTCAGTGAAAAAAATAAGCTATACTTTTCAAATGAACAAATG